>NC_052017.1:150451516-151080609 GCF_015832195.1 Motacilla alba alba
TCCCTTTGTAGATCCTGAGAAAAGGAGCAAATACAGGAAATGGGCATTGGAAGCAGGGTTGAGTGGTTTGGGATTCCTGGGATCTACTCTCTGTTTTTAGGGGATTTGGGATTTAGGAATTATCTCTGGGAATAAATGTCCAGCAACCATCAGGTATGAGGGGTATGGATGAGAGGGTGGGATGTGCGATCAGCATCCCAGGTTTCCACCGTAAATCCATCAGTGAAGATCCTTCTCCACATAACCTCTCAAGGTTTTCTCACCCTGACCCTTTCACTGGTGGTCCCAAAAAAGAATCATGGAATCATTTAGGTTGGAAAAGACATTTAAGATAACTGAGTCCAACCACTGCCAAGGCCACCACTAAAGCAGGTGCCAAATTGTCACATCCAATGGTTTTTAAATCCCTGCAGGGATGGTGACTCCACCACTGCCCTGGGCAGCCTTTGCCAGGGTTGAATACTTTTCCATGAAGAATTTTCCTCCTAATATCCAACCTAACCTCCCCGGGCACAGCTTGAGGCCATTTCCTCTCATCCCGTCCCACATTCCCTGGGAGCAGAGCCTGATTCCCACCTGGCTTCACCCTCCTGTCTGGGAGATGTGGAGAGCCAGAAGGTCCCCCCTGAGCCTCCTTTTCTCCTGCTCCAGTTCCTTCAGCTGCTCCTGGTTCTCCAGATCCTTCCCAGCTCCGTTTCTTTCTCTGGAAGGAACGGAGCAGTCCAAATTTTCCAATGGGAACCTTTCCAGCCACTATTCCCCAAGTCCTGAGCATTCCACAGGATTGTTGTGACTCAGTGCAGGACCCATCACTTGGCCTTGCTGAGCTTCATTGCATTGGCCTCAACCCATGGATCCAGCCCGTCCTGATCCCTCTGCAGATCAATGATCCAGCCTGGTGTAATCCCCAACCCTGAGGGTTCCCTCAATCCCCTTATCCAGATCATTAACAAAGATTTTAGACAAGATTGTTCTCTGTCCTCCACCCTCTGGAACACCACACTGGTCCCAAATGGATTTAACTCCATCCCCTGACACTCCCTGGGTACAGCCAGTTTTTTCCCAGGAAACAGTGCATCCATCCAAACCATGAACAGCCAGTTTTTTCCAGGAGAATTATGTGAAAAACAGCATCAAAGTCTTTACTAAAGTCTAGGCAGACACATCCACAGTCTTTTCCTCATCCACTAAAAAGTTTGGGAAATAGTGAGACTCGAGCAGCGGAAGAATTTCCAGGTGTGTTCATGGGAATGATCCTTTGAGCAGCAACATCTCCAGGGTGGTTTTGCTGTTCTTTATCAAACCCAAGAGTGGAGATGAAGTTGGGTTTTCTTCTGCTTTTCCAGCATGAAGCTGTGAGGGTGCTCCAAGAATCCCAGAATCATTAAGGTTGGAAAACACCTCCAAGATCATCAAGTCCAACTTTGGCCATCACCAACCAGAGCATTTAATGCCAAATCCAGGCTTTCCTTGAACACTTCCAGGAATGGAGGCTCTGGTTCAATTTGTCTTGGGCAGATTGGGAGGTTGAACTTCCTAAAAAACCTTCAAATCCACTTTAAAAATGGGGATTGTCCCCATAATGTTGGGAATCTCAGTGCAGCCCTACTTAAAACCCTCACAAAGGAACTGCTTCCCAGGGGAGCAATTTAGGAAGCCGAGCCCTGATCCTGGCAGCAAATCTGACAGCCTTTGGGTTTTATGAGGGAATATTCCAGATGGAAGAATCCCACCTCACATGCAAAACATTGGAAAAGGGGGAAAAAAAAAATCCGTGCTGGCTGTAAACATCACCAATGAATGTCCTATTTTCCCAGGCTCAAAGCTTATTGATTTAAGTCTTCCCCTGGAAGGCTCATCCCATGCCATGTTTTGATGCCCTGGAACAACAGCTTCCATTATCCAGTATTACTCTGCAGATTCTTGGAGGAAAAGAATCCCATTTTTTTCATGTGAATTTGAGAAATAGAGAAAAAACAGAGAGTTTTGCTACTGTGTTGAAAATATCTTTATTTTTTAAGTGGTTCTGGAGTATTTTTGTTGGGATAAAAGCAGAGTCAGAAATTTCAGCTTAAAAGGTGAAAAATATTAGGGAATTATAAGCAGGGCTGGTCAAGAGTAGTTTTTAGGGCTTTTTTGTTTGTTTTTGGTTTTTGCGGGTGGGGTTTTGTTGGTTTTCTTTTGAATTAAATTAATTTTTGCCAGAAAATTTCAGTTATTGAAGGCAAACCTCACACTTGATCTCCCACTGTGTAGAACCTTCCCTCCTGCTCCCATAAATCCTTGATCAGATTGAGGTAAGCGATGCCAGATCAGCATCAGGAATAAATTCCCATAGGGAAATGACAGGGACCAACCAAACTGGTTCACTATTTGGCAAATATCCTTTATTCACTTCCAAAGAAATGTATCCAGAGCCATGAGCTGTTCAGCCCATGGATTATCCTGCTTCTTCTCCCTTTCCCTCCTACCTGGGATGTGTTTGAGCTTGAGTCTTACACTTGTTCCAGGTGATTTATATTCCCACTGCAGAGCACGGGAATGACAAGGCAGGAAAATGCCACAACAGCCTCTTAAACAACTCAGTAGAGGGGCCAACGTTTTTGGTTTATTGTTGTCTATAAAATTTTATGGATTGGAACTCGCTGGGTTTGTTCCACGGAATTAAAGGAAGTGGCTTATTTTCCTGTTATTTTTCAAATCTGCACTAATGGAAAAGCTCCTAAAGGCATGAACCTGATTCCCCTCCTCTGCAGGGAGCTGAGCACCAGGGCAGGAAAAGCCAGAAGGGAAAGGAATTAAGGAATCCTCTTCCCTTGGAATTCTGCAACTGAACTACGGTGAAGTCTCAAAGACGTGGGACCAAATTTAATTTTGTGGCTGAAGAAGAGGCCACAACTTCTGGAGTTATCCAGGGAAAGATACTAGAGCTGGGCTTGATACCCATGCCCAGCTGGTCCCCACATCAGAAACTAGGATGGGTTCTGGCCCCGCTGACTCATTCCAAGGCCACATTCCATTGTCACCATCCTCAAGGGAGAAAATCCAAGCTGAAATAGAAGAGGATCCAGCTTTACACAAGGAAAAGTGATTGGATGAGGAAGGTGGTCACGAGTTGAAACAGGTTGCCCAGAGGCCTCTTGCTCTTTTCCAGCCTCACTTATCCTAGGATTTTGGAGAGGAAAGCTGGGCTGAGCTCAAGGATTGGATTCAGAAATGCTTTCCCTGGATTACAGTGTCTGTCCATCCCCAGTACATGCCACTCTTGGAACTGGGAGGACCAGTAAAAACACACTTGGGTGGTGCATAATCCCAAGGCAGGGATAAGAATTCCCATCAGACTTTAATGCACAAATCCCATTGGTTTCATATTCATGGTGACGCATCCTTTTGCCTCCATTCCTTCTCCATTCCTCTTCTCCAGAAGGGATGAACAAAGGGAATGAAGCCTTCAACTGTGGGCTCTGCTAGGCCATGCTTTGATCTTAAATCACCTGAAGGAGCAACTCCCTGACCCCAGGAAATTCCCCTGGAGCCAGGGGAGACGTTCACCTCTGGCACCATGAAAGGTCACCCCAAAGGCAGCGGGAAAAGGACTAAAAACCTGAATATCCCAGGCAAGAACGACCTCCTGCTTCTAAATTCCAAAACAGAGGCATTTCCCATCACCCACCTTCCATCGGATAGAGCTGCCGGAAAACAGAGCTGGAGCAAAGCAGAGAAATTAAACCCAAATTGACTTTGTGGCAACACAAGCTATAAATTGTGGTTATTGTGGCCAGGGCTTGGCATTATCCCACTGCCAATCCATCTTTTCCTTTGATTAAACATCCCACACTAATTCCATTTCCAAAGACCGAGTTTATTTCCACAGAATCAAATCCCCTCCCTCGCTAATCCATTCCCATCTCCTGGCTGAAAAATGCAGCCCCGAGATCTGACACTGAGATGTTCCTGGCAGGAACACGGCATCGCAGGGAAAATCCTGTGGACTGGGGAGAATGGAATAAATGCCATCATTCCCTGCATCCTGACTCACTCAGGGGATGGGTTTTTCCTGCTGGATTAGCTGAGTGTTGCCCCCTCACACTCCCACCACTTCCGCAGAGCTTCTTGCCCTGATTCGAGGGCATCCATACAGATTGGAATATCATCCCACATTTGTACACCTGTCCATCCTCACAGGTTCTCCCATGATCTCGGAATTCCTGGTGTCTCTTGGCCAGCCTGGCACAGCAGCAAACGATCCTTCTCCAGGGAAAACAGATCCCTGTGGCATTCCTAAACCACTGCTTGTGGTTGTTCTTTTTTTATATCCCAATTTTAACCTGTGCCCCTCCTTCTGAGTATTTTTTGGGAATCTGAAGGCAATTAACACAAACCCAATTTCAAGGCTGGCCATGGACACAGGGATATTCCTTTTCTCTTGTAAAATTGGATAATGGATGATGTGTGGTGCCGCCAGAGCTCAAAACTTTCCCTGTATTGAGTGGGTGGCCAGAAGGGAATGAATTTTTCCTGGGAAGGAGTAAACACAGCTGCCACATTCACCCTCAAGGTCCCACCATGCCACCACCTCCACCTTGGAGCAGGACCTCTCCCATTCCTGCCTAAAAATCACCCTTCCCAAACCAGCCGGGAGTGCACGGCTGCAAATTTTCCCGCTGCAATCCACGCCTGGCTTCTGCATTAATCCTCCCACTCTCCTCGATACCTGGGCTCGTCCGGGTGCCTGAGAGGATTTGGAAAAGGCAGGGGAAATATAATTAGACGAGATGTTGCCCTCGGAGTCAGAGCCAGGGCCGGCTCATTGAAGGGCAGCGGTCAGCAGAAGGAGCGGAGAGGAGTCAATTTCGCACGGATAACGGAGCCGTTCCGGCTGATTAGGGATTTGATGAGGGAAGGGGTTTGATTTTGGTGGAGTGACAGAAGCCTTACGGTCAGTTGAGATCTTGTTTAAGGAGGGCAAGCGGATCTGGACTGGGGATGACAGATAGGGAGACGGAGATGAGCGGGACAAATTGGCCTGGTTTCCTCCTGTTTTCCTTCTTGTTGTCCCTGACCTCATCCAGCCAGGGCTAGGCACCAGCAGGGAAAGGCAGCCAGGAATGCTGCCAAGGAGCTCAAGGAAAGCTGAGAGGGAAAACAGCAGTGATAAAGAACTGGAGGAGGCAGGAAAGACAGGCAGAGTTTGTGGGATCTTCCCTGGGATCGTGTCTCAGCCTCAATCATTCCCAGGTTCTGGTTCCATCACCTCCACCTTCATCCCAAAACTCTCTGGGCACCAAGGAGTAGAGCAGAAGTGGAAAAAGAGACACAGCCTCACAGGAGGCTTGTTCAGCGTTCCCTTTCCTGGTTATTGCTCTGGGAATTGCCTTCTGGGAATGGGAATGGAAGGGCTACTGCTTGTACATCCTGCTCCCATCTCCTCCTGGGCCAAAACAGAATCAAGGAATCCTGGAATGGTTTGGGATCTCAAAGATCATCCAGTTACAACTTCCTGCCATGGGCAGGGACAACTTCCACCATCCCAGGTTGATCCAAGCCCTGTCCAACCTGGCCTGGAACACTTCCAGGAATGGGGCAGCCACAGCTTCTCTGGGAATCCATTCCAGTGCCTCACCACCCTCACAGCCAAGAATTACTTCCCGTATCCCATCCAGCCTTGCCCTCTGGAAGTTTAAAGCCATGCCCTGCATCCTGTCCCTCCATCCCTTGTCCCAAAGTCCCTCTCCAGCTCTCCTGGAGCCCCTTTAGGCATTGGAAGGGGCTCTAAGTTTTCCCTGGAGCCTTCTCTTCTCCAGGCTGGACACCCCCAGCTCTCCCAGACTGTAGCCAAATTTTCTCCTGGGGGTGTCAAACCTCCCCATTAGTTGTGATTCCACCCTCAAACATCCCAACCTCATTCCCCTCTGGAGCCTGACCTGGAGCAAGGGAGAGGAGATTTAATGGGATACCAGGTCTTCCTTCTGATGGAGATATTTGGACACCACCTGGAATTTTATGTGAGCCTTGAGATCACGTGTCATGAACAAGGTCACACCTTTGGTGCCGGTAATTAATCTGAACTGTTAATTGCATTTGCTGTAAACAAAGAAGGATTTTTGCCCTCGCTTGCACAGGTAAGAGACAAATTCAGGCACCTGGGAAACTCCAATCAGGCAGAGCTGCTGGAAATTCAGCCCCAACTCCCTTTTCCATTGTCACAAGGGGATTAGGTGACTTTTCCAGGTGCTCCAAGCATCACATCCAATCTCCTAAGCCCCCACTGATTCCATAATCATGGGACAAGCTCTCCTCCTTTAGCAGGAAACCTGGGAAGCAAGCACCTGGGAAGGGAAATTAAAACATGAAAAAATCAGGAAACGGGGCTGACTTTGCCTTGCCAGGGAGGGAATCCTGTCCTGGATGTAATTTCAATTTTACCAAGTGTTTAAGAATTTTGTCTGGGAAGAGGGTCTGGACCTGTAACATTCCATAAATCACTCCCATGAGGATGAGGATCCTCAGGGATGGAGGCCACACCACCAGCAGGAAAAGCAGAGCCTCCAATGACCCAAAAAAAGCAAAATCCTCACAGTTCTGGCGCTCTAATCTTCATTCTCCTGCATCCAAGGGTGCTGAAATGAGGCTGGAAAAGAGGTTCAGCCTGGAAGTCAGCAGGAGTTCAGCGCTCAGAAAGAAAGGAATTGCAATCCCTAGCCAGAATGCAGAGAAAGGAAACGTTCCATGTTAATAAACAAAATAAAAGGGAAAGTTTAACTCATCTTTCTCCCTCTTGTCCTGGTGATGGGTTTGGCTTTCAGTTCTCCTTGACAATCCCTAAAAATTAACCCTGGGAGTTGTACAATTGTCAGATGTGAGTGGGGCAATCAAAGCCTTTCAAATCCATGTTTTGTCAACAAAAATACAGGAAGGTATTTCCATGAAAATTTCCCCAAAATATTTGCCCTTTTTCCCCTGCAAAGCTCAGAATCTCATTTCATATCAGCTCTGAAGTTCTTTTTTATCTGTCATCATATCTTAAAATGATAAGAATTAATCTCAGTAGGGAGTTATTTCTTGGCTTCTCTTGCAGCTCAAAATAGAAAACACTTTTTTTCCCCCCCTTAATCTGAAATAAGTTTAATTTCATCAGGGAAAATTCATCACTGGAACAGAGAGATCAAATCTTGCCTCAGAATAAAGCAGGGAGATCTCACCTGCTACCTGCTACCCACCAGCTTCCAAAGGCAGCTCCAATATAATTAAATAACAATAATCCCGAAGATACAAAGCCTGAAATTCTGCTTAAAGCTGTGCTGCCTCCATTCCAGGCACCTGGCTGTGACTGCAGGTGATTTATTTATTATATATTTGATTAATTAGCTCAAGAAGGATTCTAGCAACCTTTCCCTGCTTTTTCCAGAGGCTCCATCCAAAGCTCACTTAATCCAGTGTAATAAAATCCTTTGCCTTCAGATAAATCCATGGGCATGTGCCAAGGGTTAATTTCTGTTTCACTTCCTGCTGGGTTTGCTCCTCTGCCATCCCTGGTGACTTCCCTGGAGTTATTCCAGATTATCCAAAATGAGTCAGCCCCAGGAACACTCACCTGGATGAGGAGGAGGTATTGTCAGTCACCTTCCCTCAGACACAACCTCTTTTCTGGAGTAACCTTCCCCTGCTCCCCACTTTTCCCAGGGTGGGAAAACCCTGGAAATTAATTTTTGGGGGAAAAAATGAAGAAGAAGGGGAGTTCTAATGAACAGAATTCCCCTAAAAGTGTCAAAGAGGAGCAGAGTGGTTCAGCTGGCACAAAATGCCCAATCCCAACCCCGAGGGGGCTGGCATCCCTCCAGAGCCGTGATCTCATTCCCGCCACCTTCCCAGAACTACCCTGTCTGATTCCCAAATCTGCCTCCTGAGGGGGTCCATGCAGGCATCTCCCTCTTCCCTGAAATTAAAAGCTTTGGGATGATCACACCATCCAAGGGTGGCACATGTGGCTCACCCCTCCCTGATGCATCCCAGTGTCCCCACTCCATCACCTTTCCCCTTTTCCTGCAGCCGGAAAAGGGGGATAACAAATATTGATCCCTCTTGGGTGGCGATTTTGGGATGGAGAAGAGGGATTTGATCTAGTTTTTACTGGCAGAGAAGGAAGAGAAACCCCCTCATCCCTCCCACGCTACGGAACAGGGATGGGAGCTGTGCTCCGAGCCCAGGAAGGAGATTGCCTCCCCTGCTCCAACCCCTGGAAAACCTTTAATAAACATCTCCACCAACTTTGAGGCCTTGTCCAATCTTGACAAATTGGAGCGGAACAAATCCTGTTTGGTTGTAACGCAGCGATTCCAGGGAAGATGGATCTGAGGGAACTGGGAGGTCCTGCAGAGCCATTAAACATCTTTTGGCTGGGTGTGACAGCAATGAGGAAGTTCCACTGGAAAAATGTTCCCCTCCCTATGGAGGGACAGGATGGGACCCCATCAGGTTGCTGGAGGGGGCTTAGGGACATTCCTGCCCGGAATGCAAACTATATTCCCAAAAATATGCCCCCCATGAGGGCAGCTCTCACTTCACCAGGGAAGTGTGAGGTGCTGGAAATTCCTTCCTCAATCCCTATCTTGAAGGACTTAATTCCACCTTCTCTCCATCCTGGGATCCTCTGGCCACGTTGGGATTTATTTTCAAACCCAGCCACCCCTGAAGTGGGGAGAGGTGTTGTCTTCAGCTGTTTTTTTCCAGGAAAAACAAAAACATCCATCAGGTGGGGAAATTATCCCTCAGAATGGATCAGGGGTTTGGTAGCAGGATCTCATCCCACCAGCTGGGAACTGAGGGATATCAGTAATCCACTGCTAGATCCAGTTTTATTTCTTATCCCAAAAATCATGAATTTAGGAAGAGGGGGATGAAACTTTTTCATTCCCAAATACACAATAATATTCCGATAAAACTGGCATTTGGTTTTGGGCCAATAAAGAAAGTAAAGGATTTCAGGAGTGGGATAATTCCGCTTTAAAACACTCCCAGAATTCACTTCCAACAGCCTCCCACATCCAGGTATAACCTATTTGTCGGGAGCTGAATTGCAGAGCAAAGAAAAGAAAATCCCAAAATGTACCACCTCAGGAATTTGACCAGGAATAAGCTGGTTTACTAAATCTAGGACTGAAAATACATCAAGAAAGGGACAGTTTGGAATTAGGCTGGGTCACACTTTAAAATTCCCTCTTCTGCTTCATCCCACATCATGATATTTATATTTATTTTTATAAAAAAGGACACGGAGAAATAGAAATGCATTTATAATTATACTTTTAGGTGTGTATATATAGAAATACATGGAATTTTTATGGAAGGCACATTCCTAAAAATACCCCTCAAGCCATCTCTGCCTTGATGTTCCTGTCCATTAAAATGTCCTGGAAATCATAAAATAAAAAGGAACCTTCCTGACTCATCAAAAAGCCACAAAAATACAGGGATGTGTCCTGGAAAAGCTGGGTTTTCCCTAATTTCTATCAAGTTGCCCTATCCTAATGGAAATCTCCCACTGGAATATGCTCTGCAAGCTCTGTTTAATTAATGCAAATTATATTTATTTTTTACTATTTATTTAATGTATTTATTCAATTATTTCTTTAAATCTATTTAAGATTGGTTTTCCACAAGGAAAAAGTGGAACAGGACACATCCAGGTGGATTTTAAGGCAAATCCTTAAATCAGGATTATCTGGCCAAATTTTGACATTATTAGACCCAAACATATATTAAAAAACCCTATAAATATTTATAAATAAATATAAATATCACTAGTATGTCTAAGACCAGGATTTACATCCTCCTTTTGCCTATCCCATTAGGAAGAAAGAAAAATACCAGGAAATACTCTTAACTCCTAATTTACACAATTAATTTTTCCCTTAAATTTTAGGACATGGAGAATACACAAATCTTATGTCTCATCCCCAAAAATTTTGGGTTTGGATATTTTGGGAGAAGTGCAGAGCAATCCTTGTCTGGACAGATCATTCCAGCTCCATTCAGTGAGTGTGGATTATGGATCATCGGATCACTTTGATCCCTTCAGTTCTCAGAGACATGGAGCCAGATTCCTGCTGTTCTGCTAAAAAGTGAGGACGTTTACTATGAGGAACTTGATTATTCCTTTTTTCAAGGAATGTTCTGCAAGTTAGGGATAATCACGGAACCATGGAATGATTGGATGGCTTGGAATGGGATGAGCATTCAGAATAATCTGGTTCCATGGGCAGGGACACCTTCCACTATCTCAGGTTGATACAAGTCCTATTCTGGAACACTTCCAGGGATGGGGCAGCCACAGCTTCTCTGGGAAATCTGTGCCAGGGCCTCAGCACATGCACAGGGAAGAATTCCTTCCCAAATCCCATCTATCCCTGTCCTCTGGAAGTGGGAAGCCATTCCCTGTGTCCTGTCCCTCCATCCCTTGTCCAAAGTCCCTCTCCAGCTCTCCTGGAGCCCCTTCAGGCACTGGAAGGGGCTCTGAGGTCTCCCTGGAGCCTTCTCTTCTCCAAGCTGGACATTCCCAGCTCTCCCAGCCTGGCGCCACAGCAGAGAGATTCCAGCCCTTGGAGCATCTCCAAGGCCTCCTGTGGATCTGCCTCAGCAGCTCCATGTCCTCCTTCTGTTGTCATTCCTTGAAAGTCTTGGCCTTGCACTGCCATCTCCACCAGGAATTTCTCAAAATAAGCCAGGCATGGGAAGTTTCCTTCCACAGGTTTCATCTCCGCCTGATCTCCCTACGGAACAGCCAAACTCCAATGCCAAAGCCGCCGAAATAAATACTGGAGAGCAGGAGTTATGGACGTTTATGGATGCTGCCCCCAAAATCAGGGCAGGATGGATGACTCCTTCCTGGACACAGAATTATTGCAGCCAAAATAGGGCCAAAATCTCATCACTTGGACTAAAAAGGAGATGCAAAACAAATTTTTGATGGGGCAAATTCCACATTTTTAAGCATACAAAGGATGAAAGATGGGTTAAGGGATGAAAGGCTTTTGACTCTATGTTCCTTGAGCCCAGAAATGTAGAGAGTTCTGTAAAAAGATCTCCCAGGGGAATGCCCAAGTCCACCTCTATCATGTGGGAGGCTGTAATCCTGAGGAATTCTTGCATCCTCAACTCCAGGATCACTCCCAGATTTCCAGGAGCCTGTAATCCTGAGGAATTCTTGCATCCTCAACTCCAGGATTACTCCCAGATTTCCAGGTGCACTTCCAACACTTATTTTTGGCCTCCACAGATCCCGCTTCTCTAGTTTTAAACATTCCCAAAGAAAAGCAAAGTTAGAATAAGAATTTCTCACTCCCTACACAGGTACTGAGCTTGGCCTGGTTCTCCTTGGGCATCTCCAAGGGGAATTCTCGCTTCAATCCCTCTGGGAATGCTCCCAATCCTCATGCTGCAAAAAAGAGAATTGCAAATCCATATTAAATATTCCTTCACTTCCTAAGTGCACTCCCTCTCTTCCCAATCCTGCCACTTATGTAAACCAACTTGAGAGATCCTGAAGGATTTCTTGGGCTTCGGTCGGTTGAGGAATAGGGATACAACAGTCAAATTCCCTTAGGATTATTCCCAAAAGTAATCCAGAAACCCAATGAGAGAGCCTCAACTTCATTCCAGATTCCAGACAAAGATCCTCCTTCAGCTGCATGATTCCCATTTTTTCCTTGATTCCTTATGAAAATCCCTGTCCTGGTTTTGGATATAAAGAGACAAATCTTTTTCTTTTTTTTTAATGGATCATGGGGATAGACCAGGAAATTCAAGAATTCAGTTCAGGTTAACGCTTTCCAGGAAAAAAAAAAAAAAAAAAGAGGATTTGAGAATTGGGAATTAGAGGATAGAAACCAGATAGGGCAGAAAAAGTCAAGGAACTCCCACTCAGGGAATGTCCTATGTGAATATGAGCCATCAGGTGTCCCAAATTTATATTGGAAGTCCTGCTTTGTCTGAGCTGGGAATGCAGGAATGAGCGTCGGACAAGGAATGACGAGACACCGGAGTCAGGGCTGTAGTGATGGATGAGCTCCAGGAACGTGTGGAAAATAGGAGCAAAGGCTGGGAAACCTTGGCCACCCTGAAACAAAGCCCAGAACAACCCTGCTCATCCCCGTCTCCCAATCCATAAATCTCCAGAGCCATGGATTTGTCTGAAGAGGGAAGGGAGCTGCACTTTATTCCTAGTCCCAATGCTTTTGATGAGCTGCGGTATTGCCCTTCATACTCCTCCAGTCTCAATAAACCTGGCTAATTAGCATCCTGACCACTCAATTAATTAAGAAGGACACTTAATTATGACAAACTCCATTATCCGCTGGAGCCCGGAGTCCGATGGACATCAGCGTCGGGATATGTTCGGTAACAATTTGATTCGAGAGGGAGTTTATTGACCAGAAAAGATGGATGAGGAGATTAAAATCATCAGGAGAAGCAGCTCTGAGCCGTGGGCTCGGGTTATAAAGACATCCAGGATCCCAAATGAGTCGCTCCATCCTCATTAAAGGCAGGAATGGGAAGATTTTGGGAAGAGAGAGGCAGCCAAGCTTCCCCACAGAGAGGGTCCCAAACAAGGTGTGACAATGGAGGGTTTGGGTTTTCTCTCAGTCAGGATCCTGCCCTTTCCAAAAGAAAAGCCCAGAGCTGAAAAAGGGTTCACCGTGCCCAAGAATCCCTTGGGAAGGCAACTCCTTTTTCCCAAAAAAAAAAAAAAATCAGTCCCAAATAGCAGCATCCCAAGAAGGGTCACATGTGATGCTTCCTCTCTGACAAGGTGACATTTAATGGATGAGGGAAAAGCAGTGGAATCTACCTGGCTTTTAGCTAAGCCTTTCCCACAGTATTCCCACTGGGGAAACACGCTGGAGCATGTCCCAAGAAGGGAACGGAGCTGGGAAAGGGTCTGGAGCACCAAGAGAGGCTGAGGGAGCTGGGGGGCTCAGCCTGGAGAAAAGGAGGCTTAGGGGGAACCTCCTGCCTCTCCACAACTCTCTGACAGGAGGGTGGAGCCAGGTGGGATCAGGATCTGCTCCCAGGGAACAAGGGACAGGATGAGAGGAAACAGCCTCAAGCTGCACCAGGGGAGCTTTAGGTTGGATATTAGGAAAAAATTCTTCATGAAAAGAGTGGCCCAGCTCAGGGTAGAGGTGGAGTCAGCATTCCTGGAGGGATGTAACATCCGTGTGGATGTGACACTTGGGGAGATGGTTTAGTGGTGGCCTTGGCTGTGATGAGGAATGGTTGGACTCAATGATCTTAGAGGGCTCTTCCATCCGAAATTATGATCATGATTCTATGATGATTTTCCTCAGAATCAAGAAACAAATGGAATAAGGCTCCTTCCTTTGAATTCGCAGGATGGATTTGCTACCCCAGGATTAGTCCAGAGTCAGTTTCCTGATTTTCCACTTGTCTGTGGAAAGAAATCAATGAAATGGCCAAAGCTGGGAGAGCTGGAACCTAAACTGGGTGACATTTCATAGTCAGCATATCCAGGGATAACACCCATGGAAAAAAAACCTAAAACCAACGCAAACAGTACAAGAAAAAACCCGAAAGAACAGATAAAAACTACCCCCCAAACAGACAACTAAACAAACAGAAACATGGAAAAAAGCAGTTCCTTAGTGTGGGGAAAGGAAAAGAAGGGATCCACTGGGAAATCTGTCGTTTCCAGCACAGGTTCGTTTTCCCAGTTTGTCCTGGCTGTGGTGGCCAAATATGTGGAAGGATCCTACATTTGTGGATCTCAAAACTTTACAGATTAAAGTTTTCACTTTAATCAGATGGGGCCCAGATGGGCCTTGCAGGCCGAAGAAGACACCCCAAAATTCCACTTTCCTTGCCAATTGCATGGGATCATCCTGCTCCGGGATTTAGCTGCACAGACAGATTTCCCTCAGGACCCAGTTCTGTTTATTCACCATTAGGGATTTATCCCAAACCATATCCAAGTATCTCACCACACTTCCAGCCTGTTCCCAGCCACTCCTAATCCTTTCCCACCTATTCCCACTTCCTTCCCAAGGAGATGTTTGCCACCTAGATGTCTCGGCCTGGGATGTGCAAGGTGGAAGATTTCCACGGGACAACAAATCAGATTTATCCAAGAAGAGTTTCCCAAAAAACCTGCTGCAGTTTCCCCCAATTCATCCTTTCTCCCAAATTATGGAAAACTTTAAAATATCCTATTTGATTTGATGAATTTTTTTTTAAGCTTCTTGGGATTTTTTTGCCATTATTTGCAATAAAAATATAAACATTTACGTTCCCTCATCAGGAACCTAAAAATCAGAGAAGAAAATTAACTTAGTTATTTTAAAAGGCTTTTCCAAGTGAAAAAGTAGAGAGGGAGAATATTCCTATTCATCCCGCAAAAGCTAACATAGATTGTATCCCAATTTCCAGTTATTTGAAATGTGATTGGAACTCCAGAGGGGCAGGCCAAGGGATCTTTGGATCCTGGGAAACACCACCTTAAAATATTGGATTTCTTTAAAGTTTCACATTAGCTCTGCGTGTCTGGGTTTATTGCCTTTGGCTCTGGGATAATTGTACCATCCCTATAATTTATTTTCCCATAATTACTGATATCCACTGCCAACTTCCACAGGGTTTTAGGACTGATGCCACAATCCCGTGAGAGAAGGTGATGATCCCTTTTGTTGTGAATGGCTTGGTCCCATTTGGAAAAATAAAGGGCATCCATAATTTTTTTTTTTTTCAAAATTACTCTGGACTAAAGGCAGGGCTGGCTTTAGTCCTGTCAGAAACAACAAAGGAGTCTTGGAAAAGGCTGTATCCTTCAGCCTTCCCTGAAGGAGAATCTTCCAGTTATAAAGAGTAATGGAGAAGAGGAGGAATAACCATTAATCCTGAAGAAATCCTATTCCAACACAACACATGCCCGGTTTTGAACAGAATTTCAGCCATACACAGGGTCCAGATCCACCTTTCCCCATCAACATCACTAAGTAAACGATGGAAATAATTGACATCCAACACCAGGCAAAATTCCTATTAAATTCATATTAAATTCCTGGGCTAATGAACAGGTTTCCTACTAATTCTTGGAAATATTGCTGGTGCCCACAGAACAAGCACTGCGATTTGGGAGGGACTGGTCATATCCCATGCATGGGATGGGAAAGCCAGATGTGTTTCCAAAGCAAACATCAGCTGCTGCCTCTCCCATGAGGAGTGGATGCACTGGGGATGGTCCACCCCTAGGAGTGTTCAAGGCCAAGTTGGATGGGGTTTGGAGAAACATGACCATGAACATTTTCCACTACCCCAGGTTGCTCCAAACGCCATCCAACCTTTCTGTGATCACTTCCAGGGATGAAGAGTTGAGTCTGGCCACCTCGAGCCACTCATGCTTGGCAGATGTCTGTCCCTGGTGGAGAGGACACTTGTCAGGTCTAATCCATGCCCAGTTTTCCAGGAACACTCTGAACTATGAAGACCCCACTCCAAGTCCCAAAACTCCTTGTTTCAGGATTTGTTCCCCAAAAAACAGAGGCAAAACTCAAGCACTGTCTCCAAGACCACCACATTTCATTTTGCCATGATTTATTTCCCATGGATAAGGAAAGCTGGACAAAACAGCTGCTTTAGCGCTGTGAAATGGAGAGAGATGGATGGGCAGAGAGTTGGATCCACACACGGGAGAAAATCCAAGAGTTTCATTCCTCTTAACAGCTAATTTCCAGAAATGAAACCTGGGAGAAAACACTGAACTCGGAGGCAATTCCTCAGTGAGAACAAGGGAGAAATCAGGAGGTTTCCCAGATTTCTCCACAAAGACATCCATTGGTCTTTCGTAACTACAATATTTATCACTCCAAATTTCCCAGAGAGCTTGGGGAGAAGTTTTCTCTTGAAAAATCTCTTAGAGGAAAAAAAAAAAAAAAAAAAAAAAAAAAGAGTTTTAACAATACTGAAGCATTTCTCAGTCACATTTCAACTCCATTGAATTTTTGGTGCTTAAAATGCCTCCCTGATTCCAAGAAATTAAAAATAGAAGGAAATGCATTAAAGGAGACATTTTCATTTTGCAGCTGAGAACAACTCTTGAAATTCATCTTGAATTAAAAAAAAAGACCAAACTTGGAGCCAACTTGGAGCACTCCTGACTAAAACAAAACATTGCAACCAATTGTTGGGAGCCAATTGCTCAACTGGCCTCCATCATTTTTTTCCGAGGAGTCAGTCTGCCAGAATGCATAGAGAAATGCTCATTTCCATCCCAATCCAGTTCCAAGAATACTGATGAACTGTTTTGATATCTGTTCTGCTTTATGGAGATACACGGATTCTCTCCCTGTCCAAATTTCCCTGTTCTCCCTGTGGATGATCCCATGGATTTGGGCTTGCTTGGTTGCATCACTACGAAGAGCATCCAGGTTCATCCCTCCACAACTTCATCCCTTTTCCAGCTTCAGGTGATCAAGGTGTCCCTGTCCATGGAGGGCTGGAACTGGATGAGTTTTAAGGTCCCTTCCAACCCAAACTATTCTGGAATTCTTGGATTATTATCATTATTAACCCTTCCTTTTCTGTCCTATTATACAGTTTTTATCTCAATTACCCAAATTTACTTTTTTTCCCTAATTCTCTCCCTATCCCACAGAATTGAGGGGGATTGAGGAAGTGCTTGCATGACACTGACAGGTTAAATCAGGACACTTCCAAAGAGACTTAGACCCACAGCTTCAAAACCAGGCTTTCTACTCACAGATAATCAGAACATTCCACGCCTTATTCTTCCCTGGATCACAGCTCCTTGTTGTGGCCACAGCCAGAGCTTCCCCATGGAATTCAGGGCTGGACCACAGCAGGGAAATGTGGTTTTCCACCAAGGTGGACAAGAGGCTCATTTTCCAGAGGCTCATTCCTCTTGCCTGCAGAGAAGAACCCAGAGAAAGGACCTTCAGGATGAGATAATGATGCAGGGAGTCTGCATATCTCAAGGATATTTGATTTTTTTTAAAGGAAGTCAAAGGTCTAGAGCACAAATCTGATGAGGAGCAGCTGTGGGACCTGGGGAAAAAAAGCATGGAGAAAAGGAGGCTCAGGAAGGACCTTCTCACTCTCTGCAACTCCCTGAAAAGAGGGTGGAGCCAGGTGGGGGTTGGGATCTGCTCCCAGGGAACAAAGGACAGGACAAGGCTATCTGGTCCGAGGAAATGGCCTCAAGTTGTGCTGTTGTGGGTTTAGGTTGGATATTAGGGGGAAATTCCTCACTGAAAGGCTCTCCAGCCCTGGCACAGGCTGGACACCATCTCTGGAGGGATTTAAAAGCCATGTGGATGTGGCACTTGGGGATACGGTTTAGTGCTGGCCTTGGCTGTGCTGAGGAATGGCTGGACTCAATGATCCTGGAGGGTTTTTCGACCCTAAATAATTCTGTTATTCCATGACACATCCCAGAGAAGAATCTGCTGTTAAGTGATGGGGAAAAGCACTTAACAGACAACGCAGAAGAAATAATTCTGGAGCTTGAAAACCAGGAACATGAAGACAACAGGACTGAGAATGCAAATTTTGGAACTGGTAGGAAAGGGAAGGAAAGGGAAAGGCACAAACTGATGCACTGAAGCAAATCCTCCAGAGGCAGAAGAAGCAATAATCTGCTCTGCTGACCATTTGGGAGGGGAGAGGGGCCTGTGGGATTGGCCTCTCCCCCCTGTCTCCCTCCTCTCTCTCCCTTTCTCCCAGACAATGGAGTGAATTAAGTTTGCCGAGTTCCATAGGAGGCATCGGGCGTCAGCTCCAATTACTCACCCTCTGCATCATAATTACTGCAAATGGTCCATTAAAGGAAAATTATCATCAATATGATTTTATCAGACAGCGGGGAAATGAATAAAGGAAAGTGCTTATTCTCCCATTGTCCTGTTAATAGAGACGTCTTTGAAATGGAGGATGTGAAGGATTCCACCTCTCCCAGGAATGTGGGATGCAGAGGGGAACTGCGGAGATCACACACAAACAGACTCCATCTTTTGGGATGGAAGTGGAAATTCGGATCCTCGCCTTCCTCTGATTATCCAAGCAGTGAATGAGGAGCTGGGATTCTTCTGCAAGGTGCCATCTCTGCTCAGGACACCCTCACAGCACCATCCCTTCTTCCCAAGGGATCCAATGTCACCTTCAGCTTCAAACTCAGCACCAAAATAATTTTAAGGGAATTGAAATCAAGTTGATGGGGTGGCATTCAGTCAAAGGTTGGATTTGATGATCTTGCAGAGCTTTTCCAGGCTCAATGATTCCACGATTCTATGAATCAAACTCGAAATGCAAACCCAGGTCGGGGCCAGATCACCCTCATCATCCTCACTTTGCCTAAAGGAGGCTTTTCAAAGGCTCCATCTTGGATCAGCCACACCTGGAGAAAGTGGGATCAGAGTTCCTCATTGTAGAAACATTTTGGTTCTCATCATGCAGAAATTAGGCCACAACTTAAGGAAAACATCAACTCATTCCAGCTCTAGGTCAGAAAAGGTTATTGGTTTGTGCACTCTTGGATTCTGGGATGTTCAACCTCCACCTTCACAGGTGGGAATTGCTGTTTTGGAGGCTAGAAAACTCAACTCCCGCTTCCCAGGTGGGAATTGAGGTTTTGGAGGTTGAGGAGCTCAACTTTCATTTCACATGTCGGATTTGCTGGTTTGGAGTTCAAGAAGTTCAAGTGTCCCCAACAGAAGGAGAAAAATGAGTCACCAAGAGATGTCTTGGATGTTCAGATCACCTGAATTGATCCTCTCTGCAAAACTGTCGTGTTGGGAAATGCCAGGATTTAAGCAGGGATGGGGATGGAACCCCCATTTTTGTGGTTGACCTTCTAAACAGTGATCAAGAGACACAAAGCCATGAAGGGAAAGGGTTCTTCAAGAGCCAAAAACTGGAACACAAAAACCTTGGGATTTTGAAGCTATTGCAGCAGAGGAATAATTCAAGAAAGGTCAAGTCTCTCATTTGGCAGGAGTAAGGATTAAGCTCCATGAGATTCCTTGTGGGCTCTCTTGAACCTTCCTCCAGAAGAACAATTTCCAGCGGAAGTAGTTCTGCATCCACACAAACAGATTTTTTGAGGAAAACCACACCAAACAATTAATTTTCCAAATCTTTGTGATTTCTGGGCAAACAGATGGATCTGATCCTACAGCAGGTTTGTTTTCCTACCCATATTATGGAGGTGTGGGTAAAAGGTGTTTTGATGGGATTAAATGGGGTGTGTGCAGTGGAGATTCCTCTTTCCCATGGCTGCACAACAAGCTGATCCAGTTAACAGAGCTGAAGGAGTTTTTCCACTCTTCCTAAGGCAGGAAACTCCATCCAAGTGGACAGTTTATTCCCTCAGCTTTGTGGATGGCACATATTCAAACTCCTGGATGTGCAGGAGCACAAAAGCGCCACTCCAAAGGCTACACCTGTGCAACAACTCCCAAAACAGAAGGGATGAATTCCAGCCTTTAAGTGACTGGGACAAGGACACATCTGAGCTCCCCAGCTCCAGGGAAGTGATATCCAGCTGTTGTGACTCCTGGCTCACTGATAAGAAAGAGATAACCCATTTCAGGAGTATGTCAATAGACCCAAACATTGGTTGCAGCCCTTTCCTCCAAGTTCTATCACCTCCAAATCTCTTGAGTTTGGGAAAGACTTCCAAGATGCTTTTTAAACATTGTTAAGATTATTTTTAAAGACCTCTCAGATCTTCACCTGGCTATTTACAGTCTCCTTCTCTCATCTCCCTCCACAAACTTCGCTTTGCATGAGAGGAGATGGGACTTGCGGTCCCAAGTTATCCAAACACTGCAACATCCTTGTGTGAAAAAGGGGTTGGAGCCACACTAGGACCCACTTGAAAGATGAAGTTGTGCTGGGTGGCATCACCTCCAGCACCAGGAGACATTGTCCATGTCCCTGGAGCTGTGACCAGTCCCAGACTGGGACATCCATGAACAAGCAAGAGGTGCCGCCACAGGGTAAAGTGCTGTTAGTGAAGTGGAGGTTGGGTGGGTGCAGCCCCAGCCTGACAGATTCCCAGGGAAAAGCAGGAGAAAACCCCACCCGTTCCATGCTGCTGAGGTGACCTGCTGGAACAGGGATGAGTTTTCCGTCCTCCAGCACACCTGCGGCAACACACTATGGCAACACGGCATCTTGTAAAGCTTGGCAAGGCGGTCAAACTCCTCCCAGGGCAACCAACCTCACTCTCCAATTTTCCAAGAGCCTCCCGTCCCAAGAAGTCCTGGGATATGCCTGGCACAGCAAAGGGAGCATCCAGCCGAAGCAGGAACCCGCCTGCGGGGCCAGTGCGGAGCTGCCTCGGTCTCAAGGGTAGGAAATAGTCAGGGAAGGGAGTAAAGCCGATCTGCTGCTCTTCATTTCACAGCTGTAGTGGGATTAGCGGAACGAGGGCGCTGGGGTAAAGCTGCCCCTTTTATCTCATTCAAACATGTTGCTAATTCAGCACAGCACCGCAGCCAGGAGCAGCTCCCGGCCTAATCCACTGTAGCGTTCTCACCCAGCGTGAAGAAACGAGAATTTTAATCCGCTCCCCACCCCCTCCCCGCCCCATCAGATGCTCCAGCAGGCTCTGCCTGGCCTAACCAGGCATGGGGACCCACTCCACACCTGGAATTGCCTTTCCTGAACCCTCTGACCAGCTCTCTGGGACCTGGGAGAAGATGGGAGCCACAGCTCCCACCATGAGCTGTGGGTGGTCCCGTGGTGGCCAGAGGAAGAAAATACCAAGAGCATCAAGGGGAAATGACTCTTGAGGGAGTTCAGGAGTCCGGCTGATTGCTCTGGGTTGGTCTAAGGATCTTCCCCCAAATTAAAACAGCAGTGGAGAGGAGATTTTACTGTAGCAAACAGCAAAGCACCACACAAGGTGCCACATTGGCACAGCCAGGCCTCCAAACCTGGGAATTTAGGAAGAGGACCAACCAGCAGGTGAGAGGAGATGGACTGGTTGGGTCTCAGCACCCTGTGGGCTCCCTCTGAAGGACAACTCTAATTCTGCAGGGGATCAGAGCTACCCCTTCCAGGCAACTCCTTCTTCTCATGCAACAAATTGTGAAGTGTTCCTGCCTCTGGAAACAGCCCCTGAACCAGCTTCCACCACAGGAAATGCCACTTGAGATGCCTCCTTGATGAAAGCCAGACCTGCTGTACTCCCAAACCTTTCAGCCGTGCCATCTTTCCAAGGAAATACTCATCCCCATCCCATGTTTTCACCTGTGAATCTCAAACTGAGGCAGCGTGGCCTGATGTGACAAAGGACAAAAATGAGGCGGAAGAGGAGGCTCTGTCTCATGCAATTGTCAGAGTCCACCAGTGTGGGCCAACAACACGTTCCTCAGGTCTCACCAGACCCAGACTTAAGCATTGCTTAGTAAGACTCACCTAGGCTTGTGTAAAACCAGTGAGAGACAGGAGGGTGCCATGGCACCACTGGACCCTTCTTTGCAACCAACGCCATCCCAAACAAGGCAGTGGCAGCAAAACCTCCAACATTTACGGATCTCGAGTTCACCTTCAACCTACTTAATTTCTGTTGGGAATTTTTCCATATTGATGAAATCTAGATTGTTCTTCTTGTTTCTCCAGCCAAAGTTTGGATGTGCCACCAGGTTCACGCCAAGCGAACCCCTGGGTCTTTCCTTGCCATGCAGGAGTTCTCCAGATCCTCCCTGGATTGAGCCAAGCATGGAGCTGTCAGACCTGGATTTGAGGCAGCCTGAAGCCCAGCTAAACTCATGGAAGAGCTTCTTCCCAAGGGATGTATTTGCTCAGTTTATCTTCCAGAGGAAGCAGCAGAAATGATTTCTGGGGGAATAAAGAAAAAAAAAAGTGAGAGATAAAACAGACAAGTGGGAAAAATCAGCATCAGCTGAAAGACCGGTTCAGGAAAAAACACCCAATTTGGAGTTCAGAAAAACTGGGTTTACCCAGAGGACCTAAAGCAGAATTGTCCCCCCATGTGATGGGACACAGCAAGGGTCCACAGGGTGCCATGAAAGAAACAGGAGTTCTCATCCGGAGTTGGGCATTCCTGACTGTGCAAGGTTAATTTACTTTTTTCCTCAGAGAATTCTCACAGAATCTTGGAAAACACCTCCAAGATCTTCCAGTCCAACCTGCGACCAATCCCCTGCCATGTCCAGTCATTCCTTGAACACATCCAGGGATGAGGACTCCACCACCTCCCTGGGCAGCCTAATCCAATTCTTGACCACCCTTCCCATGAAGAAATTCTGCCTGATGTCCAACCTGAAGCTCCGCTGGCAGAACATGAGCCTGTTTCCTCTTTTCCTGGCACAAATTGCCTGGGAGAACCTTCACATCCCTTGGGGATTGATCCAAAGATGCAGCCCTCCCATGGGATAACGTGGCAGGGAAGCCCGATCTGACCACGGGGCATTCCCCATCCCTCTGAGGACTTTCGGGATCTAACCTAAAAATCCCAGACTCCCCCACCCCGATCCAAATTCCCCTGCCTGGTCCAAGGCTCCTCCCTCTCCACGAATTCCCTGAACCTCTTCCAACTGCTCGGCAATAAAAAGTGCATTATTAACACCCCTCTGTCTCCGCTGCCTCTCTCTCTCTCCGACGGGCAATGAAACCTCCCTGAATTATCCTCGGCGTGCCTGCGATTTAATTACATTTTAAGTCAATCAAGAGCCTCTGGAGCTGAGGGGCAGTTAAAAGGTTGGAAGGGAGGGGTGGGAGGAGAGGATGGGACAAAGCCCCCCCCAAGAGGTTGCACGCTTACCCTCCAGAGGCACCTCCCGCAAAATCATCGGCATCCATCTCTTCTCTGTCCCTCCTCCCATTCCCCCTCCCTCCTCCCCACCTTCCTGAGCTTCCTGGGGAGCGGCCCCACAGCAAAGTCCCACTGGGAAGTAGGGAGGGAGGTCTGGAAAAAGTGGGGGGGGGGATGAGGCAGAGCAGCCGCTTTCCTTGCTCCCCGCCTTCCCTGCTCCCTGCCACCTCCACCGCCGTGTCATTGAGTGATGGCACGCGCCTCGGTTTTAATTAGATGGAGGTAATTGCCTCGGTGCAGAATAACATTGTTCCCGCTGGTGGGAAGCGAGAAGGGCTTCAGGCTTGGCTGCCCCCAGGAACTGGGGGAGGGAGGCTTTCCTTGGATGCTGCTCGGGGGGGTGGAGGACCTGGACTGAGTGATGAAATAAATTCATTGCTCCTAGAGGACGAGGGCTTAACCCTTGCACCCCCACGCCTCAAATGAGCCTGGATGTGTCCAAAAACAGGACGGGAGAGGCTTCAATTTTGGGATATGGGCAAGGCTGGCATCTGCCCTTGGGGCTCTGCTGTGGCTCCCCCCTGTGTGTCCCTTGAGGAGGGGCTCAGAGCACCCCCGGGAGGGAAACAGGGAGCAGAAACCAAAGCAACCTTCCCACAAAGTGTCAGCAGATGGGAATGTGAGGATCGTCCCAGGTCCTTCAGCCTGGGTGTTACAAAACACAGCAGGGTCTGGGACAGGACAGAGCATTGCCACGGAGCTCAGGGTGTTCCCACACCTTGCCAAAATAACTTCCTAACACAGGAAAAACAGAGTCTTTGGAGACCCAGCCTCATCCCTGCTCCCTGGCCTCCCAGTCCTGGTGGGCAATCCCCATCCTGATCCCTGGAGACACACAGGTGGAGCCCTGGAGGGTGACATTGGTGGCATGGTGGCATCATCCACTGCTGGAGAGATCACCCTGGCCTCTGCCAGCCCCTGTGTCCTCAAGCCACCGGGGTCTGGAGCAGCCAGAGAGAAAAGGTGTCAAACCCTATGCTGACAATTAGGGACAGTGAGTGAATATTCCATGCCCTGATCCTGCTTAGTATTCAAATCCAGAGGAGGCACTGCATCCCAATGCCTTCCCGGGTGCATTTCCTCCCGGGATGCTTCCCTGGCAGGAGATTGGAGCTGACTCAGGAGCTGCCCTTTGCCCTGAGCACAGGAGGGCTCTCTGAAACAAGTGCTTGGAAAACTCCCACAAAGGCTGGATGTGGTCAAACATCTCCTCCACTGCTCCGGCAGCTGGGATAAATATTTATGAGGGATGTCAGGGTTGCGTTTCAGGCCACATGCCAAACAGAAACCACTTGAGGTTAGCAAGAAACTGCCCCCTTTGGCAAATTATTGGATAAGTGTCCATTACAGGGGCTGACTCCTTCCTCCCAGGCAGCTGGGAGGGGATGCTCTCAGAGACAGGAAATTGGATGAGCTCGTGGCATCCCCGCGTTCCTTGATGATTGCTCATAAAATCAGTCAGCCCTTAAAAACAGCCCTCCCTTGTCAATATTTAACTGCAGGCTCCGAGGGGGAGAAGCCATGCCCAGCTTCCTGCTGCTTCCAATGCCCACAGAGCAGGTTGTAGGTTTGAATATTCCTGTCCCAGCCTGGTCAGGATCTCCCCCACCCAGCTCCAAAGCTGCCCGTGGTGTGGCCATGGTCACTGCTGGCTCATGCCAGATGTTGGAGTGTTGTCTGGTCACAGAATCATGGAATGGGTCAGGCTGGAAGGGACCACAGTGGAATCATCTGGTCTCACCTCCCTTCTCAAGCAGGGTCATCCCAGAGTACCCAGCACAGGATTGTGTCCAGAGGGTTCTGGAATATCTCCAGTGAGGGAGACTCCCACCCTCTCTGATCTCTGTTCAGGGCTTGGTCACTGCACAGGGAAGAAGTTCTGCCTCACGTCCAGGTGGAATTTTCTGGGATCGGTTCCTGCCCATTCCTCTTGTGCCATTGCTGGGACACCCGGAGCAGAGCCTGGGCCCTGCTCAGAGCCCTCCCTGCAGACAGGGACAGACAGGGATGAGGTCCCCTCTCAGCTGTGTCTCTTCTGAGGGCTGAACAGCCCCAGCTCCCTCAGCCTTTCCTTATCAGGGATGCTCCTGTCCCTTCATCATCTTTGTTGTCCTCCTCTGGACCTGCTCCAGGAGCTCCATGTCCCTCCTGTCCTGAGGAGCCCAGAACTGGACACAGCAGCCAGATGTGCCTCACCGGGGCTGAGGAGACACTAAAGCAGCACAGCTGGATAGTGTGAGCTGCTCAATGCCACTGTGGTTTGGGGACATCAGGTGAGGGGACAGCTGTGTGGGCAGGATGCCCCAGGACAACACCTCCCACTCCAGAGCCTGGTTTGGATCCTGGACACAGCCTGGGTCTCCTCAGGACAACCAGAATCCCTGAGGATTGGGGCCAGGACTTGGATGCCCATTAGCTGAGCTCCAGCAGGGAGAAGGAGAAGGGAAGGTGATGAAGTTTAATATTTTTTGTTCATCATGAATTAAGCAAACTCTCTCAGGTAAGAACGAGATGGAATACAGAGTTCATTGGCACTAGGCATGAGGGAATCAGGACCAAATGAGGAACGAGCAGGAGAAACCCACCCTGCGCTTAGGAGATGGATTCAGACTCCAAAAGCCCCATCCAGGTGGAAAGGGGGGCTTAGGGAGACAGGTGGAGGAACAGATCCCACCTCAACCTGCCAATCCAGCAGGAGAGGGAGGAGTGGGGAGGAAGATTTTGTTGGCAAAATATCCCATGGATATGAATGGCTGACACCAGCCTCGGTCAGAGCAGGTACAAGGTTCAGATGTCCTAAAAGGGTCTCGTGGGGGCAAAGAGGGAGAGGAGGCACATTCCCAGTTGTGATCCAAGCATGTTAATGGAGCTAAACGTCTGGCACAAGGAATCTGCGTGGAAATTCCTCCAGAATCACTGCATGGTGGTGTTGGAAGGAAACAGAACCAGTGGAACTCCAGGGCTGAAGATATGTTATGTTCAGACTTCTTCTGTCTGATAAAACCATGGCCCTGGAGATCTTTCGTATGGATTCAAATGTCTTTCCTTAGTAGAAAGCAGTGGGTCATAAAGTCAGATGTAAATATCCATCCATAAAATTCATTTGCAACAGTAACAGAAGTGATGACCTGGCGCTTTCCCCGTCTCTGCCTGTCAAAACTTCCCGTGCAGCACCGAGAGGATGGATTTGAGATGGTTTGATGGATGTACGGATGGGTGAATGGAAAATCTCTCCAGAAATGGATGGAGGTGGGATCAATGGGTTCCCAATCCCACCCCGACTCCTGTCAGTGCATTTCAGTTCTCCGCCAGACCTGAAACATTAAGGTTCCCTAAAGCTTCCCTGCTTGGAAAGGGTGGAAAAACACTGGAACAATTTCAGGGGGCTGGATACCCCATCCCTGGAAAAATTCAGAGTCGAGTTGGATGGGGCTCTGAGCAACCTGATCTGGTTGAAGGTCTCCTTGCTTCTGGCAGATGGTCTTTAAAGTTCCTTTGTAGCACAAATTATTCCAGGATTTTAAGACTCTATCCCCATTCTGATGCGTGGAGCAACAGGATAGGAGCAGACAAAGCTCAGGAACTGATCTCTCTTGGAATGGTGAAGAATTTCCCTTTCCAAAGGATGGCCTTATAAAATTCCTCTTATGTAAACACTAATTCTAACCCAAAGAGACTCAATATTCCTAAAATTGATCTCTGCGTCTCCAGTTCCTCCACTCCCACTGCAGGGATGCCAAACTACCACCATGGAAAACCAGGAAGAAAGAGGAAGATACCCAGCGATGGGTGACAGTCCCATCCATAACTAATTGCTCATTCCTTGGATTCCTACACTAAGCTGGTGATGCTGCACCTCACCAAGCCAAGCATCAATTTTCATTTCCCAAATTAAACTGGACCAGGCTATGGAGGGTTAAAGCTGGATTCATCCTCAGGATGGTCTGGAGAGCATGTCCATGAATGTGGTGGGGAAAGGGATACGAGCTCTTCCTCTCCATGCAGAACAGGAATCTCTTGGAAATCTCCCTCAGTGATCTCCTGAGCCCAGCTCCACTGGAATAACTACAGAGGGGACAGAGATGGGAAAAGGAGAGGGAGGCAAAAGACACAGGTGGCAAGGCTTTGGGAATGCTTGGACAAATCCCACACATCCATAACCACCCCCAGATCACCCGTGGTGCACCAAGGAAGTGTCATGTGAGAGGAAAGGGGCACTTGTCCCCTGATGGCACTTCCATCTCATCCCCACTTCCTGCTCTTCAAGCTACCAATGACCCAAATTAAGTTTGGTTCCATCCCAGGTGAATTTTTCACCAGTTTAGATTATTCCCAGAGTTTTTCTGTTGGCATTTATCCAACACCTTGTCCCAAAGGGTTTTGAAGGCATTGGATCTAGGTGTCTACCCCTGGAAATTCCAGATTTTCCAGCAGCCCACAGCAACAGAACAGACTCAAACAGGCAATAAAAACTAGAAGCCATTAAAAAAAAAAACTTCCCAAAGAGAAGTTTTGGGTCAGAATGGTGTTAAATCTGTGCATATCCATGTTCTCCTTGCTTTATCCATCAGCTTGGGATAAAGCCACTGATTCCCAGGTGTTCTTGCAGCTGGTGTTTGTAATACAGGGATGTTCCTTGGGAAAGATGGGAAGAAGGAAGGGCTGTGCAGGGTAGGGATGTTCTTCCTATTCCCAGAGAAGCTGGGCATGAATCCTTCCAGCACTTCCAAAGCTCTGCCAAGCCCCTGGCATGGAGCTCCATCCGCCTGCAGCAGTAATACAGTAAGTGCTCTTCCATGTAGTGTTCCTTTGGTTTTCCAGGATCCGAGGGGACTCTGACACACAGCACTTCTCTCCAGCAGTTATTGATCCCCAGCTCTATAAAAATGATTACACTTGACCCAAGGCTGCACTCGCCTCAGCTGGAGAGCAGGAAGAGCCAGGCACAAGCCGTGGAGGGCGGAAAAGGAATTCCACAGGGTGTTGGAAGGTTTGTTCAAAGATAAAAGCCAGAGGTTTCTTCCCTTTGGGCAGGATGGAAATGGGAAAACATTCACCTGATGATGGAGCCGCTCGATTGTTGTGGGACCACAGGGATTTGAGCTGAGGTTTTAAAGCGGTTTTGGCCAAAGGTAGAACCTTCTGGGCAGTTCAGAAACTTCCAGGAATTCAGATTATAATGGAGTCGGACATGGTGGGATTGTTGGGGTTGTCTTGTGCAAGGCCAGGAGTTGGACTCAGTGATCCTTGTGGGACCCTCCCAGTTCAGGAGATTCCGTGATTTTGTGCTATGGATTCAGGGTGTGAATGTGGGAGGACGGAGACATGGCTGGTGGTGGCCCTGGAGAAGCTTCGGGATTGCAACAATTGTTTCCCACCAGCACTAAAAACCTGGGAAGAATGAGGGAGAAGAAACAGGAATCACCATGGAAATCACAGAATCCTTTTAGTCTGGAAAAGACCTCTGAGATCACCAAGTCCAACCATGAATCCATAAGTGGCAAGGCCAGAATAGCAGCTAGACAGCCCAACCCAAATGTCCCTTCCTGGGAGGACTCCTGGGGATTGGGACTGCTTGAGATCGTTGGGACAATGTGGAAGGACAGAGGGGCTGGGACAAAACAGCAGGAAAGCACAAGCAGCACGCCACTGTGGAATCCAGGGAATTGTTGTGAGAGGGGCTCTCTCTCTCCCACTTCTTCAAGCTCAGCCTCGGGATGATGATCCCAGTCTCCATCAAACCCTTCTGCAGGACTTTCCTTTGGATAAGAACAGTCCATGCACTAAACATCAGAGACCAGATGATGACGCCTCTGGAAAATATGGAAGTGGACTTTCCCACAGTCAATTTGGTGTCCACAGGCCTACCCTTGGAATTGCAATCCTTTATCCTAAATTAGCACAAGGTCTGGATGTAAGGCTACGAGCCAGGAGTTTCCACCAGAAGCCAGCAGTGAGGAAAAACAAGCCATGGATCAACTTATGGATTCATGGATCAACTTATGGATTCACTACTGGATTAAATCTTGTGGATGGAGATCCATGGAGATCTGACACGAGACCATGTGCTGTGCCCAAGAACATGGATCTCTCTCTGCTGGAAAAAGTGAGAAGCCTGGCTTGCAAGGCATGGAAGATGCTCCCACACCTGGGACTATAGATAAAATCTCTGGCACCACTGCTGGATGGGGCTGTTCCCAAAAGGGATTTTGGAGCTGTCTCAAGAGGCCACGTGGATGGAGCCACTGGGATTTGGGATGCAAGGCAGTTTGGCAGCACTGAAATGGGCTGGACCATGCACTTGGTACCAGGGTCAGGGAACTGTTGATAGGGGCTGGGAATAGAAAAGCAACAATGGGGATGGATTAGTCCCATCCAGGGAAAAATGAAGGGTGAGAGGGTGTGGAGGGACCTGGAAGTCAGCTGGAAGTGGGTGGGGTACGGATATGTTGAGTCCCCACTTTTCTTCTCACCTGCCCCAAATCAACCCTCAGAGAACAGCAAAGAGAACATCTTGGTTCCAACATCCTGGTCCCACTGATCCATCCCAGGCTGCCAGTTTGACTGGGAAAAGGGAGCGGAAATGGACTCTGTGCGGCTCCTCTCTCCCTTAGCTGGCTTCTCCTGCCTGGATACTACCCTGGGGCAGGAAAAAACCCCTTCAAACAGAAACTAATCCTTTCGCAAAGGGCCCTGAATTAGGACCTGAAGAAAGAGCCTGGCTCAGAAGTCTGTCCCTTGCCTGGAGCTCCCAAGAAAAAGAGGGAAACAGAGGGATATCATGGAAGCTGATGTTCTGCACTTCTCGGTGCGCTGAGTTGGGGAGGGCTTTGCTTCCAGCACAGGCGGGTTATCAAGGGATTTGCTGCTGTTGCAAAACTTCTGCGTGGATTGGGAGGGGGAGGGAAAGGTTTTCCAGCAGTCAGCAGAGCACGATTTAGCATCTGCAGAGGCGAAAATGACCCTTGCGATTCCACTTCCTTCAGGAGACCTGGATTTTAGGCTTCCCTGCTGGAGAGAGATGCTGCTGGGGTGGAGGGTGATGTGGGAACACAAAGGACCGGTGAGGGGACAGGGAAAAGTCATTCTTCCAGAGGGAATTGCAGCTATAATTAACAGCCTCCACGGAATTCCAGCCTGAAGATGGGATGATGGGGAGACTCCGGCAGAAGGAGCCAGGAGTGATTCATTCGGTGCTTGGTTTAACCCTGATGGAATCTTGAACAGGAGGGTCTGGATGATCATAAAACAAGAAAATGAGAAGATTTTGGGGTGACCTAATTGCAGTTTTCCAGTACCTGAAGGGATCAACAAAAAGACAGAAAGGAAGAATTTACAAGGGCCTGGAGTGACAGGAAAAGGGAGAATGGCTTCATACTGTCAGGAAGCAAGTTTAGATTGGATATCAGGAAAAAAATCCTCCATGTGAGGGTGGTGAAGCATGGGCACAGATTGCCCAGAGAAGCTGAGGCTGCCCCTGGATCCCTGGAAGTGTTCAAGGCCAGGTTGGACAGAGCTTGGAGCAACCTGGGATAGCGGAAGGTGTCCCTGCAGGGGGGCATGCCAGAGGGATGGAACAAGATGATTTTTAAGGTCCCTTCCAGCCCAAATCATTCCATGATTTCTTGAACAATTTACTTGAAGCCAAGAGGGTTTGGGGTTTGGAATTACATGAACTTTAAAGGTCCCTTCCAAGCCAAACAATTCCATTATGATTCTACAGAAATTTTGGACTTGTCTCATGGAGGAGGGACCACTTTAGGAATACAGATAGGCAGAAAAACGGGAAATGGGATGAGGATAAATATCTTTGGGGTAACAAGAAAGGCCTAGGCAGAGAAACATCAGCATTTCAGGTGGATCCTGTTGAACACAGGCATGTCAGGGATGGTGGGAGAAGAAAACAGAGAAAGGAGGAACATTCAGGTCTTATTTTCAGGGAATTGCAAAGAGCAGGAGAGGATCCCAGACGTGATTTGTGGGGAAATTTGTGGGATTTTGCAGGGAAACCCTGGCCCCAAATCTAACATGTGCCTGACCTCAGGGGGGAAAGCTGCTCCAAACCATCCTCCAGACCCCTGCACATTGATCCAAGCCATACAAAAACCCTTCTGGTCCTTTCCCAGTGCTGGAGAGGGGAGGTGTCCATCCTTCCTGACCTGCTTGGCAGCTGCATCTCGGCCAGGGCCCCCTGGAGTGCAGGGAGCTGGTTCTCAAATGTCCCCTGCCCGTCCCCCTGCTGTCCCACCCCTCCTGAGGGCACCTCGCCCTGGGACTGCTTGGCTCCCTCGCCCTGAGGGCAGCGCCAGGTCCCCGGGGCGCTGTTAGAAGACACCTTGGCTGGCACCCAGGGCTGACACCTGATGCATCCCCACCTCCTGCTGGGCCCTCAGCCCTCACCCACGGGCTTCCCCCAGGGTTACCGGTGGTCCTGCAGCGGGAGATCCACCAGAGCATGGAGTTTTCCCAAAGGAAGCACTCCAACCGTGAGGCACTCGCATTATTCCCACCATTCCTGCACCTCCATAATGAAGTTCTACATTCCCAGGGTGGAGAAGGGTGAAGGTTTCAAGGTACAGTTTTACAGCAGGAAACGTGATGGTCCTAAAGGAGTTTTCCAGCTTAAACGATTCCATGATCCGTTGCTGGGGCGCGGAGCTATTTGGCTCGGGAAGGGCTTACGTCATGGAGAGAAGATGCCATGTCTTACCCAGGGGCCTCCCTGCTGGAAGGAGCATCTCCAAATTCCTGGAGGTACAAATTAACCGGCACAGACTGTGCTGGGAAACATAACAAGCCATGAGCTGCAGGGATCCGCTTACACCGCCGGGACCTGGCACAGGGAAGCGCGAGGCTCCAGCGGCGGATCCCTGCTCAGGCAGGGGGACAAAACCTTTCAGGCTCCAAAGGAGCACAGCCGGAGGGCCCAACACCGAGCTAAGGAGGGACAGGTGGGGCTGGGATCAGTGGAATTCCACCCGATTGGGCCATTCAGCACTGGAGGGCTGTAGGATCAGGACAATCGCTCATCTGGAAGGGATGGCCGAGTGACACTGAGGGTCACAGCAACACTGAGGGAGAGCAAATCAGACCTCACCACATCCCTCCATCTCCCTGCTTTCCATATAATCATTATGGAATGATTTGGGTTGGAAGAGACCTTCAAAATCACTGAGTTCCACCCTCCTGCCATGGGCAGGAATAACTTCCACTAGACCAGGTTGCTCCAAACCCCATCCAGCCTGGCCTTGGACACTTCCAGGGATGTGTCAGTGGGGTTTTAAATGCTGCCTGTCCCTTTTCCAGGCTGTTGGATCTCCCATCTCACCATTCCTACACATGCATGGCTACACCATCCTGTATCCCACATCAAGGATGCATGGGCAGCCCTTGGATGTCCCTCCTGCCAGAGCCTTCGCACGCCGGTGCTGTTGTGCCAGGCCTGGAGCTCTGCCAGGAGCCACTGTCTCACTTTCAGGGACTCAGGCAGCCCAAATTATCCTTGGCAAACTAGTACCAGTACCAGTTTTCCTGACCTTTCCCTGTTCCACAGCCACTTCTCCTCTGGGAGCAAGTGGGGATCCTGAGCCAGCCTCTGGCTGCTGCTGGAAGTGTCTGGCTCTGACACTTTGCAGAGTCTTAATTGTCTATTTCTCATTATTGAACAATTCTCTTTATTTGGGCTTTTGGGATGTCCAGAAAATCCAGTCATTAGGGATCCCAAGACAAACACTGGCTTTGCATCCTCTTCCTCTCCTGCCGTCCCTCTGTGCCTGACAGCCCCGTTGTCATCACTGGAGCCAGAAGTTTGGGAGCTGGAAGGGATCTCTGGCTGTTTTGAGGGCTGTGCCAGTGGGAATGTTGCCTTCCCAGGATGGGAGCTACTTCTCCAAGGGTGGTAACCACTTCCTGAGGATTACGGGGGGCTGCTGATTTTGGGGGGGAAGGATTTGCAGAGATAGGGAGTGCTTTGGAGACAGGCTGGAAGGACTGGGGTTGCTCACCTGGAGAAGAAAAGACATGGAGCCTCTTCCAGTGCCTAAAGAGGCTCCAGAAGAGCTGGAGAAGAACTTTAGACAAGGGCCTGGAGTGACAGCACAAGGGGGAATGGCTTCCCGCTGCCAGGGGGCAGGGATAGATGAGATAGTGGGAGGAAATTCTTCCCTGGGAGGGTGGTGAGGTTCTGGAATAGTATTCCCAGAGAAGCCACTGCACCTCTGGAAGTGTCCAAGGCCATATTAGATGGGGCTTGGAACAACTTGGTGCCCCTGCAAGATCAGGGATATCTTCAACCAGATAAGGCTGTTCAGCGCAGAACCCCCATCCCAAATTCCTGGAGATAGAATGTTCTGGCCCGGGCCCAATGGAAAAGAGCAGGTGATCAAATTCCACTGCCCAGGAACGTTGTCTCCCGCTGTTGGAATCGTCACTCTGGCTGTAGCACATGGCAGCCGCAGAGGGGATAAAGCAGACAAATCCCTGCCCTCATGTCATTTTGGGAAAGGTGCATGATCCCTGCTGTTATTCCCATTCCCAGCCAGTTCATCCCACTTTACTGGGCCCATCTCAATCTGGAAAGCATGGAGATGGAATCTGGGATGTCCTTAGAGCAGCACCGTGAGGTTTTTCATCCCAAAATGACCCCGGCATTAAATGCCCTGGGTTGTTCATCCTTCACCTTCTGGAGCCAGGGAGGATGCAGCTTCCATCTTCCTCCTTCCTCAGGAGGAGAGAAGGGAAGGATCATGCCCAGGTAAAGCCACAGGAAACTGGGACATCAGGACACGCTGGGACACCAGGAATCCTGATGCCTCCGCTGGCTCTTCCAGGACATTTCCACCTCGCGAGGCTGCAGGGAAATGACGGAAATCTTGCTAGGAGTGACCCCTAAAGGCTGCGAGGCTGAAGAAACCCAAAGAGAGGGATTTTCCTAGGAAAACAAGTGTGCTTGAGCAGAGGGAGGAGAGAGAAACAGCTCCTGGATTTTTGTGTGTGGCTGTGACCCTACAGGGATTTGTGTGTGTGTGGAATTCAAGGGGATGCAGGACAAGGATGGCGTTTTCTGGGACAGGGCTGGCTCTGCTGTGTTTTTAGAGGATGCTGCTGCTTCTCGTGTGTCAGGGCCCTTTCCTTACTCTGAACAGGATGTTCAGAGCCATCAGTGGTGGCAAACAGGGCAGAATTCCATCAGATGTGACCTTTAAGTCTCCTCCAAGGCTGCTCCTGTGCAAAAACTGATTCTCAGGGATCTGAGATCTCCCCGTGTTGCCATCGCAGCTGCAGAGTGAAGGAGTAGGATCCACCCTCAGAGAAGTTGCACCTCAGTCCTAAAGGGGAAAGTCAAAATGCCCCAACCCGGGGATGTTTTTAAACCTCCTCACGGCTCAGGGTAACCCGAGAGGCAGCAAAATTAAAATCACTCATCAAGGACCCTGGCAGGGGGAGATTAATGAACCTCAACCATGACATGTGCTCCCAAAACTGTGAAGTGAGGAACTCGTCGCCTGGAGGCCCCAGCCGGGAGAGTCCCAGGAATAAACAAAGCCAAGGAGCTCAGCCAGCCCCGGGGTGCTTCCCATTCCTGCCCTGGGGGTAATTTGCTCTTCATTTTCTCCACTCATCATTCCTCAAAACTTCCTGTTTCTTTCTGGGCAGGACTTTTTATCCAGAGTTGATTTTGGCTCTGTTCCACCAAGTCCCTGTTCCCCCCATCCCTCACCTGATTCATTTGGTACACAGGGAATTCTTTCGAGTTCCTGGTGGAAGGAAGAAGATTTGTTGCAAAATCTGAGTTTACCAGGACATGGAGACCCAAAACTCCCTGCAATGTGTGCTGGTGCAGGGCACTATAGGGATTTTGGGAGAAATGGGGGAAATGGAGCAAAAAGGGGAGAGAAAATTCCATTTGGAGAGATCGCTGCCCTGCAGAGGGAAAATCAGGTGCTCTGTGGGGCAGAATACCACAAGGATGGGCACATTTAAACCCCAGATGCAGATTCCACACCGCCCTCCACACAAATTTATGAGGATTAATCCTCCTGATAAGAAAAATCCCATTTATAAAACTTGGCCTGACCTCAGTTTTTCCTCAGGGATTGTTCTCCCAGGTGCTGCATCTGCCAGGGACCATGGCTGGGAATGCCATGGCCTTGTCACAGGGTCCCATGACCTTGGCACATCAGGAGAGCCCCTGGGGATGGTGAAGCAGCCAGGAAGGAGGGAAAATCCTGTGGATGTTCAGGCTTTCCCTGCAAGGCACAGAACCAGACCCGGAGCTATTCTGGGTGTCTCATTTTCTCTCCCGTGCTCCGTTGATCAGTTTTCCTTTGGCTCCTTCCCAAAAAACACAGCCCTTCTCTTGACAGGCTAGAGTTGCTCTTCCCCTCCCAAGGTCATGCAATCTCCAAACCATCCCTTCCATGGGTCCCAGGAAGCTCTGAGCACCCACCACTCACGTCAGCATTCCCTGGAGCCAGAGGTGCGTCCATCCCTGAGCACTGGAAAGGAAAATGTGGCCGCCAAAATAAGGAATCTTGAAAAGATGAAAGGTTCTGCTCTGTAGGAGCAGTTCAGGAACACCCAAACTTTTCCTGATTTGTGAAATGTCCTTCATTCTCCTCATGTCATTCCACCCCTTCCAAGAGGAATTAGAGACCAAAATCCATGGTTAGATTGGATTTGCCTACGGCAGTTGTATAAACAAGGTGAGCAGCCACAAATCCCTCAGGATGTTGCTTTTCAGGGACGTCTTCTCCTCTTTTGAAGCCATCAGGCTCGTCCTTCCATCTGTCAAACCTCCTTTCTCCCCAGTATCCCATCTAACCCTACTCCCTGTCAGGGAGAAGCCGTTTCCCCTCGCCCAATCACTCCAAATCCTTGGAAACAGTTCACCTCCATATTTTTTGTCATCTCCTTCAGGTCCTGAAAGGCCACAATTAAGTCACCCTGAAACTTGTCTTTTCCAGGCTGAACATTCCCAACTCTCCCAGCTTTTCCAGAGGTTCTCCATCCCTCTGATCATCTTGGTGCCTCCTCTGGGCTTGATCCCACAGCTCCACGTCCTTCCTGTGCTGGGGCACCAGAGCTGGATGCAGCATTCCAGGTGGGATCCCACCAGAGGAGAGCAGAGGGGCAGAATCCCTATCCACCTTCTCAAATTCCCAGGGATCAGATCACCACGACCTTCCTGCCTGGGCAAGGAGTGTACAAAGACAAAATTCCGGCTTTGGATGGGATGACCTTCCAGGTTTTTCCCTTCTCCCAGCAATGTAGACAAGATTCTTTGCACCTGACGGACCAGTGGGAAGGCTTGGAGCATCCTGGAGGACAGTCAGCTCCTTTTGAGACTCCAACAAAACTGTCTGGTCTGGGAGACAAATCCAGACCGATTCAAGGCCAGGTTGGATGGAGCTTGGAGCAACCTGGGATAGTGGGAGGCATTCTTGCCTGTGGCAGGAGGTTGGATGATCCTGGAGGTCCTTTCCAACCCAAAGCATTCCAGGATTTTAGGTGTTCCAGACCTTGGAACACCCAGCTAACCAGCCAGGAGTCCACAATCCACTGGAAATGGGCAGAAATTGCATTTTCTTACCCAAAACAGGGGTGGGGGCTCCCAGCTCCAGCTCAACGGGATCAAGAGGATCCATCCCACCAGGCTGGGTGGATAATGATATCTTCCCAAAGCATCCATGGGAATGGACCTGGCCAAAAGCATCCAGAGGGAGCCCAGCAGCCCAATCCCATCATCCCTGCATTCATTTGCATCCCTCCATGGCAGCTGTGGGGCCTCTTTTTCTGTGTGGCCAGGAAATCCTACTTAGGCTTGATGGACAATTTGTGTAGGAGCCAGAGCCTGGCAGGAGGGAGGCCCAGGCAATTTGAGGATTAAACTTGGATTTATTGTTGGGAAGCAGAGCCAGAGTTGGTGTTTCCATGAAGGATTTACCTCCTGCAGCATCTCTGCTATCTCAGCCCAGGATAAACCTGGCTGTGTGAAGTCTCTTCCAGGTGGGATTGTCCTGGTTTTCCTGGTCTTGCAGCAGGACCTGGCTTCAAGGTCCTGACCACTGAGTTCCTCTTGGTAGGGAATATTGGTGTCCAGGTGCTTTAGACTTTGGAGAAACTGAGGAATAGGAAATCACCCCCTGGAAGAGCAAGGGGAGGTGTTGGAGAGTACAAGGAAAAGGGTAAGGATAAAGGGGAATAAGGAAAACCATCCTATTGAGGCACAAGCTTCAGACCAAACCTTGTTGTTAAACTGAGCCATGGGCTTGACCAGCAGTTTAAGCCTAAAGGTTTAACAGCATTTAAATTTAAATGACAGCTTAAGTTAAAGAATTCAATAAAAGATTCCTATAAAATTTACAACAGTGACTCATAAATCCAAAGTACTGGAGGATAAAGGACAGGAACATTCAGAGTACCCTCAGCCCCAGGATGACAGGAAGGGAGACTGGGGGGAGATGTTGCACTGATGATAATCATTAAAAAAGTGTGGCTTTGTCACTGTAAATGTGAAGTCATGATTTTTAGGGAGTGGGATCACACTTGGAAAAATGCAAATTGTCCCTGGAGCAGCGATGCATGAGCAGCGCTGGGCTAAGGATGCAGAAGCATCAGGGGGTGGAAATGTCTTTTATGGAAACGTTACCAAAAAAATCTCCAAAAATCAGGTGCACCAACCCTTCCCTCATTCCCACCTGGATGAAAAGCCCTTTCAGTGCAGGATTAATTTAATAGAACCAAAACTCTGGATCTTCCCCAGAAAAGTGTTCCAGCGGGATGAACCTGGTCCAGGGCTCTTCTTCACTTCCAGTCACACGGAGCTGGGAAGTTGCTCCATGACTTTCTCCCCTTGAGCTGGTTTGGGTGCCATTCCAAGGTTTGTCATGGAAGCAGAGGAATGTTTTCAGGGAAACAGCCTATTGGACGTGATTGTGACAGGTGACAGAGCTTGGGAGAGCCCGAGTTGGCATCAATGGGACATTGAAACAGGGCTTGGCTCCATTACCTCAGGAATTACCTGCTTTTGACTGGTTAAAATCCCACCCATCCCGTGTTTTCAGAGAGGCTGGAATTGCATTGCCACCAGCAGATGCAGAATGTCCAGACAACAGCTTTTCATATCCAACAGCTTTCCAACAAACAATTTTCCAACGGGACCTCAAAAGGAGAGGATGGAGAGCTTGACAATCGTCCCAACATGGGATCATGGCATCATGGGAGGATTTTGGGAAAGGGTAAAGGGATAAACTAAGCAAACAGACAAATAAGGATGGACCAGAGACACCCCACAGCCAGATGATGGATAACCAGCTGGCAACGGGACGCGATCCTGGAATACTGCACAGCAAAAGGAACGCATCAGGGAGATGAACAAACAAATGGAAGCTGCCTGGTGGAGGTGGATGGATGAGTGATGGATCCATGGCATTGGATGGATACCACAGAGAGGAGGAGGGATGTGCTTAATCCCTTTCCCGCTCTCTGAGTCACTTCCCTTCAATCCCCCTGGATCCCCTTTAAAAATCATTTTAACAACCCGCTCCATAAACATTCCAGGGGGGGGTTCAGGAGGCGAGGAGTTTGTTACCAACGAGAAAATGCTCCTTAAACAAACCAAGCTCGGGTTAGGGGGGGCTTCAAAAGCTCTCACACAAAACCTCCAAAACTAAACTGAAACCTGGGGAACAAAATCAAAAACAAAAAGAATTAAAAAAAAAAAGAAAAAAAGAAAAAAAAAAGCCCCATATTTTCGAGTCAGCTGAGAAGTGACAAAGTAATTTGCTCCTGGCAGTCTATCCCGGCAGCCTAATTCCCAGTGACACCATTCAGCTGCTGACTACACGAACTGTCAGACTCAATTAGCCGGGAGCCAGCAGCGCAAAGTGTTTACGGGTGCGAAAATTCCCTCCACACGCTGCGCGGAAGTGGGAGAAAAATCACTTTGAGGGAAAGGGGGGAAATTCAAGTGGCTGCTTCCACGGGAATGGCCTCCTCTGGAGCCCTCTGACACGGCTGTAAGGACAGGAGGATGACAAGAGGTGAAGAGGGAAGAATTCAGGAAGCTCGGGGGTGTCACTGGTGCCTGGAACTCCCCAAAGCTCCCCAGAGCTCCCTGGAGCTCTGGATATCCCCTCGCCTGTAAAAGTGGCTTGGAAAACCAAGGAATGGGCACACACAGCTCCGTGGATGGCATGAATTCACCTCGGGATGATTAGGAGAGGGATAATCCATCTTTCTGCCACCACGGCCTCAGAGATGCATGGACACCATTCCAGGACACCTGAAATTCTCTTCATATGTCGTGGGGGGAACAAAGAGAAGAAATCTGGGCAGAGCGATGAGAAGAGTGCAATTCCCAAAAATCAGGATCCCTTCAGGAGCAGTGAGAAATAGGAAAAGTGATCCCAGAGTATGTCTGGATGAGGAAAGCATTTTTGTGACTGTGTGGAAATGGTTCCTCAGCCCAAAAAGCAGAGGATGAGCAAGAAACCTCCAGTATCAGGAGGATGTGGAGCTGGAATTGCTGGAATGGCTGGAGCAATTCCAGAGGAGGCCACGCAGATGCTCCAAGGGCTGGAGCCCCTCTGCGCTGGAGCCTGGAAGAGCTGGGAATGTCCAGCTTGGAGAAGAGGAGGCTCCAGGGAGACCTCAGAGCCCCTTCCAGTGCCTGAAGGGGCTCCAGGAGAGCTGGAGAGGGACTTTGGACAAGGCATGGAGTGACAGGATGAAGAGGAATGGCTTCCCACTGCCAGAGGGCAGGGATAGATGGGATATTGAGAAGGAATTCCTTTCTGTGAGGATGCTGATGCCCTGGCAGAGAATTCCTAAAGAAGCTGTGGCTGCCCCATCCCAAGGCCAGGTTGGACAGGGCTTGGAGCAGCCTGGCATGCTGGAAGATGTTCCCTGTGGCAGGGGGTTGGAATAAGGTGTTCTTCAAAGTCCTTTCCTACCCAAACCATTCCATGATTTTAAGGTTTCCCCTTTTGCTACGTTGTCCACTGACAAGGATCTTCCCATCCCACCCTGAAATAAATTCCCTGTGGATCTGAATCTCATCGTCTGAGGCCATCAGACTTTCTTGAATCCTTTAAACCCTGGAAATTTTTGCCATCATTTCTTCTGGCTGGGAAGGTGGGATAAGAACTTCCAGAGGGGTTTTGGCAGTGGGATTGATCCACATAGAAATCAGCAGACATTTCAGATATCCCAGAATGCCCACGGAACTGGGCTCTGGGGTGAGGCTGGATGAGAACCAGGGAGGCAGGGAGACAACTTCTAGCAAGAGCAGGTGGTTGAGGGAAAAGGATTTTGGTCTGGGTCCAACCCATATCCCTGACCTTTAAACTCGTCCCTTTCCAGGGATGCCTGGCCCCTCTCCATGGAGGGGAATTCTCCTTCCATGCAGAACAGGGTGATTTGAAAGAGAAGCCCCGTGCTGGTGTTCAGTGAGATTGCCGCCAGCTCCTGGTGGGATGCACCAGCCCTTATGGGATGGGGAAAATCTTCCTTTGCTTTGTGTAGAGAAACTGAGGCAGGAGATAATTTTCCATTTCCCACATCCACATTTTCCTGCCAGGTGAAACTTCAGGCAGCAAAATCCTCCCTAGAAGAGGTTGTGCCCCAACAGAGCGGGAGGAGTGGGAAACCATTCCCAGGATGGCTCTTGGGGAGAGGTCTTGGAATTGCAGAGGACACGAAACACCAGGTCCCGCTCTGTGGATGTGACCTCAATCTTCTGGCTCCAAATCCCGAAATGCAACTTAATAGGAGCTATTTCTGCCCCTAAGCACCAGTAACTTAAAACTGGACCCTGGGCTGGCTCAGGCCCTGATCCCTGCCAGGTTTTCCCAGCCTTCCACAGATCCCACTCAATGAGTGCTCCCAGGAAAAGAGTTTAAGTCCCATCTTCGATGGGCACAGAATCATGGAATGGTTTGGATTGGAGAGGACCTTCAAGACCATCCAGTCCAATGCCCTGCCATGGGCAGGGACACCTTTCCCCAGACCAGGTCACTCCAAGCCCCATCCAGCCTGGCCTTAGACATTCCAGGGATGGGACAGCCACAGCTTCTCTGGGAATTCTTTTCCAGCCCCTCAACACCCTCACAGGGAAATATTCCTTCCCAATATCCCATCTATCCCTGCCCTCTGGCAGTGGGAAGCCATTCCCCCTCATATCATTCCATGTCCCAAGTCCCTCTCCACCTCTCTTGGAGCCCCTTTAGGCCCTGGAAGGGCTCCAAATTCTCCTTGGAGCCTTTCCTTCTCCATATGAACACCTCCAGCTCTCCCAGCCCGGCTCTGGAGCAGAGGGGCTCCAGCATTTGAAGCTTCTCCATGGATTCCTCTGGATCTGCTCCAGCCACTGTGATGTGGGATCCCAGGGCTGGATGCAGCTCTGCAGGTGGGGTCTCACCTGAGCGGGGCAGAGGGACAGAATCCTTGCCTGTCACTGGACACCAATTTCAGCTGGACATTAATCCAAAACAGACACATCCTGGAACAGGACTCCTGCCTCTCCCATACCGAGAATTGCAGCTTGGTAGGAAACTCCCCATCCCTGGAATTGCCCATGGCCAGGTTGGGTGGGGCTTGGAACAACCTGGGGTGGTGGAAGGTGTCCCTGCCCACGGCAGAGGGTTGGAACGAGGGAGTTGGAGCATGATTCCATGATTCCATGAAGCAGAGCAGTGCAGGGAGGAGACTGGGACTCCTTTGACCTGGAAAGATCCCTGGAACATCCCCCCTGTGGGCTCCAGCCCATTCCAACAGCCTGACTCCGCTACCCTTGGAATTAGAGGATGCAGTTGACCCTGGAAGACAAGAAGAAAAACATCCCAGAAAAGCACCAGCTGTGTTGGAAGCAGCTTCCTAAATCAATTTCAGGAAGAATATCCTCATGGAAGGGGTTGTCAACCATTGGAATGAGCTGCCCAGGGAGGTGGTGGAGTCCCCATCCCTGAAGGAATTCAAAATCCATGTGGATGTGGCTCTGGGGGACATGGTCAGTGGTGGCCTTAGCAGGGCTGGGGGAATGGTTGGAATCAGTCTTTTCCAACCTAAATAAATCCATGTTTCCCTGACTTCTGACCGGATGAACCTGAATTCCAGATCCATAAATCCTGGTGGAGACTCAGGAGTAAAAAGCTCTTCACTGCTGCGTTTTTGAGATGAGAAAATGGAGAGCAGAACAACAGAAAAGTCTCGGTGTCACTCAAAGTTCTTTTATTCTGCATCAAAGCAAAGCAGGGGATTTTTGGAGATTGCACTGTCAACACAAAAAATTATGGGGAGCATTTTTCTTCCTTTTATAATTATTTTCTTCCCTTTGCCCCTCCTTTGCTGATGGAGAGAAGAAGGAAGGTTGTTTTTCCTTGTTCTGGGGGACAAAGAATTAAAAAAAAGAAAACAAAGGACAGGTACAGAGACAATCCCTGGCAGTGTTCAAAGGACAAAGTTGCTTTTTTGTTTGGGATTTTGCACAGAAATTCTTCCCTTTCACCAGCAGAACTCAAATCCAGGAGCTTCCCTGGCTGCTGCTGGGATTGACTCCAAAGGCAGGTACTGCCTGATGTGCCCTGGACTGCACTGAACCTGTATTTTTTATGAAATCATGGAATGGTTTGGGTTGGAAAGGACCTTAAAGATCATCCAGTCCAACCCCCTGCCATGGGCAGGGACACATTCCAGCAGACCAAGTTGCTCCAAGCCCCATCCAACCCGGCCTTGGGAACTTCCAGGGATGGGGACAGCCACAGCTGCTCTGGGAATTCCATACCAGGGCCTCACCACCCTCCCAGGGAAGAATGTCTTCCCAATATCCCATCTAACCCTGCCCTCTGGCAGTGGGAAGCCATTCCCCCTGTGCTGTCACTCCATCCCTTGTAAAAAACTTCTTTCCGTATTTTTTGCCACCTCCTTTGGGTCCCGGAAGGCCAGAATTAGGTCACCCCAAAGCTTCTCTTCTCCAGGCTGAACAAACCCAACTCTCCCAGTTTTCCCTTCCGATCACCTTGGTGTCTCCTCTGGACTCGCTCCAACAGCTCCATGTCCTTCCTGTGCTGGGGAATCCAGAGCTGGAGGCAGCATTCCAGGTGGGATCTCACCAGAGAGGAGCAGAGGGGCCCAATCCCCTCCCTGTTTTTGCACGAGGATGTGTTGGGAATTCTCCTCTGAGGAGCCATTCCAAGGACTTAGGAGAGGCTCCCCTGGAGGTCCCATGAAGAGAGGAGAGCTGTGGCAGGATGAGCGCAAAAAGACAAAATTTTTTAATTACAAACTCCCCGCTCCTCACTGGGGTAGCTGTGATGAACAAATTCCACCCTTTTATTTTGTTAACAATGCGCATCCTCATCCTGAGAAATTCAAAGCCAGAACTCGGATCCCTGTCAGGCTGCACCTGACTCATCCTGGAGCTGTGGGAATCTGGCTCTGTGCTGGCATCTGGGCTTGATAAAACTTCTCTCAGAGTAGAACCAAGTCTCCAAAATTCAGATGCAAAGCTTCACCAGCGGATGCTGGAGGTGCAACTCATTAACGAAGCGGGTAATTAGCGGTGGCAAGAAGGAGGCAGCGCTTTAATTTCTATCCCTGCAGCTTTTGAGGATGTTGCTGTTCATGGGATGGTCCTGAGGAGCCAGGAATGGGTTCAAGGGAAAGCCCATGTTGAGGGAAAATGACACAAAGAAATGATTGCATGGAATCATGGAACATCCTGAGCTGGAAGAGACTCACAGTGATCATCCAGACCAATTCCTGGCCTCCAGGACATCCCAAAAACCCCACGCTGTGCCTGGGGGCCTTGTCCAAACACTCCTTGAACTCCATCAGGCTTAGGATCGTGATCACTGCCCTGAGGAGCCAATTCCAGTGTCCAACCACCATCTGGGCAAAGACATTTTCCTAATACCGAGCCTAAACCTCCCCTGACCCAGCTTAGACTCAGAGCCGCTTAGTGAAATGTCCATCACTCGGTGGGGTTTCACTAAAATCACCCAAATCAGCATCATTCATGCAAAATTTTGGGTGACTTGAGGTGTCCTACAAACCTGGGGTGAAGATTTTGATAGCAATTCTGATCTCTCAAAGTAAAGCATGTGAGAATTTAGCGCCTAAAGCTGAGCAAAAATCCAGTTCTGTGTCCAAACTCCAGGCTCATGCCCAAGCCTCTCCATGAGGGGACACTCCAGCACATCCAGATGTTCATCCAAAGCCACCTTTTTGGCCCTGGAATTATGGAATGAGACTCATTAAAGAGGGAATTCATTCCATAAACCCATTCCGTAAGCTTGGAAAGCCAGGACAAGGTGGAATGACTTCACAGTGCCAGAGGGCAGGGAGAGATGGGATATTGGGAAGGAACTCTTCCCTGTGAGGGTGGGGAGGGGCTGGGATGGAATTCCTAGAGAAGCTGTGGCTGCCTGATCCCTGGAATTGTCCAAGGCCACATTGGACAGGGTTTGGAACCATGTCAGGGGGTTGGACCTGGATGATCTTGAAGGTCTCTTCCAACCCAAACCATTCCATGATTCTGTGGTTGGATGGAGGGATGGATGGATGGATGGATGGATGGATGGATGGATGGACGGACGGACGGACAGGAGGATGAACAGTCACATGGAAAGATGAGTGGATTTTATACTTTGCAAAGTATAAAATACCAGGAATAATTCCCCTTCTCAAAGATCCCACCAGACAAACTCCATTAGAAAGGGTCATTGTCCCACATCGTTGGTGCATTTAAAATGACAGCCAGGCTGCTTGACGGGGTCCAAACTGTTCCCACATTTTATCCAGGAGCTCCCATTCCCACCCAGCAGCCCTAGGGAGCTCTGCCACTGCCCCTGAGTTCAGGTTACGCCTGGGATGCCACACCCCTGAGTGGAGAGGGTCCACATCACCTCTCCAAGGATATCTGTGGAGCAGGAGAACACCTTGGGGAGTCACTCCAGCTTCTCTTGGAGTCATCTGGGAGAAGCAGGAATTTTCAAGTGTGATTCATCTGCTTTCCTGCAGACATCAAAGTTCACAGGAGATGAATTGACCCTCCAGCAGGGACTGCTTTTCTCTTTGGAAGCAGAGGCAGCCACGATGAGCACAGAAATCAGCTTTTGGAGGGATGATTCCCTCCTGGAATCTCCTTTTTTAAAAAGAACCAGTCACTGAAAACACTCATCGCTTTGAAAATCCCCCAGGAGAAGAAGCCATTAAATTTCATTGTCACCCCTGTTCGCACACAACTTTCCTTCAGACCCTGGAAAACTCATCTCCAGAGGAGATCCTGCCTAGGAGAGGAGTTTTGTCACCTCCCCCTCTCCCACCAGGTCTTCATGTGGGGAAGAAAAGTGTCCCAGCTCCATGGCAAAGGGATTGAATCCCGAATTTTTGCTGGCAAATGACATTTATCGAAGCCCCTACTTCCCTTCCTGGATCTGGATCAAAACCCAGCAGCACCTGAACTCCCATCTCCTGCATCCCAAGCTGACAGCATCACCGAAATCCCACCTCTCTCCTCCCTGGAGTGATGCTCGCCCCAACAGGAGACAGGAGATAATCCTCCCCAAATTATTCACGGTGGCAGGAGCTGGGAAGAGCAGGCGGGAGGAAACAAGGGAAGGAGAGAAGGGAAAAACACAGACGACAAGCTTGTCACTTGACTTCTTAAGCAAAAGCCACCAAACCGTGCAGTCAGGCACCGAGTCGGGTTTCTCCCAATTAAATTTAACAAGTGACGCCCCTGAATCTTTCATGAGCATTCAGAAATTTTAGCCCATCTGTCTTCACGCTCCCACACGACTCTGGCTCCTGCTCCCGCTTTTAAACGCCCCGAGCCTCCAGCGATCAAGCCCTGCCCGTTCGTCCCGCACCGACGGCACCCGGGGGACTTCAAACCCGGCTCGGGAGGTGGAGGTGGCCGCGTAGCCGGGCTGGAGGTGGCCAAAAAAGGAGCCACCGGCCCGGCACGACTCGCCCGATGCTGCCGCGCCATCCTCGGGGGAGGAGTCGCTGCATCCCCCGCGCGCGCGATTGTCACTTTAATTATCTGTCGCCCCGCGTCGCGCCGGCAGGGTCCCCATCCTGAGTCAGGCTTCAGAGTGGCTCCCGGGTCTCGGCGTGTTTTGTGTGCAGCGGCGGCTGCTTTCAATTAAAGCTCCGAGGTACCTGAAAGAGGCTCGTGGATGCCGGCGGGGGCGAGCGCCGAGACGGGGAGAGGAGGGGAGTGGAGGGAGGGAGGGAGGCAGGGAGGGAGGAAGGAGGATGCTCCCGGGTTAACCCGGGGGGCAGCAAGGCTGGAAATGCTGGCGTGGGATGGTGGAAGCCGTGGGGACCTCATCCCCACGGGACAGGGAGAAACATCAGCGTGTTTGGTCCCAGGATGTTTTTTCGGGGTGGAAGATCAGTGCTGCGGCTGCCACGGGCCGCCCCATCCTGCTGCTTCAGCAGCAGCGTGATGCCACCAGCACAAGGCTGGCAGATGTGGCGCCAGAGCTTCTTGATCCTGAGATAAAGGGATTGGGAGCCCGTGGGGAGTCCTCTGGGATTGCAACCGCAGCGTCCTGGCCTCGCCTCACCCCTTGTGGGTCTGTGAAGCAATCCCAGAATTGTAGAGTGGATTGGGTTGGAAGGGACCTTAAAGGCAATCCAGTTCCAACTCCCCTGCGTGGGATATGGGAAGGGATGAATGTGGTGCCAGCAGGTGACAGAGCAGGATCCAAACCAGCAGGTGGAAGTGGCTCCAGGATTTGGGACACAACTGGTTGTTATCTGCATCTTCCTGTTGCCGCATGTTGGATTCACATTCTCTGGGCCATAAGCAGCCACTGGACCCCTCAGAGCTACCATTCTGATTTTTTCATGAGTGTTTTGGTCAGCTATTGCTGTCCTTGTCACACTTGGAGTGACAGCACCTGGCCTTCCCCTGGAGTGCTCCGTGCAGCACTGCAGGCAGGGCAGGACAGGTTCCTTGTCACCAGCAGGCAGTTTCCTAAACATTTTACAATTTAAATTGGATTCACAGCACATGTTCACAGTCTGAATCCACCTTGGTTATTTCTGGATTGTGTTTTTATTGCCAGACTCCATAATTGGAGCTTTCACTCCTGGTTTTGTTCAGCACAGGAGCTGCTGGACCAGGGGATGGTTTCTATGCCCAAGCAAAGCAATGTTCCTAGGAATGTGGGTCATTTCCCAGGTGGAAGGAGGTGTGATGGGAGCAGCTTTTCCCTCAGAGGAGAGACCCCTGCCAGCTCTGCCAGCTCTAGGTTTGATTAGAAATAAATTCCTTCCCAGACTGGGGTGGCTACTGGATTATTTCCAGTCATGGTGAGCCCATATCCAGAGGTGTTGCACCAACATCCCTTTCCCTGTTCCTCCAGCTCTGCACAGCTTTCCAAACCCTCTGGCAAACCCACTGCAAACCCATCACGTCTCACCTGAGGCCTCACAGTTCCTTTCCCTCCTCTCTTACAGAGAATCCATCTTTCCTGCTTGTCCAGAGGAGGCACAAACCTTCTCATCCCGAATTTCCCCCAGCTCTGGGGTTGAACCATCCAGTCCCCGTTCCCAGCCTTCCACTTTGACACAAGCTCTACTTCCTGATCCCTTTAGTGGCAGGAGCTGCCTGCCGGGAAGCAAATACATGAGCACCTCTGCTGTCCCACAGGGAATGAGACAATCCTGGCTTCCAGCTCCTGCACAGCTTGGGAAAGGCGACGCCAGGCCTCGGGAGGACGCAGCCTCGCAGGCGTCGAGACACGAAACCGCCTGATGTGTTCCAGGGGAATTCCTGAGCCAGGACAATCCTCCTCGGGCACAGTTTCCCTTTGTTTGCATCCTGCCCGATCATTCAACTGCTGTTCCTGCCTCTTGTCCTGCCCTGGGGGCTGCCAGGATCCAAAGGCTCGGAAAAATCCCTTCCAGATAAGCACCGACCTGCAGGGACCTGGGTAGGCAGACAGCTGGGAAGGCAGATGGAAAAAACGGTCTCGTGTGCCTGGAGGGCAGAAATCCCCCTGGGGAAAGGGGGATGATTAGGCTGCACTAACGAGAAGCAAAAGGTAGAGATTTCACAGAGTTTTCTCCATTGGCAGGGAGCTTTTCCCAGAGGATCTCCATGAAAACCCCACAACAGCAGCATTTCCATGCCAGCCACCTCGAGGGGACAATCCCGCCAGCCCTACTGGGGACGGAGCAGGTGATTTAATGGCTCTTTTAGCATTTCCCAGCTCTCAGTTTCTCCTCCTCAAAGCTGAGCTCATGTTCAGGGACCAGGCTCCGGCTCCAAGTCCCATCCCAAGCCGGCAGCACTCGGGGCTCCTTTCTCCAGAGTGATGGAGAAGGCAAAAATCCAGCCTTTGAGTAAGGAGAGGGATTAAGAAGTTTCCCCAAGCTCAGCTTGTTCTGTGATGCCCCACGGAATTTCTTTGTGCTGCCTCCTGCCACCAGCAGTTGCTGCACTGAATATTCCTGAAGATTTTGCGGACACAGCCTTTTCTGAGGATACAGCCTGATTCCATCCTCATTCTTGGAGTCCCTTGTGGGAATAAGCAAGGTCCTGGAGCCCTTTTTTGCTCAGTGGGGATGAGAAACCAGCTCTGGCTGCACTGGATCTTAAGGCTCTGCCCCACAGTTTTGAATTCCTGACCTTCTCATTCCCAGTCCTCAATCCTTCTCAGTCCAGGATAAGGACATGGGCACTTCAAGTCCAGACAACTCTTTAATCCAAGAGTTATCTTGCTATCCCTGATGGAAAGAAATCCATGTTCCTCAACCCACATCTCCTCCAGCTCCTCTGAAAGAGCCCGTGGGAAGCCTCATCAGGGAGCAGAACCCTTAAAATTCCCAGTAGGAAAAAAAAAAAAGGAGGGGTTTTTCAGACTGGCACCCCTGGATCCACAGCCAACAGTTTTCCACATCTTGTAGGAGTTTTTATCCACCAGGAATTCACATTCCCTTAAACCAGTCCTTCAGGTCATCTCCAGTGACCTCATGGAAGCAGTGAGCCACAAAGATGCTCCGAGAGCTCAGGTGTGGTGGGTCAGCCATGGATCCAGAGCTGTCCTGATGGTCCAGAGAGATCCAAAGGTTTGGTGTTTCTCCCAGTGATGGGTGGGATCTGTTGGGGGTGAGATTTCCCTGTGGTGGGGGTCCTGTGGATAGAGATGCCATGGGAATGCTGCGACCTTCTGAAGGAGGTTTGCAGGGCCATCAGAGCTCGGGAATGTCACCGGAGCAGTCACACCCTTGAGGTCGGTGCTGGAGGAGGTTTGGGCTGTGGGAGTTTAAACAGCAGGGAAACACGAGAATTCCTTGGGGGAGAGGAAGAGGAAGAGTAAATGTTGGCAGGGAAGCGAGAAGAGCAGGGTGATGAGGAAAATGGAGGATTGAAACCTTTGAAATCCATTTTTTTCCAGACTCTTTTAGCGATTAGTGCTCAGGGCCGAGGCCACTGCTCTGGCTGCATCTCCATCCTGATTATTTCATAAGGCAAAAGCACCTGGAATGCCCTGGAATGGTGGTTAAAGGGGCTCTGAAGCATTAACACTGATGAGAGCTTGGTCTTAATTAATTCTTTATTATTCTCTCGCAGGCCAGCAGTGGGTTCGGAGCGCCGGCCAAGAGGGAGCCGAGGTCATTCCAGAGCCAAGGAGAATGACGCGCCGGACAAATCCCTGGAGCCACAGCAGTGTTCACGTGGAGGAAACATCTCCAGCAGTTGGGGAATTGTTTCCTTCCTCCTCCTCCTCCTCCCTCCACCTCTCTGCTGAGGTTGCCAGGAGGGGCTGTTCCATCCCAATATCCCATCCAACCCTGCCCTCTGGCAGTGGGAAGCCATTCCCTCTTTTCCTTCCATTCCAAGCCTCATCTGCAGCTCTCTTGGAGCTCTTTAAAGCACTGGAAGGGGCTCTGGAGCCTTCTCTTCTCCAGGCTGGACATTCCCAGCTCTCCCAGCCTGGCTCCACAGCAGAGGAGCTCCAGCCCTTGGAGCATCTTCATGGTCTCAAAAATTCCTTTTTGTGGAAGTTTTAGGGGCCCTTAGGAGCTACATGGCTCATTTTTGGGGTGGAGGTGGTTTTAACCCCCATGCTTCCCTCTCCGGCACAGTGGAGCAGAACCAGCTGCTGATCCTATATCCCATATTCCTTGTTCCCACTCCACAGCAAAGATCACCCAAACTGGATCCAAACAAAACCAGGAAAAGGAGCAGGAGAGGAGCTGCTGAGTGCTCACTGTGATGTAAAATCGGCCGTGGCTGCGTAGGCAAAACTCATCCCACAGAAAAGATGCGCATCAGGGAAGCAGAGCTGCCCCTGGACACTGCCCGTGTTCTGGGGGGAGGATTCACATCAAGTCCTTTCTAGAGGAAACTGCCAGCCTTGACAGGTGACAGCTTTGACCTCCCCTGACAATTGCCCCAATTTGCTCAGCTCTTTGCTTTATGGACTCTGGCCAGGTTTGTTTTAATTTTTTTTCCTTTTTTTTTTTTTTTCTTAAATATTTTCATGGCTATTTTTATTTTAGTTCTTTTTTTTTTTTGAATTTAGCTCCATTAGAGTGATGACCCTGATGGCTTTTTAGACACACACCACTTGTGTCACCACGTGGTGCAGAGAAGACTCCAGTACAAAAAGTGGCCGCTTTTAAAACCACCAGCAAATATTCCAGTCCCTCCACCTCTGTTTTCCTCACAATCCAGGCTAAAAATTTGATATTTCAGCTGTGGTGGCTAAAGACGCCTTGGGGGTTTATCTCTTACCATTTTATTTGCTTATCAGGAGATCTGCCTTGTTTTTCACTTCCATAGATTTTTTTTTTAATTTCCTAGAAACTCTGGTGATGAAAAAAAAAAAAACCATATAAATAATAAAAAATAATAGATATAAAACAATATAAAATCTGTTTAAACTGCAACTTTCTTGATGCGGCGCTTAAGAGCTGATCCACTTTTCTGCATCCTCTGATGAATTTTTTGGGAGCAGATCAAAAAGGTTGAGATTGAGTGCTCCCGATAGCCTTGGGTGCCAAACAAGTTGGGAGAGAAATACACACCTCCCAGATGCTGGAAAAACATCCAGGCTGCCTTTGAAAGTGATGAATTTTTTTTTCCCTGCTTTTCCATATCCTCATGGATTTATTCCTTCTCGCTCTTGGAAGTGGTGACAAAACTGTAGGGAATGGGCTTTTCTCCGTGGGCTGGAGGAGTTGTGAGGACTGAGGGACAAGAGGAGCTTGGTGGGGACATGTGGTGGCCAACAGCTCACTGTCATCCATCCATCATGGAATCATGGAACGACTTAGGTTGGAAAAGCCCTTCAAGCCCTCCAAGCTCTGCCAAGGTCACCACTGACCATGATCCCAAGTGCCACATCCACATGGATGTTAAATCCCTCCTGGGATGGTGATGCCACGGCCCTGAGCAGCTGTGCCAAGGCTGGACAGTGCTTCCCATGAGGAAATTTTCCCTGATATCCAGCCTAGACCTGCCCTGACACCGCCTGAGACCGTTTCTGTCCCTTGTTCCCTGGGAGCGGAGCCCAATCCCCACCTGGCTCCACCCTCCTTTTCAGGAGAGGGAGAAGGTCCCTCCTGAACCTCCTTTTCTCCAGCTCCAGCTCCCTCAGCCACTCCTGGTGCTCCAGACCCTCCCCAGCTCCTTCTCTGGACATGCTCCAACCCCTCGACACCTCCCTGATGCCCAGATCCTCAGATCTCCCTCCCTGGAAAGACTTCTGCCCCAAATCCTGCTCCAATATTCCCCACTCTGCTGGTGCCCTCAAGTCTGTCCCAAACATCCCAGGAGGATTTGCTGCTGGCAGTGCAAATTTCCTCATTTTTAAGTGCTTAAAACTCTTCCCAAAGCCCCAAAATTTCCTGTTGCTCTGGCTTTGCCCATAGGGCTGTGCTGCCAACCTATCCAAGCATCTTCCAATGTTCCACCCCCATCCCAACCCCATTCCACCCACAACTGGTATTCCAAATTCCCAAAGGTGTGATAATTCCCTATGATATCTCCCAGCAGAGCATCCAGCATTTCAATGGCCACAAAATCTTTTTTTTTTCAGCCCAAATTCACCCAAACCTGCCCCATCTGGCCCTTCTGCCTGTAGGATTTCAGGCTCGCCAGGGATTTTTCCATGGGGATCTGTGTGGGGGAAAGGGGGATGTGTGGAGGATTCCTCCCGTGGCTTGGGAAGGGTTAAGGCTTGGAAGCTGGAAGATGCCACCGAAGGAGACCAGTGACCCACTAACAGCCCTTTGCATCCTGAATAATTCCCAGTCTCAGGTTTCTGGTGAATCCCAGGGGAAGGGAGAGATTGGGGGGGGAAAATGCTGACACTGAGGAAAAATGAAAAATAACAACAAAAAGGACCAAAAAAAAATAATCAAAGAGAATAAATCAGAGCTGATTACACCGGGACACAAAGGGATCGCAGGAGAGAGAGAATTCCCCCCCTTCCCTGCACCTTAGCTGCTTCCAACCCCTGTGGAGAGCCCGTGTCCATGGAGAAGGGAGCACAATGCAAAAACAAAATGAGTGGGGCCAGCAAGGATTGAGCAAATCCCTCTCCAGATCCCGTTTTCCCACCTGCCCCTAACCACAACTGCTGTTAGGATGTCAGGGAAAGCATGTTGGAGATCTAGGTGATGGAAAATAGGGGTGAAAGAACAGGCACATGTTGGTCCTTGCCTCAAAAATCTCTTGGAAAACGTAATATGACCCTCAGGAATCACCAATCCACCCCACACATCCCTATTAGCAGGGAAACTGAGGCACTGGGACAATTTATTCTCCAAGAATGGGATCAGAGGTTCTCAGCGGGAGAAGATGCTCCTCCAGCCTTCCCACTGTTCCCACCGAGGCTAAACACTGCCTTAGGGCAATTTATTATCCTATTTATCCGCGTGACAGGCCTCATCCAGCTTCCGGATGAGGAATGTGGGATGTCAGGAGTGGCACATGGGATCCCACGCTTGGAAGGGAGGTCCCCATCCAAACGGGTTTCCCATATTCCATAACACCTTATTCCCTTCTTCCGAGCATCATAGGGAGGGTTTGGGACCAGGATGATGCTGCTCGGTCCAGAATGTTCTCCCTGATGGAAACAACATCCAAAGGTGCTCCAAGAGCACCAAGGAGAAGGGATAGGGATGAAGCTGCATGGAGAGGGGTGCCAGGACAGCACCGCTAGGATTGGGGAATTGACAGCACCTCCCCTCTTCCCTGCTCATCCATGGGAGGGGACACATCTGTCCCCACAGCCCCAAAAGCTCCTGGGGACGAGGAGCATTCCCAGCCGGCAGCGCGGGAGCCACCGGAGCTGATTTCCCAGGGCGCAGGCACAGCTGCGAGCGCCGGGAAGCTGCCAAAGTCCAAGGGAAAAAAAATCCTGATTAATATCGTCCTCCGGTGGATCCCGCGCTGCAGATGTGCGGCCTGCTGACTCGGCAGCTCCCAGCAAGGAGACCTGGAGCCGGGAAAACCGACGGGAGCGAGTGTGTGTGTGTGTGCACGGATCCGAGTGTCACAATGCTCCTGGGGGACAACAAAGCGCAGGGGCAAGGCAAGGATGTTGCCCTCCCGTCCCATAAATTCCCATAAGGCAAAGAGTTGTTCCATCCTCTACTGTTCAGTGGCACTCACCGTTTTGGCAACAGCATCCCGACCTCAGCTCCCTGTGGAAAGGCCTGGGATAAGCTGCCTGTGGGCTCAGGCAGGTGGCAATGAAGCCGCTTAATCAGCTCCTGAGCTGGACACTGTCCTGATAAGCACAAAGGCTTTTATTCCAAGTATTTTCTTTTTGAATTTTATTTTAGGAAAGGCTGAAACTCCTGGCACTCATCCACAATAACACTGGACAGCTGCGGGATAATCCACACTCATATTACCCATTCCTAATTAAACCGGAGAGCCTCCTTCCCTGCTGAGGTGACCCATTGGAAATTAATCAGTGGGGGACCAATACCAGAGCGGGAATCAGGGAGAAAGACGTTGCCTTCCCTGATTAGACAGGGAGGAAAAGTCTCCTAGAAAACAGGAATCGACTGCCGTGCGCTGGCCCGGCACGTCATCGATCCGTGTGGTCGCATTTAGGAATTCTAATGAGCTTCCACGGAGGCAAAAGGAAATAATTTGTGTAAGAAAATGGGGTGTTATTTCTAGGAAGAGGTGGTTCAACACCAGCTCAGAAATTTCATCTCTACGGTGGTCGGGTGCTGGCAGGAGGTGTGGTGACCAGGAAGGAAGGTGATGGTCCATGGACACAGGGCTGAATTCCCAGCTGGAGATGGGATTTGGGAAGGCTGCCTGGTGCAGAGCCTATGGGCTGCTCTGACAGGACATGGAGGGGCCAAGCAGGACACACAACTTTCCCAAAAAGGGAAATGTGGGGGAAAACCTCCATCTGAGGCTCCATCCTTCCCATCCAGCCACCTCCATCCCATTACCCGTTCCTCCCACAGCCCACCCGCCTCCCGCTGCTCATCCCTCCAACCCAAACTCCTAAATTCCATTGCCTATTCCTACACCACAACCACTTCCATCCATCCATCTATCCACCCATCCACCCATCCATCCATCCATCCATCCATCCATCCATCCATCCATCCATCGCAGAACAACCAACCCCAGCCCTTTGCCCATCCCTCCAACTCAACCACATTCATCCCTACCACTGCCCATCCCTTCTCGTAAATCTTCCATCCCAAAGCCCATCCCTCCCATCCAACCACCTCCATCCCTCCCATCCAACCACCTCCATCCCAAAACCTATCCCTCCCATCCAAGCACCTCCATCCCACTGCCCATCCCTCCCATCCAACCACCTCCATCCCAAAACCTATCCCTCCCATCCAACCACCTCCATCCCTCCCATCCAACCACCTCCATCCCAAAGCCCATCCAACCACCTCCATCCCACTGCCCATCCCTCCCATCCAACCACCTCCATCCCAAAACCTATCCCTCCCATCCAACCACCTCCATCCCAAAACCTATCCCTCCCATCCAACCACCTCCATCCCAAAACCTATCCCTCCCATCCAACCACCTCCATCCCTCCCATCCAACCACCTCCATCCCACTGCCCATCCCTCCCATCCAACCACCTCCATCCCAAAACCTATCCCTCCCATCCAACCACCTCCATCCCTCCCATCCAACCACCTCCATCCCAAAGCCCATCCAACCACCTCCATCCCACTGCCCATCCCTCCCATCCAACCACCTCCATCCCAAAACCTATCCCTCCCATTCAACCACCTCCATCCCAAAACCTATCCCTCCCATTCAACCACCTCCATCCATCCCTCCCATCCAACCACCTCCATCCTTCCCACCCAACCACCTCCATCCCAAAGCCCATCCCTCCCATCCAACCACTGTCACTATAGGACACGAAATGAACGGCACGTACAACACAAACATGTGTTGTTTTCAAGGTGAAGAAAAAAGGGGACGTTTATTTTCTGACTGTAACATTTATAGTTTTCTAAAAGTGACAGTGGATTGGAGGGTGACAGTGCCCCCTCTCCAATGGCACTAAACAAACCAACAATCCATCAAATTTCTCCTCTTCTATAAAAGAATTCAAGACAAGAAATCATTCACGAAAAGTGTGTGAGAAAGTTCGTTACAAAAATACAAACATCAAAAAGCTTAGAAAATAAAAAATCAGGGTGACAAACCACCTCCATCCCTCCCATCCAACCACCTCCATCCCAAATCCCATTTCTCCTTGTGATTCCTGAAGGGCCCAGCCCACACAGCGGGGCCACCACGTGCCCCCTCCCAGTCCCACCACCCACCTTCTACAGAGCACAGGAGAGGAGCACCAGGGGGACGAGGCGCCAGATGTGTCCAGCTGTTGCACAACTGGGCTCATGCATCTTTAACCACTGCCCCAAACTCTGCCGGCTGAGCATTGATGACGAGAGAGAAGGAAGCCAGAGTGGGGTTTCCGTAGCCTCCCCAGGACCTCCACACCTGTCTTCCAGCACGGATGGCTCCATGAATATTTCATCCCTGACCTTGTGCCTTTGGCAGCTTTTGCTTGGTTTTCATTGCAGTTTTTTTTCCCCCTCCTCCTCTGCTCTCCGTCCGATGCTTCCCCATCCTGCACTAACGACCCATCCCAGGAGATCCCTGGGACCCCTGCGCTGCTTCCTGAAATATTTATGGAGCAGGAACCTCTGACCAGAGAGGCAACTTTGTAGTGCCAGCATGAGCATGGCCCCCACACGTGGAGTGGTGGAGGATCCTTCCCTCTTCTCCTTCCTCAGCCTGTCCCAGAAGAGGGAATATGAGGAGCCATCCCCAGCAAGAACATTTTTAGGGATAACATCAAATGAGCTCCTAAATGCAATTAAAAATTAGCTCCCAAGCATCTCCTCTGTGCCCTTGGAGTGAGACAAGAGGAGGGGAGGGGAGAAATAAGCAGCAGAGCCTTTTTTTTTAGGGATTATGGATAATCAGAAAGAAAAAGTATTTTAATTTTGGTTAATTCCCTCTTTTTCCCAGTGGCAATGCTGTCCCTCTGTTGAGGCAGAACCTCAGTGGTCACCACACTCTCCAGGGATGGAAGACCTTGATCAGGTCACCTGGGGCCTTTTTCCTCTCTGTGGTCGTGGCTTGTGTCTCCTTTCCCAAATCCAACAATTTCTGGTGTGCTCTGGAGCTGCTCTGGATCATCACCTTCCCAAAAATGAGCCGAGCCCAGGCTGGGTCCTCCTCTTCCCACTATTCCAGGATTTCTTGCCGGTATCCCAGCCAGGAGCAGGAAAAGAGCAAAACTCTCCCCATTCCTTTCCCAGAGCAAGCAGAGGGGGCAAATCCCAACCCCACGGCTTCCCACCCCTCTGGGCAGCTGGAGAACATCGACCCACCTGAGCAACACGGCCCTTCCTTAAAACTTAATCAGCAGCCGATGAATTTTTCACGAGGACAAACAGGCCAGGTAGACGGGGTCCATCTTTTATTCATGAGCAGCTGGGGAGGGAAGGCTGTGGGCAGGGAGATGCAGGCTCAGTCAGGTCGTGGACATCTCCCAGAGAAGTTCTTAGGGCCAAGAACTCCATGGTGCCGGCTCCAGGGATGAGGCAGCAGGGAAACCCCAGGGAAGCAGCGTGGAGTGGGATGATCCCAAGGCTGGGGTGCACTGGAAAAACTCCTGCCAGCGCAGGAAGAAACCCAACCCAAAGCTTCAAATTTGGGCTAAAGCTGAGCCAAAAATTTGCCTGGATTTTCATGGGGATAGGTTTTGGACTATTTTTGGGCTTGCTGGGGAATGTGGTCACAGGTGCTCCCAGCGCTTTCCCCACTCCACTAATCATGTCCACATCAGGGAGCCCATGGTGTTTGCCGCGTTCTTGGAAGAACATCCCTTAAATCCAAACCCTGCTCTGAGTCAAGCAAGATGGAGCAACACTGACCAGGACCATATCCTGACCTTCCTGCTAAGCAAAAAACTCTCCCGTGTCCAACCTTGGAACAGTCCCTAAATCCCATTTCCAGCCCATCCCCAAACCCATTTTGCATCCAAAGTCCAGGCAGGGCAGGAATCACGTGCTGGTCTTACCTGGTTCCATCCACATGTAACAGCCATGAATCCCTCTGTAATAACAAGTTTAATTAAACACAGCCCGGCCACAAAGCCTGGCCTGACATTTAACTGGCACCTGAGAAGATGCTAACGAGAAAGACGTTAATTATCCAGCTTATTAGATGTCCGCATTATTAACATAACCCTGACGGAATTAACTTGATACAAACTATCCCACAAATATTAATTGCCTCAAACTTCCTCGTAACTCGGAGGTATTAATAAGGCAGTAATTATGTATGGATTGGAGAGCTGGAAGTTAATGACGTGGCAATTTGATTTGTCTCGGAGAAACGCGATAAACCCAAGGAAGTGTTCTCCGAACAATCAATGGATATTTAATTAACGGACAGGACCTGTCGGCATAAATCGGAATTAAACGCCCGCGACGTCTCATTCCAAGCGTTATGACAAAGGTTCCCAAGATGTGGCAGCATGGAATGGGTCTCTCCCATGCTGACACTGCTGGCGACATCATCTCCAGTCTCCATTCCATCCAATGCATGAGGTTCCGCATAAAATTGTTGGAATGGCTTGGGTTGGGATGGACCTCAAAGATCCTCTCGTTCCAACCACACTGCCACGGGCAGGGATGCCTTCCACCAGATCAGGTTGCTCCAATCGCATCCAATCTGGCTTTGGAAACTTCCAGGGATGGGGAATCCATCGCCTCTCTGGGAAACCTTTTCTTCTTCTTCCTCTCTGGTCCAAGGAATCCTCGAGCTGCACAGAGTTGATGAGAGAGGAGCACTCCCATCCCCCTCTGCTGTTTATCCTCACTCCCACCTCCATCCCAATCCCAGATCCACAAACACATCCCCACCAGGTGCCCTTCAGCAATGGTCACTTGGGAAAAGGGTTAAAGTCTCAAAGATCTGAGGTTTCCCACTGCCAGAGGGCAGGGTTAGATGGGATATTGGGAAGGAATTCCTGGCTGGAAGGGTGGGGCAGCCCTGGCACAGGTTGCCCAGAGAAGCTGTGGCTGTCCCCATCCCTGGAAGTGTCCAAGGCCAGGTTGGACACGGCTTGGAGCAACCTGGAATAGTGGAACATGTCCTTGCCCACAGCAGGGGGTGGAACTGGATGACCTTTAAGTTCCCTCCCAACCCAAAACATTCCATGATTCCACGCCCAGGCCATTCTTTTGAATCCACACACCACGGCCAAAGTGAAAACTCCAAATAAATCTCCATCCATGCCTCAAATCTGTCCTGACGCCAGCAGGTTTTTCCTCCCACCCAGCTGATGGAAGTGGTTGCAACACTCTCTCCTGTTGTGTTGCACCCTCACGGGGATGGGCTTCACACCTCTGGAAGTGGGCCCTGACTCTATGGTGAGGAAGATGATGGTCCAGTGCCATCATTTCCATAAATTTCAACTGCTCCAGCAACCAGACAGGCAGGATGAGCCCCACGAGAGCAGGGAATGAGCCGGTACTTTGGCACAGCCCTCCCAGAAGGAGTTGGCAGCACATTCCCTTCGCATTCCCAGCCTCCTTCCCCCTCTCTTCCAACCTCTCTTCCCTTCCCTTTATGTAAATGGAAAATAACAATTAGTTTATTTTTGCTTGTGCAAATTACAGCTCCCAGGGAGCCGCCAGCTGCCAGGGCTGTGCCGGAGCCGCGCTCCAGCCTCGGCCTTTTCCATGAATAAATAACCTGGTGGGGGTGGGAAGATGCTCCCTCTGCTTTCCCTCCACTCTCATCCATGGAAAGGAGGGATTGGAGGGGGGTTAAAACATGGGGAACCTCTGGGGTTTATGGTGTGGGTAATTAAACACTGAGCTGATGATTTAATTGGGAGCTTGGCAAGGAGGGATACAGAGTTGTGGGGATGGAGAGGGGAACAAGGGCATTCCCAGGCATTGGGGATGGCGACTCCAAGGAAAGCTGCACTTCCCAGACAGCTGAGATAGCAAAGGGCATTGGCTGGCAGGATCTGATCAGGTCTGGATCTGAGGACTGACGCTGTCCTGGAATGTTTCCCACTTGGCAGTGAGCTGTTCTCCCAGCACAAACATGGATGTGCATCCTGCATCCCACAGCTTGCATCCCGTATCCCACCTGCTTTATCCCACCACCTGCACACACACATGGAGTGATGGGTATGAGTTGGATTTCCTGGGATTTGCTGGTGTTGCATCCTCGGTGGAGTTTATCCAGTCAGGGAAGGGTGGGCTGGGCAGTGCCAGGCTCCTTCTGGGTCCTCACGATCCAGAGCTTCCCTTTCCTCCTGGATCAAGGGGCAGTGACAACCAGCACACAGCCTGCTGCAGGGAGCATCCCATATCCACATTCCATATCCCATCTCCTACGACCCATATCCTGCATCCCAATTCTCATGTCCTTCATCCCACATCCCGCATCCCACATCCAATATTCTCCATCCTCGCATCCTGTACCCTATATCCCGTCTGCATCTCACACCCAAATGATAAATCCTGTATCCTTGCATCCTGCATCCCATATCCTTCATCCCAATACCTGCATCCCACACCCAATGTCCTGTATCCTCACACCTGGCATCCCTCATCCTAAATCCTGCATCCTACTTCCCCCATCCCAGCTCCTGCATCCCATATCCTGAGTGCCACTACCTCCGTCCCACATCCAATGTCCTGTATCCTTGTATCCCCTTCATCCCACATCCAAAGTCCTGTATCTGTGCATCCTGCATCCCGCCTCCTGTATCCCATATCCCTCCTCCTGCATCCCACACCCATATTCTGCATCCAACTACCTGCATCCCAATTCCAGCAGCAGCAGCAGCACCCCTGTGTGATGCAAACCCACCCAAACCCAAGGAATTTGGAATAAAATCCCAGCTGTGGTGCTGTACATGTTTTGCAGGGGGGTTTTCCATGTCCTGGATTTCAGGAAGGACCTCATTTCATGCTGAGTTTAGGGATGACATCAGTGGAACTGGGATGCGCTGGCTGGGGGGAAGGCAGAGAGCTGGAAAAATTCCAGCCTTCAGGATGAGCTGTGCAGCGCCAAAGCCATGATCCCGTGGCAGAGCTCTGTTCTATCAAGGTGATAAATGGGGATAAATTTATTTTATATAAATATATTTTTATATAACACGGGCAGGGTGGTGTTTGTGTCCTAGGGATGCGGGAATATTGAGGAGGCAGGCAGATACAGAGCATGGAAAGGAGGGAATGTGCAAAAATCCAACTCTGGCTGAGACAGAATATAAAGATCCACTCAAGCCAAAAAAATTCCGGCTCCAAACCGAGCCCAGGCTCTGCTCACAGTGGCTCAGCCCTGAGCTCAGAGCCAAATCCAAGATTTTCTTTTGTCCAGGATTAAATTGGCTGAGATTCGAATTAATTCCTGCTTTTTAAGTGAACATTACTCCAAATTCCTCCATGCCCAGCAGCCCAACCTGCTTCCACCCCAGGACTGAACTCCAGGACTGGAGTTCTCACCTTATGGGGATGTCAGGATTTGTGGAGATGTCGGGATTTGTGCGAACACCGGAGGAGTTTTGGGACAAACCTGTGAGGTGGGAGCATCAATAACTGAGGAGGAAGGCACGAGGGACGCTTTGGAGATGCCGCATTGATTGTCTTCTTGTGGTTTTCCATCTGATTCCAGAGATCCCGGCAATTCCTGCTTGGAAATGACATGGAACACCCTGCACCGCTTCAAGGGGACTTTGCCAGGGGCTGTGATCAATCCCGAGCATCCATGGATAAGGTGCTCCAGGGTACTGTGTTTTTGGAGGTGAACACCCCCCAGAATCACTCCTCTGCCCCGTGGAAAACCCACGGGCTGGGAAGCTGGAGGAATTCCAGCCATTTCCCCGCTCAGCAATGCCCACTGAGCCAGCAAGTAAAGCTTGGAAATGGGGTTAAGGAGCTCTGCAGGAGGGGGACAGGAAGAGGACCCCCAGGGCTTGTCCCCATCCCAAGTGCCAGGCAGCCCTTGGAGCATCCTTTTGGATTGAGACGCTGTTTCCACCCCTGGGAAAGGCTGAGGATGGAGCTGAGGATGCCCAGGATGAGCAGCAGGACTGCAGCTCCTCACAGGAGGGACAGAGTGGCGTCCTGAGGTCCTGCTGCAACCCCCAAAAAGCAGCAGGAAGATGGAGAAAGAGGCTCCAGCCCCACTCAGAGATCAGGGAAAAATGAAGGAAAAGCTTTGAAACCAGGTCAGAGTGACCCCAAACGCCACACGTCCTCCTGCAGCAGACGCGGTGGCACCTGCGGATGTCCGCAGTCCTGCGGCACACGGGTGACACACCACCCTGTCCCGCCACATCCCCATCCCAAAACATGGGCCAACACACTTGGAATGCACACACATGATCCTGCAAATATTGCAGCATCCCAAAAAAAGCTGCAAACCCAAGCAGGGACCACCCAGACACCCCCCAGAGCCCAGGGTGCAGGGGGGGGCTCAGCCCCAAAAAGGAGACGAGTCATAAACCAGCCAAATTTAGGCTTGAACTAATTTAGTTTTTATTATTTATTCAGCAAAGCCAAATCCCAGAAAGCCAGGAGCTTCAGGAGCACGGAGAAAGTCAGGATGGTGGGGCAGAAGGGTGCAATTCCACCCTCAAATATCCCAAAAAAAACTGTGGGATGGGGTCCCCCTCCCCCATGGAGGACCAACATTAATGGGTGGTAGCAACACCCTGTGTCCTGCTCCAGCTATTAGGGGATTTCAAGGAGGATTTGGGAAAAAAAAAAAATCAGTGGGGAACTAAAAAAATAAATCACAGTGGCGCACAGAACTGGGGATCCCTTCGGGATAAAGAGGAAGGGATAATACCAGGATTGCCAAAATAATCTGGGATCTTTCCCAGGTTGTTGCACCCCGAAATGAAACCAAAAGGAGAGGGCAAAGGGGAAAATTGAGAATCCTAAATTGCTGTCTTCGCTCTGCCATGGAAGTGGGGAAAAGATTCCGGAGCAGGAGACGATCGCGGTCACCTCACGGGCACCGCGCTGTGTCCTGGGGTGACACCCCATGGGACAGCGCTCCCACAAAACCCCACACAGACCCCAAAGTCAGCTCTGCTTTTCCCTGTGCAGCTGGGAAAAGGGGCAGTGACCCCCAGGAAGTGCCAACAGGGAATGTGGATCCAGGAGAGAAAGATCCAGGAGTGAGGATTGAGACAGCGGGGACTGAGATCCCCCAGCCTGGTTCGGGGAAGGTACCAGCCCCAAATACCTTTTCCTCCCCAAATTCTTATTTGATCATGACCCGGCAGCTGGATGTGTTCCCCCCCAAAAAATATATGCCAAGAGAAAGGGATATGGGGAGGAAAATTAGGGAATTACCCACCAGGAAGCTGTGATTCACCTCCAAAAATTTCGGGGACGCAATGTCCCACGAGCAGCCGCACGGGTTAATTTTATTTAGAGCCAGGTTTGCAAAGTTTCCCTGGATCTAAATAAATACAGGAATAAGGGGTGAATCCCCCACCTTTCAAATCCCCCTTTTTGTCCAGCCCTGGGACAAATGTGCATCCCAGCTCCCATCCCAAAATCCAAGTCCGATACTGAGCCGAGCTCAGGCTGCTCAAAAATCCTCTGGTCACACAGTAAGACACCAAAAAGCCAGAAAAAGATGAAGAAAAAGGGGAGTGAGGTGTGGGGGTGCAGAAAAGGCAAGACCAGAGGGTTGTGGAGTTGCAGGCACCCCAAAAATCCAAGGAAAAGCCATGGGGTTACACGAGCACAGCGGAGATTTATGGAAGCGGCAGGAGGGAACACGCCACAGCTTGGGGACCTGCCACGGCTGAGCTTGGGCAAAAACATAGGACAGAAAATATGCCTAAATATTTAAAAAGCACATAAAATTCCCCAAAAAATACGTTGTACCAAGGGTTGCGTTGGAATTTGTCCCGCTGAGTCCGGGAAAAGCTGCAGCCGCACTTGGGGTTTGTGGCAAAGGGAGAAACAACCTTAAAAGCAGTCCCAAAAATCCACAAAATCTCAGTAAAATACCAGCCCAAAAGCTTGGATTAGGGGAGGTGTGGGCTTGGTTTGTTAAGGGGTCCTTTTTTAATTAAAAATTCAAGCGGGAGAAGCCGAAAGAGGAAAGAAAAATGGTTTATTACCACTGAAAATCAAGCCAGCGGCTCATCGGGACGGTGTCGGACAAGCTGGAACCAAACGGGATCCGGTGACTTTCCAGCAGCTGCGGGGATGAAGGTCTCCAGGACCCTCCAGCCGGGAAAGAAAACCAAAAACACCCAGAACCCGGCTGAAAAAAAACCAAAACAAAAACAAAACAAAAAACAAAAGGCAGGAAAAGTGAAAAGCCAGAGTTCAATGAGGCAGAGGCGACGCTCAACACAGGATTTATCTCAGCGGGAGCTTGGGGAAGGTTTTGCATCAGCACCGGGAATCAAAGGGATAATAAACAACCCCCAAAACAAAACCCCGATGATGCGGGACCCCCCCCCCCCCCCCCAAAAAAAAGTTGAGAGAAAACCCGACCCAGGCTCTAGTTGAATATAAGTTTTTATCTTGATGCAACATCATTAAAACCGTCACAAATCGAAACAACAGGTCGTTAAAAACGCTTCGCACGATCAGTCCCTAAAATGCACCAGGCTCCCAAGCTCGCTTTGTCCGCAGGACCCTTTTGTTCACCCCCCCTCCCCAAAATTTGTTTTTTTAAATTTTTTTCTCCTTTTTTAAATAAGCAACTCGTTTTAAAAAAAACAAACAAACAAACAAACCCGCCCCGCTCCTCCGCGCAGGATCGGTCCCGCTTTCGCTCCAACGATTGCACGAATTCTTAATCCTTTTTTTTTTTTTCCTCTTGTTTCCACAACAAATAATGTGCATTTTCTTGCCGTCTGGTATTTTTTTTTCCTTTTTCTCCAAACATCGAGGTTAAAATAAGATTTTTCCGTTTCCCGAGGGTTAATAAATAAATCTGGTGCATAGTGAGATAGCAGCCAACCGTTTGCAGTCCATATATTACTATATTGCCTTTCAGGTCACCCTAAAATTGTTACCTCTTCCCCTCCCGCCCCTCCCCACTATTTTTAAGAGCATAGATAATTTTAAATCTCTATAAAACAGTATTATTTCACCCAATCGATTCCTGTATATAGTGCATTCGGCTTCTTCCCAACATCGTTAAATTAACTCGGATATTATTTGCATGCTATTACATACAAACTTTTAAGACTCGTGTAATTTTTTTTTCTCTTTTCTAAAGGATTTTAGGGTTTTTTTGTTGCTTTTTCATTTTTTTTTTGTTCGTTTTCTTTTTCTCGTAAATCACCAAGCAAAATATAGGCTCAAGGAAAAAAAAAAAAAAAAAAAAAAAAAAAAAAAGAAAGGAAAAAAAAAAGGCAAAAAACGAACTAATATTCTACATATTTACAAGGGTGAATAAGTTAAATGTGGCTCAGGTTTGCCGGCCGGGAATGGGGGGTGGGCGGAGGGGGCCGGGCAGGGCGCAGCGCTGCCGGGGACCCCCCCGGCCGACCCGTGGGGATCCCTCGAAGAATAAAAATCCCAGTGGAGGGGAAAACCCGCAGGAAAAGGTGGGGAGAAGCCACCTGGATGGCGCTGATGCTCCCGGGAAGGGGGGCGGGTGGCCGTACACGTCCCGCATGCAGGGCTGCCCCCCCACTCCCCCACCCCGGGACCCCCCACCCCGAGTCCCGATGGGTGGGTGCGTGGTGGGAGGGAAGGAGTTCAACTTCCCCTCCCCAAAATTTCAGTGGAGACTTCATAATATTAATTTTTTTTCTTTTTTTTTTTTTTTTTTTTTTTTTTTCTCTTTTTAAATATAAGCGGCGGGTTTGCTCTCCCCGCATGAGGACAAAAACCAAAAAAGGGGATCCCACCCCATCCCACCAGCCCGGCTCACATGAAGAAGTCAGCGGTGGCTTTCGGGGCGGCGGATGGGGAGGGCTCCCGCGGGAAGCCCCGGCCGGCCAACTTCTCATATTTTTCTTTGTACAGATCCCTTTCCTTGGCCAAGCGGGTCACCTCCTGCTTGAGCTGCTCCACCTGGCTCTGCAGTTGGCATTTCTCGTTCTCCAAGATGTGCCGCTGCTGGACCCGCTTGTAGCGGCAGGACTGAGCGTAGCCCCGGTTCTTCAAGGTCCTCCTCTTCTGCTTGAGGCGGATCACCTCCTCTTTGCTGAAGCCCCGCAGCTGCCGGTTCAGCTCCCGCACGGACATACTCACGAGCTGATCGTCGGAGAACCGATCCTCCAGGCGTAGGTGGTGATGATGATGATGGTGGTGGCCGGGATGGTGATGGGCGGCCGGCGGCAGCTCCTCACCCCCGAAGGGCTGGGGTCGGAAGGGCTCGTACCCTTGGTGGTGGTGATGATGATGGTGAGGGGCACCGATCAACGCCTCCACCGCGTCCTCCGGCGTCAGGTTGAGAGCTTCGGGGTTGAGGTGATGCTGGTAACCCGACATCCAGTACAGCTCCTCCAGCTGCTGTTTGGAGCCCAGGGAAGCGGCCGTGGTAGCCGGGGGGCCGGGGGCCGGTTGCCCACCGGGGCTGGGAGCGCAGAAGCTGGGCGAGGAAGGCACGGAGGAGCAGGGCGTGCTGAGCGGGGTGGACGACAGGGAGCCGGCGGGCAGACGGTGGCACAGCCGCTCCGCCTCCGCCGGCTCCTTCTTCACCTCGAACTTCATCAGGTCGAAATCGTTCACGTACTCGATGGCGAGGGGGCTCGTGGGCAGCTCCGCGCTCATGGCCAGCTCCGAGGCCATCTCAGTCCATGGAGGGACCGGGGGGGGAGCCCCCGGGCACCGCCGCTCACCGAGGGTCCCGCGGGCTCCGGGAGCCTCCTCCGAGCGGGCTCCGGCGCAAGCGGCTGCCCAGACCGGGCTCCGGGACCCTCCGATGGGGCTTTGCCGGGCTCCTGGAACTCCCGACGGGACTTTGCGGTCGGATTCAGCCGGGCTACGGGACCTTCAAACGGAGCTCTGCAGTGGCGTTCAGCAGGGCTCCGGGACGCTCCGACCGGGATCCGCTGCGGGGCTCCGCCGGGCTCCGGGACGCTCCGATAGGACTTTGAGAGGAGGTTTAGCGGCGTCCGAGGTGCGGCTCTGCTGCGGGGCTCAGCCGGGCTCCGGGACCCTCCGCCGGGGATCTGCTGCGGGGCTCAGCCGGGCTCCGGGACCCTCCGCCGGGGCTCTGCTGCGGGGCTCAGCCGGGCTCCGGGACCCTCCGCCGGGGCTCTGCTGCGGGGCTCAGCCGGGCTCCGGGACCCTCCGCCGGGACTTTGCGCTGCGGTTCAGCCGGGCTCCGGGACGGGGCTCCGGGACCCCCAGCCGGGGCTCCGCTGAGGGCTGCGGGGCAGCCACCTCTCTCCGTCGGGGCTCGGCTCCGCTCCGCAGCCGGGCTCCGCTGCTGCGCTCCGGGACCCTCCTCCGAGCGCCACGGCTCTGCGCTCGGGCCGGGCGGGCTCCGCCGCTGCCTGCGGCCGGTTCCCAATGGCGAGGAGCGGGCAGCGCCCTGCCCGCCCCTTCCTGCCTCCCCTGGCACCTGCCCCGGCCCCACCTCCCCGGGCTCCGAGCCTTCTCCTGCCTCCTCCTCCTCCCGCCGGGACACGGCGCCCTGGGGGCGGGGGCCGCTCCCCTGCCCGCCCCTACCCGTGACCGGCGCCGCCGCCGCCGGGAGCTCAATGGAACTCGCCGCTTTTTATACGGGGAAAACGAGGCACGGCCCCGCCTGCTGAGGCGAGGCTAAGCGCTTCCAGCCTATCGGCACCCCGAGATCCCGCTTGGATTTTCATATCCCCATGGCAACGCCCCCGGGGCAGCTGTCAATCTCTAGAGGCGGGGAACGGTCCGGGTACCCCCTGGACCCTCTCGGCCCCCGCATCCCGACGTGGCGCTTCAGCTCCCACCCTCCGCCCCGAACTGAGTGTGGAGAGAGGAGAAACATCCTAGAAGTGCTGGTTTCCTACTGCCCAAAAAGGGGAAATATCCAAAAAGGAGTTACTGAGCCTAAACCGGGTTTGGTGCCGCCTCGCTGAAGGACCACAGCGGCGGAATGCAGCCCCTTCCTCACCTCAGGAGCACCCCAGGATCCTTCCCGGCGCACTTCCATCCTTGAAGAAAGACAAATAAATATGATTTTGAGGATTTTTCGGGATTTTCCAGCGTCAGGCCGCAGCCACGTGCACCTCTGTACTCCAGTGCTGCCTCTGGTTTCGGAGGTGGCATCGCACCTAGCGCAGGTGACATCCACACCTGACACATGAACGGGAGTGTCACCAGATGGAGGACCAGGACTGCCAGCCCAGCACCTGGAAAAGGTGCCCCTGGCACCCAGAGGCAGCAGGTCAGGGTTTTTTTGGGGTGCTCATGCCCCCCCTGCATGAGGCCCTGGTTGGGATGTGGCTGTGCTGCTCCATCCGCAACCCCATGGCTGCTGCGGCCTGGGAGGAGCAGGACTGGGAAACTGAGGCACGGGGCAGTTGCCACAGAGTGGTCCCACCTAATCCCGAGAGATGAGCAGGTTCACCCCACAGAGGCTGGCAACACCCACCCCCTCACCCCCTGGGGGTCCAGGATTGTCTCTGTCACCCGCAGGATGCATCCTGGGTCCCTCTGCATCCCACCCTACTGTGTCCCACTGGCAGCTCCTCGGGATGTGGGGGGTGACATTCCCCTCATCCCGTCAAGGGCTGCTTGGGGACTTGGGGACAGGGGACACTGCTCTCCATGGCTGCTAACTGACCCTTTGGATATAGGGTCAAACAAATGCAAAAAAGACATTTTTTGAGGATGAAAACCTTTATCCCACTGCAACTCCAGCAATTAAAATCCCACATTATTGCTTATGCTGGATCTGGCCTCTGGGGAGGGTCCATCTTTCTGCTGCTAATTGGGTCAGGGCAGAGGGGGCATTTATTCCCCTTGGGAAGGGTCATGGATGCAGGCAAAGCCCTAAACATGACCCTTATTCCCTGGTGATCCTGGATGTTATCCCATATTGGACACAGATAGCCCACTTTGGAGTCCCCAGACTTGGGCATGACTTGAGGGAGGGGGCAAAGAAGCGGACAACAAAAAAGCTTTTTTGTGTGGTGGTTTTAACCCTTTTTGCCTTCTTGTGTCACCCTAAATCCATCATCATCCCATCTGTGTAGCAGGATACTGGGATCCTGCACTGGGAAAAGATGGGGCACCACCTCCTTTCCCCTGGCACCACAATCCTCCCTAGAGCTGCTCCACCCTGGGGGCACCTGGCCCCCACCAGCAGCTGCCACCCAAGCTGGGACAGGAGCCACCAAGGGATTAGGGCCGGGCCGGGCTCCAATGGGGCCGTGGCTCCCCAGCGACACCCCCGGGGTATTTTTAGGAAATGCCCGTGGCATGTCCCCAACCCTCCCCGCCACGCCAGGCCCGTCAGCTAAGTTTACTCACAGGCGGTCAAGTGACATAACCAGGTTGGTGGCCTCGGCATGGTGGCAGGATGGCGTCACCTTTCACTTTTAGAGCTCGTGTGCCCCATCCACTCCTTGGAGCAGGGCCGGGTGCCCACCTGGGCCTGGCTCAGTTTCCCTGGATGGCACACGGCTCCCAGTTGGGGTGTTGTTGGCTTGGGGACAGTGACCTCACCCCACGGGAGGGTGGTGTCCACCACGATGCACCCCACGGAGAGAGGGTGGCACCACCTTGGTGATGCTCCAGCAGCACCTGCCCCACAACCCAGTGTTGCTGCAGGGTCAGGAATTTTGGAGCAGAGGGGGGAAATCATATGGAGAGGCTGGGAGGAGGAGGAGGAGGAGGAGGAGAAGGTGGAGAAGGAGGAGGGCAGGGAACAGCCACCCCGATGACAGGCAGGAAACTGATCCCGGCGGGTGACGTTCACCCGGCACCTGCTTCCCCGGCAGGGGACCAAGAGCGGTGCCAGCAGCACCCGCCGCAGGAAGGATTTTCCGGGAAATGTTTATGGAGCCCTCCAGAAACTCCAGCCTGTGCCAAGCTCCCAGTCGTGGCACCCCCAGGGAATGTCCTTGGCGGGTCCCCGAGCGCAAGAGCACACCCCTGTCTTCACAGCGAGGATGGATAAATCCCACTGGAACCCTCTGCCGAGGAACTGAGGAGGTTGGAGACAGAGGGAGAACCCACCGGAGTTCAGTGACACCTCTCCAGGGGCCGCCTTTATCCCTGCTTGGAAATTAATCACCCCCAAGCAGAGCTTTAACGACAGCCGGCTGGAAATTCCAATCCTCCCCGGGAAGGGAGCAGCGGTGCCGGTGGGCACGGCTCGGAGAGGAGAGGAGCCGCTCATTGCTTCGTTTAATTAGTGCAGCACAAGGATTATCCTCGTTAGGGATCCAGGGAAAACCAAAGCTCCTGGCCACCACTGGACATCCCTGAGGATTCACAACAGCACCAGCTCCTCCAGGGTGGTTTTTAGGGAATTTAGTTAGGTTTTTTTTTTTTAGGATACCACCACGTGAAGAATCATTGTTTCTGGGTGAAAAGTTTTAATAATTAAAAAAACCAAGGATTTAGGGATCAGAGTGACTCCTCCACTGGATTTGGATGGATATTTGATGGGATGTTCATGCACTGCTGAAAAAAGAGGAAAGCCACAGGGAAGCTTCTCCATCCCAGGGGAGGAAACTCTTTTATTTACATATCAAAACACAGGAGTTAACAAAAAACATTTTCATATCAACAAAAAACACAACGCTTTTATTAAAAATCAACTCGTTGGACACACCCTAGGGCACAAGTGACATCCCAGGGTGAGGATCTGCTGTGCCTGGGGGATGTTGTGGATTTGGGATGGTGACAAAAACCCTCCATGGGGGTCACTTGGTAAAGGGAACCCCCCCTGTGGGGACCTGTTTGGGGGATGAAGCCACCGCCCATTGGCATTTCCTACCCTATCTCTGATCACATCTTGATCCTGCATTCCCAGGGAACCCTAGTTCTTCCCAAATCCCTCTGATTCCTTTTCCCTACAGGATTTTGCCTGAGGGGCTGTGGATGAGCAAATCCCACAAATCGCGTCTGTGTGGGGGAACAGCAACTGCCACGCCAAGGGATTCCTTGGGAATTAACTGTACCTATGGATGCGAAACCCCATTGTTCCAGTGTTCCTTCACTCTGTTCCTGCTTGGATTTGGGGAGTCCCCAAAAACCCCCAAACCCTGGAGAGTTGGCTTGGCTTTCCCAATGGAGTCCAAACCCCTGCTGGGATAGGGAAAGGAGGGGGTCGGGTGCAACTGGGCCATGGGAGACCCCAAAATGCAGATTGTGATCTCAGCACCACTCCCAACGCATTTCCATGAGGGATGCTCTCAGCTCCAGGAAATCTCCTCCCAAAAGCAAGGGGATGGAGCGGGATGGCCTCTTGGAATGGTGGGATCAGGGCTGTGGGAGCTTTACACCCATTACATCCCAGCACAGTGACTTGTCCCTAATCCATCCAGACCTGGATGTGGGAATGTCACCTGACGGCATTAAACCATCTCAGGTCCCCCTATCCAGTGGCTGGGACAGCACCGGAGGATGGATGGGGATGGGAAGCTCTTCCCAGCCCCACAAGCATCCAAGGAACTGGCAGGACTTGCCTTCAACAAACCAGCTGAAAAGGTCATTTATTGGTCAATTCAAAGATTCCAAACAAAGCTGCTTCCCTGCAGGAATGAGCGGTGCATTCCCACGCTGCCACACGACTCCGTGTCCCAGTGACATCCCGGAAAAGCGAGAGGAGGAGGGGGGGATGCCATGTCTGGACATGGCATCCTGAGGTAGGTGCCAGGTGGTTCCCTGGCTCTCCAGTTCCTGAGCGGGTCGGCTGCCACAGGATTGGGATGGACTCACAGCCGGGGCTTGATCTGCAGCCGTTTCCCTGGAGGGAAGGAAGGGAATGGTGATGGTGGGAAGAGCTGGATATTCCCAGGCTTGTCCTTGCCTGGTCATGGGAGGGGGTTAAACCACTGGGAAATCAGGAATGTGGGTGGTTCTCCACCCTGGTAACACCCACTGGACTCACCTCTGCCACCCACAGGGGAGTTCTCGGAATCCTGCAGGGATGCCCTTGGGAACATTCTCCTCCTTTTGGTGTTGCCTGGGAAGGAAAGGAAGAAAAGAGGAGAAAGTCATTGAGGTTGGCTCAGGTCACCGTGGGAATACCCTGGAATACAGGTGTAGGTGTGCCCTAGGCTCCTCTTCTGCTTCACATCCCCCTTGGCCTTGTCAAGGATGGAGGTGGCTCATTCCCCAAATCCCTGAGCATCCTCAGCTCCCTACAAGTGGCACTCAGAGGTCGCTTCCCACCATGGAGCAGCAAATCTGCTGCAAAATTCTGAAGTTATGGGTGAAAAAGAGAATTAAAAAGGATCCAAACCTTCCCACTGGTGAACATCAGAACCTGCTTTGGTGCTGGGATGGAGCCGGGAAGAGCTGAGCACCAGCAGTCATCCCCCCAAGCATTCCCAGCATCCATTTAGGATGCTCCAAGTAATGCCTTCCACTTGCCGGAACACAGTTCTTCCTCCAAAGAGGCTTCTGGATGCTCATGCTGAGCCAAAACACCATGAAGTGCCTCTGGGAGGTGACCACCTTGTAGGACAAGTCCAGCATCGTCCCACGGACCAAGGTGGACAGAGTGAAATCCTTCTCCATTCCAACCACAATGCTGGGAGTAGCTTCCTGCAGGTTCTCCTGTTTCCCCTCTCCAAAGAGTTTGGAGAGGTGTTTGTGGGCATCCACGTACCAGAGTGATGAGTGGGAAGGAAAGTGGTGGCCACTTGGCCACCAAGATGAGGGTGAAAAAAATTGGAGGTTTCCTAGAGCAAAAAGGACCCACAGGTTTAGTGGGAAAAGTTCCCTTTCTCTTGGGATTAATGGAGGTGGAAAAGGTCACGGAGAAGGTGGAGGGAATCCAGCCCAAACCCCCTCCAGATGTTCTGTTGCCCGTGCTCCTGCAAAATCCTGCATGGCACTTCCCAAACAATGAACCCAACCTGGAGGTGGGACCAAGGACACCTTCGAGCAGCCCTGAGAGCCCAAAGGAGGAAATTTTTTGGGGCAGGGGGAGCAGGACAGGTGAGGACCCAACAACGGGGAGTCTCCAAGAGTTTTCCTTCACTTTCCAACTTGGATAAACAAACTTGCTGGGAGTCGAAGTCGCGCTGGCAGTGATTCATCGCTCTGGAGTTAATTTATGGAAAATAAAGAGGGCTCATTTAGCACCTTTCCACCCTTAATACAACTCCCATACATCAGCAGGATGCACGGCAGACACGGCGGATCTGGATATTCCTCACCGGCAACGCAGCCGAATCCGGCTGGGATTTGGGAACGGTGACCTGGAGCAAAACACCCTCGCGCCCCCACCCTCCTAATTTTTCCCTTTGGCATCCAGCCAAGTGGTTTTTCCAGCCTGGGATCTGTGAATCCCAGCCTGGTTGCTGGAATGAGGGTCCGGAGCTGCTGGTTGTCACCTCAAGGGGTCAAAATCAGCAGCTCCACATTCCTGCCCCGTGGTGTGAGTTCAGTAGGAATGGTGGGAATGGCTCAATTCCCTTTGGATGAGCCAGGGAAAACTTTCTTAGTTGATATCCATGAGGCAGCTCAAAGCAGGTGTGATTACGGAAGTAGAAATATGGATTCATTTTTTGGGGAGAAAAAGAAAAAAGGTGATTTTTAAATCAACCTCAATTAACTTCCTGACTTTGGGAGAGCGTGCATGGGGCCAAGATACTTCCAGAGCATCCATGCTTGATTTCCAACAGATTCCTCGAAAAATCAAGGCAGGAAGGAGAAAATAAACTCAAAATAGGTCATGAGAGAGCAAAACTTGTTCCGTTTTTCCCACTGGATGGAAGGAAATGGAGGAAGGATGGCACAGCCAAGGGGTGAACACCACATCCCAAAAACCCCCCTGGAGGGAAAACCTGGATCAAACGGGGGTGTCACTCCACCCAACCCTGGCAAAGGAAAAGATATTTTTCCAGTTTTGTGCTTGGGAGATCCTGCAAATGGCGTGATCAATCTTGGGTCGCATCTCCAGCTCCTTCACTCTCTCCCCCCGCCGCCTTTCCCGGCATTCCGGGAGCGGCGCAATCCATCTTCCGAGGAACCAGGTATATAATTTCTAGTTAGCGAAAGCAACCCCTTTTTCATTCCAAAGATTGAACAGCTTCCGAAGGACAAGAACCGAGGCCGGATCACGAGCTTTCCATCGAAACCCAGGCGGTTTTCGCTGAGCTTGTCAGGCTCGCCGGAGAATTAGGACTTTCCAGCACTCTTCCTCCTGATGGAAATCAACATTTATTTTGCCTAAGCCTAAGAAGGTGTCAGGCAGACGGAGAAACTTGCCACTCTTCTCTAGGAAAAAAGAGGGGAAAGAAGGAAATCTAATAGAAATATATTATCAAGTCTGAGGAGTGGACAGTGCAGTAAATCACACTTCAGGTGGCACCATTAGATTTTTCAATAAAACCTGGTTTTCCCCCAGCCGGAGCCGAGCGGCTCCAGCTGCATCCAACAGGGAAGTTAAAACCAAATTTGTTGCATCCAGATGCTGATCCGAGGGGGACTGGAAGAGATTTCAAGGTGGGGAATCCTCTCGGATGAAGGGTGAAAGGAGGTGGGTCTGGGCCTGGGCCCCAAATCCTCTCCCTGCTCATCATTCCTGATCCATGAGGGATTAAGAAATTGGATTTGTCCACAAGGTGGGGAGGTGGAAGGCAGCTGGAGATGCCCCACACGAGGGGTGAAGATTCCCAAACCCCAAATCAGCGAGATACAGGGAAAGATAACTCCCTTGCAGCTTTCTAAACTTTACCATCCAGCAGGAGAAAAGCTGGAATTCTGTTGGTTTCCTTTCCTCAACAACCTCTGGCCTGATGGAATGTTTGGTCTCCGTCGTTCTCCTGATGCCACCAAAGGGTTTCATCCTGTCCTGCATCTTCCTCCAGGAAGGTTCAGAACACTGAGATGTATCCCAGAATTTCCCTGCAGGATGCTCAAGGTTGAACGCCATGAGGAGAAATTCCCTCCAAACACACTTTCCCTACTTATTCCCAAAATAAAAATATCCCTTAACCCTTTCCAGGACACCTTAGGGGAGTCCAGAGGCTGAATCTGCCTTGGAAAGGTCTTTTACTTTTGTTGCCAAAGTGCTCCTGGAGAAACCTGAGCTGGGAGATGCTTTTTAAATATTATTATTATTATTACTACTACTATTATTAAATAAAAATCAACAACAAAAGATGGGGTGTCAAGCCCAGCAGCAAGGGCTACATCCCAGAATTTTCCACCAATGTTTTTTCATATGGAAAAAGCATATGGGGAGGGTTGGATCTCCTTGGCTCCATCCTGCACTAAATCCATGCGGTGACAACCTGCACTAGAAACTCATCCTGCTGCTCTTCCACCCAAACCTTCTGCCACAGGCGGATGAGACCCTAAAAACTGAGTCTCAATGTACCTATCCCTCAAGCAGGACAACACGGATCCATCAAATTTCTCCATGGAAAAGGCTGTCAGGTATTGGAAGGGGCTGTCCAGGGAGGTTTGGAGTCCCCATCCCTGGAGGTGTCCAAGGAATGACAGGATGTGGCACTCAGGGCTCTGGTCTGGTGACAAGGTGGGGATTGGTCACAGGTTGGACTTGATGATCTTGGAGGTCTTTCCCAACCTTAATGATTCTGTGATCCTTCCATCTCCATCCCCTACATCCACCAGACACCTTTGGGCTTGGGATATCTTCAGCCTTTGGGGTGCCACAGATGACCCAGGTGCTGCTGGAGGCTGGGTTTGGATCTCCTCATGTCCTGGTGGCTCTGAGAAGCTCCAAAAGTCAGAATCATCACTGTGAATTAATTTCCTGATTGAAAAGTGTCCCATTTAGGACCTGCTAGGTCTCACTCCTTTGCCAGGATTGAATTTTTTTCTTCCATATTGATTGTTTTGCCCATTTTTTCATGGAATACTAAAATGGTTTGTATTGGAAGGGACCTTAAGGACCAATTCCCATGGGCAGGGATGTCTTCCACTAGTCTGGGTCGCTCCAAGCCTCATCCAAGCTGGCCTTGAACACTTCCAGGGATGGGGCATCCACAACTTCTCTGGAAAACCTGTGTCAAGGCCTCACCACCCTGGAGATGTTTGTGACCACACAGAGAAATCAATTCCCTCTATTTTATCCCCATTGCTTCCTCCCAAGAGGAACAAACTGCACCAAGTCCTGCTGGAGTCAAAGCTGATGCCAGCTCCTGTTATCCCAGGACAACCCCCTTGTGTCCAAACCTTCCATCCCCAACCACGCAGATGCTTCATGGAAAGCTCCAAGGCATCTTCTGCCACCGACTTGACTGATCAAAGGCTTGGCTGCCTCACCTGGCTACCAAAAAAAGTTCTGGAGCAAGGATCTGCTGGCAGAAGAAGCACTGAAGGAGATGCTGAAGGCGATGAAGATCCCATGGGACCCAAACCTGACTGGCCATATCCACACGGAGGGTGGCAGCACTGCTAAATTAAATTGAGGTTGTCCTGTGCAGGATGAGGAGTTGGACTTGAGAGTCCCTTCTAAATTGGGACACTCTCCAATTCTCGGATTCCTGGAGCTGGGAATGGTTGGATCAAGACCCGCCACCAAGGCAGCAGTGACAGTGGCAGTTCCGTGCCCTGTTGGGGTCATCTCTCAACCACGGCGAGAAAAGAGGCGAAAATCCACATTCCCAAACTTATCCCTCCAGAAGCAGGAGCCGTAAACAAACCCAGAAGCCGCCGCCGCACCTCCCTGAATTCCTTGGAAGCCGAGGCGGTTGAGCGTGCTCAGCGGAGCCGTTAAAAAAGACTGGAGCGAGCATCTTCCATTAACGTTACGACCGTGAAATATGACAATAAAATGACGGCCGTATGGTCCCAAATTTGCAGCCCGCCGAGCTGCTCGGGGTTTATCGTCACTCAAACGTGCAGAGAGCTGTAAAATGTTTACAGAAAGGGTCGTTTGCGGCTATAAAATCCTCTTTTCTCTCCTAAACAAGGCTGAGCGGAGCCATTTACAAAGCCCGCAATGTTCATCGGGGGAGAGGGGAACATCTGTTCTCTCCAGGAGTTTGCAGTGATCTTCTCGAACAAATTAACTAAAATGGGTGCTTTCTAATTAAATTAGCACTCGATTGGAATGGTTTGCATTGGTGCAATTAGCGCGGGGAGGCCAGTTAGGCTCCAGCACAGGCGATTTAACTGGAAGGTGAAATATGGAAAAGCCCATTACCTGGAAAACAGGAGTCGGATGGGTAGGGAAGCCTGTTCTCCCTCTGGCTCCATGCTCCTGGGTGGATAACACAAGGTGAAGGATGGGATGCCACCAAAGCCACTCTTCCCATTTGGGATGCTCAGCTGGGAGCAGTTGGCTGTCCCCGTGCTGCACGGATTGGCTTGTTGGAGGATGCTTGGAAAGCACCAGCGCCCTCAAATTACAGAATCCCGAAATCATTTAGGTTGGAAAAGACCTCCGAGATCAACCTTTACCCAATCACTAGCTTGTCAACAAATCACTCTTCCAACCCCAATTTCCAGGCTCCTCTGGAGGGCTGGGAACACGACAATGGCTCTGCTCCATGCACACAGAACACATCCCTCCTTTCCAGTCCCCTTTCCCTATATCCTGAACCCAGACCCCCACTGAGACCCTGCAAGCTCACGCTGTTGCCCACGCTGGTCCTTAAAGGTCATCTCCAAACTCCCTCCCTGCCCCTCCCGTGTTTTCCCTCGCTCCTCTTGCATTTCCCAGGATTAAAAGGGCATTTTCTCCAATTGCGACCATTTAACCAAGGAATTCATCCCATTCCTTAATAACAACCTGTCCTCCTCCTTATTTACCACCCCAATAATTTGTGTGTCAACTTCAGGCTGCACAAGCACAAACCCAACGTTATCGCTGGCACAGCTCCCCAGATCCCACCCCCAAATTCCACCACAGACTCCAGCTATTTCCTAGAGGAAAACAGCTACACAAGGACTCATCCTGACCACCTCCTCAGCTCCAAACTCAATCTCAGGATCACCAAATATTCCGAAGGAATACAGGAATATTGGAAGGGATCCACAAGGGTCATGGAGTCCAGTCCAAGTGATGTGGCCACCAGAAAGCATTTGGTCCTTTAGAAGCATCAATCCCATGTCCTCTTGGGATGGTGGCTAGGGCTCCTCTTATCCCATTGGATTTGGGGGTTCCCGGGTGGTGGGATTAAGATGAGACCCAAGGATGGGCAAACCCATGGAGCAACATTCCCATGTCCAGACTCGGCACTCCACCACTTTGGCAGGGAAATTGCTTCATCATCAGATGATTTTACAGCCATCTGCAATTCCTGCCTGGTTTTCCTTTCCTACGGATCCTCCAGCACCTGTTTTCCCAGTTCCATGAGCCTCCCTGGGCAAAAGAGCACAGAGAGATGAGTGCCCTGACCTCGTACCTGCCAGCCTCACCCAGCCTTCCTGATGACATTCCCAAATGAACCAGCTCCTCCTCCTCATCCTCCCACCCAAAATGCCTGGAAATCATCCTCCCTTGGATGCACACACTAGAATTAAGAGGAAAAGAATGCTCTTGCTCCTGAGTAACTCCCAGCTGCCAAGTGTATTCCAAGGTACTTCAACAGTCTTCTTGTCCATGAATTAATTGTTCCAACTTCATCATGGAGACAAAAATCCCAGTTAAGTTGCTGCTTTGGGAACACTTCCTGAGATCAAAAGGGAGTTGAACCAGGGCCAAGGAAAAGGAAGAAGGGGCGAAGAAATCCCTGGAAAGGGAAGCTGAGTGTTTCACTCCGTGTTGTGGAGAGGAACATTCCCAGCTGGAATGGTCCCTTCCCTGTGTCCACCACGCCGTGGTTCAACAGCACCCGCGCTCATCTGTGACTTCGGGAATATGTTGCTAATCCTGGGAATTCTCTTTCCGACAGCGTTAAGGCATCTCAGCCCTCCCTGGCTTGAAGCAGCTGAGCCAGGCACAGCCCCACAGATCCTTATGGGTGATCCTGTAAATGCTTCAGCTTGGCTTTTGCAATGGAATTCATCCCTTATCCCAGTGGGATCCTGCTACGGCTGCACGGAAAGCAGGGATCAAAGATGGGAAAGGCTCACACTGAGCCAAATATTGCGCCAACAGAGCTGGCAACAGGAATTTCATCATTACTCCCAACAAAATATTGTGACTTTGTACCCATTCCTGGATGGTACTCTGGAGATGAGGCTGTGCATCCCTCTGGAGAAGGATGGGAGAGGAAAAGTGAAGTGTGGAACATCATCCACCCAAAAAACTCCCATTCAGAGCTAGGAAGAACCAGGCACAATCCTGGCCTCACCATCTCCATCACCTCTGCTCCTGGGGGTACATCCCTGGAGCACCTCAAAATCCCGTACCTTTACGGATTTCCCCATGGAAGAGCTGAAAGAGGAGAGAAGGAACCAAGGAGAACACTGGAGAAGCAGAAGCTGCTTGCTCTCACGTGTCAGTATTCCTAAAAGGTCCTGCTCATCCTAAACCGCATTTCCCAAAATTTTACTGACTTCCAAAGTGGATAATCCCAGACTAACAGCTCTTCCTTCAAATTTCCAACCTGCAAACACTCCACCCCACCTCCCACTGGAATGTTTTTATTGGAAAGCTTCCAAGCTATTTCCTGCTGGGAAACAGGTGTGATGGATGGTCCAGAGGTTCTCCAGAGGCAGAGTATCCTTGCATCCCACTAAACACCTTCTCTAAAGGGCAGCGATGTGATTCTACCATGGAAATGAGACTGTATTCATCCTTGGATAATTTACAGGATAAGGAAGGAGTTGATAAAATAAGGGGACCAAGTCCTGACACACAATTTTGGGAACAGACACAAGGATTTGTGCCCAGATGGGAATCCTGACTGCCATCCCAGTTTGGACTCCCAGTCTTAACTGGTTTGGTGACTCGCAAAGAACATGGATCCCATCAAAACCCATGGAGAACAGCAGAGAATAACTTTTTTTTTCTTGGAAAACCACAGCAGCTCCAAGAGGAGGACGTGATTCCTACCCGGTTCATCCTCTGGCTCGTCCTCATCCCTCTCTTCTTTGCAGCCCAGGGAACCAGGAGATTCCGGGGATCGGAGGGAGATGAAGGATGGCAGCTTTTGCAGGCAGCTGCTTGGCTTGGGCTCCTCCTCTTTCCAAAACTTCACCTCTTGCTCTGCACTGGAGGGTCCGGGAACTTCCCCATCATCCTGGAGCTGAGCTGGATCATTCCTGCAGGAATGGGAAAAATAATAAGGAAAAGTAAAACAATCCCCCTTGGCAATGCTGGACAGGGCATCATATGCAATGGAAGAGGCTTGGAGCTCCCCTCCAAGGCCATGCTGTATCCCCAATATCCCTGGAGCCAACACGGATTCAGCTGGAGTTTCTCCCTCCCCAGCTGGATTCCCTGTCCTGCACTTCCCTGCAAGGTTCCCAGCTCCTCAGATCCTTGTGGAGGTGCTCGGCTCCCGTTTGTGATCAAGCAGAGGGAAGGGAACATGGAAGGCGTGGGGAGTTGGGATGGCTTGGAGGTGTCCTGCTGGGCTTGGCTCATTCCCAGCCCTGCCACTCTCTTCCAAGCTAACTTGACACTCCAGCTCCTTTGACATCTCCCATGACGGTGCCAATAAAGGAAAAAAAACCCTCTGGAGCAGCTTCCAAGCTGGGGCGTGCTCCCTTCCCAGCGCAGGACGCCAGGAGCCTCCCAACCAGCCAGGCCTGCACTCATTCCTCCTTCCCTAAAAAGAGCAAGGAGCTATTTTACACCTCGTTCACACCGGGAACGTGAGCTGGGTGTCATTCCAAGGCTCTTCTGTCACCAGGGATAAGTTCGGAGAACCCGCGGAGCTGCTCGTCCCCCTCTGCTACCTTACAAGGCAGGGCCAGGATGAGGCCCAGGCCCAAACCATGGAGGATTCCAGGAGCATGGACCAGCCTGGCAAAGCTCCCAGGTCCCTCCCTTTTCATCCCACCTTCACTCCCACCTCCCGCTGCAAAAAGCCATGGAGAAGTCACGCACCCAAATCGATCCTTCCTCATCCCACTGAGCAGGACTTGGAGATTTCCATTTGGCTTTAGTTTTAATTCCATTGGGATGTTGCTGTCCTGCATGCAGGACTTGAGAGTGAGGGCAGAGGATGCGCCAAGCTCAGTAAAATCCATCTCCCTGTGAGGATGAGGATGGACTCATCCATCATCAGCCTGTGGTTCCATCCCGGCACCCAAAAACATCAGGGAGAGCTCAGAGAGCTTCCAAAGATTAACCAAGGGCCCAGTCCAGCATCAAACTTCTCCAAAGCCTCTTATCTCTCTGTCCATCCCCATTGCTGATTCTCCAGCCCCTCCATCCCATGGAGAGGGCTCAGCTCTGCTCTCCAACATGGATATAAGGAAGAGGGATGATGTTTTCCAGTTTCCCACATAACTATGGATAACCTGGACCGACTTTCAGCAGCGGAATCTCCATCAGGACTCCTCCATCTCCAAGAGTAAGGTCTATAAAAGCCTCGAAATTACCTGGAGGTGCTAAACCTCTGGATGGCAGATTCCTAAGGGTGAATCCACTCTTTCCTCTCTATCAGCTCTTCCTCGAGCATGGACGCTGCCCATCCCAGAGGTGGCTCCATCAGGAAACACCACCGTGACCCACACCAACACAAAATAAACCAGGATACAGACGGAACACGCCTGGAAGAGGAAACATCTGGAGCAGGTTGGGAGGAAAACTGTTAAATGAAGCAAAATTAACTCTTTCCTACCTGCCTGATGCCTCCTGGGTCCGTCTCCACTTGGAAGGGGGGTTGTTGTGGTCTCCGTCACCTCCAACCTGCTGTGGGTGACGTCTCTTCTGAGGGTGCAGGAGTTTGCAGCGGGCACCCTTGGGGCAGACACCTTTCTTGGCAAAGTCGGGACAAACCAGTGTGTGCTTTTTCTTGCACTGCCAAGGAAAGAGGAAGCAGAGTTGGAAAAGGCAGGGAAAACCCGTGGGAGCACGGGAATCCACACTTGAGCTCCTTCAGGTGGCACCAGAACCTTATTAAAGGGAGAGAGGGATGTGTTGGTGCTTCCTTCTCCGCATCAAAACAATATTCCAAGAAAAAAATACTACTAAAAATAACATTTTGGTCTGGTACATTCCATACCTGCCCAGGGTTTGACAAGTGCTTGATTTTATGGATTCAAACCACCAAAGCCTTAACAGCAGTGATTTACCCCTGGAGAAGTCCCAAGGAGGTTATTTGGGCTGGAGAAGCTGGTTTTGGAGACCACACAGGGTTTTGTTGTCCCGGACATGCTTGGGACTTGGGAAAGAGCAGGGAACAGCCAGAACAAAATCCTTTTAGGACTTATTTTGGGATTGCTGCCTGAACCAGCCTTCTGAGGAAGATGGATGAGGGCTGGAGCTCAACCTGCTCATCGCAAGGCTTGGTTGATGCTCTCCCATCCAGGGAAGCTCACTGTGGCCATGGAATGGGGCTGTTTAAACAACAGCATTGAAATGTTTATCCCCAAAAATGCTCCTGCACTCCCAGCTCTGGATTTTGGCAGCTCCCAGCAGCCACCAGTGGTTCTGGTGGGAACGAGGTGTCATCAGTGTCCCAGAGCTTCCCCACAAGGTCTTCTGCTGGGAAATGGCACTTTTTGGCAGTGGGAAAGGCAGGAAGAGAGGCAGGCAGGGAAGAGGAGATGCCTTCAGCTAGGATTTCTATCTGGGTTCTTGGGAATGAAGGTGGGAGGAAGGAAAAAGAACAGCCTTTCTCTAATCTCTGTTCCTAGCAATCCAGAGAGCTCATTCCAGCATATCCCAAGGGATGAAGGGTGGGAGCAAGTCCTGGACCCCTCTTAGTCCCATGTGGACCCACTCCCACCCAGGATGTTCCATCCCAACCAGTTTGGCTTTTGCATCACATTGTGACATCCATGGAGAGACAGCCCAACACACGTGGCACAACCAAAAATTCCCAACTCCAACATCCATCCTCTTGTTGACCTTCTCCAGGAGAAATGTGTGTCCTTCCACACTCGGATGCCCACGCATCCCATTCCTCCGTGCTATACACACTAAAATTTTGGGGAAAATGAGATAAATCCATAGGGAAAGAAACACGGGGAGCGTTTCAGCACCACCATTCTGGCCCGTTTATAAAAATCCACCTTGCCGACAACGGGGGATGGAGGTCAGGTCCTGCCCTTTTAATGCAACTTTACTTTGGAGACACGGGAGCAGCTCCTCGTGCTGACCTTTGGGATTAAGCGGGATCCCTGCCGAGCTCTCTCCTTGAAAAGCAGAAGGATTCGGCAGCTCCGTCGCCTGGGGCTGAGCGCCGAACTCAGCGGCGGAGCAAGGAGCTCGTGTGCTGGAGGCTGGGGATGGTGCTGAGCAGCAGGAGGGCTGGGATCCACATGGATACATGGATATGGGCTCGATGGGGGCGACAGCTCAGTGACAGTGCTGCTTTTCCATAAAAAAAACATTTAAAAGTCCAATTCCTGTGATTTTGCACCTCTTACTTCAAGGAGCTGGAATGGGAAGTAACTCTACAACCAACAGGCAACCTGGAAGTAGAGTCAGGTCTGAACAGTGCCTGGCTTTGCCATTACCCCCAAATCCTGTGTTTTATAGGAACATGGAATCATGGAATGCTTTGGGTTGGAAGGGACTTAGAAATCATCTCATTCCAACCTACTGCCATGGGCAGGGATTCCCTTCCACTATCCCAGGCTGCTCCAAGCCCCACCCAACCTGGCCTTGGGCACTTCCAGGGATGGGGCAACCACAGTTTCTCTGGACAACCTGTGCCAGGGCCTCATCACCCTCACTGAGAAGGATTTCTTCCCAATATCCCATCTAACCACGCCTTCTGGCAGTGGGAAATAATTTCCCCTTTTCCTGGTACTCCATCCCTTGTCCAAAGTCACTCTCCAGCTCTCTTGGAGCCCCTTTAGACACTGGGAGAGCCTCTAAGGTCCCCCTGGAACCTTCTTGTCTCTAGGCTGGACATTCCCAGCTCTCCCAGCCTGGCTCCACAAGATATTTTCTTCATTTTCTCATTTTACCTGCAGACAGGATACATCCTGGACCAAAGAAAAACACTTGGAAAAGGCAGTGACCAGACAGAAATTCAAACACAGGAATTTCTCCCAAAATATCAGCAAGCAGAAAAGCAAATCCCTCAACCTGATAACTTCTTTTAAAATAAATGGGACAAAATTAGGGAGGAGAAAAAAATAAAGGAACAGCCCATTAGGGATTGAAGACTGGGATGAATGCATGGTCAGACCTTGCAAGCCCACCTGGAAGGGACAATCCCAGTGGAGCACAAGATTGTGGGAATGGACCTTGATGCCAGGTCCTGGTCTGACCATCCCCAGTTCCCGGAATCACAGAATATCCTGAGTTGAAAGGGACTCCCAGGGATCAAGTCCAAATTCTGTCTCTGCCCTGGATGATCCCTGAAAAGGATGTGAAATCCTCTTCTGTAAAGGAGTTTCCAGCACAAAATCCACTTGGAAAGGAGAAGAGCAGGAAAAAAAGAGCCCTGACCTCAAAAAGCCACATGGACGCATCACTGCTACATCGAGGAATTATGCTATTTTGGGAAAAGGCCAAGAAACGTGGCTGTTCCTTCCCAGTAAGGCACCGATTACGGGGTGGGACAGTGCCATGATCCCGACTGGGCACCGGGATCGGGATGTGCCACCTCCCCAGTGCTCCACCCAGCCCCAACCTCCAAGTGAATCCTTGGAGCAGCCCATGTTTATTGGCTCCACGGTAAAAAGATACTTAATAAAGAAAACAAACCGTGTGCGGCTAATCCTGGGGCCGCGTCCCCAGCTCGGGTTTCTAATGGCTTTTCCACACCGTTCCCAGCGCTCCAGCCCTTCTTCCGCAACGCCCCGTCCATCCTCGTTGTCCCACAGCTGGGATGGTGAGGCTGGAATTGCCTCTGGAGGCTGGAAAAGCCCCTTCTGTTTATTTACAGTAGCTCTCCTGCTCCTGCCAGATCCAATGCGCTGGGGCTGGGTTTCCACAGGGAATTTTGCTGCCGGCCACGCGTCAGCTGGGGTGAAGCCGAGCGGGGCTGTGGGGTGGTGCTGGGGGCCATCTGATCCCTGCCACCTGTCGGGGTGGCTAATTATACCCCCCCGGGACCCCCGCCAGACCACAGGTTGGGCCATAAAAAGGGAAAAAACTCTGGTCCCTTCCACCAGAGAGATGAGAAAACCCCAGAGAATCCCTAAAAAGCCACAGGGAGGAATCTCACCCCACTCCGGCTCCTCGCCAACATCCCCATGGGCATGTCCCAATCCCAGTCTCCCCGCTGTGGGGTTCCCCCCACAGCCTATCCAGCAACAGTGCCCAGGCTTGGGATGGTGCCCAGCTGGCAGATCCTGTGTCCAGGACTCCTCCTTGGCTGCCAGGGCAGCTTTGGGTGAAATTCCAGGTGCTGTCAAGGATCCACAAGGCCTTAAATGGTCCAAAGGGGCCCAACATGCTCCAGGAGCGAGACAGGGATGAGGAGGTTTGCAGGGCCCAGCCTTCTTTAGCACGAAGCTGGCAAATGAGGAGGCAGCAACTGGTGGAAAGTCCTGGCTCAGTCTTGGGAATGATGTTAATGAACATTTTCCATGAATAAGCTTGGCAGGAGGGGATGGAGGGTGGGAGGAAGGTGAAGCTGGGTCACTGGGCCAACCAACAACCAACCCACTGACCGTATGGGGTGGGGAGGAGAGATCCCACCCAGACTCACATTCCTGGCTCCTGGGCAGCAGTTTGGCCAGGCTGAACTTCTCAAGTATCTCCAGGCTTAATCTCACCCCCTGCTCCTTTCCCAGTGCTGCAGGACAGCAGGTGACAAGGGCTGGACTTGGATGATCCTTGTGGGTCCCTTCCAACTCAGAATATTCAGTGATTCTGCGAAGAGATGACGAAGTGCTGAAGCACTCTTCCCATCTCCTTGGGACCTATGTCCATCCCTCTATCCCATCATGATGGACACAAATCCCACCAACCAGACCTTCAGGGGAAGGGGAACATTAAAATCCCCAAAACTCAGCTGCCTCAACTCCAAGTGCTTCCTACTTTTTTAAGCCCTCCTGAGCATCCATGCAGCTTTTGCCGAAGCTATTCCAGGTATCCCTATGGCCAAGCAGCGGGATTAACGGACTGGATGGATGTCAGGCTGTTTTAATGTCCTTCTAAGTGGCTGTTGGGAAGTGATGGCTGGAGGTGCTGGAGCTGTTTTGACGCCACTCTGAAGTGACAGCCAGTAAATGGCTTTTTTCCGATTGCTTTTTTATAATTGGGTGCAGATGGAAACAGCCTTTAAAACAAAAAAATCCCGGCTCCCTGTCATTAAAACCTGGAGGACAATACATCCGAACATCATCCAGACTGGAATAATGATGTAGAAATTTAACCGATGTGGTTATCCAAAGGAATTTGCTCCAAAACAAGTTTCTGCCCTCAAAACAGTTTGCCCAGCAAAATGCCTGCAGCAAAGGGATGACTCCTGATGGTCATCTCCAAATGATCAGAGGAATTTGGGATCTAAAAGTTCTCCAGAATCCACTGCAAATCCATAAACCCTCTCACTTGGTATTTTCAGGAAATAAAACAATATTTGAGCTAAAATACCTCTCAAGCTGGAGTAAGACCAGGATGCTGTTTCAAAAATCATTGGGAAAATCATACTTAAGAAGCAGGAAAGGAGATGGGAGGGAATCCCTGCTCATGGCAAAAGGTTGGAATTGGATGGTCTTTAAGGCCTCTTCCAACCCAAATCAGTCTGCAATCCCAGGATTCTGTGGAACAACAGCAATACCCACTTGGTGTCATCTGCAAACTTGCCAAGGGGGCATCCAATCCCATTATGTCGTTAATAAAAGGCATTAATTAGATTGGTCCCAGTACAGATCCCTGAGGACACCACCTGTCACTGGTTTCCACTGGAAATTGAGTCACTGACTTTTTGGACACCCAGAAGGTGAATTCTGAACCTGGCATTCATCCTTTAGTGGCAATGCCTATGGAATTCAACCATCCCCTGCACTGCTTTGAGGAACCCCTCAAAATTTCCATCAGGGACCTCCACAATCCCAGCCATCCCACACGAAAGCCACAACAGAGCCACTTTCACGTGGTCTACCCATGGATGGTAATTCCCAACCCCCAAATCATCACCGCTGGGTGTGGAGAGAGGCAGACACCCACTGGACACTTCCAACAGCATCATTTCCATGAGGAATCATGGGGTTCCACCACATGCCTGGTTCCAGGTAGCTCAGGGCACCACCAATGGGATCCTGGGGTGCCTTAGGAAGAGCAAGTTGAGGGAGGTGATGCTGCCCCTCTCCTCAGCGCAGATGGGGCACATCTGGAGTGCTCTGTCGAGTGCTGGAGACATGGAACTCCTGGAGCAGGTCCAGAGGATGACAACGAGGATGATGAAGGGACTGGAACATCTCTGCCAAGGAAAGGCTGAGGGAGCTGGGGCTGTTCAGCCTTGAAAGGAGACACAGCTAAGAGGGGACCTCATCCCTGTCTGTCCCTGTCTGCAGGGAGGGCTCCGAGCATGGACCAGGCTCTGCTCTGAGGGGCCCAGCAACAGCACAAGAGGAACAGGGAGGAACTGATCCCAGGAAATTCCACCTGGACATGAGGCAGAACTTCTTCCCTGTGCAGTGACCAAGCCCTGAACAGAGATCAGAGAGGGTGGGAGTCTCCCTCACTGGAGATATTCCAGAACCTTCTGGACACAATCCATGTGCTCTGGGATGTCCCTGCTGGAACAGGGAGCTTGGACCAAATGCCCCATAGTGGTCGCTTCCAACCTGAGCCATCCCAGGGTGATCCTGGGAATCACCCACTGCTCACAGGAAGTGGGGATTTTCTGACAGAGAACAGATCAGATCAAGGGGAGTTTCCAGACAAGAAGCAAAACCCCAGTCTGCTGGGTTTTGTGTTCATCTCTACAGAAGTTCAAGATGAAATCAGGAAGTCTCTGCCTCATCACTACACTCCCACTTCAGAGCTGTGATTCTGTGGCTGCTCTTCTCCCAAACTTCCCAATTTTCACATTTTGTGCCCCACCTCCTTCTACAAAGATATTAAAGTGTAAGAAAGAGGAAATCTCAGCCTGGGATTTATCTTGGTGCTGTTATCAACAATCCCAGGCTATTAAGCAGTTCCAGTGAATCCTGATAAGCCCCATCTTTAACGCAAGGATCAGAATTCCGTTGGAGATGCTACAGTTAAATTAAAGGAGCAATAAGAACCCTCATTATCCCATTACAAACCATGAGATACAACTGGAAACCCACAAGATTTCCATAGAGATACGAGGATAGGATTGACCATGGAAGAATCCTGATCAGTTTTAAACCTCTTCTGAAGGCTACAAAGTGCTTCCAATGGGAAGATCCCATCTGGGATTTGTCATTAATTATCAGCAGCATTCAATGCCCAGAGGATGTGGACAAGGACTCAAGATCCCCAGCAAACCAATGGGATGAACCTGGAGAGATTTCAGCCAGCTCAAATCCATCCTTGACACTACTGATGACCTTATAAACAGCCTCACTACCAATCCTACACATACTTTATTTTAAATAAAAATTCCGCTGCTCATCAGTTTGGTGACTGAAGATTTCTGCTACACATTATGGGGGAAAAAAATCCCAAATCAAGCTCAAAGAAAACATCTGTCAGCCAGAGCCAAAATTAAGGATAAATAAAATTAAGTTGCTTTTGTAGTTGATTTTCATACAGCTGCAGTGGACTGTAAAAGAGCTATCAAAGGCAGAGCTCTCCATCAGCTATTTCCAAATTATTACAGAATCAGGGAATTGTTTAGGTGGGAAAATCCTGTTCCTCCAGCACTGCCAAGGCCACCACTAAGTCATGTCCACAAGTGCCACTTCCACAGGGCTGTTAAACCCCTCCAGGAATGAGGATTCCACAACTTGCCAGGTCAGCCTGTGCCAGGGCTGGACAACCTTTTGTGCAAGAGTTCCTCAAGGAAAAGCCAAGTTGGTTGGGAGTCAAGCTGGGATCAAAGGAGGGGAAAAAAAGACCCAGAAACACCAAGACCTGATGGCTATGAGGAAAGAAAAATGCTGGTTGAACCAGAAAAGTCAGCTGAGATCAGAAAGCATGAACAGTGTTGAACTTCACCTTTCCACGAAAAAAGATTAAGGAAAACAAGGATCCCAGGCTGCTGCTCTCCATCACTGGATAATTAAGAGAAAACCCCACAGACATTTAAAACTTACTCTTGTAACACAACTCATGTGGTTTTCTCTAAAGAAATATGTTAAATTGAATGTATCAGACACACAAAAACATTATGTTTCTGGTGGGAAATCATTGAACTTCCACCAGAAAAAGAAAAAATAACCAACCAAATACACAAAAAACCACACAAGAACGAGGTTTCAGCTGAGAAAAAATCCCCACATTTTGATTTTTTACAGCAAAATCCAGCAGCTCCCACTGCAAAAAAACACCAAGCTCCACCTGGGGGAGGAAAATTATTCTTCCCAAGGAAGCAGCACTTCCTCAGGCAGTGCCCCTGTCCCATATTTTTTACATAGATAAGGCAGAAATTAGAGCTTTGGTGAAAGCTGTTGGTCCAGTAAAAAGATGGATTTTAGGAATAAGATGAGCTGGGATGAGCGGTCCCAGCACAGCTCAACCCTCCTGCCATTGCAGGTCCCCATGTCAAGCCTCACCATCACAAGGCTGGTTGTGCCAGTTGGGATTCCAGAGGGATGGGAACAGATTCTCCTCTTATCCATGATTTATTCCAGTACATCTCCCCGTGCCTTTCCAGGGAAGCTTCGTTGTTTAATCTCACTGTGTCTCACTGTTTAACAGCTCCCATGAGGGAACAATTTACCCACAGGCTCCCAGGCAGCCGATGGAAACAATCCGGAGAGAGGGATTTAATGCGGCTCTGGCGCTAATGGGCATGGAGTGGGGAAGATTATTTAATACAAAACAATTTTCCAGATGCAGCAATGGAATCATTGAGTGGTTTGAGTTGGAAAGGACCTTAATGATTTCATTTCAAACCCCTGCTGTGGGCAGGGACACCTTCCAGTATTCCAGGTTGCTCCAAGCCCCATCCAACCTGGCCTTGGGCACTTCCAGGGATGGGGCAGCCACAGATTCTCTGGGCAACCTGTGCCAAGGCCTCAGCACCCTCACAGGAAGGAATTCTTCTCAATATCCCATCTAAATCATTCCTTCTTCATATTTTGTGCCTGGAAAGCAAATCCCAAGGAAGATGCTCCTTGGGATCACCTATGGATGAGCTCCCAGCTCCAGGCTCTCGGCCTCACAGAGATCCCAGCCCATGGTTTGCCATCAAATCTGGTTTGGGTTGGAAAGGTCCTTAAAGCCCATCCTGCTCCAACCCCCTGGCATAGGCAGGGACACTTTCCACTATCCCTGGTTGCTCCAAGCCCCGTCCAACCTGGCCTTGGACACTTCCAGGGATGGGCCGTGCACAGCATCTCCATCCAATGTCTCCTCTTGCTTGTCCCTTTCTCTGGGGTCACATCACCACAGACACTTCACTCACTGGTGCTGCCTCATCCCCCACATCCACCAGCCTCATCCCACCCTCTCCTAGAGAATTCCTCCTCCAAGCCCCTGCACAAGGCCCCATATGGGAGGAGGGATGTGGAACCACAGAGGAGCTCTGACTGTAGAGCAGCTCACAAAAACATCTCCGGAAAACCCTGGGAAGAACCTGCAAGAGGCCCCATTTCTCCCTCTCTTCCCACTTCCCTCTTGTGGCTTCCTCCAGTGCAGGTGGCCAAGCCCAGAGGGACCTCCCAGGGTGCCAGGGAAGGGCAGAGAGCTCCAGGAAAATTTGGACCGAGATCTCCAAGGTGAAAATCACTCCATGGCCTTAAGGGACATGTATAACGTTGTGTTTAGGGATGATCCCTTTAGGAAGCACAAATGGTGGAGGGACTTCCCAACCCATGACGATGGAACCTGTAGGAATGCTGGAAACTAAGGCCCTAGCTCCGCCCTTCTGGAAACAGAATCCTGGAATCATTCAGGTTGGAAAAACTCTCCAAAATCATCAGGTCCAACTTTAGATCAATTCATTAATATTGGGGGCAACATTCCCTTTACAAAGGATGTGATCATGGCCTTGTACAGGAGCAGTCCCCTGTCCCCAAGGGTGGATTTAGACCCTCTACAATCCACATTCCTGAAAAGAGGACTTGGGAATGCAAAATTAAAGCTTTCTGACTTAATTTTGAATTCCTGGTGAAGCCAGAGCGGGTCAGTCCTGGCATTATTTGTACAAAGATCAGCTGGAATTACAGTCCATGGAATGGGTCAAAGGTGGATCAACTCGTCCTGAGAATCCTGCAACACAACCTAGGAAGTCCTTAAGAGACAAGGCTGCCAACGACATGTCATAAATTATGGATAATAATGGGCATTTTTGATGGAGGTCTGCTAACAATCAGGAATTTTGTTTGTCTGGGAGGGCACAAAGAGGAAAACGCAACTGGAAGAAGAGCCCAGCGTGCCAAAAATCAGCACAAAATCACCTAAATTCCTAATTATGGACCAGCCTCATCGGAGTTTACCCACCCAGGATGCTCCACCAGAGTCGCACACCTTCGCATTCCGTGCTCTTTGTGCTTCAAACCAACATTGCTCGGACAGGGAAAGGCAGAACGAGGGAAGATTTACTCCCATCCTAAATAATTCACAAGAAAAGGGACTGCGCATCTTTAACAAGCCATCGTTTTATGAAGCAAGGTTAACATTTTTCCTTGATTCAGTAGAATATTATAAACTCTCCGGGGTCCATTTGAGGACTTTCTACTTGGAGCAAAGGCACGGACTCAGCACTTTTTATATTATTTAGAGAATAAAATTAACCCTTAATGGCCCAAGCTGGAATTTCTCCTCCCCAGTTAAATATGGCCCGCTCAGCAATTTCTCCCCATATATAATTACAGGCTGCTATCCATCATCTGGAGGAGAATGCTTTCCCGACATTCCAAAAGTGACGCCGTAAGCACTTTTCCTAATAGAATAAATATTCTAAATATCTCTTTTATATTTTCATTTAAATTGGAATATTTTAAAAATAATTGTCGGGACCCTGCCTGCGTGGTTGGCGCTGCGCTGGAGGGAGGTGGCAGGATGCCTGTGTTTTCCTTCTGAGGGAATGTTTATCCTGCATCAAGTCCCCCTCCACGCACTGCCACAAAAAGTAATTAGGCTTAGACTAATTTATTAGAGCTTCCCTCCGCTACTGCTGATGTCCTGCTTTCCTTAAAACTCTCACTTTTGGCTTTTTTCCCTGGTTTTTGCCTGGTTTTTGCTCTTTGGTGGTTTCTCCTCGGGAAAGGATGGGGAAAAGACCAGATGGGGTTTAGTGGGACTTGACAGTGCTGTGTTCAAAGCTGGGCTCAATGATCTTAGAGGTCTTTTCCAGGCTAAATGATGCTTGGATTCCATCCAGCGTTGTGTTTGGATTCTGGGACAGGCTGGTGGCCACGCTGGTGGGATCTGAGTACCTATGGCTTCTCCTGATGGGCTGTACCTCTGCAAACAAGTGATACCAGGATGGAGAAAAGGAGGAGAAGAGAACTCTGAGACACCTAAAACTCCTCTGGACAGCCTGTGCCAGGGCCTCACCACCCTCACAGGGAAGAATTTCTTCCCAATATCCCATCTATCCCGGCCCTCTGGCAGTGGGAAGCCATTCCCCCTTGTCCTGGCACTCCAGGTCCTTGTCCAAAGTCCCTCTCCAGCTCTCCTGGAGCCCCTTTATCCCCTTAGAAATGGTTCTAATGTCTCCTCAAAGCCTTTCCTTTACCAGGCTGGACATTCCCAGCTCTCCCAGCCTGGCTGCAGAGCAGAGGGGCTCCAGCCCTCGGAGCATCTCTGTGGCCTCCTCTGAACTCACTCCAGCAGCTCCACATCTTCCTTCTTCTGTTGGATCCCGAGCTGGAGGCAGAGGGGTTGAATTCCCCCCCTTCCTGCTGTCCAAGTATGAGCAGAAATCCCATACCATAACCCATAACCCATTTGGAAAACAGCAAAGAGGAGTCAGGGCAGTCACTTGGATTCCCAAGGGAACACCAGCATGGTCCAGCCTCTCCCTTAACCACGACACAGAAAGGTGAGATCCTGTGTGTTCCAAATTCCTTTGGAACAGCAAATGGCAGCTGGCTCCAAGCCCTGGTCCAGGAAAACTGCTCCCACAATTTCCATGTTACATCGGGTACTAAAAGCTCATGGGTGAGGTTGCAACTCTCCCCAGGGTGCACATGAAGTCCATGGAGGACTTCACCCACAGATCCAAACCCCAGGACCTGGAGGTGGCTCCATGAATCCCCCAGACGCAGCTGGATGCTGAGCTGGCTGAGCAAGGCTGGTCTTGCTCCCAAAACTAAGCCACAGGATTTAAGGCTCAAGTTTAAACCCATCACAGAGCCAGAGTGGAAAACAAGCATTAACGCCTATGGATTTTCTGGGTAAAACAGGGAATCCTAAATATTTTCCAACATTTTTCATCTGTTTCAGTGAGGGGTTTTCAGGGCAGGTGCTTCTAGCTCAGACACTGACAACAGGAACACCCCATGGAGGCTCTTACCAGGGAAACACCAGCATATTGATGAGCTGAAGCCTTTGATTTCTTTCCCTTTTTTCCCAACCCAACCACTTGGCCAAAACCCTTTGGAAAAGCACAGGACTGTTGTTCATCACATCCAGGTGCTGGGCAACTTCCAGCTCTTCCCTGTGGTGCTGTAGCTGGTGCAGGACGCTGCTCGTGGCTTTGGCCCGCAACAGCTGGGATAAATCCCTCTTTACCTTTTCTCCCATGGGACAGTATCCTTTGAGGAAATCCTGGCACACTTCTGCCTTCCTGGACACGTAGACATGGCTGTAGGGGCAATTGCTGTTGCTGCAGATCCCCTTCAAATAGTAGGAACACACCGGCATCTGCAAGAGGAGGAGAAATCCATCAGCAATTCCCTAAACCCGTGACTCGGAATCACTGCAACCCCCAGACCTGAAATAAAAGCGTGACAAGCATAAAATAAATAGAAATCTTTTGCCAGCCACCGATCCCAGAGGTGTTTTTAGCTCTTCCATTGGTCTCCTACAAGGCAGCTCCCTATTATTACGTGTTCCCGGTGTTTGGATACGCAGGGAGGGAAGGTGCTTCCCTCAGCATCCTTCAGGAACCAGGAAGAAAACTCCCTCTGGACAGCGTGGGGAAGGGATGGGGAAATGTCATAAATTCTGGGAACACACCTTTTGCAAGGAATGATGCAGTGATGAAGATGGGAACAGCAGCACAGGGAACACACCCAGCCCGGCTGCAACATCCCACAGGGAATTCTCAGAGAGAATCCCTACGTCCCAGAGGAAATTTTGGCCATCACAAAGGCTAAAACAGTATACTGGGAGTGCTTTACATTTGGCTCTTCCGTGGATACAGAGCTGGCTGGAAGGGGGTTTAATTAACGCTCCAAAAGGTGGTTCCTAGAAAGGGGGGAAAAAGCACCTCCGCAAGGATTTTGTTGGGGGCTGCATCATTCCAAGGCATTCTCTTGGAATTCCCCAGGGATGTGATGCCTGTCCCTACACACTGGGGCAGGCAGGGATGCTCCAGGAGGGAGTGAAATGAGGAGGAGAGCAGCTCCTGCCCTGAGCATTGGAGAAGGAGAGCAGTGGGATACACAGAGCAGATCCCTGATCCCGCGCTCCTGCATTCCCGAGTTTCCGCAGCACGACAGCTGACGGGGAAAACTGACGGAGCAAGGATTCTCCTCATCGTCCTCAAAGCACAAACTTCACCTTCTGCCAGCTGTTATCATTAAAAACAAATTACCAGCCTGCTGCCATATTTCAGCATCCTTAACTCACCAGCAATCACAGGCAGCTTCCCACTTCCTGCCCCAAGCAGGCAGCTGCCACCTGGAACATGGGCTTCCCGAATGTCCGGCTCCTCCTGCTCCTACATCCCGAATTTCCTCACTGCTTGGCGTGGTATTGATCTCCCCATTCACCAGTAGCATCCTGGTCCCACCAGTTCAAGCATCCCCAAGTAATATTTATAATCCTGCAATAACCACAGCCGGGGCTATCCAGAAAAATCCCTTATCCCTGAAGGGCACATTAAGGGTTGAACTAAATTGCCTCGCTGGAGGCCGAGAGGAAAGAAAACAAAGGGTGCTTTAAAAGAGGAGAGTTTATTTTTAATTGTCTTTTAACTGCAGACATTAACATAAAGGACAGGGCTCTGGGGCGATCTTTGGCAGTGCTGGTGGTGTGACCGTAAACGATTCCCTTAATGTAGTTTTTGATATAGAGCCCAAATTAGCTCTAATAAAAAGGGATAATAAAGGCAGCTCTCCGACAAAAATAAACTCCTCCTCGCTGTCAAGCCCGAGCCATTATCAAGAGGAAGCAGCGCTCTCATTTCAATTAACCTTGTTTGCACCCCAGCACGTCCACACAAATAACAATAACATTAATTCAAGGCACTGGGGCGCTGCGGCCGCCTTCGACAGCTTTGACTCTCTACAAGCTCTGGAGGCAGCAGCTAAATGAACCCGAAACTCCACGTGAGCCTCCAAATTGCTCACAACTGAGTTTTGAAGCTCTATTAGGGAGAAAAATGCTGATTCTTTCCGAGTTCCTCAAGGGGAAAAGCTGTTGGAACAGCAGTGGGCGGCTTCTTGAGTCCCGGCCTCTCGCAACCTTCGCTTCCTTCAGATTTCCTGGTTTCTCCCCATGGCTGGGATGTTTCAGTGGCTCTGATCCACTGTGGAAAAATTCCCTCTGTGTCACTTCAGCGGGTGCTTTTCATCAAAGGCTCTGCCTGAGTCTCCTGTGGAGCAAAATTCTTTAAACTGTGAGGCCCTGGCACAGGTTGCCCAGAGAAGCTGTGGCTGCCTCACCCCTGGAAGTGCACAAGGCCGGGCTGGACAGGGCCTGGAGCAACCTGGGATAGTGAAAGGTGTTCCTGCCCACGGCAGAAAAAGAAGAACTTTCCCCCTTCCCCAGGCTCTTTCTTCCATCACCAGAGGGTAACGGAAACCACTGGAGTTTGGATCTGCAAAGCTCAGTGACAATCTGGAGCCATCCTCCATCCTGGAGACCATTCCCTGCCTGGAGCAAGGGGTTTGCTGCTCTAGGATGGGGAAAAGCTCCCTGCTGCTGTGACAGCTGAATCCATGCAGTTTTCCATAGAAAACAGTGATTCTTCCCATAGAAAAGGGTGATTATTCCCATTTTTCAGTGGGGACACTGAGGCATGGGAGTGCGCGAAGGCTGAGAAACGGTTCTGTCCTGAAACCAAGAGCCAAGCCCTGCCCTCCTTTGATTCTTCAGCTCCTGGACTGGATATTCCATCCCAGTGAAATCCCACCGAGGTGAGACACACAACAACCTGTGATGAGGAGGTTTTGGGGTGTCCCTCTCCAATAACCACACAGTGAAATCAATGGGACCAATGAAATCAGGAATGCCCAAACCACCACATCATCCCATGGGAAAATATCATGGATCGCATTAAAACCTCAACTCAAACAACCAAAAACCAATGAGGCACAATCCTTCACCTGAGGAAAAGATGGGATTTACTCCAAAAACTCCACAAGCAAAAGGAAAACTGCTTCCTTCCTCTGCTGAGAGCCTCCACCTGCTATTCCCAGCCCTGATAAATGAGGGAAAAGCCACCTTTGCCAAGAACCACTCAGGTTAATGGGGAGCTCCAGGACTTGGAAAGTGAAGTTGCCTCTCACTTTAGGAAGCAGCATTCCCATGGCAATAAATCACCCTGGAACAAGTTTGAACTCCATGGAGGAGGTTGTTTCTCTTCCAGCCCTTGCTGATGACAAGGTGGCAAACAGGGAGACCTTTGAACCACCCTCAGGTTGGTTAATCCTGTGAAAAATAATTCCCCTTCCCAACAGAGCATGGCAGGAAAAATGTGCTCCAAAAGCTTTTCAGAGCCGCTACTGCCTGCTATGATTTTGGTTTGTTAATTAATGATTCATCTTGAGTTTAGGTGATGCTTCATTAGCTCAGGATAAAAGTGAGATGGGCTGAGGTCACTGCATCCCATGGGATCCCCATCCCAGGGATTCTGTCCCCAAAATGCTATTGGCAAACAGCTCCTCGACATGGTCACTCCTTTTAAATTCAGTTTTATTACCACGATATCACTGTTATCCTTCTCAAACTGGTGAGGTTGAGAAGAAACTGCTAAAGGTTGAGTTTTCCATCATTCTCCATTTATTCACCCAAAACAGAGCCCAGAAGCCAAATCTGGAGGTCCTCCTTGAGGGACCAAGTGCTCCTGAAAGGGAAACTGAGGCCACATTTCCACTGGGAATTTAAACATGCCAAGGAATATTCCTGGTAGAGAGACCACAAATTCATCCATATCCAACTATCACATTCTTTGCTGGATAAACCACCAACTGCAATATCTTCTTGGGCGACTCCAATTCCCAAGTTTCAGCTAGGTTTTTTGCCCTGGGACCAAAAAAGACCTCATCACCTCCTGAAATTCCATTTAATTTGGAGTTTATGGCTCTGTGGATGAATTTTAACCCTTTGCCTCAGAGGTGCAGGCAGAGGGTTGCACTTTGCTTACTTGGATGACAAGAAGTAGCTGGCCTCACTAATTACAATAATTTTGGATAAACCAACAGCCAATCCCACTGCAAAGCTTCCTTCATTCTTGGCTTTATTTTTGAAGTATGATGCTGTTACAGGATGAAAAAAAAAAAACAACCTTTTTGCATCTATCAATCCTCATCCCCATTCCTGCTCTGACACACCACGAGCCAGGGAATGCAGCTGTCCCCGTCCCTGTTTTATGTACTTGTGATTAAGTGACTCTGAAGAGAAATCCATGTAAAAAACATCTGGTGCTCCACGTCTCATTCCGAGCGACTTCCCAGATAACTTATGAGCTCCCCACGGACAAGGAACATGCCTCAGGCACCTCAGCTTCCGTGCTGGAGTCTCCAAAGCTACATCCAAGTGGAGATCCCAGCCACTAAACACAGACTGAGGTGCTAAATCATCATCGATAAACCCAAAATAAAAACCCTGGATTATTTTTCCACCTTTTTTTCTTTGTTATAAAACCATGGAACTCCAGATACACCAAGAAGGTGGAAAACAATGAACTCCAGAGTTGTTTTGCCACGGTTTCAACCTGATTTTGCTGCTTGGCATTTTAGAATTGATTCTTACTAATTTATACCTCCAAGTTATGCTTGTTAAAACATCCTCTGACCCCAGCAGAGAGGGATTTCCAGGGAAGTATGATCTTATGGAAGCAGGGAAGGATTAGACACAAGTAAATGAACTTGATGATCTTGCAGGTCTTTTTTAGACCTCTAAGACCTCATAGGTCTTTCCTAGATCTCAACCATAGGGTGGGGAGGCCCTGGCACAGCTTTCCCAGAAAAGCTGTGGATGCCCCATCCCTGGAAAAATTCAAGGCCAGGTTGGATGGGGCTTGGAGCAACCTGGGATAGTGGAAGGAGTCCCTGCCCATGGCAGAGGGGTAGGAATGAGATGATCCTGAAAGTCCCATCCATCCCAAACCGTTCCATGGCTCTGTCACAATTCAGGAGCCTGGAGAGCTCAGCAAGGAAACTCCAAACTCCGTTGGAAGCACTCAAGTGAGGAAGAACCTTCCCACAACCACCCCTTTGCACACAGAGCCACATTCCCGTTGGGAAGTCACACAGACCTTGTCCTTGGACACCTTGTGGGAAAACGGACAGGTCCCATCCGTCTTCTTGCACGTGCCACGGAGAAACCTGGAGATAAAGCAGATGGAGCAGGTTGGACACGAGGCGGGTCACAAAAACCACACAATCGCTGCTGAGCTCATCCATAAACCCATTTCACACCCTAAATTAGTACAGATCCCCCTTGTTGGAAGAGCAGCTGATGATTCCTGATGGATTTTATTCTTTCATCACATTTGGCTGCTCATCAGTGGGCAGAGCAAGGCTTGTATCCCAAAATTCAGACACGATGCTCCCGGAAGGAGAAAAGTCCTTGCTAGAGCCCTGATTATTCCAAGTTGCCAAGAAAAGCTGTGGATTCCCCATCCCTGGAAGTGTTCAAGGCTAGGTGGGACAAGGCTTGGAGCTCGGATAGTGGAAAGTGTCCCTGCCTCTGGCAGAGGGGTGGATTGGATGACCTTGGAGGTCCTTTCCAATCCAAACCATTCCAGGATTCTGCGATCCCATTCCAAGAAATGCTGGATGAAGCTCCAGGTGAAAGTGGCCAATGACCAGGAGGAACAAAGACAGGCTCAGAACAGGAACCAAGATCCCAAAGCACATGAGGATGTCAAGAGTTTTTCTAGGAGTGACTGGTGTGAGACCAGATTAACAAAATTTAAAAATTATAAGGGAAAGCTAAAGAATGGGATTGGAGATAAAGGAGCAAGGATGAGGAGACACAAAACTGGGAGAAATCAGTGTTGTCCTCCAATGATCCTGGGAAATGAGACAGGTTGGAGACCCAAAAGACTTCAAGGAGCACAATTCCTAAGGTAGGCAAGGAGTTATGGGATTTGTTATGGGAAAATGAGTGAGAAGGAGTAAAATCAGTTAAAAAACCAATAAATCACCTTCCCCTCCTCTATTGTCTCCCATTGGGCTTTGAGCAACTTCCAACTGATTCCAGCACAGCAGCAATTTTATGGAAAAAATTACTCCAGAAGTTCATCAGTAGAGTTGGCTCTTCTGCACTTTTTAAATGACTCATAATAGAGTTTAATCAACTCTTGGGCAGGTCTAATGAACTGCTAACACAGATCAGTTCTCCTGGAATAAATCACCGAGTCTCAGAGCTGCACGACGTCACAAGCTGAGGGATTCAAACCTGCTGGACTGATCCAAATGGATCTGAGGGGAATAACCTGGAGTGTGGTCAGGGCAGGGGCTCAAGTCACCCAGCCGAGGAAAGAAGGCTCCAAAGGGACCTTAGAGCCCCTTCCAGTGCCTAAACAGGCTCCAAGAGTGCAGGAGAGGGACTTGGGACAAGGGACATGGGAGAATGGCTTCCCACTGCCAGAGGGATAGATAGGATATGAGGAAGATACTTTTCCCTGTGAGGCTGGTAAGGGACTGGAATGGAATTCCCAGAGAAACTGCGGCTGCCCCATCCCTAAAAGTGTTCCAGGCCCGGATGGAGAGGGCTTGGAGCAACCTGAGATAGTGGAAAGTGTCCCGGCCCGTAGCAGGGGTTTGGAATACAACGATCTTCGATAACCCTTCCAACCAAAACAATTCCATGATTCTCTGGCCTCTTCCTGTCCTCCTCCTTCCAACCCAACAGTGCCGAACCTACACCTGACCAAGAACTCCCATTCCTGTTGTCCTACAGCTGTGTTATCAGTTTGTTTCCCTTAGGAATACCCCACAAGGAAGCACCAAAGCCACCCAATGTCCCAGTTCACCAGGATTCCATGTCCATCCCTACCTGGTGCAGACGGCCACTTTCTCTGGATCATGGATGTAGGGGCAGCTCTCGCCCCGATTGCACTTCCCGAAGCGGTTGTAGTACATACAATATTCCTTCTTTTTCTTCTTCTGCTTGGCTTGACGGATGATGGCCAAGCTCCTCTGCACAGCACGGCTGAGGGAGAAAGAGGGACAAGGTCAGGGAAAATCTCCAGTTCCAACACCACACAACAACATGAAGAAGACACCTCAACATTACCTGAAACCACACAGAAGCCCATCTTTGGAGAGTGAAATATTTGGAAGTTCAGGCTCATAAGCCCTTAAATATTTTCAAATTTTGGCCGATTTTACCCCAAATCATTAAAAATCTGCAAGGTAACACCAAAGTGACCAGTGAGATTCCTTCCCACCACCATAGCTCTGATTCTCTCCGTGGATTTTTTGAGCGTGGAGAGGGTTTCCCACACTTTTGGGGAATATGGAGAGGAAGGAAACATCCTCTCCTTGTGCAGCACAGGATGCCAAGGCTGAACGACTTGGAGGGCTCTTCAGCACATGTCCCACCAGCTGGGCCTGATGCTATTCATCACCTTCAAGTGGGCACCTGCTCACGAACCTTAAAGAACGAGCACCGATGTGATGGCCACAGGAACAAAAAATACCACCAAAGAGCAGAAAAGCTCCTTCTTAATTGCCTGGTCCCACTAGAAGCTGCTTAAGGACTTCACAAGTTGCTTAGCACATGTTTTCCATGAGCTTCCAGGTGGAGAGGGAATTATCCAGCAGCTCTTGGGCTGTGTGGGACCAGGTGGAAGAGGGGAAGTGTTGAGATCTGGGTGAACACAAACCATGGGGGGCTCATCAGATCTCCCCAAGTAGATAATTTGGTGGTGGGGCACAGTCAGCTCTGGTTTGATGAGGACAACAGTGCATTATCCATAAAAAAACACAGGTTCAAGGAACTTATTTTCAGAGGAAATGCACATTTTTACCTCTGTAATTGTTGTTGTCTGCAAGGTCCTGGGTAATCCCAAGCACAAATTTGTTGGAGAATGGATTGAGAGCAGTCCTGAGGAAGACTTGGGGGAGTTGGTGGATGACAAGCTCCACATGATCCAGCCATGGGAGCCCAGAATGTTCTGGGCTCATCCCACAGCATGGGCAGCAGGAGAGAGGGAATTTCTGCCCCTCAGCCCTGCTCAGGTGAGATCCCACCTGTGGAGCTGCCTCCAGCTCTGGGGTACAACAGCAGAGGGATGGGGAGCTACTGGAGCAGATCCAGAGGAGGTCACAGAGATGCTCCAAGGGCTGGAGCCCCTCTGCTCTGGAGCCAGGCTGGGAGAGCTTGGAATGTCCAGCCTGGCTGTCCAAGCAGACCTTAGAGCACCTTCCAGTGCCTAAAGGGGCTCCTAGAGAGCTGGAGAGGGACTTTGGACAAGGACCTGGAGTGCCAGGACAAGGGGGAATGGCTTCCCACTGCCAGAGGGCAGGGATAGATGGGATATTGGGAAGAAATTCTTCTCTGCGAGGGTGGGGAGGCTCTGGCTGAGCTTAAAACCACCTTGAAGTAGAAGCTGTGGAAAAGCAGCAGTCAGAGCTTCACCAAATCATACTCCTGTTCAACAGCTGCTCCTGAAGCTCTTGATTCCCTCCTGAACATAATTCCAAACATGGAGCCCATCATTCCTGCTTCACATGAGTACAGACCTGGCAATGTATCGGCATGTTGAGGATCTGCTCAGGCTTGGTGTAAAGACCCCAGGACTGGGTGTGGAGTGCAATCTCAATGCTGGAGAGAGAGAAAAACATGGATCATTGCTTGGAATCAAGAAATTTTGCAGGAATTCACACAGCCCTCAGTACCTTAGGTCCACAAAAATGATTCGAGGGATGGAGACCCTTGGCTATGAGGAAAATCTGGGAGATCTGGGGGTGTTCAGCCTGGAAAAGAAAAGGCTCCAGGGAGAACTTGGAGCCCCCTCCATTGCCTGAAGGGGCTCCAGGAGAGCTGGAGAGGAACTTTGGACAAGAACCCGGAGTGGCAAACCAGAGGGAATGGTTTCCCACAGCCAGAGGGCAGGGAGAGATGGGATATGGGGAAGAAATTCTTCCCTGTGAGGGTGGGGAGGCCCTGACACAAACTGCCCAGAGAAACTATGGATGCCCCATCCCTGGAAGTGTCCAAGGCCAGGTTGGACAGGGCTTGGAGCAACCTGGAATACTGGAAGGTGTCCTTGCCCCTTGCAGAGGGTTGGAACTGGATGATCTTCAAGCTCCCTCCCAACCCAAACCATTCCATGATTCCATGATCTTATTTAACCCAAGGCATGGAGCTCCCAGAGAACCACGGGACAAAGATGCCCTTCAGGGACTTCCCACCTCTGGAGCAGCCCCAGCAGAAGTGCTCCCTGCCAGCCCCAAACACAGCAGGAATTTTTCCCCTCAGCATTCAAACGTGCCAGAACACTCCTCTAACCAAACCTCATGCTTTCACCATCAATCCAACACATTTCCACGCTTGGCTTGGCCGCTCCCCACAGCTGGACAGGGAAGCCCAGCGCCACTCCCATCCATGCACGCATGGAATCAAATCATCCTTGACCGGTGCAGGGAAGAACGAATGGGAAAGAAAGGCTGGATTTCAGTTTTCCAGGTGGGACGAGAGCAGCTCAGTCACTCACCTGCCAGCCCGGGCGTGTTGGGAAGTTGAGCGAGTGGAATTTGATTGCGCGGCAGCACGAGCTGTCACTCGGCTGCCGGCGTCGGCGAAGCCCCATCTGTTCCCTCTGCACATCAAATTCCATCAACGGGGCATTTCAGCCACCACCGAGATTTTTTTTTTCCCCTGTTTTATTAATTCCTCCTCGTCCCAACTTGTGGGAGCATCTTTTTTTTGTGCTAGAATAAATATTTGCCAACTCTGGGATGCTCTGAAGACGCTGCTGAAGAGTCTTCATCAACAGCAAGGTTGAATTCCCAAACAAAGTGGGGAGAAAGCTCCAAATTAAAATCCATTAGGATAGGGCTGGAGCAACCTCAGCCCTCGGGAGATCTGTATAATATTCCTTAAAGCTACACCAGGAATCAGCTCCTGAGGGCAGCAGACAATCTCTCTAAATATTTAATATTTGGGGATAAAAGTGGATACACAGGGAATAACAAGTTTGGAATCACAGAATTGTGGAATGGTTAGGGCTGGAAGAGCCCTTAAAGGTCATCTTGGCCAGAAAGGAGGAATCACTAATGAGACTGAGGATAAATAAAGGGGTCAACAGCCTCCTGCCAGTGGGTTGGAATTTTTAAGTGGCAATCAATGGAATTATTTTTTGGGGTTATTTTTCCCCAGTTTTCATCTTCTAGTAAGAAGCCATGCAATAACATGATGTGCATCTCCCATTTGAGGAATTAACTCGCATCCCAGAGGGAGTTTAACTACCCAAGAGCTGGTCCCATCCATGACAAAATCCATGGGAGATTCATCCAGGTCTGGCAAAGCACCTGGAGGCTGGCAAAGAAAACCCCCCTCCACATTTTCCCACTTCCTAAGTATTCATCCCGTGTGCAAATCCTCCCCAAACTATTAGAAAATCGCCCATTTATTTCTCCAGGAGGAGCCAAGCCAAGAAAGCTCCATAATTAAACATTTCCCCATCAATTGGGATTTATGGAGAAAACTCAGGCTCTGTCATGAGGGTATTTTTGGAAGCTCTTGCATCATGGAAAAAAAGTTTAAATAAAAGCAAAAGCTTTGTGTACATCCAAGTAACAAGAAGGGGCTGCAGGAGAGGGGATTAGGTGTTCCCGACTTCTCAGAAGGTCCAAGGAGCCTAAATTTGGATTTTTAGGGTGGTTGTCAACTCAGAATTCCCAACTGGTCACTACAGGAGATTTGCATTAATAAATACATTGATAAATATATATTCCTGGCACTGGAGGGTGTATTATTGAATTTGGGGTGAAATTGGGACATCAAAAGACACTGGGAAAGGGGATAAGGGTTAAATTCCAACATCGGGAGCCAAAATTTGCTGCAGTCTGGCCTAAATTAAACAAAAAGCTGAAACGATGCCCGCAGGGCTCAACTTCGGGAGTCTCATTTGGTCCAGACAAAACACTGGGCACATCCCAGTCCCAGATCTGTCCCATTTTTCTCCTCAATCACTTCCCATCCGGGGAGAACATCGGGACACAGCAGTGCTGTCGGATCAGTAGAGCAACTCCCACATCCTTGGCATTGCCCAAGTCCCTCACTATGGAAATTTAAAGTGGTACCACAGCAAATTCCTCCCATGCGCACTCTCCAAGGCAGCAGGAACAGAATGGAGAGGGGGAAAAAAAGCAGGAAAGTTAAGAAGAGCTGCCACAGAGAGCATCAAGAACTGCACACTGAGGGCTTTTGAAGTGATTACACCCAGCACGGCAGCATCAGCCAGGATATTTTCCACCCTGTGGAAGGGACAGGTGGATTTCTCTCCCCCTTTTCCTGATGATTCAGTCGCTTGGAAGAGCATCATCCGTAAGGAAACCCACAGCCCGTGCAAACAGGGCTGCTTCTCTTAATGCATCATCCCAGCCCGACGCTGGCAGCTCCGGCGGCTCCGGTGGCTCGCGGTGAGAAGTGATTGTTGTTCCCAATCCAGCCGGGAGACTCCGCGCGTCTCTCCGGAGAGAGCGGGAGCTGTCATGTTCATTAAATGCATGATTACAGCTATGATTAATAGCGGGGGCTACAGCCTAACTCCTTCTTTTTTTTCCCTGCTCTTAGGGAGGAATCCACAGCCAAGCAGCCCCGTGGTGTTTTCCGCAGCGTTCGGCTCGACGTTTGGAATTCCAGTTTTTGACGGAAAAGGGGGAAAAAAAGGCACAATTTATCCTTGTCAAACAAAAAAAATGCTTAAAACAAGCGGGTTGGATGCTGCACCCCTGCACTAACGATAAGTTTATTAGGACCTTGTCATATCCTTAATCCTAAAACTCAGCTCAAGCGGATCCAGGTCCATCTCCAGCATCCTGGGGTTTTTTTTCCATAACCCCAAAACACAGCCTCAAGGCTCAAGGTCCTTCTCCTCCAGGGAAAGGTTAGCAGAGATTTCCCCTGGCAGCCCAGGAACTGCATTGAGGAGCGACACTCAGTTCTTTCCAGCATTCCTACATGGATATCAGGATGTTCCCATCCAAACCAACACTCCAGCTCAGCACCCCATCACCCAAGAGCCAAACAAACACCTCGAAAACAACATTCCAAATATTCCTTTGGGTTAAAAATTGGCTGCAAATATCACAGTTAATTATCACCTGCTTAATTATTTAGGAGGGACTTTATTGCTCCAAGGCACAGCCCAAGGATCAGGACTTCATCTCATGGAAAGGCCTGTTGGAGCATCTTATCCAATAATTACTTTTTAAATGGTGGAAAAGCTGTGAAAAACTGAAAAAAAAAAGGAGAAATCCAGAAAAGGGAGAAATCCAGAGTTAGGATGAGCCAGGACCAAGGGATGATGGGCAAGAGGGTGAGAACACTGTTAGAATGACGAGTATTGAGTATCAAGCCCATTGCTTCCCATCTACTTCCACAATCCCCAGTCAAGGATAATTTGTGGAAATCTTCCCCATGGAGGGAAAAAAATCAGTAGAAAACTGAAATAGGCAGAAAAAAGGGAAGAAATTCAGAGTTGGGGTGTGGTACGGCCAAGGGATGGGCAAGAGGGGGGGAACATTGTTGGAATGATGACCGTTGAGTAACAATCCCCCTGCTTCCCATCTACTTCCACCATCCCAAGTCAAGGACAATTTATGGAAATCTTACACGCAGAGGGAACCAACCTGGGGTTTGCCTGGTTGGCAACAACAGGCAGGTGATCAGCTCTGCTGGCCAGTGCTCCAAATTTGGGATGAGCACAACAGGGTCATCCCATTTTCTGCTCACCAATCCCATGGTTTTGGAATTGTTCAGTACCTTATCCCTCCTGAGCTCAGTTCTCTGGCTAATTGAGTTCAATTCCTTGGGTTTGGGATTCCTCAATCTCTTATCCCTTTTGAGCTCAATTCTATGGCCCCTTGAATCTCAGTGCCTTGTCTTTGGGATTACTCAATTCCTTATATCCTTGGTCCCTTTCAAGCTCAATCCCTTAGTTTTGGGATTCCTCAATCCCTTGGCCCCTTCCCCCTCAATTCCATGATTTTGGGATTGCTCAATCCTTTTTTATCCCTCAGGTGTCAGTATCACCACACAACCTCTCCTCAGCCTGTTCCCACACGACCTGGAAAAGGCTTCCTTAAACCACACTGGCTCCTTTAATAGTTTCCATTATCATCCCACCTCTCCCACCGCAGCCTCCTTTGGAAAGAGCCGAGCGATTCATTTTCCAAGTCTCTCCTTGGCTTTATTGCTGAACCGAAAGTTTTGAGGCTGCACTTGGGAAAATTTATTTCTTTAATTATTATTCATTTAAGTGGGTTCCGCGGATTTCGAGGATCAGCACTCGCAGCTGCTGGGGGTCATTTATTTCCCTCACCGGACAGCACAAGTCCTCATTCCGGAGAAGACAACAGAAAAAGAAGGGATGAGCTGCCTCTAAACAGGCAGAGATTTTCCCATTTTCCTGCCCAGCTGTCCCCACATTCCATGGGTGTCCCTGAGTCAGGTGGTCACAAGTGTTTTATTAACAAAGCAACTTTAATTAATGAATCAGCTTCAATTAATGAAGCAGCTCCATGTTGTATGAGCAAATGTGGGCCAGGAGCAGGATGTGATCCCTGCAATTCCAGAGTTGAGGAATTGAGCTCATAAAGTGAAAGGGATTGAGCAATCCCAAAGCCAAGACATTGAGATTGAAGGAGCCAAAGGATCGAGCTCCAGAGGGATAAAAGGACTGAACAATCCCAAAATCAAGGGATTGAGAGTGAAGAGGCCAAAGGGACTGAGCTCAAAGGGGCTGAGGGATTGAACAATTCCAAAATCAAGGGATTGAGATAAAAGGGGCCAAGAGATCCCACAATCCCAAAGACAAGGCACTAACGCTGAGGGGGCCATGGAGCTGATCTGAAAAAGATTAAGGGATTGAGGAATCCCAAAAACAAGGGATTGAGTTTAAAGAAATTGAGGGACTGAGCTCAAAGACACAGAACAATTCCACAAACAAGGGATTGAGATTGAAGGGGCCAAGGGATCCTTTAATCCCAAAGACAAGGGAGGCATTGAGATTGAAGGTGTAAAGGAATTGAGCTCAAAAGGGGTAAGGGATTGAAGAACCCCAAAATCATGGGATTGAGATTGAAAGGATTTCCCAATCCCAAAGAAAAAGCCTTGCGATTGAAGGGGCCATGAAACTGAGCTCAAAAGGGGCCAGGGGATTGAGCAACCCCAGAGAGAAAGAACTAATCTGAAAAGAGGAAAGAACTGAGGAATCCCAAAGGCAAAGGATTGGGTAAAAAAGGGGCCATGGGATTGAGATCAAAAGGGGCCAAGGGATCCCGTAATTCCAAAGAAAAAGCACTGAGATTGAGGGAGCCAGGGAAGCGAGGTCAGAAGAGGTAAGGGATTGAGCAATCCCAAAACCAAGGGAATGGCTTCCAAAGAGGACAAGGGATTTAAATCAAGATGGGTAAGGGACAGAGCAAGGCCAAAACTAAGAGAATTGAGACTGAAGTGTCTGAGGGATAAAGCAATCCCAAAACAAGGGACTGATCCTGGAGAAGTCAAGGAATTGAGATCAAAAAGAGGCAAGAGACTGAGCAATCCCAAACCCAAGGAATTCACCTCAAAGGGAGAGAGCACAAAGGGATCCCAGTACCAGCAACACCAAAACCAGTGGAAACCTGAGGAAAGCAACATTCCAAACTTCCCTGCTCTCACACCTTGGTGCATTGCATTGGTCTCTCTCCACTGAAGTCCTCCTTATCCCTCCAGTATGATCCCAACACACTCAAGGTGTGTTGAAGACAGAAGAAATTTCATGATGGTCAAAAAAGAAGCTTGGGATGTTCCCATGGACATGGGGAAAAGACAAAGCCTGGCACACCAGAGCAAATCCTCCCTAATTCCTCTTAAAATTAAAAGCAGAGACAGATGATGGGTGGTGGAAACATTCCAGTCCTGAATCCCTCTTTTCCTTCTGTAAAAAGGAGGGGCTCCGAGGAAGGAGCAGCATTCCCGCAAGCGCTGGGCCAACGGCAGCGCTGAGCATTTCACCATCCTTGAAAAAGCTGGAAGCACATTTCCGTGACATTCAGCACTTCCAAAATTAGTTGGTAAACAGGGAGGCCAGAGAGCACTTTCTTCCAGCTCTGTGGAGATTTCTGAGTGTGAAGCTCGCCCACTGCAGCCCAAATCGTGTTCAGGAGCATCCATCACCTGTCCCCAGCCTGATCCAGGGGAGGAGGGAGCCCAGAGATGCTCCAAGGGATGGAGCCCCTCTGCTCTGGAGCCAGGCTGGGAGAGCTGGGAATGTCCAGATTGGAGCAGAGAAGGCTCTGGGGAGGACTTAGAGCTCCTTCCAGTGCCTAAAAGAGCTCCAGGAGAGCTGGAGAGGGACTTGGGACAAGGGATGGAGGGACAGGACACAGGAAATGGCTTCCCACTGCCAGAGGGCAGGAATAGATGGGATATTGGGAAGAAATCCTTCCCTGTGAGGATGATGAGGCCCTGGCACAGGTTGCCCAGAGAAGCTGAGGTTGTCTCATCCCTGGAAGCATCCAAGGCCAGGTTGTGTGGGGCTTGGATCAACTTGGGATAGTGGAAGGTATCTCTGCCCATGGCAGAGTGTTGGAATGAAGATTATCTTTAAGCTCCTTTTTAACCCAAACTATTCCATGATTCCATGACCTTCCATCTCGCCAGCTGATCACCTTTGCAGCAGAGAGGGGAAACTGAGGCAGGAGGGGATGTTACACAGCAGGATGAAGACAGTAAGTGCATCCGGATGCAGGGAAAATCCCCCCCAGTTCTGGAAGGCTGTTTTAATTAATAATTTACTTCTCTGGGATCAGAGCCACCATCACAATGTGTGGGAGATGCCTCAGCTTGGGAGGACTAAAAACTCCACTGAAGTCTGCACCTTTGGGAGCTCAGCAATCCTGGGTATCTCCAAGGCTCTGGAATCTATGGTCATGGAGAAAATTCGAAAACCCCAATAAATAAAATCACGTTCTTCAATGGGCCGGATGTCACCTCTGGAGTCCCCAAAGCCACCAGCCTTTCTCCAAACAAGAGCTAAAACCTCAGCACGAAGAAATCATGCAGGTGAGGATTTGCCCATGGAAAATTAGCCTGGACATTTGGAAAACCCTGCTGGAGCCAGCCCCAGCTCATGGAGTGCAATTCCTCTCTCTGCAGCGGCGGCGGCTCGTGCAGAGATTGGGGTCAGGGCTGGTTTCCGGACAATGTCAAACCTTAATTTGCTTTCTGCTGCTTTCAATCTTGTATTTCCCCTTCTGTATTTCTTTGTGAAACTCTACATCACCCAGGACCTTTTGCTTCTCCCCCTGATTTCATGGAAATTCCTCAAGAGTCTGGAAAACGCTTTAGCAGCTGGAGAAAGAAATGAAGGAAAGATTCCTTGTGAGCAGAGAAACCTAATTATTCTGCGTGTTTAATTAATTGCCACATAGCCAATGCTTTCCACACCATCCCAATGCCGATTTTCCAAGACTTCTGCAAAGTGAAAAAATACATGGGTGGCGAAATACCAGTTATCCCAAAGGGAAAGAGCCTTTCCATGTGTGATTCCACATCTTTTTCTTGCACAGGGATGAGCACAGAGTGTTTAAGCTCTGGGTTTTCTTCTCCATCCTTCCCCAACTAATTAGTTATGCCACATGCAAGATCCCTATCAGGCTGGAAAGGCAAAAAAAAAAAAGTCTTTTTATTTCTGTATTTTATTTGCAGTTTTCCACTGACACATGTGGAAGGTGCAGAAATCCTTTGGGAGCAGAGCCACACATGGGATGAGAGCAAAATTCTCAGCAGCTGCAAAGGCTGTGGTGATGCTGTGGTTGCTTCAGGGAGCCTTTTATTGTTCAAACTACCTCCAAAAATTTTTCCTGGGATTGCCGTGACACTTTCCTTGTCCCCAAGCCATGTGCCCTCCTCGTCTCTCCAGCCCCAACAAAACCAATTCCAGAAGAGCCATGGAAAACTGCTCTTCCCATTGCTCCTGGTAGCCTCAGGATTGATCCCAATACAGCACAGGGATGCAGAAAGCGCATCCTCAGGATCAAATCTTAAGTCACTAGCAGCATCCATCAATAAATCACTTGGGAATGCTACGATGGTGTGGATGGATCAGCCCCAGCGCCCGGCATCAGATTTTGTACTGTAGAGATAAAACCCCAACCCTATAAATCCTGGGAAAGAGCAGAATTATAACCCACTGGAAGTAAACTCCAAGCTATTAAACTGTCAGGAGCATTTCCCGTCTCTCCGCTATTCCAAACACACGGTGCCTGGCACTGAGAGGGAAAAGGAAAAGCCGTTTTTTTCCATCTTTTAAATAAACTTTGTCAAGTGTTGAAAACACAGAGCGTTGAGCAAACGTTCGCAGCCGATGAGAACACACAAATCTTCCGCCCTGCCAGGCCCAGTTATCCTAAGGCAAGAGGAATCTGTGGAATCCATCCTCGGGAAGGAGGATGAATTATGGGGAGAGATGAAAGATGACATGAAAATACTGATTCACAGCAGTTCCTCGAGTTTTGTGGTTACAAAGCCAGCGTGCTATGTGGAAGGGGGAAAGAGGCAACAGCAAAATAAGGAACACCTTCAAAATAATAATTAGATGGGATTGTATTTATGAGGGAATAACCTTGGAAGGGATATCCCTCCCTAAGTGGGACTAATTAAACTCAATTTTCTGAACTGAGACCTCACTAGAAGATGTGGTTTCAGTGAGAAAGGAAAAATGGGGGCATCACATCTCTTCCATGCCCTGTCACCACAAAAGCCCCCAGGAACCGCCCCCAGAAGCAATTCCAAGGCCTGAATCTGCAGAAATCCTCCCATCATACATTTGGCTTAATCCCTCTTCTAGAAATTTGCCTCTAAGTTGGTGTTTCTCTGCTTGGTCCCAATCCAGTGATGGATATTCATAGCCAGGTTGAATCCATCAGCCTTTGCTGAGTTGCCCAAATGAGACTTTGCTTATTTGTCTATTTCCAGACAAATTTAGAAACTTCCTCGCACTTGGATAATTAAAAAAATTCACCTTCTTGCTGGCAGGCAGGACCTTTTCCACACATGTCCTCCCCAAAAAGAAGTTCATGAAGCTTGTTCTTAAAAAAAAAAAATCTTTAAAATAATGGAGATTTTAGAGCCAAATGAGTCCAGCATTTCATCATCATTGTCCTTGGAAAGTTCTCCCACCAGTTTAAGCCCCTTGGGTTTTGTTTGCTCCACCTGGCAATGGAAAGATCCTTCCTTTGCTTGGCATCTCCAGATCTTCCCCTTCTCCAGTCCTTCCAGCCATCACTTCTCCCCAGGACTCTTCCTAGTGGTCCAACTCTGTCCTGAAATCCATCCCCTGCACCATCCAAAACCAGCCCTGTCCATGTCCTGGGTTTCACCTCCTTTCTTCCCTTCCTGTAGGATATCTTCTGCTTTTTGTGATATCTTCAACGCCTAGAGATGGTGCTTAAGGCAGAACCACCCTCAAGCTGGTTTTGTGCAGCAAATTATCCTGATCCAGAGACTGGAAAATCCCAGTACCAGTAGCAAAGCTCTTGGAAAAAAATCCAAAGTTTTTTTCTACAAACCCCTGAGCTGCTTTATGGCCACTTTTTCTGAGTCTCCAAACTCTGATCCACCTTCTCCAGTTTAACTATCCCTAAAAATTCTCAATAAATAGTTAGGGCGCAAAAATATTTGAGACCAAGAAGAAATTTTTAAAATATTTTAAACACAGTTAAAATCTGCTCTTTTTTAAGAGTCACACTTGAGGCGTCAAACACAGGACATGCTGAAACACAGATTTAATAAAAGCCATGATGTAAAGCTGGGAATTCATCACAAGGGGGGCATCATTCCATGGTTTTCTGCAGAATGATCTTCCCAAATTCTTAGGTCAATATTGAACGTAATTTGATGAGCATCTCAAGCACATTCAACTTTGTGGTGCTGTTTGAAGTTATCCAAGACTTTGCTTGTTAAACCAAGTTTAATGGCGCATCTCCACAAGCCTGAACTAAGTCTGGCTTAAGAAAACCTCCATTCTCCTAAACTTTTAATTTCTCCAACATTATTTCCCCTTCGGAGATACTATAAAGCAAGAACAGCACTTGGCACCATGGGATGTCCACCACCTTCACATCCGGAATTCTATGAGGCCAGAGGACGAATCGCAACCCACAGGCTGGGAATAAACAACTAAAAACCGAATTCAATGGATTTTGGACATGAACTGGGACAAATTCCTGCTCACCTGCTCTGATGGGAGTTTTGGTGCTCAGGTCCCTGGCCCGGACAGGGCTGCTGGAAGTTTTGGAGAGTTTGTTGGCTGACACCCGGTACATGACACCACCGATGCAGCGGAAGCCTTTGTTCCTCCAGCGCTGTTGGACGAGCTGGGATTTGCCACCTTGCAGTGAGGCTCGGGTTTGGTTTAACAATGGGGATCTGCAGGAAAAATAAAGTTAAAGTCAGCTCAAATTTGGGAAAATGTCACAAGGAGGTGTTACTTCATGAGCAAACCATGGGATCGGAGACTCATGGAATGGTTTGGGTTCAAAGGGATCTTCAAGATCATGTCATTCCAACCCCACTTCCAAGGGCAGGGACAGCTTCCTCTAGAATGGAGGGGGTGTATGGAAGAACCAGGGATGTTCTTGCTGTTGATAGAAGAAAAGCTCTGATTCCTCACGACTGACACCAAAAAAATGACCTTCAGGGACTCTACCCCAACTTCTCCCACCCCTGCTTGCAAATCCAGCCCCAGCAGAAACAAGGAAATGTGGATGCAATATCATGAGAGAATCAGCAAGGCGGGACCTTCACTGAGCTTAACCAAGTTTTATGGAGCTCTACAAACTTTGACATCCCTGGAAGTACATCAAAGCCAGGTGGGATGGGACTCTGAGCAACCTGATCCAGTGGGTGGCATCCCTGTCCATGGCAGAGGTTTGGGACTAGATGGTCTTTAAGGTCCGTTCCAACCCAAAACATTCCCTGAGTCTGTATTTTTGGTATTGTTATTCCTATTACAAATCAGATACCACAACTTTAATATTTTTATTCTGCCCCCAAATCTGGCTCTTGGAAGGATTTTCCTCAATCCCTGCATGGGAGAAATCACCCAAGAGCATTTCCATCCCTCACCTGTCACCTGGAACTGACACTGGACCTCAGCAGGGCCTAGAGGGTGGGGCTGAGGACCTGTTCCCACCTCCTTAACTCTCCCTAAATTCACTAACCCTTTATTGAGGCAGCGGGATGGAGATGGATCGGGAATTGTGATCCAGTTACTGTTGCCCATAACATTATTCTGAAGGACCAGTAAGTTCTGAAGTAACACCTGAGCGATAAATGTCACAGAATCCCAAAATCTTTTAGGTCTGAAAAGACCTCCAAGGCTATGAAGTCCAACCTGTGACTGACCACCACTTTGTCAATTAGATCAGAGCACTGAGCGCCATGTCCAGGCATTCCTTCAGCACCTCCAGGGATGGGGACTCCATTCCACCTCGCTGGACAGTTCATCCCAATGTTTACCAACCCTTTCCATGAAGAAATTCCCTCTGATGTCCAAACTGAACCTTCGGCACAGCTTGAGGCCATTTCCTCTCATCCTGTTGCTGGTTGACAGGGAAAAGAGGCCAACCCCCACCTTGCCACATGTCCCAGAGAGGCTCCTCTGTCCCCCAAAATTTTGTCCACTCCATGACCTGGTACTCCCTGCACCATCCCACCTCCCTCCCGACTCACAGCGCAGCCTCCCAGCTCGTTCCTATCCATCCCCCATTATCCAAACAGAGCCACTGCAGCCAAATCAAATCTCCTCCAATATCAGTCGCCTTCCTCATTTAGAGCTAATCCAAACAGTAATTTGTTTATGCAAATTAGAGCTCTAATTTTGTATTAGCCCAAACTATGCTCATAATGCTATTAGCAGAACGTATATAAACCGCGCATTACCGGAGAATATCCGTAAATTAAGATCCCGCTATCCTATCAGCGGAATGCAAACCCCGATGAGCATTTCCTTTAAATGAACATGTGCTCCAAAGAAAAAGAGAGCTGGAAAATGGAATAGTTACATTTCCTAATGCTGAGCGTGACAGCCTATTCATTCCGGAGGGCTGTTGCCACTGGCTACCGAGCTCGGAAAATTTGCTGCCTGATTTTTGTGGAAGGGGATGGGAATTCGATAAATTCCTCGTTTCAGTTCCCCCAGGGTTTCCTCCTCACGGGACTGCTCCGGAGAGGAGCATCACATCCTAGTGACTTGTAAAGGAGTCATGGAGGTGGCATCGTTGGGTGAAGGTGGCGATGGCATGAGGGACACTTGGGTCACTCATGGATCACGCAGCATATCCCAGAAAACTCCAGCAAGGCCAAGGATGCATCCAGCAGTGGCTGCAAGGCCTGAAGAAAGGTCTTGTGGCTGTATCAGGGCCAATAAAAATAATATCAAATATCAAACAGCTGGGAGGGTGACGGAGATGATTCTCACCCTCTACTCTGCTCTTCTGAGATCCCATCTGGAGTTTTGTGTCCAGCTCTGGGGTCCCAGCAGTAGAAGGATGTGGATCTGTTGGAGCAGATCCAGAGGAGGCCATGGAGATGCTCTGAGGGCTGGAGCCCCTTTGCTCTGGAGCCAGACTGGGAGAGCTGGGAATGTCCAGCCTGGAGAAGAGAAGGACCCAGGGAGACCTTGCTGTGCCTAAAGGGACTCCAGGAGAGCTGGAGAGAGACTGTGGAAAAGAGATGGAGTGCCAGGACACAGGGAATGGCTTCCCACTGCCAGAGGGCAGAATCAGATAAGATACTGGGAATTAATTCTTCCCTGGGAGGATGGTGAGGTGCTGGAATGAAGTTCCCAGAAAAGCTGCAGCTGGCCCATCCCTGGAAGTGTCCAAGGCCAAGCTGGACAGGGCTTGGAGCTCTGGGATAGTGGAGGGTGTCCCTGCCCATGGCTTCCATAGAACTGGATGAGCTTTAACCTTCCAACCCAACCCATTCCAGGATTCTAAGAAGGTATCGCAAAACACCACCATGGTTGTGACAAGACCCAATCCCAGCCCCATCCATCTCCTCCTCCTCCCAGAGATACATCCCTGGGAGGACCCCAGGACGCTCCATTCCTGCATTCACAGGCGCTGTAGTGCCAGTGGATTTGGGGCTCCTTTTTTCCCAGCTGAATCAGTCTCTTTAAGGACTTCTGTAATTCCATATATATTCCCTATATGTTATCTCTGGGTAATACATAGAGATATCCACACACGTCTATTTCCATATAGATACACACATAATTGAATATATATACCCCGAGTGTATTGAAATACAAGATCTATATATTATATAGAATAACAAATATTGATGCTTCCATACATAAATCTATATATTATCACCTGTATTCTCTGGGCCTCCTATATCCATCAATTATCTCCAGATATTATTGAATATATGCACTGAATGCATATATTGAATTATATATGTTCAATAACATATAGATATTTTCTATATATATATTCATTAATACTTAGAGATAATTTATATGAGGGCTAGATACCATTTTTATTCTTAGCATTTCATATTATTCATATATTATTGAATTACATTCATTCACTAATATATAGGTAATACATATAATATATAGATATTGTTTTCTATGTATTATACATTTCATATTTTCCTTAACTCTAGTAGAGGGGAGGGAAGAAGTCAGGGCTTCATCCAGCATTCCCCACTCTGGTTTGTAGGGAAAGGCTGGGATGTGACACAGCTCTGGAAGCAATCAGGGCATGGATATACAGATCTACAGATCTATAGATACACTATACATATATAAATATAAAAATAAAAATAAATATAAATATATAAAAACTATTTGCAGACATATATATACACATAGGATAAACATATTTAAATAAATATTTTATGTATTTAAAAGACATTGTATCTATATATCTATATATTATATGTAGATATATTCATATATATTAAAATATTCTATATCTATAGAGATACATTCAATATCTATTGAATATAGATTTACATGAATGCCCTAATAAATTTTATTATCACATAGACACACATATATGAGATAATACGTTAAATGAAACCTTTTTTGGCTCTAATGTCAATAAAACCCAACCCTCCCCAAACCCTGCACAGCCCCAGGGGCTGCTCACACCACCTAAGCCTGACTCACTGGTTTAAGCATCAGTTTAACACCCAGCTGGTTGAATCCCCAAAATCCTCAGGATATTTATTTTCCTGCCTTCCTGCTCTCAGATCACCAAAGTGGTCACACACCTCTCTCTTCTTTAGAATTCTTTAGGGATGGCAAAGCTCCAAAGTGAGGGAGCCTCCAAATGCAGACCTGGTATCAGAACATCCCCACTGAGGCAGGGAGTTGGAACAGGGTGATTTTTAAGGTTCCTTCCAATCCGTTCCACGAATCTATGATTTTTTTCAAGGATTTTGACAAACGACATCAAAACTCATCTCATTCCCCAAAGGGAGTGGGGCTGAACCTCCTCTAATTTAGAGTTGTTGTATTTTTGAGGGAGACAAGTGGCCTCTGGGTGGTCTCCAAGCAAAGCTTCTGCAGGACATCTGCTCAGGCTGCCAAAGTCCCGATGGCCATTGGACTGAAGCCATGGAACCATCCCAGAATTGTTTGGGTTGAAACACATCTTCAAAATCACCAAGTTCCAATCCCCCTCCACGGGCAGGGCCACCTTCCATTAGAACAGGTCACTCCAAGCCCCATTCAACCTGGCCTTGAACACTTTCAGGGATGGGGAGTCCCAACCAGGAGCTCAGTTTGAGCTCACTGGAGGTTTGGCTACCTCCATTTCCAACTTCTGGGTGGTGCAAATGCCCAAGCAGTGATGTCCCCTCATCCTTTTATATATATAAAGTAATACTTATTAGAGTATTTACTGTATTTATTATTAATTATATTAGGCAGGATATTTATTATATTACAGGAGCCTTAAGAAGTTTAAAATTTAAGGGAAATTATGTTTATATGGAAAAACTGCACCCACAGAGAAGAGCAGGGAGGGAACTAAACTTCCCAAACTTCACTTACAGGAACCCTTTATTTCCCCCTGAATCCAAGTTCTAGCTCCTAAGTGCTTGTGTGGCCCCAACACAGCCACCAGTGTGTGTGTCCCCCTCCCTCTTAGTGACATCCAAGCTGGTGGTGGCAGGGAAAAGCCACCGGCGAGGGCACAGAGCCGAACGCCCATCGCTTTTCATCGGCGGCGGGATCCCAGCTCTCCGTGGAATTGTCACCCTAATGGAAAGGACGGCCTTTGGAAATGAACTGTATTGACAAAAGAGGATAAAATTAACGAGATAATAGCCGGGCCAAGGACCTGAAGAATACACTGGGCCCCTCGACACGAGGGCCTTGTAATTCCCTTTCTGCCGCGCATCCCGCGGATCTAAAGAGTCCTCCCGTCCATCCACAAGGCCCCGCTCCGGCAGGAAATTTCATTAACGCTGGAAAATAGGAAAGGTATTAAGCGTGGATAATGAAGGCTAGAGTGTGAACAGTGCCTTAAGATAGTCTTCTTTCTAGCCTTTGTAATGGGAGGCATGAACTTTCCCTTCAAATCCATTTCTAATCCATTTGAAATACTACAGCAAATTATCTCCCCTTCAGCCCAAGAGCGGCCGGCCAATTTACTCCGAATAGAAGTGACAATGCTCCGGAATTTATCGCCATAACCTTGACTACACAAGGTTGAGGGTTGTCTTTCCCCCACCCCTAGGGTGGACAGTGGAAGAAAAATTTTTAATGAAGAGGGGGTGGAGGAACGACATAAAAATGTTTAAAAACGGCAGCGTAGCTGGCGCAGGTTCAACGTCGACTACGGGGAAAATCAGAGCCTGGAGCAACCTAGGCTAGTGGAAGGTGTCCCTTTCCATGGCAGAAGTTTGGACTAAATGATCTCTAAGGTCCCTTCCAACACAAAACATTCCATGATTCTGGAGCATGAGGTTCGGGCTCTTCCAGTGCATCTCTCGAAGCAGCAGCAACTTTGCCTCACTCAGAATATTTCATGCTGCTGCTTAGTAGGTGCTCGTGTTGACCAAGTCTGATTTCCCATGATTAAGCACCACCCAGCTGTGTCCTTCCGAGGATTCCAGAGGCATTTAGGTGGGAAAAGTTCTCCAAGATCATCCATTCCAACCATTCCCTCAGCACTGCCAAGGCCACCACTAAGCCACGTTCCAAAGTGCCACATCCACACAGAGGTTAAATTCCTACCGGGATGGGGATTCCACCACTGCTTTGGGCAGCCTGCCCAACCTTTCCATAAAAAAAGGGTCCCAACATCCAAACTAAACCCCTCGTGGAACAAACTGAGGCTGCTTCCTCTTTTCTTGTCCCTTGTTCCTTGGGAACAGATCCTGAACCCCACCTGGATGCACCATCCTGTCAGGGAGTTGTGGAGAGCCAGAAGGTCCCCCCTGAGCCTCCTTTTCTCCAGGCTGAGCCTCACCAGATCCCTCAGCCACTCCTGGTGCTCCAGGCCTGTCCCCAGCTCCATTCCCTTCTCAGAATGGAGCTCCAAACCTGCTCAGAATGGACTAAAACCAACAAAATTTCAGCCAGGAGCTAGCAAGTCATCCTGGGAAAATAAATTCCCTCTTCAAAGAATCTATATTTAAGATTATTATATTATATATTAATCTAAATAAAAAGAAAAAAAAAGGGGAGATTTCCAAGCCAACACGGAAAACTAAGCTTAAAAACAAGGATGAGTCACTCCAGCCTGCTCATCAACACAAGACCACGTGATCCAAAAACCCCACCCAAACCCCTGAAAAAATTCCCCTATACTTGAAATGTAACATTTTTAGAGTATTTGATGTCTCTAAGTTAAACACAACCCCACGAGCAGAGCAGGAACATCCCAGCGGCGTTTCCAGCCGGCTGAAACGGAGAGGATTTCCTGGCACTGGCGGCGATACAAGTGGCTCTTAAAGAATGGTTTTCTTTTACTACTGGATTTCTTCTTTGGGCTTAGCTTTTTCTTTTTTTTTTTTTTTTAAAGTAATCCTTACATAGTCAGAAATCACATTTGCATGCTGGCATTTGAATCCCGAGGAAAGAGCGGATCATTGCGGGGGCAATGGTTATGGAAAGCAACAGGGAGAGAGGTGAGGAAGGAGGGAACTCGTCTGCCACAAGCCTGGAAGATGGCAATGAAAAATCCTCATTCAGGAGAAAAAAAAACAACAAAAAATCACATTTTCCTCAGTCATTCATCATTCCTTAGCAAACAACACAGGATTTAGGGCTAGAAATGCTCCTCAAACATAGCAGGAATGCTCCAAGGCACCCCTTGGAAGCTTCTCCATCTCCTAGCCTCACCCATTAGATCCCTGAATACCCCAAACCTACAGCTAAAAGCAAGTAATTCCACTAAAATGTTTGATTTATGGGATTTTTATCAACATTAATGTTTTCTCCTTAAAATAACAAAGGTCAAACCTCAAATAAACACTTTCTACATTAAGATTTAATTTACTTAAAGAACCTGGTTGGGATAATTCAAATCATTCAGTCCATTGTTGATGATATTTGAGGTTGGAAAAGTGATTGGAAATTAAAAATAGAAAGGGATATGTCTTTTCCCACATACATCCATAAATACAGAGGATCCATTAGTTTTAAATACACAGTGATGGGCAAAAACACATTAATTTACCCATAAACAATTCCCTCCTTTCAATAATTACTTCTAATTATGAAACAAACACTTAAAAAAAACCCCTATTTTAATTTGGTTCAATTGAATCTGAATTTACATTCAAATGCAGCTTAATGTTAATCTCGAGGAAAAAAAAATAATAATCCAGCCCAGATCTCATTTAGCATTTTCAAAACCTGGGAAAAATTATGAATTTCAATGAGCACCTATTAAGCTCCCTAATTACCTAAATAAAGACGTACCTTCTCAATAAATCCCCCCGACCTGGAAAGGAAAATAGTTGCAAATAAATGTAATGGTTATCAACCAATGAGAACAGAGATTCCTCCACAAAAAAACTCCAAAAATTCAGAAACATGGCATTACACTTGCAATGAAGTGTTGTGGAGGAGATTTTTGTGGTTTTCCCCAGTTTCCACATCCCAGAGAAGGATGTCTCTTGCCAATCCTTATGTAGATCGCATAACTTTTCAAATAATTCCACTTGGAAAGACCCAGATATCAACAAAATATCCTGATCTTGCAGCGGCTTCTCAAAGGGCTGCAAAAGTTACAGGCAACTTTGGGCTCAACTGAGAGGGAACATTCCACAAAATCATGGGATGGTTTGGGTGGGATGGGACCTTCAAGGTCACCCAGTTCCATCCCCTGCCATGAGCAGGGAACACCTTCCACTATCCCAGGTTGTTTCAAGCCCCATCCAACCTGGCCTTGGGCATTTCCAGGGATAGGACAACCACAGCTTCTCTGAGAATTCCATTCCAGCTCCTCCCCACTCTCAGAAAAATTTTTTCCCAATATCCCATCTATCCCTGCCCTCTGGAAGTGGGAAGCCATTCCCTGTGTCCTGTCCCTCCATTCCTTGTCCCAAGTCCCTCTCCAGCCCTCCTGGAGCCCCGTTAGACACTGGAAGGAGCTCCAAGGTCTCCCTGGATTCTTCCCTTCTCCAAGCTGGACATTCCCAGCTCTCCCAGCCTGGTTCCAGAGCAGAGGGGCTCCAGCCCTTGGAGCATCACCGTCACCTCCTCTGAATTTGCTCCAGCAGCTTCCCACTCCTCTGCTGGTTGACCCCAGAGCTGGAGGCAGCTCTGCAGGTGGGATCTGACCTGAGCAGGGTGAAGGGGCTGAAATTCCTCCCCTCCTGCCGCCCACGCTATGGGATGAATCCAGGACACAGAGAATTTTTGGGTTCCAGCACACGTGGATGAAGCACATTCCGTTTTTAACCAACCAACACCCCCAAATCCTTCTCAGGGCTGCTCTCAATCCATTCCCCATCCAGCCTGGGTGTTTCCTTGGGACTGTCCTATCCACTTGCAGGACCATGGCTTTGGCCTTCCCAAGGTTTGCACTGGCCCAGCCTGTAACAGTCCCTCTGGATGCCATCTCTTCCCTCAAATGTCATTATTCCCTCCCACTGGATTTATTGCCATTTTCCTCTGGCAGCCATTCAGCCCCATGCTGCCATTCTGTTCCATCTCTTCATTGTGTCCATGAAAAGCCAGAGCTCTAGAAGGCACTTGGGAGTGCTCCAGCTCCTGCAGGGATCATGGTCCCACTCGAAGCCAGAGAAAGCCCTGAAATCCTGCCAAAACCTTCCAAAAATCACAAGATCCAGTAACACCTCGAGGAGCTCAGAGCAGTGGGAGAAGAGAGCTCTTTTCCCTACTCCTCTTTCCTAAATCCCTACTATTGTTTGTAACCCAATTCATTCCTGCGGGAGATGGAGAGCCAGGATACAAACCCAGCTCCATGTGCCAAGCACGAAAAACAGGGAAAGAATTTGCCTTGTGACTGGCCGTGCCGAAGGATTGGTGTGGCAAGGTAAGGAGGGCAGGGATGGAACTGTCCTGGGAGAGCTGGGAATGTCCAACCTGGTGAAGAGAAGGCTCCAGGGAGACCTCAGAGCCTCTTCCAGAGCCTAATGGCGATCCAAGAGAGCTGGAGAGGGACTTGGGACAAGGGATGGAGTGACAAGGAATGGCTTCTCAGCGCCAGAGGGCAAGGAAATTTGGGATATTGGGAAGGAATTCTTGGCTGTGAGGGTGGGGAGGCCCTGGCACAGGGCCTTCACACAACCTTCTCTGGCACAGGTTGTCCAGAGAAGCTGTGGCTGTCTCATCCCTGGAAGTGTCCAAGGCCAGACTGGACAGGGTTTGGAGCAACCTGGGATAGTGGAAGGTGTCCCTGCCCATGGCAGGGGGTTGGGACCTTCAAGATGCCTTCCAACCTGAACAATTCTTTAAGCTCGTGACAGGGCCTCACCACACTCACAGGGATGAACTTTTCCCCAGTATCCCATCCAATCCTGCCTTCCTTCCTCCACCACTGCCCCGTTCCAGTGCTTGACAACCCTTTCCATGAAGAAATTCTCCCTGATATCCAAACTAAACCTCCCTTGGCACAACTTCAGGTCATTTCCTCTTGTCCTCCCCACTCCCTGACAGCCCAACTCCAAACCACCTCCTTGGTTTCCTTCCAGCCCTGGGCCTGATCCCACCCACAGCAAGCCACGGGAGGATCCTCGGAAACGATTCCAACTTCTCCAGCAAAGTTTGCGCTGTGAAAACACCTCCCTGGAGATGAGACAAAAGCCCCTCTGGAGAAGACAATTTCCCAACATAAAGCTGTTTTCAAGGTAGGTCAAGTCTCAGCCCAAACCCCCCTGCCAAGGTCCCGTTAAACCGCTTAGGCTGAGCCTGAGAATGGAAATGCTGACGGTCCCTAATACTCAGCTTTCCATCCCGCTGCTCTAATGCTGGCGGCGGATCAGTGATTACACCGGGAAGACCGGGAACTATTGTCCCGTTAATTAGATTCCTTTTACCCCCATTAGCTCAGGCGATTGGACAAAGTTCATTAGGGTTTAACTCTGATTAGCTGAAATGGAGCTCGTGGCGCTCCACGCAGGTGTTGCTGGATTCAGTGGCTCTGTTTGGGAAGCTCCAGGACCTGTGTCCACGTGGATTAATCCTTAATCCCTCCCAGACAGTGTCCTACCACCCTCAGTGATGGGCTAAAACCAGAGGGAAAGCGAGAGCAGCTCCTAGACCTTCCCCTGTCCTGGCACAGAAGTGATATTCCTCCCTCTGCTCATCCCTGTAAATCCCATTTCAGAGCTCTGGATGTGCTCCAAGCACTGGAATATCCCAGGAAGGCTAATTGCCGAGGATCATTCCAATGCTGCGTCTGTATCCCGACCCAAACGGTTCCAACTCTGAATATTTATCACAATAATCACTCAGACACAGAGCCAAATCCCACTGGAGGCTTTCCCTTCTGCCTGCTTTCCAAAAATACCTGGGATAATTGCTTTTTCCAAAGATATTTTCCCTTTAAATGCTCCTTTCCTCACACAGGAAACAGCAATAATACTATGAAGAGCCAGAACAGCTGATACATTTTAATTAAAGCAAATATCTCGGACAAGGAGCAGGATTCCATGGAAAAGTAGGAACAGCATGGAAGAGGTTAAGGAGTTCAGTGGCGCTGTGCTAAAGGGAATTATCTGCTGGGAAAACACCAGCTACTGCCTGCCTCTGGAAAACCCCATGCCCACAGCTTGGACTGAGGATGGATACACATCCACAGACGATGCATTTTGAAAACGAAATTTAAATTTGATTAATTAATTAAATTTTAAATTAAATTTAGCTACAAAGGCAGAGAAAACAGTGTATTAATGATTTTTTTTTTCCCTTAATGAATTGGTTTTCCTGACTTTATATTAAACTTAAGGAGTAAATAGGAAATTCAGATGTTGACTCCAAACTTGTTTCTCCAAACTTTAAGCATGTGGTTGTGTACCTGTCTGGTGGTCTCCTTACCATTTACAAGCTGATCCACAAAACAACTGGAACAGCGCTGTCAGGTCTGATTCCTTGGTGTGAATTCTCAGCATCCCTGTAATTCCATGATCCAGTAAATATTTTATATCAACACTGTCTACACCTGGATAAGTATATGGAATCATGGAATCATTTAGGTTGGAAAAGACCTCCAAGATCATCAAGTCCAACCTGTGACTGATCCCAAACTTGTCACCCAGACCAGAGAGCTGAGTGCCACATCCAGGCATTCCTTGAACACCTCCAGGGATGGGGACTCCACCACCTCCATGGGCAGCACATCCCAACACTTTCCATGAGGAAATTCCTCTTGATGTCCATCCTGAACCTCTCCTGGTGTAGTCTGAGGCCATTTCCTCTGGTCCTGTCCCTTGTTCCCTGGGAGCAGATTCCAACCCCCACTGGATCCACTTCATGTCAGGGAGCTGTGCAGAGCCAGCAGGTCCCTCCTGAGCTTCCTTTTCTCCAGGCTCAGCCCTCCCAGCTCCCTCAGGCTCTCCTGGTGCCCCAGATTCTTCCCAGCTCCATTCCCTTCCGTGAACACATTCCAGCCCTTCCATGTCTGTCTTGTGAGGGACCCAAAATTCCCGCCAGGACTGGAGGTGTCCCAGCACTGCCAGAAGAGGGGGATGGACACTTCCCTGGGCCGATGGACACAACATGACTGCTATAAGCCAGGTGCCACTGGCCTCCTTGCCCGCCTGGTCTCAGGTTTAGCCACTGCCACCAGCACCTCCAAGTCCATTTCCATCTCTCCAGCCCTTTATCCACAAGACTGGAGCATTCCATGGGGCTTGATCCAAGTGCTGGATCCAACACTTGGCTTTGTTGACCTTCACACCGCTGGACTCGGCCCATCCACCCAATTTCCATCCACATATAAAATACATAATTATCTATATTTTATAAATGTAGACATGCATAATTAATAAACATGGATCTATAAAAATTTGGATCTGCTTCCAAGAGAAAGAGGAATATAAAAAAAAAAAAAGGTCCAACACTTCTGAGCGCGTCAGTCCATCAGATACTCACCAGGAAGACATAAAGGAACTCAGCTCTGACTCGGAATATATGGAACGGATAAAAATGATTCAAAGGCCCCCATCAAGGGGCAGGGGGTTGGTTCTTTGTCCTAATTGCATCGCCTACATTCCAAAGGATATCGCTCCATTATTAAAGGGTCGGGACCATTTTATGTGCTCGCATCTCTTCAATTGGAATTTGGATCAATGGATGCATTACAAGCTTTGCCTTTAAGAGCCTAATAAACAACAAGATGGAAAGGAAAATTTGCTAGAAGATGACGCTTTTAAAAATCCATTTCCAGGGGAGAAAACGGAACGTGGTGAAGGGGGGTGCGACTGAACCAAAAAGCTGGAAATAAAGTTGAAAAGGTCAGGATAAACCTGAGAAAAAAAGGGAATTCTGTACCTCTGCCCCATTCAGATGAGACCCCTCCTGGAATTCTACATCCAGCCGTGGGGCTAACATCAGGAGAATGGGGAGCTGCTGGAGCAAATCCACAGGAGGCCATGGAGATGCTCCAAGGGATGGAGCCCCTCTGCTCTGGAGCCAGGCTGGGAGAGCTGGGAATGTCCAGCCTGGAGAAAAAAAGGATCCAGGGAGACCTCAGAGCCCCTTCCAGTACCTGAAGAGGCTCCAGGAGAGCTGGAGAGGGACTTGGAACAAAGGATGGAATGCCAGGACACAGGGAATGGCTTCCCACTGCCTGAGAGCAGGGTTAGATGGGATACTGGGAATAAATCCTTTCCTGTGAGGATGGTGAGACCCTGGCACAGGATGCCCAGAGAAGCTGTGGCTGCCCCATCCCTGGAAATGTTCAGGGGTGGGTTGGATGGGGCTTGGAACAACCTGGGATAGTGGAAGGTGTCCCTGCCTGCCCATGGCTGGGGTTTGGAATGGGATGATATTCCCTTCCAACCCAAACTATTCCATGATTTTATAATGTGGATGCTTTGTTGAGATAGATAACAGGCTACTTTTATAAAATAAATATAAATAAATAAGATAATTTATCAGTAGAGAAAATAAATGTGTCTATAAATAAAATAATAAGTAAAATAATAAATAAATTTAAAGCCCTGGCAGCATTTGCACTTCCAAACAGCCCAGAGATGCTTTTAATCAGGGATTGTGGGGGAAAATTTGGGCAAGGGTTGGGTTTTGTAGGATTTTGATGGCTCCATCAAAATTTGGCATATTGTGTTTAACATGTGTCCAAAGAAAAAACAAATTAATTCTTGCTCTCTCATTAAGTCCAAATTAGCCCTTCCCACACCAGACTCATACAGAGCTGTCTCCCTCTGCTGACACCAGACCCAGAGCAATCCCCAAACTCCCAAAAACCTCACAAAAATCTCCAGGACAACCAAAACACGGGGAAAACTTCCTAAATGAACCCAAAACTTGCCTCCAGCTCTCAGTACCGACCCAACCCTCCAGATGGTGGGATGCAACTTCCAAGGTGACTTCCTTGGCATCATCATTCCCCTCTTCCCATTTTCCCATGGAGAAGTGGATGGAAAAGGATTTTTATGATGCCCCAGGGCATCATTACGTGCTCTGGAACCCCTCTCACCAGCAGGCAGGTACCACCAGCACCTCAGTTCCCACTGAGGGTTTGGTCCTCATGAAGCTGCTCAGCCTCCACCCCCACCCCAGGACTCCCAAATTTCTCCATGTGGAGCATCTCCACTCCAATATGTCCACAGAAAATCCTAAATTGTCACCTTCTGAACCAAAGTTGGATCTAACACCTGACTGAAGGGAAAAAAGGAACAACCGACCAGATGAGCTTCTGAATTCATAAACAGTCAACCCCGGCACAAATGGATAAAGCAACAGCTGGAAGAGCTGGGAAGGTTTCTGGCATCCCATGCTACACAAAAACCAGAAAAACACTTTTCCTGGGACTCCTGAAGAGCAGGAGAAGTTGTGAAGTTCACCATTATCCAGAGCGTGGGGAAAAACACGCCCTCACAGCATTTATCCTGAGTTGATTTCCCTGCTTTTCACAGATGGGAAATAAAGGCAAAGCTTCCCCTGGGAAGAACATCACGGACAGCCACAAGCAGGGAATCTGCTGAGGGTTCTCCAGGAGCTGGGAGTTGGCCACCTCACCACATGCCCTGCACAGATTTCCATCCACATCATTAGGAAATGTCTTTTCCCCCCTTATCCAACCCCAAATAATCATCCTAGAAATCCCTGTGACAAGAGGACCATAAAAAACCACATCCCAGGTCGGGACTCCGGAGGGAAGAAATCAAATCCATGACTTCAACATTCTGGATCCCTGTAATCAACTAAACCACTAAAACTGATAAGACCCACTCTGGTGCTGTCCCAAAGATGGGCCATGAGCTGGGAATGGTGTGAATTGTGGGAATTGCTCATCCAACTGTCCACAACGGAGCCAACTGCAATCCAGCTGGACCCAAGACCAGCACCAATCCCATCCCACCGGCAGGGAGAGGACGGAAAGCAGAGCCTGGAGAAGAAGACAGCGAGATGGCCGTAATTTATACTCTCCTGCCTCTACTTTATGGCTTTCTTAATTCGGCTCCTGCTACTATTAATGTAGTTAATGTTGAGATTATATCTATTTTCTGGCGTCAGGCAGTGATTTATCCAAGCCATTTTTCCGGAGCCGGCTCCCACGCTGTTAAATCAAGCGACTGCCAATTAAGTGCTGACTGGGGAAGTGGATGCAATCTTAACAGAGATCTAACCACAAATTAATCCGAGCGTTCAAGTTCGCAAGGCCGAAGCGCTGAACCGTGCCGAGCTGGGAAAACAGAAAACAAAAACAACCCCCAAAACAATGGGAAAAAATAAAATCCACCACTGACTTGGAGAAGGAAAGAAGGAAGTCACCTTTCCCAGTGGGATGGTGCTCATCAGTCAGGCTTTGGGGGAAGGGGGGGGGTCATTGCTTTCAGGCCATAACCCAGCAATGAAAACCAGGCAGCAGGAGGAGCATGGATTGGGAATCCTACAGTGGGTTTGGAAATATCTATTTGGCAGACTAAAAGCGGGAATGGGAGCTCGTTGATCCACCAGCAACTCCAGGTATCCCAGAGTTCATGCCAGATCATGTTGTCTCCAGGTCTGTGGGAGAGTCCAACCACCTACCCAGAGTTAATTTTTGATGTGAAATCATCAGAAAGTCCTGGAATGGTTTGGGTTGCAAGAGACCTCAAAGATCATCTCATTCCACCCCCTCTGCCATGGGCAAAGATACCTTCCACTAGACCAGGTTGCTCTAAGCCTCATCCAACCTGATCCTGTACACTTCCAGGGATGGGACAGCCAAAGCTTCTCTGGACAAATCTCAAATTCCTCTGGATGACCCAGTGCCCCAAGACAGGATGTGCCATGATCAACAACAGCAATGCCCAGAGGTTTTCAGGAGACATCACAAAATATTTGAGGCTGGAAGTCTGGCCCAACCCCCTGCTCAAGCGGAGACATCCAGAACCAGTTGCCAACTACCAGGTCTAGATGATGGCTTTAATCTGGCAGAGGGAAGGATTAGATGGGATTAGGAAGGAATTCTTCTCAGGGAGGGTGGTGAGGCCCTGAAATGGGATTCTCAGAGAAGTTGTGGTTGCCCCATCCTTGAAAGTGTCCAAGGCCAGGTTGGACGGGGCTTGGAGCAACATGGGATAGTGGGAAGTGTCCCTGCCCATGGTAGGGAGTGGAATTCCATGATCTTGAAAGTCCCTTCCCACCCAAATCCTTCTATGGTTTTTAAATACCTTAAGGGGAAGATCTCACACCAAAGCTTGAGAGGTTCTGGGGTTCCCCAGTATCTTGGTGGGACTGGCTAGGCTCCACCACCTCGGATGCATCTGGATACCAGCTCACATTTGCACATCCCTATGCCAGGAAGGTGCTAAAATGCCCATGGAGCATCTCCATGGATGTCACCGTCTGCAGGAGGACACAGCATGACCACGTTCAGGAGGTTCCCCTCAGCAGGTGGCCACCAGGAACCACAGAAATTACTCCAAACCTGTTGTCCTGCTTTCAGAAAGAGGTGAAACAGCTCTGCTCCTCCCCAGCCTGCGACTCGACCATTAGAAATCCTTCTCTGCATCCGTGATTTGCCTTGGGAGCCATAAGGAAGAGCAATACACGACACTGAGAGTGATTATTAATAATGGTGAGGAGTCGTTGAGATAACAGCTCATGATAAGTGGGGAAACGTTTTTATGGTCCTTGAATACTGAGCAGGATTTAAAAAATAATTAAAAATAAAAGAGTAGGACAAATCCAGCCCATACATACAGGGCAGAATGAAAATTCTGAAGATCACAGTGTTACAGCCACCCCAATGGCCAGGGATTAAATCTAAGAACAAGAATAAACAGGTAAAAGGCTGCAGTGTGTCCTGACAGGTGAAAAGGGACCTTTGGGGAGGACGGGAGCAATTCCTGCCAGCTGCAGAAATCCAATCTGAGGGAAACACCATTCGGAGCTCCAATCGTAAATACTCAACCAACGAGGACAAACAACTCTGTGCCTCCATTTCGATAAAAGGAACTTGTCCCTGAAGAAGAGAAGGCTCCAGGAAGAACACAGAGCCCTTCCACTGCTTAAAGGGTCTCTAGGAGAGCTGGAGAGGGACTTTGGACAAGAGATGGAGTGACAGGACACAGGGAATGGCTTCCCACTGCCAGAGGGCAGGGTTGGATGGGATATTGGGAAGAAATGCTCCTCGGTGGCACAATGGGAGTGACCACCTGTCTTGGCAATGCAGAAGGAAAATCTCCAGCTTCCTGCTTTGCCTTGGGAATCCCAATGTGGTTCCTTGGCATATGAGACAACCCACACCACCAGAAGGCAGTGATGGGAATGGGATTATACAATAAACCCCAGCATTTGGCCATGCGTGCTGCAACCCAAAAATTCCCCCATGTCCTGGGCTCATCCCACAGACTGGAAAACAGATGAGGGAAGAATTCTGCCCCTCTGCCCCATTCAGGTGAGGCCCCACCTGCAGAGCTGCCTCCAGCTCTGGGGCCCAACAGCAGAAGGATGTGGAGCTGCCGGAGAGACTCCAGAGAAGGCTGCAGAAATGTTCCAAGGGCTGGAGCCCCTCTGCTCTGGAGCCAGGCTGGGAGAGCTGGGAATGCCCAGCCTGGAGAAAAGAAGGATCAAGAGACACCTCAGAGCCTCTTGCAGTGCCTGAAGAGGCTCCAGGAGAACTGAAGAGGGACGGGGATGGAGGAGCAGGACACAGGGAATGGTTTCCCACTGCCAGAGGGCAGGGATAGATAAAATACTGAGAATAAATTCTTTGCTGTGAGGGTGGTGAGGCCCTGGCACAGGATGCCCAGAGAAGCTGTGGTTGCCCCATCCCTGGAAGTGTTCAAGACCAGGTGGGATGAGGCTGGAAGCAACCTGGGATAGTAGAAGGGAATCCCTGCCCATGGCAGGGGCTTGGAACAAGATGATCTTAAAAAGTCCTTTCCAACCCAGATCATCTGATGATTCCATGATTTTTCAAAGCAATTAAAAAATCCCAAAGTGGTTGAAGTATACACAGGGACTCCAAGGGGATCTGGGGAAGCCTTTACCCAATTTGTGCCAGTCTCCCATGGAAGCTCTGCCCTGCTCCAAAACTCCCAGTGCTTCCCATGAGCTGCGATGCCACACAATTATCTCAGCTTTACACCCAAATTAAGTCCTCAAATACCATCAGGGAATACTTCAAGCAGGACTTCAGAAAGTCCTTATTAATCTTAGCATTAAAATAATACGCATTCATCTCCAGCAAGAGGTGAGCCAGCAACCTGATGAATACATTACACGAAGGTTTTGCATTAAAAAGGATAAATTCCTTGAATTTAGCTGACAAAAACCCACTCACACAAAGGGATTCCAGGTCACCTTCACCACGACATCCTACTGCAACCAATTCGTGAGATTAGCTCTGAACCACTGGGGGAGAAAGAGGCTGATGAGTTTGAATTATGCAGGCAGACTAAAAACTATTGATTATTGCAATGTTTGGTTTACTACCACCCTTAAACCTGGCCTAAAAGCGGTATTTGAACCAGTGTTTAATTACGCAAGTTGGCTCCACAGCAGTGGAGTTTTTAGCTCTTCCTTTTCCAGTTTGAAGCCTCATCCAGGTTCTTTCCGATCACATAACGAGCTATTTTTGGGGAAATCCACCACAGGTTAAGTGCTGCACAAAGCGTAACGTGAAGAACATCTTGGCCCTGAGATGCAGTGTCATAACTCACCCTTGGAACCAGGTCCTCGGCCAAATCCCCTGCTCCACTGACAATGTGCTTTAAATCACATTTTAACATTGATCCAATTAATACAGCTCTTGCTAAACCAGACAATTTCCGAGTCTCCTCCTGAGCACTGCATTCTTGGTTGAGTTTAAAAGTGGTCAAGAAGTTGAGGTCAATCCCAACTCTTCTCTCTTTTCATCTTGATGGCACCTGAAACCACCTGAAGGTGGTTCCTTCCCCAGTAATTAACCCCCAAAAGTGACAATTCTCAACTGAGGGGATGCTCCCTTAGGTATGATTTGTTTTATTTCTTTCAAATCCCATCAGAATATCCTGGATCTGCCCGTGTCCCGCTCTCCATGTCCTCAGGGCAAACAGGTTGGAGAAGGAACTTGTCCTGATTTTCATGATCCTGACCTCTTGTCCTACCAGTGAGGAGATGCCAGGAGGAGCACGGCAAGGAGCTCACACTCCAAAGGGCTCAACAGGAGACAGCGGGGATGGAAAGGTCCAACAATGGGAAGGGAAAACTCCTGAAATGGGCTCATCTATGGATGGGTAACATCCCAAGCCCACAGTCCAACCTCTGCCAGCTCTGGTGGCACCAACTGCATTTTCCCAAAGCTTATTTAACCCTATCCCTACACAGATGAGCTCCAACACCTCCTCACAATGTTGAAGCAACACTTTGTGAGTTGTCCGAGCTGATTCTGTGGGAAGTCTTGCCATGAGAATGCCCAACACAGATGACCTCAAGTGACCACAGCTAACGAGACCCTCCCACCATTGGAATTTCACCCATCTCCCTCTCCCCACACCTCTGATCCTGCTTCTCTCGACTCATGTAAACAGATCTTTGGAGCTCAAGCAACATCCAACAACCCACTGGCAGGAGAAGCTGCTTTGAGCAGCTCCATTTATCCCAGCTGTCATTCCGTCTCTGAAAAATCAGAGGAAGAGACCTCAATGTCTCAAAATGAAAAAAAAATCCCCACATACAAAATCCTTTGAAAGCGGCTCCAAATTAAGAGCTCCATCGAGGCTGTCAAGCCCCTGCGAGCTGAGTCTACAGCACCTTCCCTGGGAAGAGGGAGCTCGGCCCATTTATTTGGATGATGAAAGCAAAGGGATCTAAAAATTGCACTCCTTCGCTAATGAGCAGCCGAAGGGATCCGTAAGCATAATTCCAGAGGCTGGTAATATTTTATATAATCGGCAAGTGGTTTAAATTGAAAAGCCCCAACTGAATCAATATTTACTGCATTGAAACGAAATGAATAGTAATAAGTCACTAAGCTCCCTGTCCTGTTTCATAAAATAAAAAATTATAAAAATGAGCACAGGCGCGGAGCGACCATCGCATCAACTTTTACGGCGCTCGGGGAGTTGTAACCGACTGTTCTCATCAAATCCAAATTGTAAAAAACCTGCCTGAGGAAGCCTCACTTCAGCAGCGCCGACAGGGAAAAAAAAGAGGGGAAAAATAGGAGGCGAGAGTTTCACCAACGCAGGCAAAAAGGCTCCCAAAGCTGGGCAAGCAGAGCATTCTTGGATGCTCCACAAAGTGCTTTCTACTGGATTTCACACAGAGGATTTGCCACAATGCCCAGCCAGATGAATCCCAGCCCCCAGAGGATTCTGCCACAGCTCTGGATGCAGCCAATGCAACCCCTGCCCTCCCTCACGTTTGCAAGGTGGTTGGTGTCACCTGTGCACAGGTGGGAATGATGCAGATCCATGAGGAGCTGCCCACCCTGGGATCAAAAAGAAGGTCCAGGGTAAAATTCGTCGTGCCTAATTCCCTGTGACACAGGGATTAATGTCAAGGATTACAAACAGAGGCAGCACATCTGGTCAATCCTATTGGATTGAAACAGAATGCCCGGAAAGGGTGTGGACTTCCCATCCCTGGAGTGTCCAAAGCCAGGTTGGACAGGGCTTGGAGCACCCTGGGATAGTAGAAGGTGTTCCTGCCCTTGGCAGGAGGTGAAACTGGATGTATTAAGGGGTCCTTCCAACCCAAATCATTCCATGATTCCATGACTCTAATCCCACAACTTCACATGTTGTACAAGGAAGTTCTTTTCCCTTCCTCCTTATTCAGCAGCTTTTTAGTCTTAAAAATCCATGAGTTCAGAAAAACAAGACATTGAGGAGCTGGAGAGTGTTCAGAGAAGGGAATGGAGCTGGGAAAGGGTCTGGAGCACCAGGAAGTGCTGAGGGAGCTGGCGAGGCTCAGCCTGCAGAAAAGGAGTCTCAGGGGGGACCTTCTGGCTCTCCACAATTCCCTGACAGGAGGGTTCAGCCAGGTGGAGCTCAGGATCTGTTCCCAGGGAACAAGAGACAGGACAAGAGGAAATGGCCTCAAAGCTGTCCTAGGAGAGGTTCGGGATGGACATCAGGATGAATTTTTTCATGGAAAGAGTTATCAAGCTCTGGCACAGCTGCCCCCAGCAGGGGTGGAATCACCATTCCTGGAAGGATTTAAAAGCTGTGTGGACATGGCACTTGGGGACATGGTTTAGTGATGACATTGGCAGTGCTGAAGGAATGGTTTGACTCAGTGAGGGCTCACCCAGCCTCAATGATTCTGTGATTCCACACCCTGATTTGAGTTGAAACAGCATTATTTTAGAAGAAGAAAAGACCAGGAATTTGTTAGAGGGAAGGAACAGAAAAACATTCCCTGTGTCTCCCACAACTCCCACAGAGTTCCTTCCCATGACACAAATAATGTTTCCCCCTTGCCCCCTTTTATCCCTGCGTTTAAAAAGGAATTTAAAGCAGCAGAGACATCACCTTCAACACTCCCTGCTTCTCCTTATTGAGCCATAAAACCTTTTCCCATATAAAATATCCTGAACTGGAATAGCTTTGGGATTTCCCTGGAGATTCACCCCTCATTGCCTAGGTTTACATCCTCTTTTCCACACTAGAGGATGGCAGGAACACAGACCTGGATTCACTACCAACAATTCCAGAAGCAATTATTAAATCTCCACTAATTTGGGGGGGGGATTAAAGGAAATTATCTGCAATCAAAATGTTATTTAAGCTCGGAAAACCATTCCTGCTCACGGACAGGTGGCCGCAGGATCCGTGCCAACTTCGGGAATCCCTCTGCTCTTTTTCTCCCACTTTCCCAGCTTTAACAGCTGTGACCTCTCAGACCTCCCCGTATCCTCCTGCAAATCCTCCTTCCAGGCCAGCCTGGAGGGCAGCGGGAGCTGCAGATGCTGCGGAGCCCAACTGGCACCTGGGGATGGATGGATGGATGGACTGGGAACAGGGAAGCTGCCGGATGCAGATGGTCGGCTTTGCCGGTGCCAAGGGCGGTGGCGGATCCAGCCTCATGCTGAAATCCACACAGAGGTGCCAGCATCCAGCTTGGGAAGAGCCAAGGAGAGGCTGGATGGTCCTGCATCATCCACACATTCCCTAATGGAATAAAACCAAGGTTTGGAAGGGAACACAACGGCTTCATCCCAAAGGAAGCTCCGTCAGACAGAGAATTTGGGTGTAGAAAGAGGAAATCTCAGCGCTCTGCTGGGGAGAGACCAGACCTGGTAGGAGGGATATTAGTCGGTATTAACGAGCTAATTCCAATTATTTCCAAGGCAGCAGAAGGAAATAAACACCCAGGGACTGAGAAAGCTGATTACATAATCCCAGAATAATTTGAGTTGGAAGGAACCTTAAAGATCATCTCATTCCAACCCCCTGCCATGGGCAGGGAACCTTCCAGTAGATCTTCCAAACATTATGTAGGTTCTGGATATGAATAAATAATTATTTAGGATTTTTTCTCCATGTTTAGTACAAACAGACACTTACACTCAACAGGAAATTTCATTTACTCAGCCCAAGAGTGAAATTTGACCCATGGGAGAGATGTGCAAATTCCTTCCTTCCTTTCCTTCCTTCCACTGCATAAAGCCCTTTCCAGCTCCTGGAAAACAGATCCTGATGCCCAGTGAAGCTCTCGGGGATCTTATTTAGGATCCCTCTGCAGTTGCCAATCCAGGAGTTTTCTCCAGCTTTTTTAGAGTATTTTATACTTCTTTTTGGGGGGGGATGTTCCCATGCAGGGCCAGGAGTTGGATTTGATGGTCCTTCCAGCTAAGGATATTCCCAGATTTCTCCCACCAGGATGAAACAGATGGATCCATCCTTCGGCCTGAAAGGAGCCTAAATGTTTACTTAACCAGGACAGAATTAATCAGTGGAGAACGATGCTCCAGCACTTGCCAAGTGACCTTTTTTGCCCCCAAAAACCGGATTGCTCATTCCTGAGCTCTGAGACCTGCCCGGGCACAGCCCGGAGCTCAGCCCAGATGCTGGCACCAGTTGGACTCCGCTCAGCGCAGCAGCTCACAGAAAAGTTTAAAGGAATTTATCCCAATTTTATCCCAATTTTATCGGGATAAGAAGTAATTCAGGGAATTTGTGCCTTGTGGAGCTGCCATTCAGCCATGCTCTGCTTCCCTCTTCCTCCTTTTTTGGGTGCTTTTTCTTTTAAATCCCAACTTTCACACTGGAATTGGCACAGGAAAACGTCAGGGTTCGATCTGCTGAAAGCTTGGAGAAGTTATGACCCTTTGTAGGAAAAACCATCTGGGAAAAGGGCGGGGAAAAAGCAGCTCTGCCATTACTAATCTCTTATTAGAGTAGATATTTAGGAATTAAATACATTCCTCACTCCCACAGCTGTCACTGTCAGGTGAAAAAACAGGGAGTGTGTAAATATCCAGCACTGGAAAATATACTCTGAATGGGATGCTGTTAGCAGGCATAATTAACCTTAAAAAAAAACATTTCCAAAGGGTCCAAACCACTTCAAAATGAGTTTTAAATACAGCATGTGGCCAACTTGGAAAACTTTACCCACAGGGAAATTTCATCTGGCCAAGCTACTCCATTGCTGTTGAAGCCTGGGTTAGAAAAGGTGAATAATATCCCACAAAATTTATCTTACTTAAAATTACAGCTGGTGTTTGGGCAATTTGGATGGAGGAAAGGAAAAGCTGAACTTGGAACTTCATGGTCCCATGAGAGATTTAATCCTGGAGTACCTGGGTAGGAATAAATGGATGCCCTGGGACAGAGGGAGCAGCATCAAGAGGGTTAAAGGGTTTTAGAGACAGGCTCCAAATCCCAACAGAACCATGCTCAGTCCCTGGGGGACTCTGAACAAAATGAATCCCAAGACTGGACAAGGAAGGATCAATCCTCTGCTTCTTTCCTGGGGCATCTGTTCTGGCTGCCTGGAGCCCATGCCAGACCCTGAGCACTAATTCCCAAAAAAACACCATTACGGCCATAATTAACACTTTTTATGGAATCATTGAATGGGGGAAGGGGGTGGGAAGGGACCTTCAAGACCATCCAGTTCCACCCCCTGCCATGGGCAGTGACACCTTCCACTATCCCAAGTTGCTCCAAACCCTGTTCAACCAGTTCCAGCCTAGCCTTGGGCACTTCCAGGGATCAGGCAGCCACAGCTTCTCTAGGAATTCCATCCCAGCCCCTCACCACCCTCACAGGGAAGAATTCCTTACCAATATCCCATCTAACCCTGCCCTCTGCCACTGGGAAGCCATTCCCTGTGTCTTATCCCTCAATATCTTGTCCAAATTCCCTCTCCAGCTCTCTTGGAGCCCCTTTAGGCACTGGAAGAGGCTCTGAGGTCTCCCTGGAGCCTTCTCTTCCCCAGGTTGGACACACCCAGGTCTCCCAGCCTGGCTCCAGAGCACTCAGAGAATTTTTGACTTTTTTCCACCATAGGATGGGCAGGACCATCTCCAATCTGGTGTCCCAGCACCTGGAGATGGCACCCAACATTGGAGAAGACCTCTTGAGTTACCCGAGCCCACATTTTCACCTCTCCCACCTGAGTTCCTGCACCAGATGATCCATCCCCGACCCAGAACTGCTGATCCACAGCTGCAAACTCCCAACTTTTAATCCCTCTAAAGCTCCTTGTTAAGGATGTTCTGCTTTTCTCTGACAGCTGCTGGACTCGGAAAACACAGAAAGGCCTCACAAAAGCAGAGGAAAAGAAATCCTGGCTAATGAAAACTGCTCCTGAGCAAATCCTCCTCGAGCCATGCCTGCAGGTGCTCTTAGCCTACTAGAAACACTCAGGAAAACATATTAACCCAAAATTCCTTGGGAATGGAATGGTGGGTGCAGCCAGGCAGGAAGACATTGCCTGGAAACTCATTGAGGAGTGGCACCACTATGTGACACAACAGAGGTGATGACCTCCAGCCCGGTTTTAGTGCCTATGGGATCTTTCCACTTGGTTTGTGCAACCCTGGGGGCTGGGAATGCTTGGGGGGCACCCTGACAGAACTGGGACATGGTTCCTCACCCCAAAACACTCATGAGTCCCCTGCACCTCTCCAAACAAGCATTTCCTGGAATGCAGAGTCTTATTTTTTTATTTCACTTATCATCTCAGCTCATCTTTTTCCATCCTTTGGTTGCAAACTCCATCAGGGTTCCAGAGTCTCCTTGTCCCTGACCCATGGCATCCCAAAAGGAGTGGGGACCCTTCAAAGTAGATCTAGAGAGGCAACCTGGTGCTGAGGATCCGAAATTCACACTGCAAATCAAACACATTACAATAACATCCCTTGCTTTGGTCCAGCCTGGCCTTGACAATCCAAAGTCCACCAGGAGCTGGTGAACATCCTTGGGAATGGTTTCATCTACCAAGGGTTGAGTTTGAACCTCCAAGACTGATCTGTGAAGCCCAGCAACTGAAGATGTCTCACTCAGGAGACCAATTTTGAGACTCTGTCCTGACCCAGGTGAAAATCCCACTGAGGATGCCGCCGATTCCAGTCAGGAACGGTGGCACTGTGTTCTCCGACGGTAATTTTGCACCATCAAATTTGGTTTGGGATGGGGGAAAATGAGACAGCAAGAAGATATTCCAATTATGTTATCCAAGTTATGGACTGGATGACTTCCGGATGATTTACATCCAACTTGGGAATCTTAGAAGGAATTGTTTCACAAAAAAATAGTAAAATTGGAATGGGCTGCCAGGGAGGTGGTGGAATCACCATGCCTGGAGGTGTCCAAGGCAAAATTGGAGGTGGCACTCAGTGCTCTGGTCTGGGTGACAAGGTGGAGATCAGTCTCAGGTTGGACTTGATGATCTTGGGAGGTCTTTTCCAACCTAAATGATCCTGGGATTTTGTGATCTCATGCCAAATGGCACAGCAAATCCAACATCTCATGCAGGAAACCAGTGCCATGTGTGGGGGCTCTCAATGGATTGAGTTGGAAAAGCCTTTCCAGATCATCAAATCCAACACAGCTCCAGCACGGGATGAAGCTGCAAGATTTCCCAGGAAGAAAAGGTCCAGGTTATGGAATGCTGGGCTCCTGAACAAGGATGCTCCAGGCTCCAGGGAACAGCTGATCCAAGATCCACACAACATCCTGCTGAGTAAATAACCCCTCACTGTCCCCGGGATCGGACGTGGCAGTTTTCTTTTTAATGGAATCCATTTGAAACGCGACGACTCCATTAACCAAAATTAAAAAAGGAAAATCCCATTATTCCTAAGGATGTTCATGTGCATTTAGAGCTGGTCATTAACCCCTAAGTCCTGCTTTTATTTTGGTTTCATTACTTCCTCCGAAGTGGAGCTCGATTACTGCGGCTGACCCAGGAGGAGGGAACGGGAGCGCTTCCCCCTACCACTGGCAGCCTGGAATGCTTGGAAAAGCAGGAAAAATCCAACCTCCCAGCATAAGGTTGCCCGGGAACTGGGCAGGACTGGGAAGACTGGGAGGATGGGGGTGGTCAGGGCAGAAAGCAGGAGTGGTGGAGTCCCTGAATCCTGCTGGAAGCTGAACAACTTGGATCTGCTGCTGAGTTTGCCGGGTGGGAAAGCAACCAGCTGGGAGAGATGTTTGGGAGAAGGACGAGGGGGAAAAAAAAATGGAAAAAAATGAAAAGTGGATGAAGAAGGAAAAAAGAAAAGGGGAAAAAAAGAAATGAAGGAAAATATTAAAAAATATTTAAAGGGGAGGAAGGAAATTAGATGATAAAGGAAGAGCAAAAAATTGAAAAGGGAAAAATGAGAAAGAGGGAAAATGGAAAAGAAAGAGAAAGAGAAAGAGAAAGAGAAAGAGAAAGAGAAAGAGAAAGAGAAAGAGAAAGAGAAAGAGAAAGAGAAAGAGAAAGAGAAAGAGAAAGAGAAAGAGAAAGAGAAAGGAAAAAAAAACGGAGGAAGGGGAAAAGGGGAAAAATGAGAAAAGGGGAAAATGGGAAAACAAGAAAGAGAAAGGAAAAAAAAGGAGGAAAGGGGAAAAGGGAAAAAAAAGGAGAAAGAGAAAAAAGAAGAAGGGGAAAAAAGGAAAAAGAAAAAGAAAAGGGAAAAAAGAAAGAAGGAGATTAAATGCAAAAAGAAAAAAGGAAAAGTTAAAAGAGGGAAACAAAGGAAAAAAGGAAATGAAAAACAGGGAGAAGGCAAAAGAACAATGAAAAAGAAAAAAAATGAAAATGAGAAATAGGAAAAAAGGTAAAAAAGGATGGAATTGGAAAAAGAAAAAAGTAAAGAGGAAATAGTAAAAGAAAAAATAAAGCAAAGGAGAAAAAACAAAGGAAAAGGGAAAAACAGAAAGGAAGGCAGGAGATAAAAGGAGTAAAGAAAAAAGGGAATAGGGAAAAAGGAAAAAGGAGAAAAGGAAAGGGGGAAAAGGAAAAGTGAAAAAAGGCAAGAAGGCGAAAAAGGAAGAAGACAAAAAAAGGAAAAGGAAGAAGGCTGAAAATTAAAAGGGGAAAATCTAAAAAAAGGGAAAAGGAAAAAGATGGCAAAAGCAAACAAATTGAAAAGGAAAATAAGGAAAGGAAAAGGGGAAAAGGAAGAAGAAAAAGAAAATAACAAGAAAAAGGGAAAGAGGAAAAAAAGAAAATAAAATAAAAATGGAGAAGAAGAAACAGAAATAAGAAATAAGAAATAAGAAATAAGAAGGAAAGGAAAAGAGAAGAGAGGAGTGACTTTTCCCCAGTATCCGTCTCTCGGGAAGGAGGGGAGCACCAGTAACAGGGAGGATTAATCCCCAGCTTTGCCCCAAAGAGGTGCCATTGTTTTTTTAAAGCCTCTAAACCAGTCCGGAACAGAAACTGGATTATGCTGGGCCAGATGTCAGGGCTGCTCCGAAACAATCCGGGTTGTGCATCTCATCACAGCCTCATTAAAGGGATTAAAAGTATTTCCTATAGAAACAAAAAATATGGATTTCCAAATGGGAGTTACTGTTCCCTCCTGCCTGTAACAGCTCCAATCCCAGCAGATGAATTTCACTTTAATGAGATGTCATTTTGGAGAATGGTTTAACATCCCTTCAAAAAAAATCCGAGGCCTAAAACCTCGTCAAACCACGTCGGGATTATTAAAAGAAAATTTACCACACAGACAAAATAAAATCAAACAAAATAGGAGCCGCCAATTCGCAGAATCCATGACACGGCCGTTTTTAAATGTGATGGAAAAGGCTTTCCAAGTTATCTGCTTAACCACAGGCTTTCTGTTTACTTCTCACTTTCATGTCAAATGAATTTGGGAAGAAAAAAATTGACAGGAACTTTAAGGCCATTCGTCACATTCCGACTCCGTTCGCAGATTAACGCGGCAAAAGCCGGGAAGGCGGAGGGGGGATTTTATCATCTTGATAAAAGGAAATTAACTCCCGGTGTCCCAACCTCTGCCCTCTGCTCATGATTCCCTTGCCTCCATTCGGGAATATCCCAGAGCAATCACCACCCAGAGGTAAAACCCCACTGGAGCATCATCCCAATTAAATAAACAACATAAAAAGCTGCGCTTGAAACCTCCCAAAACTGGGAGACTGAACCACTTGCACTACTTAAAGTAGCATCTGGCTCAGAACATCCGTCCAGTTTGCGCTCCAAACTGGTCTGTGAGAGGTTGGGATCCCACCTCTTGGACACTACAAAGTATAGACTGGTGGAAAAAATAAATGGATCGAGGAGAAAAGACAGCATTTGCTGAGATCTTTAAAATGCCCATCCCTGTCTGCTCACAATATATGGGAACGTCGATTAAAGCCTCTCCCGTCGGAGCGCTCGGCAATTTTCTGCCGTGGAAGCCGACGTTAACAGTTTTCCCTGTTTTCTCTGCAACTTTTGAGATGACACCCCAGAAAATGTAGATTTGCTCCATCCACTGTGAATTACAGCCCCACACTCTGCTCTCTGTTCTCAGCTCCAACCGCTGACCTTCCAGGATCGTGAACAAAGAATCCCGGAACAGTTTGGGTTAGAATGGACATTAAAAACTATCCAGTTCCAACCACGGACAGGGACATCTTCCACTGTCCCAGGTTGCTCCAAGCTCCATCCAGCCTGGCCTGGAATACTTCCAGGGATGGGGTAGTTACAACTTTCCTGGGCAGCTTGTGCCAGGGTCTCATCACCACCCCAATCCAACACTGGGTTGTACAACGAGCAACCAAAGTATTCCAAGCGCTTCCCAACAGCTCCCAGAGGAGTCACAGATGTTGGGTGACCCCATCCCATTTCCTGAATGGATGGACTTCTTAGGGACCCTCAGAGTGCAACCAAAAAGCTCAGAAGTGATGGAATTAGTCTGGTTTAACCCATCACTGTCCATCAGTGGGATTATGGTGGATGACTTGATGCAGACCCTGACTGCCCCAGTCTCCAACACAACAAGAGGAAGATGGAAAGGATGAGAAAGCTTCCCCGGAATTCCCAAGGACATGTTCTCCTCCCCAAAAGAGAGGGGATGTATTGAGTTTTAGCCTTCATTTCATCCATGGCAAGTCAACCACACCGTTCTGTGAGAATGAGTCACAGGAACTGGAATGCATCCAATGGGAAACACAGGACTCTATTCTGTAACCAAGATTCCCATTCTCACTGCGATTCCCATGGATTTAGGGAAAAAGAGTTAATTACACACTACAGCACACCAGGACTGGCACCGGCAGCTCCAACCACTTCGGAATAACATGGAAAATAATCTACCACAGCAGGAAAGCCAAGTGCCCTTCCCCACCACATGATCCTGTTGTCTCAAGGCAATGAAATCACTTCCACAGGGAAACTTGTAACAGCACTCAAGGAATGCCAGAAAAATTGAAAGGAAAATTGGGAAGGCTTCCCTGGGAACGGACAATGGGGGCTGCATGAAATGGACAGTTCCATCCATGGAAGTGTTCAAGGCCAGGCTGGACAGGGATTGGAACAAGCTGGTCTAGTGGAAGGCATCCCTGCCCATGGCAGGGGGATTGGACCAGATGCTCTTCCAAGGTCCCTTCTAAGCCAAACCATTCCATGATTCTCTGAACTGGATCATGAGCTGGGTCAGCCACTTGGCAATTGGCGTCTAAAAGATGTTGTTAAGGGAGCAAAAGAAAATTGCAAACCCAAAACCACCCACTGTGAAGGAAAGGAAGGGATGGGACAAGGAGGCTGGCGTGTCCAAGTGACCTGGAACACAATATCCCAACCTCCTGCAGAGGATGACTGGAAGGGATGGTGGTTCCTCCTCCTCTTCCTCCCCTCCCCTTTCCCAAGAAAGTGGTCCTTGCACCCACCAATGCGGCTGAGCCCCATTTCAAAACCTGCATCACCCACTTTATCTTTCAGCTCGGATCCCTAAAGGCTTCAGATCTTTGAAACCTGGGGGAGAAATCCTTGTCATCACCACATCACAGAATCACTTAGGCTGGAAAAGACCATCAAGTCCAAACTTTGACCAATCGCTACCTTGTCAACCAGACCAGAGTGCTGAGTATCACATCCAGTCATTTCTTGAACACCCCCAGGGATGGTGACAACTGTTTCCATCTTAATCTGTTCAACACGCTCCAGGCCACGGAACAGAACAAAAGAGAAGAAAATGAAAGGAAAAAAGAAAACTAAACTAAACTACACGAGCAAATCCTCTACTGACGAGTTCCTTTCTCCTGAGCTGGCATTTCTCTGACAAATGTTGGATTATCTTGTTCTTTACTTATTTATAGTGCTGGAGGGGTAGGATTCTCCCTCAAGAGGCGCCGCAAAGTTTTCAGGAAGAAATATCAGAGTTTCCCCAGCAGTGCCAGACACAACTCATTATTTGCAGACAGGTGACTTTTGTTTTCCACACTTGCAGCAGGATTTGAGAAGAAAACTCTTCAAAGTGGGTCAGTGTTTCATTCCCCCACTGGGGGTCTATAAGCTCAACTCAACGGGCTCTCTGCTCCCAAAAACATCTTAAAATTGGTTCTGGCTCTCCAGAGGGAGAACTGGAGTCTTCTGAAGGAGTTTATAGAATCCTAGAATATTCTGTGTTGGAAGGGACACACAAGGATCATCTAGTTTAACTCCTGGTCCTGCACAGGACACCGCAAAAATTTCACCCTGTGCCTGAGAGTGTTGTCCAAATGCTCCTTAAGCTCTGAAAGCTTTGGGACCACTTCCCCGGGGATCCAGCTTCTCTGGGAAACCTGTGCAAGGGCCTCACCACCCTCACAGGGAAAAACTTCTTCCTTATATCCAATCTAACACTATTTATTTTCAGTGGGAAGCCATTCCCCCTTGTCCTGTCACTCTGCAAAAATTCCCTCTCCATCTTTCCTGTCAGCCCCTTCAGGCACTGGAAGGCTACATTGAGTTCACCCTGAAGCTTCTATTCTCCAGGCTGAACAATCCCAATTCTCTCAGCCTTTCCTTGTAGGATAGGTGCTCCATTCCTCTGATCATCAACCCCAGAAGTCTTCTGCTGCCTCTAGTCTGTAACACGCGGGCATCCCATTTTTTTGGTAGCCACATCCACATGGACCATGGAAAGATGTTGGAAGCAGGAGAAGCATCACTCGCAAATCTCAGCACAACACTTCATCCACCCCAACTCCTTCACGCCAAATCCCTCGCCCCTTTCCCAGCAGAGGGAGGCTGTGAGGAGAGAGGACATCTCCCTCCAGGATTTTTAAGAGATGATCAACCTCAATGTCACCAGGAGCAACCGAAATTTAAGGCCAGCAAATCGCAGCCCTTGTGAGCTGCGCTCACAGCAAAGCCGCGGGAGATAAGGGGGAGGAGTGAAAAGGAGAATCAATAAATCTTAACCTCATTCACAATGATCTGGAGCTCTTATTAAGTAAATTAATTTAAGTTAATTTAACTCGATCATGACTCCCGATCACAGTGATTTAGTGAGGGGGAAATTGCATTAGGAAAGGCCACACTCACCAGATAGAAGAACGGAAGAAAATTAGATCCACTTAGCAATGTGAATTAATATGGAAATAGCAGGTGTAAATTTCACCTTATCAAGAGAGTGAAAATTATCTTCATAAATTTGGAGAAATAGGCCCCGAGTTGCTTATAAATCTATTTAAAACAAAAATATTACAAAAAGTGGAGTAAAATTAATTTAAAATATACTCCCACCTATCGCCTCGAAGAAAAGTCAGCAGCAGGGCCCAGTTTTATGCAACCCAGCAAGAAGGGGAGGATGGAATTCGTTCCCAAGGGATTGACATCAGATATCTCCAAGCAACTCTCCCTGTCACTCATTTCCCAAAGCCACATCCCTCTTCATCTTAGTCTGGTGATCTGGGGATTTACTGGCAAAAAGAGTGACATCCTGGATGTCCCAGCACAATAAAATCCTGGCACATTACTCCCAGATACCCAAAAACCTGGACTTCATGGGAAGAAATTGCTCCTTGGTGCCAGCTGGGAACCAGCCTGGGAGTAGCACTGGAGGGCAGCACCACCAGTTGACATCCCACTGCTGGCTTAATGGGAAGAGCATATCAAAAATATCAAATTATCATAAAAACATTATAATTATTGAAATGAAAAATAGAAATATTAAAAATAATTGACTAGTCAGTATAAAAAATAAAACTGAGGTGACTAAAGGGTTGTCCCACCGTCTCATCAGAGCTTCTCCTTGTTTTGTGTAAATTTCTAGAAGAAATTTTACACAGAAGAGCAAAGAAAATCAGGAAAAAAGCAGATCCTCGCATCTTGCTTGTGACAGATCCAAGATAGGAACGATGAAGCAAAAAATCCTGTAAAAACTCCAGGAGAAGCATTTGCCATGTGCTTCCTCCAGACAGGCCGGATGATTGATCACCCCCAACGAAGGTAATTGGGAGATGGAGATTTATGGCTTCTTTAAAACATAATTGTTTTAATTTGCTGATGGCATTTTATCAAGATTTGTCTGAAGCAGCTGTAAGATCTAAACTACACCAATTTAATGAAGTCGGAGATTAATACAGAGAAAATGATCCTACAAGTGGGAGCTCCCAGCCAATCGCGGCAGAACGACGTCGTTCCTTGGAAAATCACCGCTGGGCTGAGCAAGAGCCACCACACAGACCCCAGACCTTCCTACTCTGAATTCCATGCTCAAAGCTTATCCCTGCCGTGATTCTCAGCATGGATCCTCCATCCATCAACCATCCAGACCTGGAGTAACAAGGTGTGAGGGAAGAAGCTGAGCCCAACAGCTGGAGGATGTGTTGTTTTCTGTTAATTAAGGCTCAAAGTCACAGAATCATTTGAGTTGGGAGGGACCTTCAACACCATCTTGTTTCAAACTTCTGCCATGGGTAGGGACACTTTCCACTATCCCAAATTGCTCCCAGCCCCATCCAACCTGGCCCTGGACACTTCCAGGGTGGTAAGGCCCCGGCACAGGTTTCCCAGAGAAACGGTGGCTGCCTCATCCCTAGAAGTGTCCAAGGCCAGGTTGGAACAACCTGGGGTAGTGGAAGGTGTCCCTGCCCATGGCAGGGGGATGGAACTCAAGGATCTTAAAGGTCCCTTCCCACTCAAATGTCCTGTGATTCCATGAAACTGCAGGATGATGGAGCAGGCAAAAAATTACATGGCTTGCTTCTGGAAAGGGAAATGCAGGAATTTGGTCCCAAAGATGTGCAAATGGAGGTGGCAGCCCAGAACAAAACCCGTGAATCTCAGGGATGATGCCCAGGTGGGAAAATATCACAAGCAAAAGTGGAATGTGAAGACAAAGGAGGAGGTGGTGCAAGTAAGGTTGACCATGAGCCCAAAAGGATCCCAGTTTCCATACTGGAAGAAGCACTTTGAGACCAGTAGAGCACAGGAGATGAGGAGTTTCTCAACCAAGAGCTTGGAAAATACACAAAATAACTGACCCAACCTTTTTTTACCAATCTCTCTGATTGTCCCATATTTTGCTTCATCACCCTGAACTCTTCCAAAACCAACCCTTGCTTCAGGTACCAATCTGGGAATCCCAAAATTCACTTTTAAAGGGAAATATCAGGCAAAGTCAGGCTTAAAAACAATCACCACAATTTTGGTCCCTCCACAGCTCTACCATAAGAGCCACCAATCCTCAGGGCATTGATGGGGAATGACTTTTGCAGGAAACCACCTGGAGCAGGGAGAACAAAGCTGGAGAAGAGCAGAGCAGACTCTCTTTGCCCAAAATACTGCCCGTGACTCCTGGCATTTCAGTGGGAGGACAAGCAATTCCTGACCTAAAAATAGCCAAAATCTGTATTTTCACCAAACCCATCGCTTCTAATCGCACCTTGTTCTAAAGAATCAATTATTTTAACAACCTTTCTGCTTTACACAAGCTCCAGGTCTTGTCTTGGCCTCTGAGACACTCCATGGAAACATCTCCACCTCTATGGATTTAGGAATATTCCAACTCAAGGTTACAGCACCTTCAGTGCCTTCTCTAGGCAGTGACAAAATATTTCTGGATGTTTCACCCATCCAGATAATTGGAAATAAAAGAGTTTGGGACAGCACCTACATCCTAGTGGAAGTCTGGAGCATTCAACATGCTCCCCTTCATCACCAACATCCACACGTTTATTCATCCTCTTTTCAGCTTATTTAACTGCTCCATGGAAACAATTAATTCCAAGAGGGAATACATAGGAAGCCAAAGGCATAAGCTGTTGGCGCCAGCTCAGGATAACACAATTCCTAATATGATTTTACACTTTAAGTCAATAAACTCAGAGTAGACCAAACAAAGAGAGAAATTAAACAGTGAAGATGCAACACAAAAACACGGAGCCAACATGAGACCTCCCATGGCTCCCACATACCAGCTGCATTCCAGGGATGGCAGAATTACCTGGATGCCACAGGGCGCCTGGTTTTCCAGGTGGGAACGGGGCTGGTGAAGGATGATAAGGCTGGAGACACCACATTCTTCTTCACGATCCTGTAGCGTGTCTTTATCACCTTGTTGGCTGGGGGGCTCCTTACAAAGTGGAAGTTGGATCCTAGGAGAAAAAAACATGGAAAAACAGGCCTGAAATTCAGGTGTGGATGGGCACAGGAGGGATCTCGCTGACATTCTCACAGAAACCCTGGAATTTTTAAGGTTGGAAAAGATCTTTAAGATCGTCAAGTTCAACGGCCATTGGTCCCACATCCAATTTAAGTCATATATGCAACATTTTAGCATCTGGAAAAAGTGGTGAAGTTTCAGGAATGGAACCAGTACGGCTGATGGTAACAGAAAGGTCTTGATGTGCTTGGGACTGGCTTCACCAGCCCATCAGCAAAACACGACCACGGGAATCATGGATTCACCAACAACACCTTGATCCCAACATCCACACTGGAAATAAATGTATGCCTTTAATCCTTGGTATTTTCATAATACTTCTAATCCCCAGAAGTGTTGAAGTCCAGGTTGGACAAGACTTGGAGCAACTTGGGATAACGGAAGGTCCCATCCATGGATAGGAACTGGATGAGCTTTAAGCTCCCTTCTAACCCTCCCAATTCCCAGATTCTCTGTGTTGCAGGATGATCTACATCCCGGGTTATCCTGCAGAATGTTTCATGCAATTAACAGTTCTATGTTTGACTGTGGTTTTCCCCCACAAGCTGTTGTTTGGTTGTTTTTTTTTTCCCAAGCCTTTAGGAATGCACCTAATTGCCCGACTTTTATAACATACAGCTGTAACTGCCCAGATAATTAAAGCTGACACTCCATGCTGAGCCTTGGTCTCTGGGTTTTACAACTGATTTAAAGGGCCGGCTGTTTTTCTTGGAGATCCTCTCATTAAAATTATGGAGAGGTTGGGAGGGGAAAAGTGGGAGCATTATTTCCACTGAAAACGTTCAACTCATCCGCATGTTTATCTCTGTTAGAGGAGGGAGAATAAGGTGGATTCCCAGGTAAACCAGGAAAAATGAGGAAATACATTTTAGACCTGACACCATTCCCTAGAAAGGAGGGAATGGCTCCCCCATCGCCCTGGAACAGTGGCAACATCAATTCACAGCTTTACAGTTTCATACAGGGAATATTTTCCTTCTTGAGCATTCCCAACAAGATGATGACTTGTGTTGGCTTTGGGAGGGATCAGGCAACACAAATTTCCATTCAGAAATTCAGAAAAAAAGTTATAACCCCTGGTGATGGAAAAAGGCAAAAACCAGGCTCTGCCATGACAGAAAAATCACTGGAATTTTTTGTGGTAAAGATGACGCTTGTAACGTTCCGTAATCTGAACCCATGGGATAAATCATGGAACTGAAGGATCTTCTAAGTTCTCTTCCAGCAGAAACCATCTGATGATTCAGTGACTAGAGGAATTGCAGCCACTTTAGAGGTAAGGCACTTCAGAGGTCACTTTAGAGGCGAGGCAAGAAAAGAGAGAGGAAAGAACATGGAAAGCAAACGGGATCTCACTGCTCTTTCCCTGTCTCAGGATTTTTTTTGGTAGCAGATCAAATTCTTCAGTGCAGTGACCAAACCTCTGTGTGGGCTTTTAAAGCCTTTGCAAAGCTGAAGCTCTAATTACAATTAAAATTGCTCCCAAGCACCAGCAAACTTGGAACTTCTTCCTTCAGGGAACTGTATTTAGGACAGGAAAATGGGGACAACAGAAGAACAGAGGTGCTAACCCCTGCAGGAACCAACACCACACACATGATGAAATTCCAGCTATGGTGATGGCGGGACTGACCTGAAATCATGGACTCATGGAATGGTTTGGGTTGGAAGGGACCTTGAAGACCCTCCAGTTCAACCCCCTGCCATGGGCAGGGACATCTTCCACCATCCCAGACTGCTCCAAACCCTGTCCAACCTGGTTTTGGACACATCCAGGGATGGAGCAGCCACAGCTTCTCCGGGTAATGTCTGCCAGGGCCTCGCCACACTTGCAGGGAAGAATTTCTCCCTAGTATCCCACCTAAATCTACCTTCTGTCAGTTTTGTCACCCAGAACATGTGGACACACCCAACCTTGCACGGATAAGAGCACCAACCACGTACCCAAAGCACTTCCACCCCACCAGGGAAGGGATGAGAGCCACAACATACATCCTCCCCAACCAGCAACAGCACAAGTTGCCCCTTTCCCTCCTCCACTCCAACCTCACAGAATAACTAAGCCGGGAATTTACTGAATACATAATTAACATCTTTTTGCCCCCACACAAGCTTGAGCTGCCACCAATCAACCCAGAATTGCATCAAACTCCTGCCTGACAAGAAAGAGAGATCCCAAATCATTGCAGGCGTCCCCCTCCTCCTCCTCCTCCTTCCCCAAAACAGGCTGGCACCTGGTAAACTCTATTCCCAGAGGTAATTGGATGGTGTATTCATTCTGAAGCTGCTCCTTGGAAAGTGCCTGATGCGCGACTCCAGCATTAACCACCTCCTCAAAGAGCCTCTCCGAAGAGCTCCGTTTTCTATTATTACTTGCTAGCTGAGGGGTTTTGTGTAGATAATCATGTTATTTAGACAGGATGTTGGTTTAATTCCCTTCATTACAGTCTCCCAGGGTTGTAATTTTTTCCTCTCCGCGTGATGTATTCCCCGTGGCACATTTCACTCAAATCAAACACTTCACGCTTTTATTACAAACAATACCCCAGCGTCCCCCGTTATCAGCCCGGCGCACACATCCCCACTCCTCGCCGCGATCCAGAGGTCACTTCTAATGACTAATCGATCTCATTAGCTTTCCTAATTAAAAACTTTACTACCGCCATGGAAGACAAACTACAAAAAAACTGCTTGCATCATATTCGAATGGGATATGAGCATCATTTATCAGCCAGGGCCGCGCGCTGCTGAGCTCGGGGCTTTCTGTGGAGCGGCGAATCCCGTGGGCGCCGCTCGCGCCTCCTGTTCCCAGGGAAAAAAAAACCATCCTGGTGTAAACTCCAAATGTAGAATTGTTAAGGTTGGAAAAGACCTCTAAGGTCATCAACCCAGTGCTGCCAAGGCCACCACTAAACCATGTCCCCAAGTGCCACATCCACACGAGCTTTTAAATCCCTCAAGGAATGATGATTCCATCACTTCCCTGGGCAGCCCAAGCATCTCTTCGGTCAAGAAATTTTTCCTAATATCCAAACAAAACTTCCCCTGGTACAACTTACAGCTGTTCCCTCTTGTCCAATGCTGACCTTGAGATGGGGAATTTGTTACCAAAACCTCTTACAAGGGTGCTTCAGGCAGGTAGGATGCAGGAGATACCAGCACACGCATCCCTTAGGAAAGAGGTTGGATGCAAGGGTCCTTAGTTCTGCTCTTATTTTCCTGAGAGAAGTACCAGGAATTGGCCCCCTGGGGAAGTTGAACAAGAAGAGTTCACTCCTGGAATATTTCACCTGGAGAAGGGTCTGGATAAACCTTCTTATAAAGGAGGCTTAAAAGAAAGGTGGGAAATTACTTTGGACAAGGTGATGGGTGACAGGACAAGGGGGAATGGCTTTCCACTGCCAGAGGGCAAGGTTAGATGGAATATTGGGAAGGAATTCTTCCCTGGGAGGGCAGGGAGACCCTGGCACAGGGTGCCCAGAGAAGTTGTGCTCGCCCTATTCATGGATTGGATGAGACTTGGAGCAACCTGGTCTAGTGAAACACGTCACTAAAAACCATGTTGATGTGGCACATGGGGACAGAGTTTAGTGGTGGCCTTGGAAGTGCTGAGTTAACATTTGGACTTCATGATCTCAGAGCTCTTTTCCAACCTTAATGATTATTCCATGATTATGCGATTCTAAATCCATGAGGCAAGAGGAAGATGATGATGCTCAGGATGGATTAGGGAAACCACAATAATGATGGAGTAAATCCTGTTCAGATACTGATGGGAAAAAGGAAGTTAAATAAGCAACGGGAACTTCAGGAGGGCAGATTCCCAAATCCAAGAGATTACTGCTGCTTTAGGAACAGGATATGGGATAGAAAAGCTCCCTGTACGGGCACAGGAATGGGGAAAAGAACTAAATTAAGTCATGACCTGGGTGCCACCAGGTGCCACTGTCAATCCTTGGCCACCACAACCCCTCCGATGTGTCTCCATCAGGGCTCAGCGCCGAGCTGTGCCATTAATCCCGATCGGAGGCAAGACGGGAAGCACTGAGTGACAGGTACATTGATCTTCCAGCACTTGGAAGTGAGATGGGAGCAGGGACGAATGCAAATTGGGGAGCAGAAGCTGAACCTTGGATATGCTGCCAGGATTGTCCCCAGCACCAGGGAAAACCTCAGAGATTAAAGGGATGCAGCAGAACCACCCCAAGGAAAAAAGCAAAGCACAGACCAAAAACCTCTGATAAAACCAAACTGCTCTTTCCAAACAGGCATGAGGGAAAAAAATAAAAGGGTTAAGGACTATTTGGACATGAGTGAAGGAGCTACCAGCATTTCCCAGATCCTGACAGGGGGTAAAAAACTCCCACTTGGAACCCAAAGCAGCTCCAAAATGAACTGAAAATCTCTGCCAAAGCGTTTTCTGGAAGCAAACCCTTCCCAACAGGAAGATTTACCCCTTGCCACGGGATTTTCTCCAGGTCTGGACGATTCAGCCTAACCCAACGTTACCCTCAAATCCCAGAAGGAAGAAGACACTCAACCAGACATCCCAGGTTGCAGCAGGACCATAATACACATCCACTGATGCTCTGGCATGGTATGGGATCCAACCTCCCTGTTTTCAATGGGAAAAGGCATCCCTGACTCAAAACAATTTGCTGCTAGCTTCCATTATGTGGAGCTTGGGGTGACCAACGTCAAGGCATGGAATGAGGCCCCCACATCTGCTCCTTGTAAAATCCCTGCAAGACCATTTCCTAATGGATCTGATCCTTCCACACTGTCTCCCACCTCGTGGATGAAAGGAAGAGGGTGGAGGAGCTTTTCAGGATTTTAGTAAGAAGTTCTGAGGGCAAATTTGGGGGCAGCAGAGGAGTTTGCAGCCAGGAGCAACCTTGAGAGCAGAAGCACCACAGGAAGCTCTGATGGCCAGGATGGATCAGCCTCACTCCCCCTGCAACAGCAGATTACAGGGAATGCGAATCCCAATCACTGCCCTTCACATCAACCGAAAGCCAGGTTGCTCCAAGCCCCACCCAACCTGGCCTTGGACACTTCCAGGAATGGAGCAGCCGTAGTTTCTCTGGGAATTCCATTCCAGCCCCTCACTACCCTCACAGGGAAGAATTATTTCCCAATATCCCACCTGTCCCTGCCCTCTGGAAGTGGGAAGCCATTCCCTCTTGTCCTGTCACTCCATTCACTTGTCCAAAGTCCCTCTCTGGCTCTCCTGGGGCCCCTTCAGGCACTGGAAGGGGCTCTGAGGTCTCCCTGAATCCTTCTCTTCTCCAGTCTCAGACTTCAGCTCATCATGGGGTGCAGAGGTGGGAATACACTCAAACCGCCCGGGGATTATCACCAACACCACCTGCTTCCCTGGATGAGAGAAACTGTGGATGGGAAGGGAAGAGCAGAGGAGGGAAAAACTAAGAAAGATGAAGAGAAGTTGGACTAAAACCAGAATCATGGAATGGTTTGGGTTGGAAGGGACCTTTAACACCATCGAGTTCCAACACTCTGCTGTGCAGAGACACCTTTCACTAGACCAGGTTGCTCCAAGCATATGGAAATGACCTTCAACAGGGATAAAGCCATGGGAATCCCGAATAAAGTTCCACTACCGCTCCTCCACCCAAAAGCAAATGGTTCTGGTATTCCCCATCCCACCACACCTCGATGGCATCACCCCTGAGCCACGCGGCTCCGACACCTTTTGTCCCGGCTGCCAAATTGGCCAAGTCCCTGGAGTCAACAAAAGCTTTGGGATTACTGTAATGCTGTTAGGAATTCAGTGTGAAAGCAGACACCAGTATTAGGGATGATTATCCTGGAGCAGGTTCAATATGTTCCCACAGAATGGCACAGCAAGAGGTTAATTATGTTGCGACTGGAATCAGCTTCCAAAAGGACCATCCTTGGGTTTAAGAGGGGAATTTAATTTTCACACTCATTCAGTTCCCAGCTCTTTCAAGAGCAACGGCTCTTTATGCCAGCGTGTAAATGATGCTTTATGATCACAAACTGCTGCTTAATAGGAAATAAATCCAATTGATCCAAACTGCTTTACCTGGGACCCAGAGCACGACAGCTGCTCCGGATGTCACATTTTGAGAGGACGGGAGAAGGGCAAGATTTGGAGCTGAAACATTTTAGAGAGCTCCAAACCCACAGGAAAATTTGTTTAGCATGGCAACTGCTTTCAGCTGGGAATACTTGGGAAATTAACACCAAATCTGCTTGGCTAATTCCATTATGTCAATCAGACCACAGGAAAAGAGGAAGTTCATGGAATCCACCAGGAGCGAGGCTGCATTGGACACTGGCACTTGGAGATGAACTGTAAGGAAACACTCATTTTATCAGGCAAAGTATTAAATTCATGGAATTGTTTGGCTTGGAAGGGGCCTTTAAGACCACCTTATTCCGAGACCCTCACCACAGGCAGGGACACCTTCCACTAGAACAGGTTGCTCCAAGCCTTGTCCAACCTGGCCTTCAACATTTCCAGGGATGAGGATTCACAACCCCTCTACGCAAATCCACATATCCTGCTCAAATAAATTCTGTGGGTCTGGGTCTGCATCCAAAATTCTGGGGTTTAGGTGAAAAATACAGAATTTTTGTTTCCAGGAAATACAGAGTGGGAAAACATTACCCAGCTTGAAGAGAAGAATTCCAGCAGCAGGAAAGGGAGGGATTCTGCCCCTCTGCTCCACTGGGGTGAGACCCTACCTGGAATTCTACATCCAGCTCTGGGGTCCAACAGCAGAAGGATGTGGGGCTGCTGGAGAAGGTCCAGAGGAGGCCATGGAGATGCTCCAAGGGCTGGAGCCTCTCTGCTCTGGAGACAGCTGGGAATGTCCAGCCTGGAGAAGGGAAGGTTCCAGGCAGACCTTATTAGAGCCTTTTAAAAATCCAAATGTTTAGGAAAGCCCCACAACATCTGGAGATGTCATGGGGGAACAAAGTGATGCCTGAGCTGTTGAGAAGAAAGAAGGGGAGCGAGGAGAAGAGCATCTGGAAAAGCTGGGGATGGCACAGCCAGGAGAAATCCGACAGCAAGGAAACACTGGCAGTGAGCGTGACAGGAGAGAAGCAGAAAGAAAAGCAGCAGACGTGAAAGTCACGGAGCTACAAGAAACTCCCTGGAAAAATGCTGCTGCAAGAGACACTCAGGATCAGCCTCCCAAAAGGCTGAGGACCTGTACTCCCTTTCCAGCCCACTGGTGCAATCCCAACTTCCATCTGCAGCTGGGATGCTGCACAGGATGGATTTTAGTGGATCGGGTTCAGTGGATGTGGTGCCTTTGGGGTTTGGGTGTTCCCAGAATACCACAACATCCAGCATGGAATCATGGAATGGTTTAGGTTGGAAAAGAGCACTAAGATCATTGAGTCAAACTGTTCAGCACTGCCAATGCCACCGCTAAACCATGTCCCCAGGTGCCAAATCCACGCATTTTCTGAATCCTTCTAGGGATGGTAACTCCAACTCTGCCAAGGGAGGCTACTCCAACACTTGACCACTTTTCCATGAAGAATTTTTTCTTCAATGTCCAATCTAAACCTCTCCTGCCACAACTGGAGGTCTTTTCCTCTTGTCCTTTCCCTTGAGCCCGACCCCCATCTGGCTGCACCCTCCTGTCAGGAAGTTGTGCAGAGCCAGAAGGTCCCCCCCGAGCTTCCTTTTCTCCAGGCTGAACCCCTCCAGCACCCTCAGCTGCTCCTGGTGCTCCAGACCCTTCCCATTCTTTGTGGAATACCATCCCTGGAAGTGCTCGAGAATGTGTGGATGTGGCAAATGGGGATGTGGATTAGTGGCAGCCCTGGCAGTGCTGGGGGAACGGATGGGACTCGATGATCTCAGAGGTCTTTCCCAACCAAAGCCATCCCACATTTATCCAAATCCATATCATTTTCCAAAGGGGTCTGGGTCACTTCAGCCCCACCAGACCCTGGCAGCAGGTGATTTGGGAAGCCTTAGAAAATAATGGGAAGAACTGTGCCTTTGACTCAGCGCTACAATTCCAACACCAATATTCCAACTACAACAGAAACACCAGCAAATATTTTGGTTTATTCCCTCCAATCCCAAAATACAGAGAGAGGCAGAGACAGAAGGGTCCAGTAAGGTCTTGATGGGGACAGGAGGACACATCACCAACCTCCCAGTAACCCCAGTAACCCCACCAGCTCTGTCACTTCCTCATCCCCACTGCCAAAAAGCCCCAGGATAGCCCTTCTAAACATCACAGGAGCAGGAAGAGCCTTCCAAGGATGAGGAGACCCCACGTTATCCACCAAGATTGGCAAGAGGAGGTCACACTGAAGGCCCTGAACACCATTTTCCCAGCTCCAGCCTGTGTTAAAGAGCCTGAATGGGTCTCTGGAGCATCGGCCCTTGTTCAAACACAACCCTTATTATTATTATAACAAAAGAGGGTGGTGGGTTTTCCTTCCCCCCTTCCCTCAGCGAATGATTATTAATGTGTTTCCAGGAGCTGGATCCATTCCTCTAAATGAGAGCGGGATGGCAGGAGGAAAGCTGATAAATGCCCTCCTCCCCCCGGCCTCGCGGCAGGAGCTGCCAGGGGTGCTCGTTCTAACAAGCTGCAGATGGAAGACAACTGGAATAACAAAGTATGAATTTTTATGAGTCTAATAAATCACTCCACTTTTCCTGCTCTTGATCGTTTCCAGCACTTCAGACACCAGAAAAACCCTGGCTATAATCAAATGGGTTCAGGGATCTCGTGTTCACGCCTCACCGTGGCACGGGGAGAGGTGGCTCTGCCTCGGGAAACGATGGGAGCGCTCGGCAGGCTGGAATTCCATTTGCATTCATGCTTTAGGATTGACTTCTCTTTTTTTTTAATATATATTTTATTTAAATTTAACAAGGAAAAATTTGAATCTCTTAGGTATTCCCCACCCTCAAAGCCACTTATCCAACAGAAGGCCAGCTTTCAGCTTTCTAAGCATCCACTTAAAAAGAACCTGACCCGACTCTGGCATTCAGCAGAGGAACTTGGATAAACTCAGGGAGATGGGAGGAAAACTTTGCAGGCAGAAGGTTCATTAAGATCTTTTTAATTCTCCTTTCTAAACTTTGATATAAAGCAGGTGATGGACAGGCTCAAAATCCATCCTTACAAGAAACAAAGAGATTCAACTACAAGTTGTAACCACTGAGTAGGTGCACACGGGTTTGCCAAGGGAACTGTTTTCCAGAAAGCCAGAAAAGTATCACATCCATGGAAAGAAAGAACCAGGACATTATTTTCCTTAGCAAAAAACCACTCTTGAAACCTCCTAGATAGAGGAGAATGGAGCTGAAGTCAGACACACCGCAATGGTTCCCTCCCCATGGAATGAGATGAACTTCAAGGTCTCTTCCAACTCAAACCATTCCATGATTCCATGTGCTAAAGAAAAGGAGAACCATTGCCCCACATCAGTCTAGAGTCCCTCAAGATGAAGCACAGCTCCAGGATTTTTGAAATCTGAAATACAAAACACTCCTTATAATCACAGAATCATTAAGGTTGGGCAAGACCTCCAAGATCATCAAGTCCAATTTGTGATCGATCCTCACCTTGTCACCCAGACCAGAGCACTGAGTGCCACATCCAATTATTCCTCGAACACTTCTAGGGATGAGGACTCCACCACCTCCCTGGGCAGCCCTTTCCAATGCTTAACGACCCTTTCCACGATGAAATTTTTCCTGAAATGGAGTTAATGCTGCAGCACTCCCAGTCCCCCAGCGCCCACATTGACAGCGAGCCCCTATCTCAGTATCACAAACCTCAACACTTCACCTCCCTGAAGGAAGGACGCCAAGTTAACAGGGAAACCTGTTGTTTCCATCACCCTTATCCTACCCTAGTCTTTAATCCATCCAATATGTTCTTTTCCCCTGCTTTTCATTTGCTTTTCCAGCACTGTACTGCATCAGGGAGGGAATTCATCTTTGACAAACATTTACCGATTATCAAATCACAACTGCAGCCGCCGACAGGGGCAATAAGTCACTTTAAGCAGCCGCCCGTATTCCAGGCTCAGGAGTTTGGGCAGCTCCTCGATGACAAATCACTCCTGTCAAAGCCGCGTGTTCCCGGCCGCTCCGGAGCCGTGTTCCCTGTTGTTCCACGCTACCTGGTGTTTAATGACAACACTGTCAGACTAAGACGAAGCCGCTGCGCCACCGACTGCCAAAGCCCCATTAGAGGGAAGATTGAGACCCTACTCTTCCCAAACTCACTCAAGCAACACAACCCACGAGTTTTTATAATTACGGCGCGAGAGCCATCGATCCCGCGCTGACATCCAACCTATCCCTATGAAATGGGAGTAGTTTGCTGGCTGACAGTTGCTATAGATTATTGTGGGTGGGTTGGTTGTTTTTTTTCCCCCCTTTTTATCCATCGCTCGGCAAAGCTCGGGATGGATGGGAAGGAAGAAGAGGAAAACGCGTGCGGTCTTTTCAGTGCTGTTTCTATCCCAGCTCTTTCCCTTCAAAGGAACTTCAGAGAATCCCAGAATGGTTTAGGTGGGAAGAGACCTTGAAGATCATCCAGTTCCAAAGCCCTACCACAGGCAGGGACAACTTCCACTATCCCAGGTTGCTCCAAACCCTGTCCAACCTGACCTTGAACACTTTCAGGGATGCGGCAGCCACAGCTTCTCTGGGCAATCTGTGCCAGGGCCTCCCCACACTCCCAAGGAAGAATTCCTTCCTTTTTTCTGCTCTAAATCTCCCCTTTCGGTCAAAACTTTCCCCCTCGAGGAGGAAGAACGTTGCTGTTGCTTTAAAGAAAAGTGTTCATCTGCTTGAAGCTGTTACAGCATCCGTTAAGCTCCTATAAATAAGGAATTTCACAGCCTAAGCTGTGCATGAGCATTAGGGCATGTGGTTGATTTCCTTGGATTGCCCATTTGGGTGATCCAGCTGGATGGGTTTGGCACTCATCCACTTCTCCCACCTCCCTAAAGACCATGGCTTCAGCTGTGCTGGAGGAGAAAGAATCCAACGGCATTCCATACTCAGCATGGGGTTGGATGGCACCAAGAGGCACCCAAACCCTACCCACCACCCCATTCCATGGGCAGAACTTAAGAAATTGACCACTAGGACTTAAATGGGATCAGAGGACCCAAAACCACCATTCCTGCATCAGAGATGGAATTTTCTCAAAGGTCTGATCCTAAAAAACATCCTTTTCAGGATGGGGTGCAGTGAGAGGGAGCTTAAATCATGGAAACACAACGCCAAGACTTTTCCTTAGACTAAATCCACATGGAGGCCAGGGTCACTGAAATTTATGATGCGGAAAACAGGATTACAAGAAGGAAATTCCCACTGGCTACCTGAATGGCTCAGGGGAGCCAATCCTCCTTAGAAAATCCCGAGTAAGCACCAGACTTGGGAATAATTTTGATTCAAGGTCCTCTCAGGCACATGGTGGAATTCATGGGGTGTCCTGTGCAGAGCCAGGAGTTGGAATGGATGGCCTGTGTGGTTCCCTTCCAACTCAGAATATTCCATGATTCCTTTCAGCCATGGTTTTGAAGTATAAAGGTACAAAGATGAGCCCGCATCACTTTTTTAGGAAAAGAAGAAAGCTTTGGCATTGGTGGCTCCTCAGCTCCCGAGGTCAACAACATCATCATAAGGAAAACTCAGACCTCCAAGTCACCCGATTCAAATCAACTCTGCTACATCCAAGGCTGCTAATGAAGAAGGGAACAAAGCAAAGAAAAAATTCCATTTTTGGTGGAAAGCAAATGCTCTTTTTACCCAAAATGTCCATAATCCCATCTCTACCCTCTGATCCAGTGCTTTACATTCAGGTTTCTACTCCTGAATCCCTGAGCATCATCCTGGAGCATGTGCCATCCCATGCTGGAGCATGTTGTGCCTCTCCAACAGCAAGGCTTGAAGCAAATGGCATCTGGCCAAGGCCAGGTTGGATTGGGCTCGGAGCAACCTGTATTCATGGAAGGCGTTCCTGCCCATGGAAGAGGGCTGGAATGAGATGATCTTTGAGGCTCTTTCAACCCAAATCACTTTCCCTCAATCTCTTCCTGTGACTCCAAACCTCCAGGGGCACTTGGATTCTATTCCAACAAAAACTTAATTTTCCAAAGGCTGAGTGATAGGTGAGCAGAGCATTCCCTTTGGGATCACCCAGGGGTGTCAGTGTGAGAGGGGGAAAGAACAACAAATCTCCCTTTTCCAACCCCCCACAGCTAATGAGCTGCTCCAGACACGGGGGGAAATATTTGATAAATTTTCATTTCCTTTCTGAAGCTATCAAATAATCTTTTTATTGACAGCGCTCCAGGGTTTTTCCCATAGTGTCAGGGAAAAGGGCACGTACTCTTGCTTGTTATTAAACCAAATACATATTTTGGTGGGAAAAACGGCTACAATCCACCTCTTCCTCCAAAAAAAATCCTCCAGTTATGAGTGCTGCAGAATTCCCTACATCTCACAAGCCATGTCGGAGCCTGGTTCATGCCCCCTGACCCAGAAGGGATAATGGAGGGAAGATAAACCCAGAATTGTGGAATAGCTGAGGCTGGAAAATACATCCAAGATCAAGTCCAACTGTTAACTCAGCATTGCCACGTTCACCACTAAATTACATTCCCAAGTGCCACATCCACACATTTCTGCATCACTTCCAGGGATGGCGATTCTATCACCATGCTCCAAGGGATGGAGCCCCTCTGCTCTGGAGCCAGGCTGGGAGAGCTGGAAAAGTCTAGCCTGGAGAAGAGAAGGATCCAGGGAAACCTTGGAGCACCTTCCAGTGCCTAAAAGGACTCCAAGAGAGCTGGAGAGGGACTTGGAACAAGGGATGGAGGAACAGGACAAGGGGGAATGGCTTTCCACTGCCAGAGGGCAGGGATAGATGGGATATTGGGAAGGAATTCTCCGTGAGGGTGGTGAGGCACAGGTTTTCCAGAGAATCTGTGGCTGCCTTATTCCTGGAAAAACTCAAGGTCAGGCTGGATGGGGCTTGGAGCACCCTGGGATAGTGGAGGGTGTCCCTGCCCATGGCAGGGGATGGAATGAGATGGTCTTAAAAGATCCCTTCCCACCCAAACCATCCCAGATTCCATGAAGACACAAGGCAAGGGCACCAAGACATTGCCTCAGCACAGCTCCAGCCCCTGGCAACAACAATCACCCAACAAACAACATCCTAAACCGAGAAACAGCTGGATTTTAAAAAGGACCATGGGCTAAATCACTTTGGATTTCCTGCTGGTTCACAGCTTGATGGCTTCTTGTCCAAAGGTCAGAAATTCCCTCTCCGAAATCCCCCTGGAATAGACTCTCTATAAAAAGAACCTCACAGCAAATCCCACGTGCGAACCATAAAGCCGTAATCCCTGGAGCTCCAGGGATTCTGCACATGCCACTGGGAGTGTGAACAGCCAGACTCCCAGGCTGAATCTCAACTGCAGTAATGCCTCCCAAAGTTTTCCCATTGGCTCCCAGAAGATCCATGCACTGGCTATTTCTCAAGACCTCAGGATTTAATCCAGTAGAGCAAAGCTTTCAGGAGGGATTATGACCAAGGAATCAAAGATTTCCAGGATGGCTCAGGAGCTCCACAAAACCAGGCACAAGGTTTTACAAAGTGTCCATATATTTTCTTTTACAATAACCCAAAGCAATCCATGGTCTTGGGGAATTTATGTCCCATGCGCGGGAAAACTTGATCTTATGTAAATGAAGACACATAAATTAAATGACCAAATAAAACCACTGGAAAATTCAAAAGGAGGAATAAAGGAAATCTTGTATCGCACAATTTTAGCACGATGGGGTAGAGAGTTTCCACTGCCAGAGGGCAGGGTTAGATGGGATATTGGGAAAGAATTCTTCCCTGGGAGAGTGGGGAGGGGCTGGGACGGAATTCCCAGAGAAGCTGTGGCTGACCCTGGATCCCTGGAAGAGCTGAAGTCCACGCTGGACATGGGGCTTGGAGCAGGATGTTGTAGAGAGCCAGAAGGTCCTCCCTGAGCCGCCTTTTCTCCAGGCTGAGCCCCCCCCAGCTCCCTCAGCTGCTCCTGGTGCTTCAGACCCTTCCCAGTTCGGCTCCTTTCTCCAAACAACAAGAAACCCGAGGTCTTTCCCATGAGCTCTTCAGAGCCACCAAAGTGACAGAGGAAAGCACCAACCCCCCTCCCCAGCTGCCCCAATTCCCACAGGAGCACATGGAAAAGGCAGCAGGATTTTAGGGAAAGGCAGCAGGGACACCCTATTAACCTTTCTCTCACAGGGTTCCTGACATGTCCACACCGACGCCAGGCCGTCACAACTCACATCCCGTTATTTGGCCAAACTCAAACCATCTCCAAGAAAACAGTTTGGAAAACTCTGTCCCCACAACCCCCCCCCCCCTTCCCTTAACTCCTCGGAGCGCAGCGGCACAAAACGCCTTTCCTAATGTTTCACACTCCGAGAGCTCCTCCAGCCCGTGCTGTAATCCCCACAAAGTGCTTCCCAAAACAGCTGCAGCTCTCCTTAATTAGTCTCCGCGGGCAACGGGCATTAACGATTCAGTCAGATGAACGACTATTTCTGTGTAAACCCCATGCGCTCTCCCTGGAAGTCTCTCCATGCATCCATCAGGAATGGCTCTGTTGAGCAGTCGAGCGCTGACCTTTTGGCCAAACCCTTCTGGAAAAGCCACATTAGGAGGAGGTGACCACCAGTGGCTCCGAGGTGGTGTCTCCATGAGGAAAGCACTGACCAGCTCCAAGGTCAGCGGGAATTCAAACCCACCTGCAGGTCTTGGGAGAGACATGGTCAAGACAAGGAAGCAACTTCCAGCCCCCGAATTTGGTCCACGGTTCATGGATTTGGGATAAACTCTTAAATTACAGCAAGAGCTTGCTGCGTTTGCTCCAGGGCTCCTTTAACAGGAGCTGCATTCCAAGAAACTCAACGTCTTTACTCAGGCAAATGGGGCTCCAGGGTCTGAACAGAAGGGAGCGGGAAGATGTTTATCCCATCAAAGCTTTGTCTTGACTCAGCGATTCCAGGGAAGCCTTCAGCAAAAATAACTCCTTGAGCAGGAGCAGGTTCTGCAATAAAACCCAGCCACCGTGTCCACCTAGTGCCTAATCAGGGACCAGGTTTTAAAAGTAATTATAATAATTAACAGGAGGGGAAAAAAAGCTGAGAACTTGGGAATCAGATGCTCATAGAAAAGATGGGGTGGAGGAGAAAACAGCTGAGCAGGTGGAGATTTTACCACAGGTTTTAAGGTGTTCAAGGCAGAAAATGACTGAATCTCACATTAAAATGTTCCTTGGATAGCTGTGTCTGACAGGGAATAGACTTAAGGGTCAAAGGGATTTGTGCACCAGCCAAAACACCCTCTGGGATTCATAGGATATCCTGAGCTGGAAGGGAACCGCGAGGATTAACGAGTCCAACTCCTGGCCCCACACAGGACATCCCAAAAAATCCCCCTCTGTGCCAGAGAGCCCTTTCCAACGGCTTTGGCAGCCTTGGGGCCATGACCTTTCCCTGGGGATCCTGTCCCAGCACCCCATCACCCTCTGGAGGAGGAACCTTTTCCTGATACCCCACATAAACCTTCCCTGACACATTTCCAGCCATTCCCTCAGGTTGTGGCTGTGGTCACAGAGAGCAGAGATTGGAGCTGCCACTCCTGAGGAAACTCAAGATCCCAATGATTCTTCCCGCAGTCTCCTCTTCTCCAGGTTTTTCCCCTCCAGGCCCTTCATCGTGTGCCTTTGGGACAGCTTTAGATCCCTATTTCTGGGATTACACGTTCCAGCTGTTTTTCTCCAGGAGCTCAACATGTGCTGTCCCCAGTGTCCCCCCAACTCCTCCTCCCACCAGCTCCAGCCCAAGGAATGAGTCTTCCAGAGGGGGCTAAACATCCTCGAGGATAACAAAAGCCAACCAGCTAAGCAAAATCTTCCTCCAAGCTCAGCACAAACCTCAGCAAGAGGCTTCTCCAGGCTGATTTTCTCCTCTTGATGTACCTGTGCACATCCCAGAAGTGGCAGGAAAGTCCCCAGACACCCCTCAGCTCTTAGGGAAAGAAAAGTGCTTCCTTCAGGGTGGTGGCTCCCAGGAATCCACTGAGCCAGTGCCGTGTCTCCGAGCAATTTGAGGCTGGAGAGAGCCAGAGGAGCAGCACACGGCACACCTCCTCTTTTCCTTCGTCTCCAGTTTTTTCCCTTCCTGCTGGGCACAGACATCACACGGGAGGTGCCTGCAGGATCTGCTTCCCGCCCCAAGGAACATGGGGAGGGGCACCCCGGGAGCAGCACCTTCCATCAGAGCTTCATTTGCAGCCAGAGATTTTCCAGCCCCTCCAGGAGCTCCTCTGGATCCAAGGGCGACACAAACACCAAGTGGCGCCGCAGGCTCCCGGGAAGTTCCCAAAGTGGCTCTCAGGTGGGGAAAAATATCCCTATCCTGCTGAAAACTCCAAACTTCTCCATTAACTTGCCTCATCCCAGAATCCCTCTGGATTCCCTCATGGATAACACCATCAATGTCACCAAAACCTCTCTTGGAACGAATCCCAAACCTCCCCCTCGATTAACACAAGTGGACATAAAACAACCCAAACCAACTCGAGGCTGTTTCAAATCATAAACCACCTTTGATTTTTTTTTCCTATCCATAAAACCTGGGACAATACGGAAGCCCAGGAGGATGTTTATCCATAAAGTTGGAGTGGAATATCAATATTTATCTGATGGAAATTTAAAACGAGCCGGGAAGTGATTATTGATAGAGGGATCAGGAATTTTCACCAAACTGAATGAAAGCAATGACAGCACCACTGCCAAAATACACCTTATTCCATAAATACTCTATTCCCAGCTTCCACAAAAGGAAATCCCAGAAACCTGGTGTAGTGGAAAAGGCTGGAATGAGGTGGTCTTTAAGGTCCATTACAAAACCATTCCAAACCATTCTGGGATTCAAAGTATTTACAGCATTTGCAGGGGGAAAAAAAAGGGAGAATGAGGGTGGATTTCCAGGGATAATTTCTGCGGAAAACCTCTGGAATACAAATGGGAGCTGGAGTGGGGGGCTCAGTCTGGAGAAAAGGAGGCTCAGGAGGGACCTTCTCACTCTGCAACTCTCTGACAGGAGGGTGGAGCCAGGTGGGATCAGGATCTGCTCCCAGGGAACAAGGGACAGGATGAGAGGAAACAGCCTCAAGCTGCGCTAGGAGAGGTTTAAGTCGGATATTGGGAAAACTTCTTCATGGAAAAGGTGGTCAGGCACTGGCACAGTTGCCCAGGGCAGTGGCAGAGTCCCCATCCCTGGAAGAATTTAAAATCCCTGTGGATGTGGAACTTGGGGACACAGTCAGTGGCGGCCTTGGAAATACCTGGGCTCCAAAGTTTTTTCCAACCTTAATGATTCCATGATTTATCTCGTGGATTTTGCATTTTGCCACCTGATATTTGCACCTATCTCCACACTGATTTGTCCCTGAGGGCTCCAGCCACCACTTTTCATGGAAGGAAGGAGAAATTCCTTTCTCCATGCAGCTTCCTGGGAGCAACCAAGTGGGAGGATTAGGAAGGAGGGAATCAGGTGGGGAAACTGAGGCAGTGTCCAGGATACTTTGCTGGAAAAGAAAAGGAGACATCAGTGCTGCCCTGACTTCCCAGGATTTCCCTCCCTTCAATTAACACCTGATCCCTTCTCCAGGAATTCAGGAGAGAGGATAAAAGCAGGATGTCAACAAAAGAGCAGCACTTTTCCAGCAGGGGTGCTGGAAATGGTTGGAGTCTCCAAGATAATTGTGTCCATGTGCAGGGTGGGAAAGTGGCTGGAGTCAGGTTTCAGTCCAGCCGTGAATTCCCAAATTATGGGGCTATTAATACATCCCGGGATGCTGGGACACGGCCATGGCATGCCAGCTGTGCCTCTGGATTGGGAACAACTGCGTGCTGGAAGTCTGGACCCAGGACTGTGTGGCCCTTTCCATAAAACCAGACCCAGCCCCAGCACTGATCCCACCGATCATCACTGATCCAGGGATAGCTCTGCCCTCCAATTCCCAAAATTCATCCTTAAAAAGTGGTTAATAATCTGGATCCTTACATGGAATTTCACTAAATCCATGCAGAAAAACCTCAAGCTGAAGTCTAAAAGAGCTTTAGCCCTGGCCACATTCCAAGTGTCTCAGGATCCAGGGACTGCTCTGCTCTCCACTTCCCAAAATTTCATGCTTTGTAAGTGATTAATCTGGATCCTTACATGGAATTTGGGGTTAATTCTGCTGCAAATCCCTGCAGGAAGACCTCAAACTGAGGTTTAAAGGAGCTTTACCCTCTGTCACATCCCAGGTCTCAGATTCCAGGGATCATTCCACCCTTCACATCCAGAGATTCATCCTTAAAAGTTTGGATCATTTTGGATCAAATTTTTACACAAAATATGGGATTAATTCTCCTGCAAATCCCTGTAGGAAAAGCTCAAATTCAGTTTTAAAGGGGTTTTAGACCCTGTCACATCCCAGGTCTCAGATTCCAGGAATTGTTCTCTCTCCATTTAAGAATTGCTTAATCTGGATGATTACATGGAATTTGGGATTAATTCTGATGCAAATCCTGGCAGGGAAGAGCACAATGGGGAATTCTTTGCTCTTCCCTTAGGATACCTCAGAGGAATTTTTTAACACAGCCCTCAACATCCCACTTTCCCTCATTTAAAAGCAAGAAAACCAGGAAGCAGAACGACAAACAGACTCTTCCTGGAGCAGACAGAACGATGAACAGCAAAAACAAGGATAAAACTCAAAAAATTCCCCAAATCACCTTTTTTTTCCTTTCCAAGCTGCTTTAACACTTCCTTGACTGCCCTAAATCCTAAGCAATCTCATTCCCATTCTCCAATCTCTGCTTTAAAAAAAAAAAAAATCGGAATAAACCAATTTTTAATAAACCAAATAAATCAAGGAATTCCTTGATTTATCCAAGTGTTTAAGCCCACTTAAACTCCTGTACCACCAAATTAACGCCCTCAAGAATCCCGGGAACAAGCTCCCGAGATTCCTTTGCATCCCCCCCTTAACTCTTTCCCGAAGGGAGGGAGAGTGAGCAGCGGGAAAAACCGCAAAGGTTGGAGCTCTTTTCCAAGTCTCCTAACGAATTTCCCGGCTCGCCGGGATGACAGATCACCGAAGCTCCAGATGGATTGCTTGGAAAAGTGAGATGGTCGTGTTTGGGCCCCGACGTCAGCACATCCCATCAATCTCCGGGGAGTTCATCCCCACCTGCCCCCCTTCCCTTTTCCAGACTTCATTCCCACTTCATTACTGGATGGAGTGAGCCGGGAGTGTCTGATTTACTGGATACTTCCTGAGCTCCGGGGAAGGCACTGGGAAAATGGGAGCGGAGCTTTGTATTCCCAAAGCAGCACCTGCCCTGTTGATATTCCTTAAAAAGCAGCACAAGGCAGCAGGGAGGAAGGGATTCATCCTACGGAATGATGTGGTTTTCCGCTTCCCTCTTTTTGGGTGGTAAAATCCTGAGAGAAATGCGCTCCCTGGAAGGACAATACATCCCAAAGGGACTGCCCTGCTCCCCTGGGAATCTCCTGCTGATCCCATTCTCCTACACCAAATGCTTGAATGCAAGGACAGCCCAGTTTTCCTGGCTGGACAACACATCCCAAAGGCTCTGCCTTGCTTTTCCAGGAATCTCCTAGAAATACAATTCCCCTAAATCAAACACCAGGAGCCTCAACATGGGAGAGCCCAGTTTTCCTGGCAGGATAATACATCCCAAGGGGTCTGCCCTGTTCCTCTGGGAATCTCCTGGAGATCCACCCTCCTACACCAAACACCAAATGCCTGAATCCACAGGATAGCCCAGTTTTCCCGACTGGACAACAAATCCCAAAGGTTCCGCCCTGCTCCACCAGGAATTTCCTGGAGATCCCACTCTCCCACATGAAATTCCAGGAGCCTCAAGTCACAGGAGGAGCCTGAAAATCTGCAGGAGCAGATTTACCCTGTGGAAACTTTGCAGGACATCACAAAACCCCACCTTAAATCACCACCAGAGCGGATTTACATCATCAATTCAGCCTTTTCCCAAAAAAAAAAAAACCTTTATCCTGATTCCCAGAAAGGAGCTGGACAGCTTTTCCCACTCTTTTCCATAAATCTGTGCCCTCCCTGGATAAGCCCAGCCGTGCTGAAAACGGATTTTTGGCACTCTGTGACATAAAGGTGCTGCTCCTCCCAGCTCCCAGGTAATTTCCTGGTCAGCATCCCTTTATCCCACCATCTGCTGGAATGATTACGAGCTGGAAAAATCCTGACCCAGCAGGAAAAGTGGAGAAGGATGAGGCAGAGGGAAGCAGATGCAGCAGGATCGGGCTGGAGCGGAGTTACAGCACGGAGCATGTGCCTCAACATTCCCCTCTCCGGAACAAAATCCTCTTGGATATGTATAAAAGAGGGGAAAAGAAGGGGAAAAAAATTCCCATCATGAGGATATTTCATGGAAAAATGAGGGTTTGGAGGTTGCTTTTTTATTTTGCACAAGGAATTTTATGTCATAAAAAGGGAATGTTCCCATTTACTCAAATTATAATAGAAGGGAGTTTGGGATTTTTTAAAATCCCAAATTTTTGTCCGTGAAAAGCCAGGAATGCACATCCCATTTTTATCCTTTACAGGGATCCCCTCACTCCTTAATTTGGTCACTCTGGCACAAAGCTCTCTGCCAGAAAATCCAAGACAATCCAGGTCGGCAGGGACCGATCGGAAAAGATGGATTTGATTTTCCAACGGAGCTTTTTGCGCTCTTGTTCTGCTCCAGAGGGTCCGGAGGTGATACCACCCCATTTCCTCCCCTTGTGGAGCAATTAAAGCAGCGATTAATTAATTAATTGTGGCTAAGGACAGGGCGAAAGTTTTGGGAAGGCAGGGAAATGAAATAATCTTATCCAATAAAAATTCCCGGTAAACTCACCGTTCTTGGGAATCAATTACCGAGACAGAAATCGGCTTCGTGTGGGAAACATCCCAGAGGCAGCAAAAAAGCAACACCAGCTCTGTCCCTAAGGCAGGAATCCCACACGGAGTGGGAAAAGGTAATTACAGGAGCACTGGAAAACAGGATTTATTCCCAAAGGGGTTTTTAACAGAGCATCATTTTCTCAGCGTCTTATTCCGCTCTCACTCCCAATAGTTCAGGAATAGTGGGAATGAAGGAGTTAAAAAAAACAACACAGTGTTTAAATTCAATTCTTGCACCTCACAGCTTATCCAGGATATCCCAAATTATCTAGGATTCATGAAGACCTCAGAGGGTTTAACAGAAGAGGAGCTGGGATATGCCTCACTTTATTAGGGATTGAAGGGCAGAATTAGGGATTAAACCCAAATTTACCCTGAAAGCCCCACAAAAATGAAGGCAGGGCACGACTGCCGGGGAAATTCCAAGCAGCTCTGGCCCGGCTATGATTCCTGCTGAACACAGGGATATTTTGCTGCTTCTTGTAACTCTCAGTTCGTTTTTCCCTATGGGAAAAAAATCCTTTCTCCAGGAAAACGGCAGAGGCATCGTGCCCCCTAGAGGGTACCGTGGCAGGTCCTGGTGTCAGATCCTGCTTCTCCATATCCCAACGGGAAAAGACGAAGGGAAAAATCAATTTCTTCCCACAGATTTCCACACCTGTGCCTGAATATGCTTTGTAAAGAATTGGAAAAGAAAGGGAGAAATGCATCCAGGAATTATAAACTTTGCAGTACAAGGCTTCAAATTTTATCCCCCCAAATTTTCCTTTCCAACTGGGAAATTGGTGTAATTAAACCCCAAACCAAGGAATCCAGGGAAAAAAATCTATCCCAAACCAAGGAATACAGGGAAGAGATCCCTTCTTGTTTTGCTGGAGCAACACATACGGAATTAAGCTCTCCAGGCAAGCTGGGCTGAGTCCAGTTATCCCTAAAAATCATCCCAAAAGGATCCGTTTGGGATGTGGTCTTGCTCAAAGCCTCAGGGGGGGTTTATTCACCAACCCATCTCCCATTCCCAAGTCTCTTCCCGCATTTCAACGCTGGGAAAATGCTGAGTCCGACAACACAGCTGTGATTAAACGGGAAAGTGGAAGGGGAAAAACAGGGAAAAGCCAAAAGGAATAGGTTTGAAGCGAGAGAGTGGGAACAGATGGGAGTCAATGAGGCACAGAAATACAAGGAAAAGGCTGCTCCTGCCTCAGGGAGCTGCCAAGGTGAAGGATCCATGCCGGGAAAGGGATAGAAAGGGAATATCCTGACACGGGATAGAGCTTGAGGAGCATCCACAGATGGGGAGGGGGATGTTTGCTCCTCTTTGAATGTATTGTCTGGAAGGGGGGGCTTGGGGAAGGGGGGGGGAGTGTTTTCCTGGTGTAATTTAAGGAGCCAAAAATCCCAGATTTTGCGCAAGGCAGCAGCCCTGGTTTATCCCAAATCCCAAACCATGCTTTCCATGGGGCACAGGAATGTCCTGCTCCACTGTCAGCAACACCTCTGCGACTTCACCAAGCTCTCAGGACACCTTTCCCAGCTGGTTATTCCAAGAAAAACATGGAACTGGGAAGATGAGGACACAGCAAGCTCAAAGAGCTGGGTAGCCTGGAGCTGACATTCCCACAGGGAACAAGATGAGCCTTCCCTCCAGGCTTCCTTCAGCTGACTCCCTCAGGCTGGTTCCAAGATCCCTGGCTCTTAATTAAGCGTGGCTAATCAGACACCTGGAATTATCCAGCCCTGTCGCATTCCCAGCAGGAAAAGGGGAGGGAAAATAAACCCCACTCCACTTGTTTCACCACCAGCCTGAGCTCAGGGACAGCTGCAGATTCTGACCAGGAGCTTCCCATTTGTTTGGGAGCTTTGGCAAAGGTCCAAGGGGGAAAAAAAAGGGAAAAGGGATTTTCAGCTGTGGGTGTGTATTGGAATAACACCTTTGGGAAGTGGCACCTGGGAAGTTTTTGGCACTGCAGGGAGCAAGGTGGCACCAGAGCCAGACTGGAACATCCAGACTCCAAATTACAGGATTATGGAATGGTTTGGGTTGGAAAGGACCTTCAAGATCATGGAATTCCAACCCCTGCCATGGGCAGCAACACCTTCCACTATCCCAGGTTGCTCCAAGCCAAATCCAACTTGGCCTTGGATACTTCTAAGGATGGGGCAGCTTCTCTGGGAATTCCATTCCAGCCTCTCACCAGCTTCCACGGAGGAATTCCCTCCCAATTTCCTATCTAACCCCTGCCTTCTGGCAGTGGGAAGCCATTCCCTGTGTCCTGGCACTGCATTCAATGTGAAAAAAAGAAAAAGGAGCTCTTGGATTGAATACAATGGTGACAAAACTTCCAGGGATTTTCCCCAACACCAGCTGTGCTTTTTGAAGGAGATGCACAGGATCCTGGAGAAGTTGTGGAGTCCCCACATCCCTGGATTTTTTCCAGGCCAGGTTGGATGGGGCTTGGCGTACCTAGAATAGTGGAATGTGTCCCTGCCCATGGCAGGGGGTGAAACTGGATGAGCACTGAGGTGCTTTCCAACCCAAACTATTCCAGGATTTTAGGAAGGTGAGGGTCACCGAGCTGACAGCGAGCAGGGATTCTATCCCGGGAAAAGGAGAAGGGAGCACAGCAACAACACCCATCTCCCATCACCTCCTCAACTCCTTCCCAGCCCTCATGGAATGACAGACGAGGGAAGGGGGGGTCAATCCACAAGGAATCAGAAGAGCCAAGTGGCAAATCAACAGCAGAATCAGGATGAGATCATCTGCAAAAATTACCCCGGGAGGTGTTAGGAATCGAATCCCACACCATTCCCTGTTGGCCTCAAGAGCCCCTGATCTCCCACCCTCTCCAGCTTGGGATGCTTTTTTAATTTACGGGAATCACATCTTGCCTGGAGCTTTCCATGACGAATCCCATCAATTCGACGCATCCGAACCGAATCTTAAAATTGGAAAGGCACCTGTGAAAGGAGCGAGGAGCTTCCCGAGGCCGCGGAGCGGAGGCCGAGCCAGGGCCGACGTTCCTGGCGTGAGTCAGATGCCAAGCTGGATGTTTCCGTAGGGACTCGACAAATCCAAGCGCTGTCCCGAGCCAAGGGGGGTAAAGATAGATCCAGCACACCAGGACAAATCCGCGACTGGAGCTCCTCTTGTTCCCAGTTTTCCCCGTTTTTCCTCGTGTGCTGTCTCCCTGTTCTCCCTCACAAGTGATCCCCCCGCTTGGGAGTATTGGGAGGAAAGTTGGGAATGGGATAAGGTTACTCTATCCCGAGGGAGGGAGAAGTGGCTTGCTCACAGCTGGCATTCCCTCGTTTTCTCACAGGCAGCTAATTGGGAATTTTCATCACTCCCGCTGTTATATATGGACACAAGAGATGGAAAAGGGAAAAGATGATGACTCGGAACAGGTGTTTTCATTAAGGATTTCAGCGGGAATATTTCCGCAGCCTGCCGAAACCAACTTCCAGGAGTCAAACCCAAGGCATGGCCCGGAAAAAGGAGCAGCTCAGGACATTCCTGATTCCTTTTCCATGGGCTGATTCTGGAGATGAGGGTTGAGACAATCTCTGGAGATGTACAAATGTCACTCAAAGGAATAAGAACTACAGGTGTCACCTCACAAACCCATGGGATGCTTTTGGAATGTTCTTTTCTGTTCATGGATACAAAAAAATTCCATTAATTTTCCTCCATTGGAAAATAATAATATATGGAATAGCATATGGGGGAAGTAAGTCTTAATTAGCAGGAATTCCAACTCCTCTAAGTAATCCTAGAGAAGAGAATGATCTTTCCTCTCCTACATGTACCTGCACTCTGGTACTTCACACCTGCAAATATTCTTGTTACACGGAAAAATTGGATGGAAGAATATCCTGGAGCATCACAGCCATGGAGGTGGATCATTCCAGCCCACTGAGCCCAAGGACCTGCCAGGACCACGGGATGCGGAGTCATAATCTTGGTTCTAATTCCAGCTCTATCCCAATCCATGGGTATCCTGGAGCAAGTCCAGAGGAGGTCATGGAGATGCTCCTAGGGCTGGAGCCTGGCTGGGAGAGCTGGGAATGTCCAGCCTGGAGAAATTAGGCCTCCAGGGAGACCTAAGAGCCCCTTCCAGTGCCTGAAGGAGCTCCAGGAGAGCTGGAGAAGGACCTGGGACAAGGGATGGAGGGATACGGCACAGGGAATGGCTTCCCACTGCCAGAGGGCAGGGACAGATGGGATATTGGGACGGAATTCTTCCTTATGAGAGTGTTGAGGAGCTGGAATGGAATTCCCAGAGAATCTGTGGCTGACCCTGGATTCCTGGAAGTGTCCAAGGCCAGGTTGGATGAGGCTTGGAGAAACCTGGGATAGTAGAAGGTGTCCCTGCCCATGGCAGGGGTTGGAACTGGATGACCTTCAAAATTCCCAAACCATCCTCGGCCCTTCCTGTGGATGAGGCTGGGCTTTATTTTCCTGGATTGCCAAACTGACAGTTGGAAATAAATCCAAAATTTTACTAAATCAGGACAATTATTCACAGGAGGTTTGTTCACAGGACCAAATCCAGACACACATATTCCCACAAATGCTGAACATTCCCAGTGTCAAAGCTTGGCTGCAATGCAATCAGCAGCATTCCAAGGAATCACAGGAATCACTACTTTAACCTCTGCTCCTCCACGGCATAAAAATTCCCTGAAATCCCACAAAAACCCAGGGAAGCGGCACTTATTATTTTCCATTACAGGTATAAAATACTTGGAGCATTCCCAACAATTCCCAAGAGCTGCTGAACAACATAAGGATTCATTTGTCCCCAGGAAGTATCAGGGAGGGAAGGGAGCAGTGACCCAGAATCTGAGAGCAAATAAAGATAATAAAGTGCATTTTAGAGGGGTGAATTTCCAGCTCCTGCACTTAAATCCAGCAGGGAATGCTGCAAGGAAGAGCAGAAGGAAAAGCAGGTTTACAGGAGGGAAAATAAGGAAGAGTTATGGGATTAAAAGGAAATGCTCCATTAATATTTCTCCTTAAATAACAACAGCCATAACTCAGCCTATTCCAAGGGGTGACAACGTGACACTGGAACTGGAGATGCTCTTGGGAGTAACAAAACGACTTCCCGGGATAGTCTTTGGAGCCGGAATTGAATCGGAGATGAGATCTCTGTATTTTAATGGGATCACTCCACTGGCAGCTGCTCAGCATCCCGCAGTCATTGTCCGGGATCCCATCCCAGGAGGTGCCAAACAAATCCAAAACAAAGAGCTTGAACGAGTTGATTTTTCCTAACAATGCCATAATTGTTGGGATAACTAATTAATGCCGGCTGCAGCCTGGAGCAGAGCCCTGGCTGTGCTAATTATGGAATTTTTAATCCATTCCCTCTTGTTTCACCCGTGGAAGACAGCAAGGAGGGAGAATTGTGGAGATGCTGCTGCTTCCCAACTCTTGTTTTCCATGCTGGCTCCAAGTGATGCTCCATGACCAGGATACCAGGAACATCCCACAGGTGGATATCTCATTTTTCTCTCTTCCTTGGCTTTCACCTTAAGCCTTTTACTTCCCACATGCAATTCCCGTTCTCTCAGGACTCAACATTTAAGAATTTCAGGGATAAACTGCCAAACCACCACCTCATCTTGTCCCTTTCTCTGGAGCTGTGGAAGAAGCAACCAAAAATCCCACAGGAATGGGATGATGAAGGACTGAGCACAGATTCTCACGGAATCCAAACGTGTATTTGCTTCCAGACATGGAAATTCAGAGAAAATCCCAGGAAAGAGACTGGCTGGCAGTAGGGACAGCTGGGAAAAGCAGCATTTTGGCCACACCAATCCAACAGTTCCCTAATTCCCAGTTAGAAAGGGAAATGCCAGCGTTGCTCCTTCCAGTCGTTTTTTTCTCACTCCCACACCAGCAGCTCTTCCCATTAAGTACTCCAAAATCCCTCCTTAACATCCCTAATTATTTAATTTTTACCCCAAATTTTCAAAGGGAAAGCTGGGCAGAGAGAGGAGATGCTCAGCCATGGATCACATCCACATCCAAACAGATTTTAAGGATTGTAGGACGTGTCACCTCGGGAGATGGGCCCTGGCATGCACTGAATCCATGGAGCACATCCACACAGCCCCGGATCTCCTCCGTAAATGTTTTCCAACACTTGTGACCCAGCTGTAATCCAACCTGGACCACCTCAAGCTCCTTTTCCTTCTCATTTATCCCAATTTCCCCTTTCCCAAGATGGGATCCTTTGGATAGCAGATGGGATACACGTAATGTCACGCTCCGGATTGGGATTCTCCCATTGCACGGAGCCGATTAAGGGCATATTCCTAAGGAATTCTGGAGGTCAGTGTTACAATTCAGACAAACAGGGGAAGTCATTCTGAGGTGCTGAATGATTTAAAACAGAATTCCTTGCCCAGTCATTCCCGGGTGCCACCTGTCGGAGTTTAGAGCCTGAGAAAATACCCAGGAATGAGCAGAATCCCAAGGCCCAGCTCCGCTCCACCAACTGCCGTAAGGAAGAAGCTGCTAATGGCTCCTCACTTGCTCCAGGGATTATGTCATAGCTCAAATTGTATTCCCAAGGAATGGGGTTACCACATTCCAGAGGAACGTGCTGGATACACACAGCAGCTTCCCAGGGCTGGAAACAACATGGGCGGCACAAGAGCACAGGAAAGAAATATCCCAGTGGACACACAGGGAAGTTTGCTCCAAGGATATCCCTCTGGCCAAGGCTCTCAATTTTCAGATTTCTGGGAGAAGGGACACATTTCCCTTGGAGAAGGGACACACTTCCTCTGGAGACTCCAGGACGAAAACGTCCCACAGGAAAAAAAAAAAAAAGAAATTCACAGAATCATGGAATGGTTTTGGGTTGGAAGGCAGCCCCAAAACCATCACATTCCAACTCCTGTGCCATGGGCAGGGACACCTTCCACTATCCCATGTTACTCCAAGTCCTGTCCAATCTGGCCTTGAAAAGGCCAAAAAGGTAAATGATAGAGCAGAGATTCCTTTAATACCCTTTTCCAAGAGATTCCCACATTTCCAGGTGCAGATCTGCCGTCACAGACACAGCTCTGGCTCACTGTGGCCCTCTGGTACTTCACAGCTGTTTCCAGGGCCACCCCGCATTCCAAACACATTCCAATCCCTAAAACCACACCTTGTGCTGGGATAACGAGATCCCACCAATCCTCAGATCCGACTTCCCAGATTAAAACCTCTCCCTAAATTCTATGATTTTAGCACCGTATTTTAGACTAATCAACTTGAACACAAAAACTTCCAAAGATCCCAAACCACGACCAGTCCACAAAAAGCATTCCCATGAAATCCTGATTAAAACAAGATTTAGGACAAGATTGAGGCCAATCCATAAACCTGGTTTATTTGGAGAGTCAGCACTTCTCAAATCCACCCGATTGCACCGTGGGGACTTGGAGCTGCCAGGGAATGTCACCTGTCAAGGCCACTTAGAGGAAGAGCACCTCATCCTTGATGTTCCCATCCCGTAAATATTTCAAACAAAAACCAATTAACACCACTCCAGGCTGGAAAAAAAGCTGCTCCGCTTTTCTCCCTCGGAAATAAACTTTCCAACTCGGAGAAAACTGGAGGGGAGGAAAAAAAAAAAACAGGCTTTGATGCTTTTCCTTTCCACTTAGATCCCTCTGTCACTCCTGAGGGAGAAGGGTGGCAACTCCAGGTTTCCTCTCATTCCTTAAAATCCTGGTCACAAAATATCCTCAGGATCTTTCTCACTGATCCAGCTCTTCCCAGCACTGATCCTGAGTCCCTCCTCTTCATGGAATCGATAAGGTTGGAAAAGCCCTCTGAGGTTAGTGAGTCCAAGAGAAGGGAATGGAGCTGGGAAGGGTCTGGAGCACGAGGAGCAGCTGAGGGAGCTGGGAAAGAGGCTCAGCCTGGAGAAAAGGAGGTTTTGGAAGGACCTTTTCCCTCTGCAATTCCCTGACAGGAGGGTGAAGCCAGGTGGGAGTTGGGATCTGCTCCCAGGGAACAACGATGGGAGGAAACGGCCTCAAGTTGCACCAGGGGAGGTCCAGCTTGGATATCAAGGAAAAAAATTTCCAGGAAAAGAGTTGACAAGCCCTGGCATGGCATTCCCAGGCCAGTGGTGGAATCACAATCCCTGGAAGGGCTCAAAAAAACTTGTGGATGTGGAACTTGGAATGTGGGCTGGTGCTGTGTTAATGGCTGGACGCGATGATCTTAGAAGCCTTTTCCAACCTCAATGATTCCATGATTTCTGTGGCCCTCATCCACTTCCCATCTCCAAATCCTTTTGATTTTCTCCCCATTTTCTTTTGCTTGATCTCTGATCCTGCAGGAATGGGGATGTAAAGGATCACCAGCCACACCCAGGAGGGAGTGAGAGCACAGGGAACATAATTTTGGAATGCTTTGGAAGGGACCTTAAAGCTCATCCAGTTCCACCCCCCGACATGGTCAGGGACACTATCCACTATCCCAGATTTCTCCAAGACTGATCCAACCTGTCCTGGAACGCTTCCAGAAATGGGACAACCACAGCTTCTCTGCAAAGCCTGAGCCAGGGCCTCCCCGCCCTCCCAGGGAAGAATTCCTGCCCAATAGATGGGATTTTTGCTCAGATCCCACAGCTCTGGGATCTGCCAAAGGTTATTTTCCCAGATCTCACAGATCTCTCTTTCCCAGATCTGCTCCCATCTTCCATGCAGGGAAACCCAGGAACAGCAGTAAAATCATTTATCCCAAGGTTACGGAGGTCCAGCAGCAGTAAAGACTCTTTGGTTTTAATCAAATCAAAATGGATTGGAAGGACATTTCCCAGGTATTCCAGGGACTGCTGGTATTCCAATTTAAGAGTATTTCCAAATGGTAAACCCCTTTCTAGGCCACCAGAAATTCCAGAACTGGAAAAGAAATCCCTCCTGTCTCCCACTGTCTTGGCTGAATCCCCATTTGATCCCAGTTGATTTGAACACAAAAGCTTTTGTTGGTGGTTTTGTGGGAATTTCTTCTGTTTCCCTTATTTTTTTTCCATAATAAAAATAAAACAAATCACCCCAAACTTCATCCATTCTTATGCACTGGAAGGAAAAATCCCATCCAGCCTTTTCCACTCAGCTGCCACATCCAATTATTCTCTCCAGGCCATGTGTCAGGAACCATCTCCTAAATATATGGAATACTGAAGCAGCAGGAGAGTCAGACTTCTAGCTTTCATCCCACCAGTGACCTGAATGAACTGGAAGCTGACTGGCTGGCAAAGCTGGAAGAAAAAAAAAATTCCCTGAAAAATCTCTGCCATTCCTTTATTTTACTCTTCAGTAATCCACGGGATATCCAAGAGCATCTGGAGCTGAAAATCATTACTCAAGCCCAAATTCCAGGCTGGATGGGGTGCAGAGCAACCTGGGATAGTGGAAGGTGTCCCTGCCCATGGCAGGGGTTGGAATTCCATGATCTTTAAGGTCCCTTCCAATCCAAACCATACCATGACTCTGCGATGCTAAATTCCTTCTGACTACTTCTTATCCAGGTTTACAGGAAAAGCCAACCACTAAAAATCCCTCAGGAATGTCAGTGATCCTTTTCATAGGATAATACATCCTTGTCTAGTGAGAAACTGGAAGTTTATGGAATTTCTCCTTCTCCCAACACAGCCCATTCACAACCATCAACTCCAGAATTCACTTAAAAATTGGGAAAATACCTCAATCGTACAGGATTCAAGATTTGGGAAAAGTTTTTAAAACATATTGACAACAAGCACACTCCTGTTTTGAATTCCAAGGATAATGCTGGTCCATTAAGTAACCCAGCCACTCTGCTCCCATGAATATTTAAAGGAGAAAAAGCAAAGCATTAGGGAATGAGGGAGCCTGGAATGCGCACTAAGATCCCTGGGAAGAGGGCACAGGACAAAGGAAGTGTCAGCACAGCCGAAGTGGCCGCTGTGACGTCCAGGATTGGGTTTTAAGAGGATGGAATGGGAAGGGAAAAGTCTTTTCCGACACCACTTAGTGTGGAATGAGCCCTTCGGAACAGGCAGTGACTGACACGCGATGGGAAGTGGATCCATGGTGAGAATCCATTAATGGAAATGCAGCAAAGAGGAAAATGTCCTTTCAGTTGAAAGGGAAAACTAGCTGGGAATTGTGGGGATGGAATAACATAGCAAAAAAAAAGAAATTGGAATTGATGTTTCCTACCATGTCTAACCAGAAATATCTGGGAACATGTTAAGGAATTATATTAAAAAAAACCAAACAAAACAAACAGGAATAAATCCGAATTATTCCTTCCAGTGCCTAAAGAGCTCCAAGAAAGCTGGAGAGGGACTTCGGATAAGGTCTGGAGGGACAGGACTCAGGGAATGGCTTCCCACTGCCAGAGGGCAGGGATAGATGGGATATTGGGAAGAAATTCTTCCCTGGGAGTGTGGTGAGGAGCTGGAATGGAATTCCCAGAGAATGCTGCCCCTGGATCCCTGGAAGTGTCCAAGGCCAGGCTGGAATGGAGCTTGGAGCAATCTGGGATAGTGGAAGGCGTCCCTGCCCATGGCAAGGGGTGGGATTGGATGGTCTTGAAGGCCCCTCCCAGTTCACACCATTCTGTGATTCTGGGATACTCCAAAACAGAAATCAAATTCCATGTCCAAATTCCCAACCATTGCTGTCAGGCACAAGGGTCGAGGCAGAGAGCGAGAGCAAGAGGAACAACACAGAGCAAAGTCCGGAATCATGGAATTGAAAGCTGGAAAAGAGCTCCAAAATCATCGAGTCCAAACCTCAGCCCAGCACCACCACTAAGTCCACCACTAATCCCTGTCCTCAAGTGCCAAATCCACAATCCACACATTTTTTGGATGCTTCCAAGGATGTGACTCCCCCACTCACCCAAGAAGCCCATTCCAATGCTTTACAACCCTTTCCATGAAAACCATTTTCCCAATATCCAAACTGAAGCTTCCCTGGCGCAACCTGAGGCCATTTCCTGGGGTCTTGTCCCTTATTCCCTGGCAGCAGAGCCCAACTCCCACCTGATTCCACCCTCAGGGAGTTGTGGAGAGTGAAAAGATCCCGCCTGAGCCTCCTTTTCAGGCCAAGCCCCCCACCCCAGGTCCCTCAGCTGCTCCTGGTGCTCCAGACCCTTCCCCAGCTCCATTTCCTTCTCTGGATATGCTCCAAACCCTCAACGTCTTTCTTGTTATGAGGGGCCAAAACTGATCCCAGAATTCCAGAACTGATCCCAGCTTCACTTCAGAGCCCATGACATGAGACAACATAAAACAAGCTCCTGCTTCCATTAAAAAACCCAGGGAAACTCCAGGCTGGAGATTTCCAGCCTGGCAGCAGCAGAGGTTTCCCATCTCGATTTCACTCTGGAATTTTTCACTACATTTTACTGCTGGGCTTGATGCTGTTCCTGCAGCATCCGTGTGGGAATTAAGGACGTTCCATTCAGGAATGTCTCTAACTCGAGACACTAAACAGCCCCGGAGCAGGGCACAGTGTTCCCTCAGGGAATGACAGCAATGCTGGGAGCTCCCAGGAGAGGAGCTGAGGATTCCCTGTGCTAAGCCAAGGCACGTGAGAGCTGGGCCAGAGCAGGGGGAAGGAGCAGGGATCCCACTAGGCAGGGAGAGAGCGGAAAAAGGAAAATAAAGGGAAAAAATTCAGGCATGGGACCCTGAGGTCTAAGTTACCGATGAGTCCAAGGGGCTGGAATGTCTTGGATGTTTCCAGAAAGTGAGGGAAGCAAACAAAGCCGAGGAGTTTCTACGGGGCTGGAGACAGGCTGGGAGAAAAGGGAAGACTCTGTGGAGACCTCAGAGCCCCTTCCAGTGCCTAAAGCAGCTCCAGGAGATCTGGAGTGGGACTTTGGATAATGGATAGACTGCCAGGACACAGGGAATGGCTTCCCACTGCCAGAGGGCAGCGTTAGATGGGATATTGGGAAGAAATCCTTCCCTGTGAGGGTGGCGAGGCCTTGGCACAGGATTCCCAGAGAAGCTGTGGCCACCCCATCCCTGGAAGCATCCAAGGCCAGATTGGAGCAGCTCCAGGTCCTGGGGCTGTGTCCACTCCCAGCCCATTTGCCACAGGGATGCTCCAGCCCTGAAGGGAGGCAGGAATAACTCCCCACGTAAACACAACCTCCTTTTGGAATTATTCCGGCAGCGGAGCGGCTGTTGGGAATCGCAAGCACTGGCACCTGTTTATCTCGAGGGGCCAGGCAGGGCTTGGGAAGAGATAAACAAGGATATCAAGTTTAGGACACTTTTCCACAAAGCTGCTTTCCCCACGTTGTGTCCAGGCCATGGAATGTCTGTCACCCACACCCTGCCCAGCCCCAAAAGGAGAGTGGTGACAGTGGGAGAGTCGCTGGGGCTGGGCATCCCCCTGCTCCGGGGGCTGGAATTGCTCAGGAGCAGGGATCGCTTTACCGGCATTGTATGTCCCAAATACAACATTGTTTTCCTAAACCCCCTTGGCTCAACAAGTGTTTGTTCACTTCATGCCCTGTCCTCACCTGTCCTTTGCAGGCCCCATCTTCCCCGATCCCAAAAAACAGGATGTGCTACAAAATCCAACCAAGCAGATGATTCCCAAGCCCTGGAAACAAACTGCAAAGTCCAATCTGCCTGGGTGGATTTTATCACTGATTCCTCCATGTCCAGAGGCAGCAGGAAGGGGCAGGATCCCTGCGGAGTCGTGATCATGAAATCATGGAATGGTTTGGGTCGGAAAGGACCCTAAAGATCATCTCATTCCAACTCCCTGCCATGGGCAGGGACACCTTCCACTATTCCATGTTGCTCAAATTCCCATCCAAGCTAGTCTTGGACAATTCCATGGATAGGGCAGACACAGCTTCTCTGGGAATTCCATTCCAGCCTCTCACCACCCTAACAGGGAAGAATTCCTTCCCAATATCCCATCTATCCCTGCCCTCTGGCAGCGGGAAGCCATTCCCTGTGTCCTGTCACTCCATCCCTTGTCACATTCCCAAGGTAATCCCAAAATCCACTGGGATCATCTCTTTGTATGCTTCTTGAACTGGGATGGTCTGAAGCAGCCACTGGTTACCAGCATGGACCCACCAGTGCCACAAAGAGGGTTAATGCCACCTGGAATTCTGTGATTCCTGTGGTTTCGGGACTCTGGGTTTACTGGGATCTGAAATCCTTTGGAAACAATGAATCCAAACTCTCCGGAAAGAGATGAAGAAGTTGATGGGAAGGTCTTTCCAAACCCAACGATCCAACAAAGGCCATCTTTTCCTGTCTAAGGGAATCATGGAATGGTTTGGGCTGGAAAGGACCTTAAAGCCCATCCAGTTCCACCCCCTGACATGGGCAGGGACACTTTCCACTATCCCAGGCTGCTCCAAGCCAAATCTAACCTGGCCTTGGACACTTCCAGGGATCCAGGGGCAGCCACAGCTTCTCTGGGAATTCCATTCCGGTTCCTCACTACCCTCCCAAGGAAGGATTCCTTCCCAATATCCCATCTAATCCTGCTCTTCCTCAGCTTATTCACATTTATCCATTTCTTTAGGGCATTTCATCCTTCAAATATCCCACTGGGGACCCAGCTTCCCCTGGATGTCCGAAATGTCTCCAAAACCACCACTGACTTAGACCCACAATTCGTGGAGCGATATTTCCTTGATTAATTATTATTTAGACTCTTCATATTTAGGAAAGCAACTTCATTAACCCCACGGACGGGAGGGTTAAAATTAAGAAAGAAATAAAAATCCAGCTGCCATATTGAAAGTCCATTAAGCCAGGAAAGGACCCAACTTTGGTGCTTCTAAACATCAATTATTCCGGAATAATTAATTAGCAAAGCTCTAACAATACATAAAATCACTCGCCTCTGACTCTTCTGATAATTTATGCAAGATTAAAGTATCGCTGCGGTTGCCTTTTCTGGTGCCTAATTCAGCATTTTCTTTTTCCTTATGGAAGCAAGACTCCAGATTTAACTGCTCTAATGCCCTTTTACAGTGTTTGCTGTAGTAAAATCTAACAGCCACTCCGGCAGGCGAGCCGGGAAATGATGGATCACGGAAGCTCACGGAAAGGGGAGCACCGTAAAATGCCCCAGTTAATGTGGAGAGAGCAGAGTAAATCTTGTTCTAAAAACAGAGCGGGATCTCTGATGGACTCGTTTCACCCCATCAAATTCCCTTTTGATTTGCTTCCTGATAAGGGAGGGCTCCACTCCTCGATTCCTGATAACAGGGAAAGCATTTGGAAGTCATCGCTGCTAAATTAAGGTCACCAATCACTGCAAACACCTCGACCCAGCCAGGAACCAACATTATTTGGGTGGCAGGTTGGGCTCTTCGTCAAAAGGAAAGAATTCCTTGTTTTTTTAAATCCCAAAAGGAGCATTTGACACTGATCCACCTGAGCCCTGGGATTCAAGCACATTTTCCCACCCCAAAGCTGGATAAAGAATGGATTGGGAGCAGCTCCAAGGAGAAGGATTGGGGTTTTTGGTGGATGAAAAACTGGATGTGCCCCATCCATGCGTGCTCAAATCCCAGAAGTCCCCCATATCCTCGGTTCATCCCACAGGGTGGGCAGCAGGAAAGGGGGGAATTCTGCCCCTCTGCCCCACTCAGGTGAGACCCCACCTGGAATTCTGCATCCAGCTCTGAGATCCAACATCAGGAGGATGTGGAACTGCTGGAGCAAATCCACAGGAGGCCATGGAGATCCTCCAAGGGATGGAGCCTGGCTGGGAGAGCTGGGAATGTCCAGCCTGGAGAAGGGAAAGATCCAGGGAGACCTCAGAGCCCCTTCCAGTGCCTGAAGGGGCTCCAGGAGAGCTGGAGAGGGACTTGGGACAAGGGATGGAGGGTCAGGACACAGGGCATGGCTTCCTACTGCCAGAGGGCAGGGATAGATGGGATGTTGGGAAGGAATTCTTCACTGTGAGAGTGGGGAGGCCCTGGAATGGAATTCTCAGAGAAGCTATGCCTGCCCTATCCTTGGAAGTGTCAAAGGCCAAGGTTGGGGTTTGGAGCAATCTGGGATAGTGGAAGATGTCCCTGCCCATGGCAGGGGATTGGAACTGGATGATACTCAAGGTCCTTCCCAAAGCATTCTGTGATTCCATGGGGAAAAAAAAATAGTTTGATGGCACATCCCACCCACTCTCCCTTCCCTGGGCTCTCTCTGCCTCATCCAAGGACAAGATGTCCCAGGACATTTGCCGGTGCCCTGAGGAACAACACGGAGTTTCCCATCGCAACCAACACTGGAGTTTACAGCCCACACTAAATCTCCAGGAATTCCCGTGCCCTTTTCCAACAGAGAGTCCCCCCAGGGCAGCTTAAGGGCCGATAACACATGGGATCAGCTTTGGATGCAATCCCGTCCACACCTCCACACAAAATCCCCACTTGACACCACTCCAAAGAATCCAAAATAGAAACGGCTCCCCGAAAACCGCACGCGTGGGGATTATCCAGAGGCACAGGGGAGGAGGAAACGTTCCTTGAACTCAGATTTCCTGAGGGATGACAGCAAAATTCCCGTTGACAAGCGAAGTCAGGGCATTTCCCCACCCCTCAGGCTGAAGCAGAAACTCCAGCAAAGCTGCTGGAACAGCAGAGTTTTGTAGGACTCAGGAGATGCTGCCGAGTCCACAAATCCCTTATTCCAGGTGCACTCTGGCATCTGTTCCGTATTCCAAGGGGTTTTTGCTCATTCCCAGGGCTTTGTAGAGCACACAGAGCAATCCAGCAAGTCCTGGAATGAACAGCTTAACTCGGCTCAGCAGCCAGGGAGAGGAATTTCCCTCCGCCGCTTCCGAGTCGTTACAAGGAAAATCAAATGGGAAGATCTCCATGAGAAAATTTAAAAACTAAGGGTGTAAACCGGGATTTGGGAAAGAACTGGAAGCAGAAAGCAGAACAGAGAAACCTACACAGGTTTTACGGGGAATTGAGCATCTGCCAGGGCGGGATTTTGGGAATCCTGACAGAGCAGTGGAGGATACTCCGATCATCCACGCCGGCATCAGTAATTCCAACTGTGACCGTGCTGGGAATACCATCAGACAGTTTATTAAGTAGGAGAAAATAGCAAAAGGAAGGGAAAAAAAAAAAAAACCAGGGAAAAGGGACTCATTGTCACTTCTCAGGCTATGGGTTTTTTAAAGTGCCTTAACCCATTTTTGTTCTCCTTATTTTTATTTAGGACCCCAAGGAAAGACAAGCAGAGGGATCAGAACTGAAATTCCAACCAATTCCAAGCAGCAGGTCCAAAACTGCTTTAAAAGCTTCCTTTTTGGTTGGATTAGGAGACTCCTAGACGTCCCCTCCAAGCCAAAGCATTCCATGGACAAATAAATACGTATTTCCAAGATAAAGATCTGTTTCCAAGAACATGGAGAGACAGGATAAGGGGGATTTGCTTCAAACTGGGACTAAGTTCAGATGGGATATTGGGTAGAAATTCTTCCTTGTGAGGGTGGTGAGGTCCTGGCTGCCCAGAGAATTCGTGGATGCTGCATCCCTGGAAATATTTAAGGCCAGGCGAGCCCCAGGAGCGAAATGAGGAATTTAGAATCTATTGCTCTGTTTCCCTTTTTTTTTTTTCCCTGTCTATTTTAGTTCCACACCATGCCATCCCTGAAAAGGTTTGGAGTCTTACACAAAGCCCCCCACAGACCTGGAAATATCAAGGGTCAAACCAATGGAAGGATCTCATCCATCCCCAAAGCCAAATATTTTTCCTATTAGTGTATAAATAGACTATTCCCCCAAAGAGCTGCTGGCTACCAACAGAACTTCCCAATCCAACAGAGCTGGAGCTGCACAGGAGAGGCACTAAAATAGGGACTGAAGTAAAAATATTGAGGTAAAACTACCTAAAATAGGGATTGAGAGGTGACTTTCATTAAAACATGGAATGGTTTGGGTGGGAAGGGACTTTCAAGGTCATCTCCTTCCATGGGACACATTCCACTGGACCAGGCTGCTCCAAGTTCCATCCAACCTGGCCGGGAATACTTCCAGGGATGTGGCTTCCACAACAAATTGAGTGTGCAGGTCGAATTCCACAGGGAAAGAGACACCCAGGAATTGTCACCTTCAGGATCCCCATTTCCCTCGAGATGTTCCCTCTGTCACAGTCACCAATTTCCCCGATCCCAAATCCCACATCTACATGGGAACACTTCCTTGAGCAAGGCCCATCCCCTCGCTCGCAGCAGGCTGTTATTTTTAAAAGAGGGCTCTGCAAAGAGAATTCCCAATCCTGGCTCCACGCCTGCAGCTCCTCTTGCAGCTCGGGACGAGTCACCTGGAAATGCCAAGTCAAGGCGGAAACCCAAAACCGTTACTTACGACCACTGACGTAACCGGGGCCGGCAAAGAGCCAAGAATGTGAACTTTTCCCAATTCCTGAAGGAGTGAGGAGCCACCTCGCCAGCCACGCTCCACCCCTGGCTCCCAAGGACAAGCCAGAGGGAAGAGAGAGCTGGCAATGGAATGATTTCTGAGCAAGGTCAAACCTAGGTGGGACAGAGGAACGACAGAGAGCGGCGACCTTGGAAGGGTTTGGATCTGCTGGAAGGAACTTGGGAAGACGGGAGTGATGATGGAGCAAAGAAAAAGATGTGATGAACTGCGAGGAGTTCTGTGTGTGATCCAAGGGCTTCCCTGAGGGAAGGGATCAAGAGCTTAACTCGGCCGTAACGCGATCAGAGGCGTCGCCTCAAAGAGCAACAAAACCTCACGCAACTCAGAAGAAAAATAAAATAAAAACAAAATGAAACACCAAACTAGGAAAAAAAACCTCCAAAATTCCCTCAATTGCTGTCCCACTGGGAATAAACCCACTGGAAACATCAAGAAAAAAAAAAAAACAGGAGAGAGTATAAAATCCAGGGCTGAGATTTTCAGAGCTGCCAGAGGGATCCAAACACCCGGTGTCAATAAAATTATCAGCAGCTGAGCATTCAGATGCCACCCATAACTTGCTCCTCACCATTTACACCCCCTTTACTCGCCCAAGTAATGCAAAGCAGCTCCTGCCGCTTTTCCCTCCAGCATTTTTCCAAGCAAACACTCCTCGCCCATCCCACCCCCCTCATGTCACATCCTGTGGAGCGAGGATAGAAATGAGGGTTTAGGGAATTTTTTGGAGGGTGATTCTGGCAGTAAAGAGTTGGAGAAGCTTCTGCACATGCAGAGTGAAGCAGGTTTTCTGAATCCTATGGAATTTCTCTTTAGGAAGATGGGAGAAAAAAACAGGATTCCTTCTGTTTGGCAGTTTCAACAGTGGGGTGGCAAACACAGGAAAAGCAGGAAGCTGATAACACAAACCACTGGCTTATCTCAGTTTGGAGCAGGAGAAAGGGGAAGATAAGCAGGGAAGGAATGTTTTCAAGGGAAGCGACACAAATTCAGGTTGGATGTAGTGGATCTGACAAGGATGTGCTCCCAAATTACTCCTCCTCTGTCCATGGAATTGCAACAATTCCCCATCTATTTAAGCTGAAAGAGGGAAGGTTTAGTGGGAAATTGGGAAGGAATTCTTCCCTGGGAGGGTGGTGAAGATCTGGAATGGAGTTCCCAGAGAAGCTGTGGCTGCCCATGGATCCCTGGGAGTGTCCAAGGTCAGGCTGGACAGGGCTTGGAGCAACCTGGGATAGTGGAAGGTGTCCCTGCCCATGGCAGGGGGGGTGGAATTGTTTGATCTTCAAGGACCCTTCCAACCCAAAACATTCTGGGATCTAAATTCCACGATGAAGCACCCACCTCTCCCAGGAAATAATCCAAAAGCTCTTTAGAAGTTCCTTTAATACCCAGACCTGGAAGTCACAGCAGGAAAAGGGAGCCAGGCTTTGAACTCAGGACAGAGCAAAATAAGTTGATCTTTGAGATCCCTCCCATCCCAAACCATTCCACGATTCCAAGTTCACCTCAAGCAGGACACCACCGGTCTCACACGGAGCCATCCAACCCGGCAAGCACCGAATTATTTAAGGAACAAACACAACACAAATATGGAAAAGTCCCCGGAGAATCTCCCTCCTGCTTTCTCCATCTCCTGCTTCCAGCCAGCTGTGACCGTGCCGAAGCAATCCCGGAGCAGTCCTGCCTGGAAGGGGACATTACAGAGGTGGAAAAGACACGGAGGAGCCTCTTTGTAATATTCCATGATCCCCCCGGGCAGAGCAGCAGAGCCGGCGCTGCTGAACGCTGCACTTTTGGATTCAATTAAAGTGATTATCTGTTGTGCCAAATAAATTGTGTCCAGCATCTATCCTGCAGGATTTTACACCTCCAGCCTCATTATTCCCTAACTGTTTCCTCCTGTTTATGCTCTCTCCAATTAAATTGCTGATAATATGAGCCAAAATAAAAAACGAGCGCACCTTGTCCGGAGAAAATTGATTCCCTTTTTTTCCTGCACCGGGCGATTGCCAGGTTTTATATACTCTGTTCCTGGCGATCATTAGTAATTCAATTTTCTTTTTATTAGCCCCCTTATCTGCTGAGCAATATAGTGGCAGAGCTGACCTCTTTCGCACGGGTAAATGTTTAAAATCTTTTCCCTGATTAATTTTGCCAGTTAAGGAAAAGAGGAGAAATGATCCGGCTCTTTGCCATCACAATGAATAAAGCTTAATGTTGATTGTGATGGAATTTCTAATGCCAAGGAAATTGATTGAACGCAGCAATTACCCCGCAATAGGAACTCCAGGGAAATGGGATGGTTTTCTCCCCGGCCGTAGCCTTTTGGTTATTTAAAACAATCCAATTTGCAAGGATAATTATATATTAGTGTTTTATCTGCCACCGGGAATGAACATGGGAATTTTGATACTGGCCCGGCATTAGCAGGTTATTGCTGCAAATTACTCCAGATCTGCTTTCTTTCACATAAAGACGAAATTAGGCCATCAATAACCAGAAAAAGGTGGACTGAGGAGATGGGAGAGGCACGAGTGCCCTCTGCAGGGCTGTGCGCACTTCCCAAAATCCCCAATTCTCCAGGAAAAGCCCCCGATTCTCCTGCAAAAATCCCAGTTTTCCCACACGTACCACACAGTTGTCATTCCCGTTCTCCTTGTCCATACATTTGACACATCTCTGATGTTAAAATGAATTAGAAAAAAAATCAGGAAATCTTCCTTTGAAGCACTTATTCCTAGTTTTTTCCAAGGAAAAAAATCCTGGGAATAAGAAATGGCAGCTCGGATGCCCAAGCAGGAGGAGCCAAGGAATGATGAGGAAAAGTTCCCAACTACCAGAACTCACTTGTCTGTCATCAAAAAATAGGTTGGGAATAAGCCTCATCCTGCAAGAAATCCCAGATAAAGATAGGAAAAAGCTGTTGGGAAAGCGTGGGATTCCCCTATCATCTGGCATGGGACTTTTAGGATGGGAAAAGCAGGAATATCCCACTGTCATCACACCTGGATCAGTCAAACATCACTTAAAAGTTGGCGTTTTCCCTCAGAACTGGTGAGAAAAAGATGCCATCCCTGAACTTTTGGGAATATTCCATCTTCAGTCTGGAGAAAGTGGATAAAGGATTCCCAAGGTGATGGGACAGGACATGGGCAAAAAGCTCATTTGGCATCTGGACTGGCCGGGAGAGCTGGGAATGTCCAGCCTGGAGAAGGGAAGGATCCAGGGAGACCTCAGAGCTCCTTCCAGTGCCTAAAGGGGCTCCAGGAGAGCTGGAGAGGGACTTTGGATAAGGACCTGAAGTGCCAGGACACAGGGAATGGCTTCCCACTGCCAGAGGGCAGGGATAGATGGGAGTTGGGAAGGAATTTCTCCCTGTGAAATTGGGAAGGTGCTGGAATGAATTCCCAGAGAAGCCGTGGCTGCCCTGTCCCTGGAAGTGTCCAAGGCCAGCTTGGATGGAGCTTGGAGCAACTTAGGATAGGTAAAGGTGTCCCTGCCCATGGTGGGGATTGGAATTCCGTGATCTCCAATGTCCCTTCCCACCCAAACCATTCCATGATTTTATCCAAAACACAGGCACCTGAGACCTTGATGATCCTTGCTGGTCCTCCAGCTTTTCCCTGGATAAGGAGAGAAACAACCACCACCTTTTATCCCTCTTCCATCACATCCCTGAGGATCCCACAGGCAAGGGAGGCAGCCTGACCTACAACTTTCTCCCTGCTCCACCATCCCATTGGAATATCTTCCATTTGGGACACATTCCAATATCTGAGCTGTTATTAAACATCCCACTTAATCAAGTATTTTGGAATTAATCGGTAAGAGCTGCAGGTGGATCTCTCATGGAACAGCCCATATAATCCCAAGAAAATTCCTGCCAATCTGCCACTTTCCACTGGCTCTCTGATCCCTAAATAAAAGCAACTCCCGCAGAGGGAAGTGGACAGAGCACTGGAAAACACCAATCCCAGTTTAAGACTCAGCAATGGCTGGAAGAGCTTCCCTATTGATGAGACCAAACAGATCCATTTGGGCACAAGAAGGGAACTGGAAAGTCAGGAGACAGACCAGGACTTGGGAAAAGCAGGAGCAACGTCTTCGTACAGCCCACAGAGCTGTGCCACAGATCCCAAAATCCTGTGGAACAGGACAAACAGGAAACCAGCCAGGCTGTGTCACCACAGGCCCCACATCCATGGGGACAGAAGGGGCGGATCCAGCTTTTCCAGCCACGCTGCCGTGCAGGAAGTTGGGAACATTCTTCCCGTCTGTCTTTCCCTCCAGAAATGGATCCACCTCCCTGCTCCATTCCTACCCCACTCTGCTCCCAGTGCATCCCTGTGACCCCATTTACTTCCCTCATACCTGTCCAAGGAGAAATGGAAAATGCCGGAAATTCCACCCCTTCGAGGTGATTATTATCCACAATATTTTTGCTGGGATTAATACCCACACTTTGCCCCAAAAGAAACCAAAACAACCTTCCCAAAACCTCTTGGATAACACGGGAGCCAGGAATTCAATCCACAAAACTCCACTTATTCCCAGCTCCCTGTGGAACCAAAAACACTGGCACCACATCCATAATTACACATTTACAGGGAGCATGGGTGTTGTCCCAATCCCTGTGAGTATCCAGGACCTCCCAGACTTGGGAATATCCCCGCCCCATCCACCACCCAATAATCTTTTCCTACTAAACCTGCGGGAAAAAAATAACAGAGGAGTCCTGGAGCACACAGAGGAACAGCCCTGGAATAATTCCACAGCTTTCCAAACCCAAAGTTTAAGAATATTCCAACACATGAAGCCGTAAATCCTCAGCCTGGGATTGAAGCTCTCCAAGAAAAATCTTGGAAGTGCAAAAGAATCCAAATCCAGAAAGTCAATTTTAATCAAAGGGAGCAAATCCAAAATTCACTGAGGGAATTGCAAGGAAATCCAGGCTCTTCCTGAATTTCTCTGCAAAGGATAAGGTGCCACACAGAGAAGCATCTACCAGGAAAGGCTGGATAATTGGATCCACTTTTGGAGAGGAAAATGAACTCCCTGCTCTCTCAAGGTCACTTCCAGACCCATTCCTTTTTCTTTCTTCCATTCTCCAACCTTCTTTATTTGCCAACTTCCCAAAGCATGGAGCAAAATCACATTCCTGCTTTATTTTCTCATTCCTATCCAGCTAAAATCAAGATTTCAGTGTGGGAACATTCCCTTCAATCAAGGAACCGGGATTCCAAACAAGCTGATATCCCTGGAATCATCACTGCCTCAATTCCCTCCGAGGTTAAAATGCTGTAGCAATCCCAAATTGCTCCGTGTCTCCAGAGCTTTCTGTCTTTTCATGGAATCATGGAACGATTTGGGCTGGAAGAACTCAAAGATCATGGAATTCCACACCCCTGCTATGAACAGGGACACCTTCCACTATCCCAGGTTGCTCCAAGCCCCATTCCAGCTTCCCATGGTCACTTCCAGGGATCCAGGGTCAGCTACAGCTTCTCTGGGAATTCCATTCCAGGGCCTTACCACCCTCCCAGGGAAGAATTTTTTTCCAATATCCCATCTAACCCTGCCCTCTGGCAGTGGGAAACCATTCCCCCTTGTCCTGGCACTCCAGTCCTTTGTCCAAAATCCCTCATCCAGGAAAACTCAACAACATCTCAACAGAGCTGTTTGAACACCAAATAATCCCAAAATATAACTGGAGACAAATCCCAGCTACATCTGATCCAAACCCCTCTCCCAGCTCCAGCAATTCCCACAGGGAATTTCACAGGACCACAGGAAAAACGTGCCTCATATCCACCTGAAGCAACTGAACCCCAGTTGGGGGAAGCCTTTTATCCACAAAAATATCCCTAGGGAACAGAAGAACCAGACTTGGAGCCATCAACATCCCAACAACATTCCAGACACGTGGAGGTGCCAGTCTGAGCCCTGAGTTCTGCTCCAAGGCAGCAGGACATGGATGCAAATTCCCTGTTCCCAAACATGATGGATTCAGTATTCCATTAATTTCTGGCGTTTTAAGCAAATTAGATCCAAAACCGGACACCACACTGGGATACAGGTGAGAGATTTGTGTATTCCTGCCTCTGCCAACCTCTTCCTCCTTGGAAAACCCTCCTGAAAATCCAAGGAAACCCCAGGAAAAGCAGGAAAGTTTTTTTTTTGGTGGAGATGCCAGAAGGACAACACAGACAGGGAGTGAAACTTCTCCTCGGTGTTTGCTCCAGGACCAACAACACCTCCAGGAGGACTCAGCAACACATTCCCAAATCCAAGAACCCTTGGAATCACTCCACCGAGTCCAGAGAGCCCTTGGAATGCCTGTTCCTACCTTCCTTGGTGGCTGCCTGTGTCCTGGTCGCCGGCATCCGGCAGAGCCGGTGCTTGGAAATCTGCACCAGGCCCCGGGGCGAGGAGCGCTTCGCCGTCGCTGAAGGTTTTCCCCGCATGGAATTTCTCCTCCGGAGGTGGAAGCGGCTCTTCAGAGCTGTGGTGGGGGAGACGTTCTTCTTATCCGTGGGGGAACTGGGAAAGGGAACGTCACACGGTTAGGAGGGAGCAGGGAAGTGACCAAAACACTCCTGGTGTTCTTCCCCAGGGTTCCAAGAGGAGTCAAATCCCATCAGGATTCTCCTCTGGCTGAGGGGGGAGGAGAAGCTCTGAAGAGAAAATTCCAAGGAAATGGGCAAATGTGAGGAATTCCTGGCAAGGAACAGATGGAGAATGAAGCGTTTGACAGTCAAACTTGCTCACTGCCTTCTGCTCAACAGATGTGAGGGATTGAATCATGGGATAATGGAATGGTTTCGGTTGGAAAAGATCTCTGAGATCATCAAGTCCAAGCATTTTCCAGCAGTGCCAAGGCCACCACTGACCATGCCCCCAAGTTCCACATCCACAGGGATCTTAAATCCCTCCAGGGATGAGGATTCCCAATGCCTGACCACCCTTTACACAAAGGAATGTTCCCAATATCCAAACTAAACCTCCCCTGGAGCAGTTTGAGGCCGTTTCCTCACACCCCGTCCCTTATTCCCTGGGAGATCTTGATCCCACCTGACTTCACCCTCCTGTCAGGAAATTTAGGGAGCCAGAAGGTCCTCCCTCAGTCTCCTTTTCTCCAGGCTGAGTTCACCCAGCTCCCTCAGCTGCTCCTGGTGCTCCAGACCCTTCCCCAGCTCCATTCCCAACTCTGGACATGCTCCAGATCCTCAATATCCTCCCCGCAGGATCTGAGGAGCCTCGGCAGTGCCCAGCAAAGGGGGATGATCCCTTCCCTGGTTCTGCTGGAATTTACCAAGGTGTGGGAGGTCTCCCTAAACTGCCAAAAAATCCCAAACATTCCCAGCTTCTCCAGGCTGCTCCAGAGTGTTTTTCCCAGCTGAATCCACCCACTGATAGTTTTCCAGGCAAAGCAGGAGGGCAAAGCAAGGGTGGAAACCTGCTGGGAAGCACTGAAGGGATGTGGGAAACAGAAGCAGGAATCAACACAACAGCTACGGGAATTTGAAATTAAATCAAGGAAAATGCAGCTTCCTTTGCTGAGTGAGGAAATGCCGGTGACCACAGGGATTCACAGAATCCAGCTCTGGATCACCCAACATCAGGAGGAGAGGGAACTACTGGAGCAAATCTAGAGACCACGGAGATGCTCCAAGGGATGGAGCCCCTCTGCTCTGGAACCAAGCAGGGAGAGCTGGGAATGTCCAGCCTGGAGAAGAGAAGGATCCAGGGAGACCTCAGAGTCCCTTCCACTGCCTAAAGGGGCTCCAGGAAAGCTGGAGAGGGACTTGGGAAAAGGGATGGAGAGACAGGACACAGGGAATGGCTTCCCACTGCCAGAGGGCAGGGATAGATGGGATTTTGGGAAGGAATTCTTCCCTGGGAGGGTGCTGAGGGGCTAGGATGGAATTCCCAGAGAAGCTGTGGCTGCCCCTGGATCCCTGGAAGTGTCCAAGGCCAGGTTGGACGGGGCTTGGAGCAGCCTGGGATAGTGGAAGGTGTCCCTGTTCACAGCAGATGCATGGAATTCCATGATTTTTAAGGTCTTCCAGCCCAAACCACTCCATGATTCCATAAATCCTCCAGCACACAACAAACCTCACTGGAATTTCACCCACAGCCACAACTTGACACGAAACCCACGGACACAAAATCCAAAACCAACAACTCACCCCACATTCCCTTTCCTCTTGATGATTTTTGTCCGACTCTTCACTTTGTAACTGGACAGTGCAGCCTCTCCAAAGGATTTCACCCCACCGGGAACAACGGACGCCGCGGTCGGAGCCGCGGGGACAGAGACGGTTCGAGGGATATTTGGGGCTGGAGCCTTCCTCTGGTCCTCAGATCTCCACTGGAATGCTGACTTGGAAGTGGAAGGCAAAGTCTGCAAGCTGGAGGCTTTCCACTTATATTTACTGGGAGAAATGCCCAGCTTGGATTGCAATCCCAATTTCTTTATCTTCGCTCCCAAATCCGCTTTGGGGGAGATTTTAGCACCTTTGTCCACTCCCCCAGCGCCCTTCTTGGAATTTTCGGCTCGAGGGCTCGCCCACCTCTTCACAATCCGAGAGCTTTTCCCGGGGTTCGCCACCCAGGTGTAGTTGTTTTTCCTGAATTTCTGAGATTTGCTGGAGATGGGTGCTGAGGCAGCTTTTTGGAGAGCTGGAGCTTTGGGAATTACGGGAAATCTGCTCCTCACCAGAGTAGCCTGAGCAGGTCGAGACAGCGTCTCGGCATTCCCAAAGAGTTTGGGATGTAGGGAAGCATCCCGGACTTCCTCACCACTCGGCTGCCCTGGAGAGAGTGGTTCTGCCTTGATCCGTACCGAGTGCTGGGCTGGCTCCTGACCTGGAAATTCCAAAGGTTTTTGTGGCTCCGACTTCAGCGCCACGGCACTTTCACTGGTGCTTCCAGAGGCAGAAAGCACCTGCCCGGCTCCGCTGCCAGGCAGGCACACAGTCCTCGAGGTGGAACTGAAGGAAATGGATAGGGAAGGTCTTCTCTCTTCTTCCCGGAGAAGAGATTTCTGGATGTTTCCACCCGCCGAAGGAGCCACCGCCACTTCCCGCCTGGAAAACTCTCCGTAAGGACGCACATTTTCCTGGCCAGCCCTTTGTGGCATCTGGATATCCACAACGATGTTCCCATCCGTGGTGAAGTCCACGTGTCTCTCCGGGGACGATTCCGGTGCCTCAGGAGTCTGGCTGTCCCCAAGGCTCCCAAAACCCTGGGAAGTGCTGGAAGCACTTCCAGCATCATATCCCGATCCCGGCAGCCGGTTGTCCAGGGAGTATTTTTTCCTCCAGGAGTGAGTCTGGCATGGGTGGAAATTCCTGCTGGGAGCCTGCTGGGGGTACCTGGTGGAAAAGGCTCCTCTCCTGGTGTAGCCAGGCTGGCAGGGGTTGCTCCACCTCGGAGGAGCCGATGGCGCCGGACGCGGGACATTCCCGTGCATGTTCCTGTGGCTGTTTATGAGACCTGTGGGAGAGAAGGCAGGGAGTTAATTCCCTGATCCCGTGGGAATCTGAGAGCAACACGGAGCTGCTCTTCCTTGGGCTGGAATTACATCAGCACTCGGGTTTCGGATGATGAGCCAGGGTGGAAGGAAAAGTCATGGAATCACGGCGTCCAGGAATGGTCTGGGTTGGAAGGGACCTTCAAGAACATCTGCTTCCACTTCCCTGCCATATCCCCGGATTCCACAGGTTGCTCCAAGCCCCATCCATCCTGGCCTTGGACACTTCCAGGGATCCAGGGACAGCCGTAGCTTCTCTGGGAATTCCGTCCCAACCCCTCACCACCCTCCAAGGGAAGAATTCCTTCCTAAAATCCCATCTACCCCTGCACTTCGGCCATGGGAAGCCAATCCCTGTGTCCTGACAGATCCTGATCCCACCTGAACTCCACTCTCCTGTCAGGGAATTTTTAGGAAGCCAGAAGATTCCTTCTGAGCCTCCTTTTCTCCAGGATGAGCCCCCCAGCTCCTGCAGCTGCTCCTGGGGCTCCAAACCCTTCCCAAGTTCCCTTCCTTGCTTTCCTCCAAAGCAGCAACAAGGAAACTCCAAGGCTTTGCTGTTGTGTCCCTCTGGAAGCCAACATCCCTGTTAATTCAGGAATTTCTGCCCTTGTCCAGCCTCAGCATTTAGAAAACCTTTCCCATGAGTGATTCCCTAAGGAATTTGGAGCCTGGTACTTCAGGCAGAGTTTTTCCTTCACCGAGGTCACGGTGCTGCCAGGAGAGCTGAGTCAGCACATTCCTCATGGAAAAGCAAGGATTGTTTTCCTCCCTCCCATCATTCCCTCACGTAGGAGCTCCTGGAGAGGTAAATCCCAAGTCCTGAGAGGAGGCTGTGGCCTCACTAACGAGGAAAATTTACTTTGAAGGACAAAAATAGAGGGATTTGGTGTAAAATAAGCTCTGCTGCTTTCCAGAGCTTGGGAAGGGCACATGGATCCACATCCCACCTCTGTGCTCCCAGCCTGGGGCTGTGGGACAGGGAAAAGCCCCTTCCCAAGGCCAGGAGAGTCCCAGATCCTGCTGAGAGCAGCACTGTGGGAATTCCCTGGTGTGGGGACCCCAAAATCCCCCAGCACTCCACGGGCTCTGTTCCCTCCCTGCCTGGGTCTTCTCCTTTTCCACCTTTTCCCAGCACTTCCTGGACCACTTCCCTCTTCTCCCAGAACTCTCTTCTCCCCTTTCCTTCCTTCTCCCAGCACTCTGGAATCCTCTCCATCCTCATCACACTCACACTCCCCCCAGTCCCCCCTAAAATCCAACATCCCGCTCTTACCAAAGACTCCCCAGGTCCCATCACAACCTGTCCCTGTCCCGCCGCAGATTCCCAAACTTCCCTTAAAACACTGCACCGCCCCCCAAGATGCCCAGATTTCCCCTTATCCCTCCTCCAGGTCCTCTCACATTGCTCCCAGATGCTCCATGTTTCCTGACCCCGGCCTCTTTTCCTCGTCCCTCCCTCCCTTTCTTCCCCGCTCCCCTCGGTGTCCCCTCGTTTCCCGGTGTCCCCCCGATTCCTTCACACCCTGGAGCACTCGGATCTCCCAGCACAGCCTCTCCCACTCCCGATTCCCTCCAATTCCCGCACCCTGGAGCACTCGGATCTCCCGGCACAGCCTCTCCCACTCCCGATTCTCCCGATTCCCGCACCCTGGAGCACTCGGATCTCCCGGCACAGCCTCTCCCACTCCTGATTCCCTCCAATTCCCGCACCCTGGAGCACTCGGATCTCCCGGCACAGCCGCTCCCACTCCCGATCCCCCCAATTCCCGCACCCTGGAGCACTCCGATCTCCGGGTACAGCCGCTCCCACTCCCGATTCTCCCGATTCCCGCACCCTGGAGCACTCCGATCTCCCGGCACAGCCGCTCCCACTCCCGATTCTCCCAATTTCCCCCCAATTCCCGGACCCTGGAGCACTCAGATCTCCCAGCACAGCCGCTCCCACTCCCGATTCCCCCCAATTCCCGCACCCTGGAGCACTCGGATCTCCCGGCACAGCCGCTCCCACTCCCGATTCCCCCCAATTCCCGCACCCTGGAGCACTCGGATCTCCCGGCACAGCCTCTCCCACTCCCGATTCCCCCCAATTCCCGCACCCTGGAGCACTCGGATCTCCCGGCACAGCCGCTCCCGTTCCTCCATTCCCGCAGCGCTCCCGCACGGCCCCGCGGCGCCGTGACGTCATCAACCGGCGCGGCCCGACGCCAACGGACTCACGTGAGCGCTCCTGCGCGGTCACGTGACGCCCGCGACCGTTGCCGGGCAACGGGGACGGGCCAGCGCGGCCTAAACCGAGCCCGGGGCTGGGCCTGAGACTGGGCCTAACCCAACCCGGCCTGGCTGTCCCTGGCCTCTGTCCCCAGCCTGGGATAGTAGCCCGGCTGTCCCCTGTCCCCATCTCAGCCTGGTCCAGCTGTCACCAGACCCTGTCCTCTGTTCTCATCTTAGTCTGGACCAGCTGTCCCAAAGCTCCTGTCCTCAGCCTGGGCCACTGTGGCTCTTCTCACCCCCAGCCTCTGTTCCTACCACAACTTCATCCAGCCATCTCCTGTCCCCATCCCAGCCTGGCCCAGTTGTCCTCATTTCTCCTGTCCCCATCCAGGTGGCCCAGCTGTCCCCATTTCTCCAATCCTATCCCATCCCAGCCTGGCCCAGTTGTCCCTATTTCTTCTGTCCCCCTCCAGGTGGCCCAGCTGTCCCCATTTCTCCTGTCCCCATCCAGGTGGCCCAGTTGTCCTCATTTCTCCTGTCCCCATCCCAGCCTGGCCAGGTTGGCCCTATTTCTCTTATCCCCATCCCAGCCTGGCCAGGTTGTCCCTATTTCTCTTGTCACCATCCCAGCCTGGCCAGGTTGGCCCTATTTCTCCTGTCACCATCCCAGCCTGGCCAGGTTGGCCCTATTTCTCTTATCCCCATCCCAGCCTGGCCAGGTTGTCCCTATTTCTCTTGTCACCATCCCAGCCTGGCCAGGTTGGCCCTATTTCTCCTGTCACCATCCCAGCCTGGCCAGGTTGGCCCTATTTCTCTTATCCCCATCCCAGCCTGGCCAGGTTGTCCCTATTTCTCTTGTCACCATCCCAGCCTGGCCAGGTTGTCCCTATTTCTCCTGTCCCCATCCCAGCCTGGCCAGGTAGGCCCTATTTCTCCTGTCCCCATCCCAGCCTGGCCCAGCTGTCCCCATTTCTCCTATCCCCATCCCAGCCTGGTTGGTCCAGCTGTCCCCATTTCTCCTGTCCCCATCCCAGCCTGGCCAGGTTGGCCCTATTTCTCCTGTCCCCATCCCAGCCTGGCCAGGTTGTCCCTATTTCTCCTGTCCCCATCCCAGCCTGGCCAGGTTGGCCCTATTTCTCCCGTCCCCATCCCAGCCTGGCCCAGCTGTCCCCATTTCTCCTGTCCCCATCCCAGCCTGGCCCAGCTGTCCTCATTTCTCCTGTCCCCATCCCAGCCAGGTTGCTCCAGCTGTCCCCATCTCCCAATGATGAGATGGCTGCAGCATTTCTCCTGTGACTGTTGTCCCAAAAAAGGTTCTTCCACACAGGGTGCAAGAGCTTGATCCACAAACTGAGCCAAAATACTGGAATTATTTACAGTTCTGCACAGAAAAGGGAGAGCTGGTTTTTCCTCCTCCTGGCCTTGGTTGTTTCTCCACCTCTTCCTGGTCCTTTAGTTCCATGTTCAGTTGAGTTTGGGTGATATTTTATCCCAAATTTCTTCTTCCCTCCTTTCTCCACATCTGTAGCTCCTGAGGCTTCACTAATGCTGCAATTTCCGAGACATGTGAAACACAATTTATCTACTTGGAAACTGGAAATCTTGGAGCCAGGCTGGGAGAGCTGGGAATGTGCAGCCTGGAAAACAGAAAGCTCCAGGGAGACCTCAGAGCTCCTTCCAGTGCCTAAAGGGACTCCAGGAGAGCTGGAGAGGGACTTTGGATAAGAGATGTGAGGGACAGGACACAGGGAATGGCTTCAAACTGACAAAAACAGGGTTAGACGGGATATTGGGAAAAAATCTTCTCTGTGAGGGCAGTGAGGTCCTGGGATGGAATTCCCGGAGAATCTGTGGCTGCCCCATCCCTGGAAATGCCCAAGGCCAGGTTGGATGTGGCTTGGAGCAACCTGGGATAGTGGAAGGCGTCCCTGCCCATGGCAGGGGTTGGAATGGAATGATCTTCAAGGTTTCTTCCAACACAAACCATTCCAGGATTCTGGGATCTCCTGTATTGAGGTAAACCTGGTCCAGCTGTCCCCAGCCCCTGTCCCCAACCCTGGCTGTCCCCATTCCCTGACTCCTGTTCCCTGTCCTCTTTCCAGCCTTATCCAACTCTCCCAGCTGTCTCCATCCCCCGACCCCTCTCCCATCACCAGTGTCCTCCCACAGCCAGGCATGAGGGGGAGATTTTCCTGGTGATCCAAAGGAAAATCTCCAGCAAGGAAATGTTAATTCCACCCATCAGCCTCGTGATTCCCTATTTCCCACTCTTTGGCTGTCATTTTTAAAATGTTTCGCAGGAAAACTGGTCCCAAAACTTCAAATTTACTGTGGAAGTGAAGAAAATCCTTAAGGAGCTGGTTTTCCACATGATTTCATTCTTCCCCAAGGGAATAAACTCTGTAAACAAAGAGAAGCAGAGCCTCAAGTGTGTGAAGGAGATAAAACTCCAGCCTAAAATTATTCAGGGAACAAAAAGGCGAGCCAAGGAGCTGGAGCAACACGACACCAGGATGGAACATTTGGAAAAGCAACCCATTATCAACCTCAAATCCTTTAAAACAGATGCTGTCCCTTGGGATATCTCACTTCCCAAAGCAGCCAGGGAGTTCTGCCTGTCCCAGCTCTGATCAAATCACATCTCTGGGATGAGCCCATGATTTCCCTGCTTGAAAACGGAAATTTAGTAAATAATTTTTGGTGTTTTGTGGTGTTTTAAAGTGGAATATGGGAAGAACGAACTTGTTGGGATTAACTATTTTGGGACAAAAAGCTTCAAAATACAAAGAATTTAGGGCAGTCTGACCCTAAAACTGCTAAAAAATACTCCAAATCCTCTCTTTTTTCCAAGCCTCGCTCACATGGGAACAGGCTGGGAACCAGGCAGGCAGGAATGACAGATCTCCTCCCTTTGGGCGGCCTTAGATCAGTTTCAATCGATCCCAAATCCCACCCAGAGTTTCATAATGGCTTTTAACTGACAGGAATTGGCACTTGTGCCAAAAAAAAAAAATCATCCTCCACTCCCAGCTGCTCCTTCCCTCCCTTGTGCTGGCACAGGGAGTCGAGTGCTTTGCATAAAAGAGCTCAGAACGAGCTGCTCTGAATTAAAATTAATTCAGCACACGTGGAAGAAAAGCTCATTTTTAACCCAGGGAAGCCGTGGATCCACCACTCCCACAGAATCCAACCTCGGGAAAAGGAGAACTCAAAGCTGTTTTACCAATTTAAACCAAATTTGTAAGGACAAAATGCAGAGTTTGGAGGATCTTGGACCATTTGGGGTCATCCTCGGATGTTTTCCATCGGGAGGGCTTTGGGATGGGGGTATCCAGAGATGGAGAAGCAGCATTTAAAGCATGAACTGGATCTTCTCCAGGCAATAGAGAGGAGCATCCTGCCTTGGGACAAGCAGCTGGCAGAAATCTCCCCTGGGATTTTTGCAGAGGGCAAAGGACAGACGAGGATGTTAAAATATTAAAATAAACCTTTTTTTTTCCCCTGGCTTTTCAGCCCATTCCTATCACAAACAATATATCCAAAAAGAATTCATGGCACTTTTAATTCACAGCACTAAGTTTCTATGGCATTTTGGAAGTCTAATTTATTTTTTTTTAAAGAGGGAAAAAAAAAAACAAAGCAAATGCAGGGTTTTGAGTGTGAGTAAACATCCCAGGGAAGGGAACACAGGGAAGAGGAATTAAATTGTCTTGTTCAGCCCAAAAATAAATCTTTTAAATGTCCTAAAACATTATCCCAGTGCAGATCCAGTGACAAGTATGCCAGAGGATCCCTGGATCCTGAAACACCCAGTACTGCCAGGGATCCTTTTGCAGGAACAGCTTGTGTAGGACATCATGGAATGGTTTGGATTGGAAGGGACCTACAAAGTCATGGAATTCCACCCCTTTCCATGGGCACAGACACCTTCCACTATCCCAGGCTGCTCCAAGCCCTGTCCAACCTGGCCTGGAACAATTCCAGGCCAGGGGCAGCCACAGTTTCTCTGGAATGTCTTCCAGCACTTTTGAGTTTCTGGGATTGTTGTGTCAAGATTTCAGGGAGATGCCTTAATTAAAGTGTAAAAAAAAAAAAAAAAAAAAAAAAAAAAAGGGAGAGAATCCAGGAGGAAGTGGAAAAGCAAGAGAGTGAAGGTTTAAAACCTGTGCAGTCCCAAGGTCAGTGGTTGTTCCCTGCATCCTTTTCCTGAAGGACTGGAAGGAGTCTGGAGGTGAGTGATCCATTCCCTGCTGTGCCAGCACCATCCATGGCTTGTACTCATGGGATGTGATCTGGCTGCAGGACTTTTCCTTTTCCTTTTCCTTTTCCTTTTCCTTTTCCTTTTCCTTTTCCTTTTCCTTTTCCTTTTCCTTTTCCTTTTTTCCTTTTCCTTTTTCCTTTTCCTTTTCCTTTTCCTTTTCCTTTTCCTTTTCCTTTTTTCCTTTTCCTTTTCCTTTTCCTTTTCCTTTTCCTTTTCCTTTTCATTTTCATTTTCCTTTTCCTTTTTTCCTTTTCCTTTTCCTTTTCCTTTTCCTTTTCCTTTTCCTTTTCCTTTTCTTTTTCTTTTTTCTCCTCTTTCTCCTCCCTCTCGTTCTCCTGTCCTTCTCCTTCTCCTTTTCATTTCTCCTTCCCATCTTTCTCTCCTCCTCTTCCTCCCCACCCTACTTTTCCTTCTCCTTTTCTTTGTCTCTTTCTCCTTTCCCTTCTCCCGCTTTTTCTTCTCAACATTTCCAGGGATGGAGCATCCACAACTTCCCTGAGCAGCCCAATCCAGCATCTCACCATCCTCACAGTGAACAATCTCATCTTTATCTCCAACCTAAACCTCTCCCCTTTCTGTTTAAATTCATCACCCTTCATCCTGTCCATCCAGGCCCTACTAAAAACCCTTCCTCCCATTTTTACAGAAATCCATGGACACAGCCCCAGCTCCGAGAGGAGTTCAGCAATTATTTACTGCTGAAGAAATTTGCTTCTTCTACAAAATGTTTTTTCCTATTTTAACTCCAATGGGGAAAAAAAGAAAAGGGCTTCCCAAGGGCAAACAAACTCTCAATTCACATTTTTTTTTGCTGATAACAGCAAGACTCCAGAGCGGGGCTCAAGGGAAGGAGATGTCTCCTGGATTAGATGGAAAACAGAGAGGAAAATGTCAGGAATGGGAGAAAAAAATGGCTGCAGGATCCTAAAGGAAAAGCTGCTGTCATTTATCGAGTAGGTGCTGGTTTTTTTGTTGTGGTGTCTGGTTTTTGGGGATGTTTCTTGCCTCCAGTGGCACTGCCAGGGCAGGAGCTGCACACAGGCCTGAATCCACGTGTTTGGGAAAGGGAGAAACCAGAGGGATGATCTCTGTGCTACCATGTCATTGTCATTCCCAGTAGGAATTATTTTCCAAGGTATTTCAAGAGGGGACGGAGAGCAAATCCTCTTCTTTCTCCTCTATGTTCACCCACTGAATCCAGGATGGCTCATTTGGCAATTCCATGGAGGCCCAGAAGGACCAACCATGGATCAAAAACCTCAGCTACTAATCAATTAATCCAAAAATGTCGTAAATCCTCTGCTCTCTGGGGGAATGGGATCGTGGGGGCTGTGACATCCCATGGCAAGATGAGTTTCCTTTGTAGGACCCAGCTCTGGGGTCCCCAACAGCAGAAGGATGTGGAGATGCTGGAGTGAGTCCAGAGGAGACCCTGGAGATGCTCCAAGGGCTGGAGCCCCTCTGCTCTGGAACCAGGCTGGGAGAGCTGGGAATGTCCAGCCTGAAGAAGGGAAAGATCCAGGGAGACCTCAGAGTCTCTTCCAGTGCCGGAAGGGGCTCCAGGAGAGCTGGAGAGGGACTTGGGACAAGGGACTGGAGTCAGTCAGACAGGACACAGGGAATGGCTTCCCACTGCCAGAGGGCAGGGATAGATGGGATTTTGGGAAGAAATTCCTCCCTTGGAGGGTGGTGAGGGGCTGGGATGGAATTCCCAGAGAATCTGTGGATACTTCCCCATCTGTGGAAGTGTCCAAGGCCAGGCTGGATGAGGCTTGGAGCAACCTGGGATAGTGGAAGGTGTCCCTGCCCAAGGCAAGGGGTGAAACTGGATGAATTTGAAGGTTCCTTCCAACCCAAACCATCCCATGATTCTGACAAGACTCCACTATAGCCTGGCAATGGAAACAGGGCTCTTCCCTTGCCAATTCCGAGGGATTGAATCAATCCACCAGGCAGAATTCCCAAAAATATTTGTTCATGTGAAAACATCTGTATTGATCCAACTTCAGCTGTGAAGGGGAGAGGACTTTGCGCCCCAAGTGCTTGGGCCTTGGACTTTTCCCTGCTTGGAAAGGTTGGGAAAAAATCCATACGCTGCCAATTGTAAATATTTGGATTGGGAATACGGTTTGGATGTTCAGCACTGTCCAGCAGAGCTCTTCCCAGGAGCATGTGGCCATCCAGGGATCTGGTTTTATCCCAATTTAATGCAGCTACACCACCAGCTGCCATTGCAAAATTCCTACCTTGCAGGACCTGCCGCTCCAGTGTTGCTGTCAAAAACCATTTGCAAATCCTTTTGGTTTCAGGAAATTTCTCAACAGCACCAGAGAGAGGGGCAGCAAACTTCCTGACAATTTGAGCCGTGGCTTTTGCTGGACAAGCTGAGGGGAAAGCGCCATCAGATGCTCCTTTGCAAGCCCTGGATGAGAGGGAAGGATATTCAGGAAGAAGGAGATGAATTTTTGAGACCTTTCTGGGTTTTTGTTTCACCTGGTTCCTCTCCCAGCTGGATCTCTGGAGTTCTGTGGGCAGCACCACTCAGCAAAACAGAGGTTGATGCACATCCAAAAGTCACAGAGGGAATTCAACTTGCTTGATTCCTCCTGGGACCAATTTTTCCTGACATTTCACCCACTGGAGCTCCCTGTGTATTGGTGGGGCACCTTTGGATGGAGCTTGGCACATCCATGGCTTCTCCTTGTCCTCCCAACAGCTCCACGCTTTCCCAACGCTTCTCCTGACCTGCACAGATGAGTCACATCCAGGTTTTTAAGAAGTTCCATGAATTTTTGGTGCTCAGAAGCACCAGTTTGGGGGCACACCACTATTCCTGAGGGCCACATGGAGACTCCAGCTCCTCTTCCAGCCTCCAGCCTCTGGGAACTCCTTTCTTCAAGCTTTGCTCTGGAGAGGCTAAAATTAAACCAGTGATTCCATTGCTGACTGAAAACAGAGCATTCCTTCCCCACCCACGTGTTTTGGATGGACATCAGAAGCCAAAACCCCGGCTGCTCAGCCCCATGTGGAAAAACAATCTTCTATTCTGATCCTCCATCCACTGCAGCTCGCTCCAATTGGGATGTTCAGTTCCCAGCCTGGTGTTCAGGGGGGCTCTGAAATGGGATTTGCCTGGAAATGGGAAACATAAACACAAGCAGCCACTATCTCTGCAGCTTATTGCCCTGAACAAAAGCTTATTCTGCTCCAGAGGAGGGGGGAAACAGAAGTTAATTCATGGATAAACCAAGGAAAATAAAATCCCTTCACGATCTCCTTTCCACCCTGTATGTCCCCAAGTTCTTTGGGAAAATGGAGATTTGCAGGCAGCCAGTGGAAAGATAGAGATATCTCTCTCTCTCTCTCTCTCTCTCTGGAATTCCAACCTTCATGGGGGTAAAATCCTAAATATCCCAATCCTCACTGAGCCACTGCCAGGTGGTGCAAACCTGCTCCATGGCCATCAAGCCCTACTGGAGTCATGGAATCACAAAACAATTTGGATTGGAAGGGATTTTTCAAGGGCATCCAGTTCCAAACCCCTGCCACGGGCAGGGACACCTTCCACTATCCCAGATTGCTCCAAGCCCCATCCAACCTGGCCTTGGACACTTCCTGGGATCCAGGGATCTAGGTTCAGCCACAGCTACTCTGGAAATTCCATTCCAGGCTTTACCACCCTCCTAGGGAATAATTCCTTCCCAATATCCCATCTATCCCTGCCCTCTGGCAGTGGGAAGCCATTCCCTGTGTCCTGGCACTCCGCCCCTTGTCCCAAGTCCCTCTCCAGCTCTCCTGGAGTCCCTTCCAGCACTGGAAGGAGATCTCAGGTCTCCCTGGATCCTTCTCTTCTCCAGGCTGGACATTCCCAGCTCTCCCAGCCTGGCTCCAGAGCAGAGGGGCTCCATCCCTTGGAGCATTTCCATGGCCTCCTGTGGATTTGCTCCAGCAGTTCCACATCCTCCTGCTCTTGGACCCCAGAGCTGGAGGAAGCTCTACAGGTGGGGTCTCACCTGAGCAAGGCAGAGGGGCAGAATTCCCTCTTTTCCTCCTGCCTACACTGTGGGATGAGCCTGGGACATGGATCTCTGGATTCCTGAACCTCCATCACTGGGATCCCCAAGTTCTTGAGCGTCCATCACTGGATCAGCATCTCCTGTAGCCTCCATCACTAGGATCCTAAATATTCCCCAGGAGAGCCCAGCATCACAAAAATCCCCTCCTGGTCCAAATTCCCAAAGCCTGGAGCCAGGAAGGAATTCCCTGCCTACCCTGCATGCCCCTGGTCCCCCCTTGCCCTCTGCCTTCCCCAAGTCCCTGTACAATTCCCAGAGCACCAGCTGGTCTTTTCCCATCCAGGATCCATCAAAGGGACAAAACAAGGGCTGTGACACCAATCTCTGTGCCCTGCTGCCTTCCCCCCCTCTCTCCATATGTTCCTTCCCCACCCTCCCCATCCCATCCCCTTCCCATCGAGCTGAGTCTGGACAAAACTCATGACAGAAGTGACTCCAATCCCGATCCCTCCTGGAGCTTCATTCCCAGCTCAGCGTCACAGCAAGGACAGCCAGGAACAAAACCCACGGCAGCTGCTTTCCTTTAACCCCTTTTTTCACAAAAAATCCCCCCACTTTTCCACCCAGGCAGCCCCACCCTGTGCTGGGATACCTCCCCACACCCCAAATGCGATTCCCATCTGGAATTCCTCTAGATGTCACCCTCAGCCATCTTTTCCACACACACACACACACACCACTCCCGCCCCCCTCCCCCGGCTCGCATTTTCCTTTCTCCAAGATCCTTTTTTTTTTTTTTTTTTTTTTTTTTTTTTTTAAATTCCTTTCTGATCTCTTTCCGGCCATGTGTGATTGCAGTTTCCTCCGGGCGTCCATTTCATCAGCCCGAAATTAAGGAGCAGCAGGGAAAAAAAAAAAAGGGGCGGCGGGCGGGCGGACGGTGGGAACCCCCTCCCCTTCTCCCCCCATCCCACCTCCCCACCCACCACCGACCACCCCGACCCCGCATCCCACATCCCTTCCCACCGCCATCCCGCTGCTCCCCAAACCTTTCCCAAACACCTCTCGACACCCCATTCCCAACCCCGGCCCCGCTCGGCCCGGAGGCCGGGGAGAGGGAGGAAGATTTTTTTGCCACCTCACCACCATCACTTTTGGGGTGACTTGGCTTTTTTTTTTTTTTTTTTTTTTTTTTTTTTTTTTTTTTTTTTTTTGGTGGGGCTGGATTTTTTTTCCCTCCCCACATCCAAAAACTCATCCGCGAGCAAGGCCGGCGTTGTCTTTTCCCAGCGCCAGGGCCGGATCCAGCCTTGGTGACACGAAGGTCACGGTACCTCCAGCCCGGCCTTTTCCTCCCTGCTGTCGCCAATCCCGGCTGCGTGTCCTGGCCGTGCTCCGCTCGTCCGTAGAGGAAACCCACGCCCGGGGCGATCCTAGAAAATCCCCAGGGGGAAGCTTTCGGCCCTTTGGTTCCGTCCTCTCCTGCATGAGACAATCCCGGCTGTGCGGCTCCGCCGGGCGATGGCCGAGCAGTGAAGATGTCCATGGCCAGGCACAACAGCGTCAATGGCTTCTTGGAGGACACCAGGATGGAGCCGGGGGACATGGGCAGGATCCTGCGCTGCCTGGAGATGGGCACCGTGCTCACCTTGTTCTACCAGAAGAAGTCGCAGAGGCCGGAGAGAAGGACCTTCCAGGTGAAGCTGGAGACGCGCCAGATCATCTGGAGCCGGACGCCCGAGAAGGTGGAGGGGGACAGTGAGTATCGGGGGGACAGGGAGGATTGGGGGGACAGGGAGGATTGGGGGGAACTGAGAGGATTGGGGGGGCAAGCGAGTATCAGTGGCAGCGGTGTTGGGGGGCTGGGGATGTGCTGCTGGGATGCTGAGCTGTATTGGGGTGACTGGCTGGGGGTGTTCTGGGCGTCTTGGGGTGTCCTGCCACAGTGGGGTAAAAGAGGTTGTGGGGTGCTTGGATGTGTTGGGATGCCCTACTGTAGTGGGGGGACTGATTGTGGGGTGCCTGGATGTGTCGGGGTGCCTGGGTTTTGTGGCATGTCCTGCAGTGGTGGGGTAATTGGTTGTGGGGTGCCTGGGTCTGTTGGGGTGTCCTACAGTGCTGGGGTAACTGGTTGTGGGATTCGTGGTTGTGTTGGGATGTCCTGCCACGGGGAGACTGCCCGTGGGGTTTGTGGCCATGTCAGGAGGTTCCGCTGTGCTGCGGTGCCTGACTGTGTGGTTCCTGGCTGTGGTGGGATGTCCTTCCATGGTGGGGTGACTGGTTGTGGGGTGCCTGGATGTGGTGGGATGTCCTTCCATGGTGGAGTAACTCGTTACAGGGTGCTTAGTCTTGGTGGGATGTCCTACAGTGGTGGGGTGACTGTTTGTGGGGTGCCTGGATGTGGTGGTGTGTTCTACCATGGTGGGGTGACTGGTTGTGGAATTCCTGGCCACAGGGGAATGTCCTGCCACGGTGGGATGTTCACCCCCTATGGAATGTCCTACCGCTGTGGGATATTCACCCCTATGGAGTATCCTACCTTGTCAGGGTGCCTGGCCACGGGGTGATTCCCATAAAAAGCAGGAGCTGCTGGGCTGAGCATCCCTCACCTCCTCCATCCCACCTTGGAAGTTGTTCTGTGGGATCAAGCTGCTTCTGTTTCATCCCTAGGGATTTATATCCTCCCTGGCAAAGAGGGAAAAGAATGGCCATCCCTGTTCCTGCTCATGGTGTTTTTTTTAACCCCAAGACCCCACTGGAGCATACGTAAAAATCACCCTTTCATGTGGATTCACCGGTGGTTAGGAGGTTGCTGGGATGTTCTCCCAACAGTGGGAATTGTTAGGGCTCCATGTCTTGGTGCTCATTACCTCAAAGCTTTAATTGAGCTAAAAAAATCCAGTTGATGGAACCTGGGATTGGGGTGCTGTGGAGCTACACCATCACCTCATCCCACATCCCTGTGCAGGGAAGGAATTCAGTTTTGGGATATCACCTCACCTGGGTGACGGCAAAACCCATCCCGGAGGTTTGGGAGGTACCTTTTTCCTGGAGAGGCTCCTCCAAAATCACCAATGACCCCCCCCACACACACAAAAATCACCACCTACTGCTGATTCTGTGCAAGATCCAGAAAAATCCCCTGGAAGCTTCAGCTCCTGCTTGGAGGTGCTGATCCCAAGGTGAAATTCCAGCTTTGAGCCAGGAAAAGGAGGGTGGCACTCAGAGCTGAGCACTCCTGCATGAGCAGGATCTGTGCTTTTCCAGACCTTATGGATACAGAAGCAGATCTGTGGGAGAAGAAGGTGATGGGAGGAAGGGCACCCAGTTTTGGAGACGTATTTTAGGTCCTCATGGAGAGGAACTTGTTATCCAGTCACGGAAATAATGCATTTCCAGCTCCTTGTTTTTTCCGGAAGCTCCGTGCACTGCCAGGTCAGGATCTCAGGTTGCTCAGATGCTGTGCCTCAGTTTCCCCTCCGGAGCCTTAGGATCTGTCTTTTCCCATACAACAGCTCCATCTCCCCCATGGGAATGAGTAGGCATCCTCCAAGGTCATCCAGAAGGATTAAAAAAGGATGAAAGTCCTTCTGGAAATGTGCAATCCTGCCATCCCATCCCACCATTCACTTTTCCTAGTCTGGAGTGGGAAAAATCCCCATCCTGGTGCTGGGCTGGAGCATCCTCACCCCCTGGTCCATCCCTCTCTTCCCACTCTCTGTGATTTTATGGAAGTATTGGGATCTCCCTGAACTCACGCCTGCCCAGACCATTTTAAATCCCCCCCTTCAAGCCAGCAGCCTGCTTGGAGAGGGATTAGTGGGAAGTGCTGATGTCTCTGTTAGGGGCTGTCAGGGCCAGGACACGGATCCTGGCTCTCCCCTGGACCCCCAGGATAATTACACGCTTTGTTAAGCAGCCTCTGGACACGTGTCCATGTGTCCATGCCTGGGATCGTGTCCATGCCTGGGAATGCCTGGAGCATGGCCTCCAAAATAAACCTCATCCTGGAGGGCTTCCAGCTCGTTGCCCTCAGCAGACCCCAGTTCCCAGCATAAGGAATCTGGTGGAAAACAGCCCCCAAAAAAGGATCTTTACAAAAAATTAAAGGAAAGGGCGACAAAGGCAGAGTGAAAAATCCAAGAGGATTTCGGAGGGGTGGTTTGATGACACCTCCCAGCCTTGTTAATGGCAAATAATTGCAATTAGGACTTTCTTGGGAGGAGAAAATCCAGTTGGGATTTATCAGTGTTGGACAAGGAGGAAATACTTTATTCCAGGTTTTAAACCACACCACTGGATCCCGGCAGGATATGATCTTCCAATTTCCCTTGTCCAGGAGGGTCTGAGCTGCCACATCCTGCAAGAAGGGATGACCCAGGTGCCCAGGCCAGCAGGAATTCCCAGCACAACCATTCCCTCCAACCCTTTTTCTTCCCTCCTAATGCCTGAAAAAAAATCTCCCAGGCTCTCAGCATCCCTAAAATCCCACTGGGCAGAACCTGCTCCTCCATTATCTCCCCACCATTCCAAATCTTTTTTTTTTTTTGCACCACGCTGCTCGCTTTGCATTAGAAAAGAAAAGGGATTTTCGCAGCTGGAACCGACTTCCAGAGTGTTTTAATCGCCCAGGACAATGGAGACAATGCGGGGAGGAGTTTGGAGACAGAGTTCTGACAGGATCGAGGCAAATCCGCTGCAGATGTGGTTTCCAGGAAGCTGCTGCTCGGGTGTATTGTGCAGCCCCTCGCCGCTCCCTTTTCCCCTGTTTTTTTCATGGGAATGGGCTATTTGCCCTGGGGGAGAAGGATTTCAGGGTGTTGGTGGATGAAAAACTGCTGCTGGCAGCCCAGAAATTCCCCATGTCCTCGGGTCATCCCACAGCGTAGGCAGCAGGAAAATGGGAATTCTGCCCCTCTGCCTTGCTCAGGTGAGACCCCCACCTGCAGAGCTGCCTCCAGCTCTGGGGTCCAACAGCAGGATGGAGATGCTGGAGTGATCCAGAGGAAGCCATGGAGATGCTCCAAGGGATGGAGCCCCTCTGCTCTGGAGCCAGGCAAGGAGAGCTGGGAATGTCCAGCCTGGAGAAGAGAAGGATCCAGGGAGACCTCAGAGCCCCTTCCAGTGCCTTAAAGGGGCTCCAAGAAAGTTGGAGAAGGAGTTGGGGAGGGACTTGGGATGAGGGATGGAGGGACAGGACACAGGGCATGGCTTCCCACTGCCAGAGGTCAGGATTAGATGGAATATTGGGAAGAAATTCTTCCTTGTGAGGGTTGTGAGGCCCTGGCACAGATTGCTCAGAGAAGCTGTGGCTGCTCCTGGATCCCTGGAAGCGTCCAAGGCCAGGACTTGGAGCACCCTGGTCTAGTGGAAGGTGTTCCTACCTATGGCAGGGGTTGGAATGAGATGAGCTTTAAGGCTCCTTCCAACACAAACCATCCCGGGATTATGAACAGCACCCAGAGTTCGGGTGCAAGGCCAGACCCTGGAGGAGTTAAATCCAAGGAGTAACAGCATTGCAACTTGTTAGCAAAGCCATGGTAGCCACTGGCTTCTCACTGCTCCCTGGCATCCTCTGGATGGGCAGGTTTGTGGTCCAGTGGCTGCTTGTTAACCTATAAACCCATTTTTATTCCCAAAATCTGCCTGTTCTTATGGAAGAGACTTTGCTCCGAGCCACAGGAGCCATTCAGTTACAACGAAGTTTCTTGAGGTCTTGTCCCAAAACAAAGCTCGTGCTGGGGTGCAGAGCTCCTCTGTGTCACTTGTGCTAAAATCCCACCCTGATCCATGAAATTTGGCTTGCGGTCATCCAGCAAAAGAAAGCTGGATAAAGCCTCCACTGTTTTCTGGACCTTTTCCGCCAAGAAAAACTATTCTTCCCCTCTTTTCTTGCTTAATCAGCCCGATTCCTCCCCCATCCCTTATTCCTCCCCGCATTCAGCTTTTCTTTCCCCTTTGGATCCCCCCTTTGGATTCAGCCGAGGGTTTCCACCAAGGCACGTCTGCAGCCTTCCCCACCACCACATCGGAAACGCAGCCGGGCTGGAAATTCTCCGGGAAATGACCCATTTCCTCGGCAGGACAATACCCCTGGCGAGGTGGTCTGGCCACCCTGGGTCACACAAAGCCCTTTCCGGTGTTGGTGGCTCATTCCCAGAGGACAAACCTACCCAGGGGGTGATGGTTGTAGTATCAAGAACAATTTTGTGTGTTGTTCCTAATATTATGTTATTATTCTTGCTCCCAGTGGGATATGTCCACTGGGAAAATTGGAAATGTCCCTTGGTGGAGTAGCAGTGAGGAAGAGCGTGGTCCGGAAACCCAGCCCTGCCGCCACCGTTGGAGCTTTATTTAGCGGGATAATGAGGGAGCAGAGCAGCAGGAAAGCAACGCCCTGCGGTCCCGGCTGCCGGGGCTCCAAATTGCCACTTTTGGGAAGAGTTCTCCAAGGAAAACATGAGCTCAGCCTATCCCAGCGCAGGGTCTGGCTTGGGGAGGACAAGGTGGCTGGAGATTTGCTGGTTGGGATGGGGTGGGATGAGCCTGGAGGATGCGTGGCAGCCACAAAGCTGGGAAAAGAGTGGGCAGCGCTTTCGGGATGCCACATCCTGGGGACACGAGTTCCTGGAGGACACACAGGGATGGGGGCCATCAGGCACATCGAGGCAGGGCTGCAGGGACACCCTGTCCTTGGGACACAGATTCCCTGGATGAGACTTTGCCGTGGCATCCGTGGTGCTGTCACTCAGCTGCAGGAGCACTGCAAGGACCTCATCCTGGGGACATCCTGGGACACAGATCCCTGGAGGACACAAGGCTATGACACCCTGGTGCCATCCCACTCCAATGGGCAGTGCCATGGAGATACCCCATCCTGGGGACACGATTCCCTGGAGGACATGTGGCCATGGCATCCATGGTGGTGCACTCAGCTGCAGCAGCACTGCAGGGACACCCTGTCCTGGGGACATCCTGGGACATAGATCCCTGGAGGACGCAGGGCCATGGCACCCTGATGCCACTCCAGTGGGCAGTGCCACAGGGACATCCCATCCTGGGAACATGGTTCCCTAAATGGACATGCCATACTCATGGTGCCATCACACATCACTGGAGGACGCTGGGGAAATGTCACCCTCAAAGACACGTGGCCACAGCACCCATAATTCCATCACACATTCCTGAGGGTATCCCATCCTGGCAACAAGGTTTTCCAGAGGACACACGTTCTCCTGGAGTTCCCACTTCCCTGAACCACTCACATGAGGCTGTGGTGGCAGGGGACAGTTTCATGTTCCTCTCTCCCCGCAGTCGACATTCGGGAGATCAAGGAGATCCGCCTGGGGAAAAATTCCCGGGATTTCGAGCGCTATCCCGAGGACGCTCGCAAGCTGGACTTCACCATGTGCTTCATCATCCTCTACGGGATGGACTTCAGGCTGCGGACGCTCAGCGTGGCCGGTGCGTTGGGTCCCTCCCCATTCCCTGTGTCCATCCTTGGGGTCTCACCCCCTTCCCAACATCCCATCATCCCCATCCCAACCTCATCGCCCTCCTCTTCCTCCATCAGCTTTCTGCGAGGAGGACATCAACCTATGGATAACGGGGCTCAACTGGCTGGTGGCTGACACCCAGAGAGCCCAGACCCCACTGCAGATCGAGAGGTGAGGAAGGACCAGCAGATCCTATGTCCTGGTCCCTGTTTTGGGAAGAAAACCTGCCCTGGGCTCTTTGGGATTGAGCACTCTCTGTCCATCCTTTTCTTCCCAGGTGGCTACGGAAGCAGTTTGATGGGATGGACCGGGCCAGGGAAGGCAGGTGAGCCAGCAGCACAATGGGTTCAGCTGGAAAGAACCATATTCCCCCTGTTGCATCCCAAATCTGGAGGTTGAGCCAGGCTGGGGGTGAGGTCTGTGGGACAAGGGAGCACCAGGGTTTTTGGGATGCTTGAGGACACCAAAAATGGGAGACTGGGTGCAGGTCACATCCTTGTGACTGTGAGGACCACCGGGACCCATCCCCGATGCCACATCTTCACCAGTGCCAGTGGGGCCAGGCCATTAATGCAGCCCATAATTATCTTCCCAAGACAGGAAAACTCCAAAACTAAGGGAATGTGGACTTAAATTATTATAGGAATGGGAATGGGCATCACCTCCAAGTAGGATGATGTCTTAGGAGTGCCCAGTTGGTTCTTGGATGCACTTCCTCTCCTTGTCCCTTTTCTCACACTCGTGCCAGACACCACGTAATTAATCGCAGAAACATGGAATCATGGAATGGTTTGGGTTGGAAAGGACATTAAAAATCATCTAGTTCCACATTCCACTAGACCAGGTTGCTCCAAGCCCCATCCAACCTGGCCTTGGACACCTCCTGGAATGAGATATCCACAGTTTCCCTGGGTCCGGTGCCAATACAGGGTTCCACAGGCCAGGAGGGTAGGATCCCTATGCCAGGCACCAAGATTTGGGGTGGGACACTTGGTGCTGGGAGCTGAGACTCATCCAGGGATCTGACAGTACCCTGACTCTGATTTTCCCTCTGGCAGCATCACAGTGAAGGACCTGAAGGCAATGCTGCCCCAGGTCAACTACCGCGTTCCCAACATGAGATTCCTGCGGGATAAACTCGTGGTAAGGACCCTCTGGACACCCCTGCTATGAGGGAGATGCTCTTCAACCTGCCCCACGTGGGCTGGGGCCACCGTGGTGTCCCTGGTTCCGATCTAGTGGCCCCACTCTCATCCAGCCCCGTCTCCCACAGGAAGTGGAAGCCAGGAATGAGATGACTTTCTCCCACTTCATCCAGTTCTACAAAAACCTGATGTTTGATGCCCAGAAGTCGGTAAGATCCATGGTTTGGCCTCCAAAATGTCCTCATCCTGGTGGGAAGTGTCCCCCTCCAGCTAAGCCTGGACCCTTTCTCTGCCTTCCAGGTCATTGAGCAGCTGGAGCTCTCCTTCCCCTTGCGGTGAGTTCCCAGCTCCCATCCCAATCAATATTCCAAGAGTTGGATCCGTAGAGTGGGAAATACAGCCAGGCTGTGGGGCAGAGCAGAGTGGGGATCGGAGAAGGGATGGGAATGGTGATGGGAAAAAGGATGGGAATACGGGTGCAGAAGGGATGGAAGCAATGATGGGAGCTGGGATGGAAGCAAGGATAGGAGAAGGAATGGGAGAAGAGGTGGGCAGGGATGGGAGATGGGGAGGCTGCCAGGGATGTAGGGACATGTCACCCTGCCCTCCTGCCAGTATCCTCGAACATTCCAGCTGGTGCCGGCCTCTCCCAGTCACAGGGTGGAGGGGCTGGTGGGAATGGGGGTCATGGGGAGGCTGAGCTGCAGCTGGGCCTCAACTCTGCCATGGGATCTATCCCAATTCCTTCTGGTGGCTGCTCCTTGTCCCAGGAATGTGGACCGCCCTGAGCTGTGCCAAGTGTCCCTCTACGACTTCCAGAAGTTCCTGCTGCATGACCAGAAGGTGGGGCTTCCCTGAGAACTCTGCAGCCTGAGGAACCCACATGGGATGCTCCAGCCCAGTTCCCCCGCTAACAACAGCCATGTTTGTATCCCAGGAATCCTGGGCCAGTGACGTGGGCGTGGTGCGGGACTACATGTGCTCCTACCTCAAGGAGAGCTCCAATGAAGCGTCGGATCCCTCCTTCCAGCTGGATGAGGTGGGTGGCCCCACACAGTGTCCCCACAAGGATCTCCCCGGCACCATCAGGCTCTGACCTCTCTGCTTCTCCCCCCCTAGTTCCTCACATACCTCTTCTCCAAGGAAAACATGGTGATGGATGCTAAGTACGAGCGTGTGGTGCCTGAGGAGATGAACCACCCCTTGTCACAGTACTGGATCTCCTCATCCCACAACACGTAAGGAATTTCCCCCGCATGGGCGTTCCTCAGGGGCATCCGTGAGCATCCCATCATCCTTGTCTCTCCTCTGCAGGTACCTGACAGGAGACCAGTTCTCCAGTGAGTCCTCCCTGGAGGCGTACGCCCGGTGCCTGCGGATGGGCTGCCGCTGTATCGAGTGTGAGTCCCACCAGCCCTTCACAGGGACCCTGGAACCCCTCATGTCCCATCAAACAGACCATTCCCTGCCCTCATCCCATGCCACCAGGGCAGAGCATCTTTCCCTGTCATTTGGGTGCTCAAAAAAATGGTTCCCGGCATGTAGTTGGTGGCAAACATGAATTAACCAAGGTGTTTTCCTCCTCAGTGGATTGCTGGGATGGCCCGGATGATCTCCCCATCATCTACCACGGCCACACGCTCACCTCCAAGATCAAATTCCTGGATGTGCTGCACACCATCAAGGAGCACGCCTTCGTCACCTCTGAGTAAGCCCCAGCTCCCCCAGCAATCTCTGAATTCTGGGAACCTCTCCCTCACCTTCATGTGAGGCCACCATTCCCACCTGCTTGCTCCAGGTTCCCCATCATCCTCTCCATCGAGGACCACTGCAGCATTGTCCAGCAGAGGAACATGGCCTGCCACTTCAAGAAGGTTTTTGGGGACATGCTCCTCACCAAGCCAGTGGACATCAACGCCGATGAGTTGCCCTCGCCCACCCAGCTCAAGAAAAAAATCCTTATCAAGGTGTGGAGCAGGCAAAACCCCAAAACCCCTCTTGGCAGGAGGGACACAGATGGTGTTGGGTTCTACACCAAGAGGTGGTCAAGGGGAACAAGGGATGGTGGGAAGACACCTGTGGGAGGTTGATCCTGAGGGTTGGGAGGTCAGTGTGACCCATAGCCACCACTGAGCTCCCCTCCCTGGGTGTCCCCCAGCACAAGAAACTGGTCGAAGGGAACCTGTACGAGGAGGTCTCCACTGCCAGTTACTCAGAGAACGACATCAGCAACTCCATCAAGAATGGAATTCTCTACCTTGAAGACCCCATTGACCACGTAAGGGAGGCCCTCAGGGGCTGAGTGGGATCTGTTGGACAGTGGGGTTTGGGATGGGCTCTCTTAGACCACTGCGATGCTGTGAGAGGGAAGAAAGGGATTAAAAACCCCTTCCCAAAGCTCCATCCTTCTGTGTCATCCTCTTCCTCACCCCACCGATGCTCTTCCTGTTTCCTAGACCTGGAGCCCTCATTATTTTGTCCTGACAAGCAACAAGATTTACTACTCAGAGGAGACATCCCGCTACCAGTTCAACGAGGATGAAGAGGAGGTGGAGCAGAAGGAGGTGCGTGAGGGGCGGGACGCGCCCACGGGGCGAGGCGACAACTCCGTGGGGAGGGTGACAGGGTGACAACACCCACTTTGGGATGAACTTGCAGGAGTTCAACAACAACGAGCTGCACTTCACGGAGAAGTGGTTCCACGGCAAGCTCGGGGGTGGCCGTGACGGGCGACAGATTGCGGAGAAGCTGCTGCACGAGTACTGCACCGAGACAGGCGGCAAGGACGGCACCTTCCTGGTGCGCGAGAGCGAGACCTTCGTGGGCGACTACACCCTCTCCTTCTGGTAGGAGCTCCAGCAGGGAGGCAGGATCCACCCTCCCTGGGTGACCCTCCAGTCGGTGCCTGGTTTGGTGGCTGGAATGGCTTTTTTTGGGGGAAATGTCACCTTTTTGTGCAGCTCGTAGACCCCAAATGTAGGATGGTGGAGACGTGGACCCAGATTGACTTGGCTTTCTCCACTCCCATGGCAGGAGGTCCAGCCGGGTGCAGCACTGCCGGATCCACTCGAGGCAGGAGGCCGGGGCCACCAAGTTCTACCTGACGGACAACCTGGTCTTTGACAGCCTCTACAGCCTCATCTGCCACTACCGGGAGGTGCCGCTGCGCTGCAACGAGTTCGAGATGCGCCTCACCGACCCCGTCCCCCAGCCCAACGCCCACGAGAGCAAAGAGTGAGAATCTTTCCAATCCCCATCCCCTCAACCCCATGGGTCCACCAGCCTCCTCCAGCCCCAGCAGGGTGTGGAGAGGCTGATGCCAGCCCCCCAGCCTCCATGTTCTCCCTGGGCAGGTGGTACCACGCCAGCTTGACGCGTCTCCAGGCCGAGCACATGCTGATGCGGGTCCCGCGGGACGGAGCATTCCTGGTGCGGAAGCGCAGCGAGCCCAACTCCTACGCCATCTCCTTCCGGTGAGTGGGGCCACCACAAGGCAACTTAGGCTTGGCTAAGCTGAGGATTTGTGATAACCTGTCTGTTGTGACCCCGAGCTAGGTGGTAGGGCTTTGCTGTGGTGACACGGTGGGACACGTGATGGTGTCATGAAAGGGAAACCCTCTCCACGACACCCTCGGGGTGTTCACCTTGGTGGCATTCCCAAGCATCACCTCCCGCCTGTCCCCATCATGGAGCCAGGATTCACCCACCCCTCACCCATCCCTTTCCTGTCTCTCCTGGCCCCAGGGCGGAGGGGAAGATCAAGCACTGCCGCATCCAGCAGGAAGGGCGGCTCTTCATGCTGGGCAGCTCGGCCGAGTTCGAGAGCCTCGTGGACCTCATCAGCTACTATGAGAAGCACCCCCTGTACCGCAAGATGAAGCTGCGCTACCCCATCAACGAGGAGACCCTGGAGAAGATGGGCACCACTGTGAGTTCTCCCAGCAGTGGGGATGGTGGGGGTTCCGTGCCATAGGAAACCAAGCCCCATCCTCAGCTCCACCATCTTCCAGAGTTTTGGTTGGAGCCCAGCCAGAACCGGCCAAGCTTGTCCCACTGTCATCACCCAGCATGAAAACGCCACCATAATCCCCTTTTCCAACAGGTTGCAAGGGGATATTAGATCCCACTCAACCTCCTCTCACCCCCTCATAGCCCCTGCCCACGCCCAGGTGACCCCCTCAGGTATTTCTCCTTGCAGGAATTGGACTATGGAGCCCTGTATGAGGTGCGGACCCCCCACTTCTACGTAGAGGCCAACAAGATGCCAATGGCCAGGGTAAGGGGCCAAGCTGGTGTCCTGGGGAGGTGGTGGGTGGTGGGATATGGCAATTCCAGTGCTGGGGTTCCTGGGCACTCCCTCCCCCAGATCCACACCTCCCAGCACCGCTGACCAGAGAAATGGTTGAGCTGTGCTCCGTTTCTTTGACCCTCAAATGATGCTGGAGCTGGACCCAGCCAACATCACCATCATTTGGGGACATTCCGAGCTTCAGTGACATCATTGTCACATTGTGGTGGGGGACAGGGCTGGAGAGACCCCAGCCTGGAGCAGGGACCTGGCAGAAGTTTGCCCAAGAGCAACAAAATCCCTTTGCACTGGAAACCCTTAAAAAGCAGGTCTAGGGTCAGTTCCCAGGTGGTACAGTCTCCATCCTCAGAGGTTTTTGGGACTTGGTTGTTCTTGGAGATGACTCAGTCTCCATCCTTGGGGGTTTTTGTGGCTGGACGTATTTTGGAGTTGACCTTGGAAGAGGCTGGTCTGGAGCCCTAAGGTTCCTTTCCCATGGTCCAGCACTGCTGCTGCCTTAATGGTCCCTTTGCAGCAAGGTAAGACCACACACAGGAAAACTTAACCCAGAGGGGTTTTTTCCAGGGCATGTGGTAATATCAGAGGATTAACCCTTCAGTGCACCAGGAGAAACCACTGGGGATCCCCAAAAAGGAACCTGATCTGCTCTGAATGTGCTGATCTTGCAAGACCACAGGCGCCTCCAGCCCTCCTGTCCCCTCTAACTCATCCCACTGCCCTGAGCAGTTTGGAAGCTGGAGAGGGACTTTTTGTCAGGAACAGCAGATAGGTCAAGGAGTTATGGATACAAAAGGGAGGAAATTCAGGTTAGATGTTAGGAAATAGTGTTATACTGTGAGGGTGGTGAGACACCAGAATAGAGAAGCTGTGGATGGCCCCTCCCCTGGAAGTGCCCAAGGCCAGGTTGGAGCATCTAGTGGAAGGTGTCTCTGCCCATGGTGGGATGGGTGGAATGTGATGACCTTTAAGGTCTATTCCAACACCCAAACATCCTGTGATGCCATGATTTAGGGTCGGGATCCCCCACACTCCACTATGGGGGCTCGAGGGGCTGGGCTGAGTGGGGCACCAGGTGCTGGGTGGTGACACACATGTCCCTCTTCCTGGTGTCCCCAGTGCACGGTGAAGGCTCTGTATGACTACAAAGCACAACGGGAGGACGAGCTGTCATTCTGCAAGCAGGCCATCATCCACAACGTGGACAAGCAGGACGGCGGCTGGTGAGGGCGGTCACTTGGGTGTCACCGTGGGCGGGAGATGGAGGGGAGGCCCCGGGTATTCCCACAGCGGGTTTTAACTCAGCCTCCTTCTTTGTCCCCCCACCCCTTCTCCAACCACCCCCCGGCACCGCATGCAGCAAGGACACCCCTGTCCCCCCCTCCCCAAAATCTATCCGCTCGCCTTGATCCTCTCACCCCTTGCAGGTGGCGGGGGGACTACGGGGGCAAGAAGCAGCTCTGGTTCCCAGCCAACTACGTGGAGGAGATCGTCGGCACCCAGGCGCAGGAACAGGATGAGGCTGTGAGTGCCACCTCTCTGGGATCCTGGGAGCGAGGACACTGGAGGCTCCCAAGAGCCTTGACCAAATCCAGACCCTTTTCCTGAGGCTGCGAGATGCTCACGATCCTGCTCCACCTTGGATCCTTATCCACAGGCTGGGGGATGCTCATGATTCTGCTCCAGCCTAGACCCTTATCCAGAGCCTGGGGAATGTTCCTGGCCCTACTCCAACCTGGACCTATTTCTGGGACCTGGGAAATGCTCCTGGTCCTTTTCCAGCACATATCTTTATCCAGAGGCTGTGGGATGCTCCCAGCCCCACTCCAGCTTGGACCCTTTTCTGGAAGCTGCAGGGTATTCCAAGCCTTGTACAAGCCCTGATCCCTATCCAGTGGCTGAGGGATGCTCCTGGTCCTCTCCAACCCAGACCCTTACCCTGAGGCTGGGGGATGATCGTGCTCCTGCTCCAGTCCAGATTTTTATCTGGAGGCTGAGGGAGGTTCTTGGCCCCACTCCCACTTAGGCAATTTATTAGAAGCTGGAGGATGCTTGCAGTCCTGTTCCAGCCCTGATCTCTGTCTGGAGGCTGGGTGATAATCTTGGCCACACTCCAGCTTGGATCCTTTCCTGGAAACTGGAGGCTGCTCCCAGCCTTGCGCCAGCCCAGACCCTTTTCCAGAATCTGGGCGGAGCTCCTGGTCCCAAGAGTTGGGGGATGCTCTTGATCCTGCTCCAACCCAGACCTTTATCCAGACTCTGGAGGATGTTCCCAGCCCTGTACCAGCCCAGACCCTTATCCAGAGGCTGGGGGATGCTCCTGGACCTACTCCAACCCAGCTCTTGGGGTGATGCTCCTGGATGTTTTTCCCCTTTTTTTCCTCAGATTTGTCCAGTTTGGAGGGGTGGGTGGTGGCTGCTTGTAACCCACAGGCCTCTCCCATTCTACCTTTTCCTTCCTCTCTTGCAGTCATCGGAAAACAGCCCCCTGGGGAACTTCCTGAAGGGCTTCATCGATGTCCCATCCTGCCACGTCGGTGAGTGTCCCTACTTATGGATTTGGGGGAAATTTGGAGGAATTGGGATGTCCAGATGATTCAGGGGACATTTTCCCTTGATTCCAAGGGCGTGTTTCAGTATGGAAAGCTGAAGCCACACATTGGAAAAAATGGGATCCTCACAGGAGGAGGATCCTGATGGATGGTGGGGTGCCAGGAGGGGCTGGTGGGGGCCTGGGAGCGGGACCGCTGAGGTTTCGTTTGCTCCACAGAGCCATCCGTTGGGAATGTCTTCAAGTAAAGCCCCCCCTCTGATGTCCTTATAGTTATCTCCAAAGACGGGAGGAGCTCCAAACCATTTGTCTTCACCATCCATTCCCAGCAGATGTCCCACGCAGCCCAGTCGCTGGACGTGGCCGCAGACACGCAGGAGGAACTCAGCGAGTGGGTGGCCAAGATCCGGGAGGCCACGCAGAACGCCGACGCCAGGGTGAGGGGATGCAGAGGATGGGCCTGGATGGTCCCTTTCTCTTGGAGATTGTTCCTAACATCTCCAAAGGAAGAGTCTAGGGGAAGACTTGCAGCTCCTGTTTTTCCTGGTGCAGATGCAAGAGGGGAAAATCATGGAGCGGAGGAAGAAGATCGCCCTGGAGCTCTCGGAGCTGGTCGTGTATTGCCGGCCGGTGCCGTTCGACGAGGACAGTAAGTCCTGGAGAAGTGGGATAAAGGCATGAAGTGTGGAAAGAGACAGGTGGGAAGAATTATCCAGGTCTCATTCCTTCCCTGATGGCCACTTGGTGCTTGCAGAGATTGGCACGGACAAGGCGTGTTACCGGGACATGTCCTCCTTCCCGGAGACCAAGGCGGAGAAATACGCCAACCGCAGCAAGGGCAAGAAGTTCCTGCAGTACAACCGCCGCCAGCTGAGCCGCATCTACCCCAAAGGACAGCGCCTGGACTCCTCCAACTACGACCCACTGCCCATGTGGATCTGTGGGAGCCAACTTGTGGCCCTCAACTTCCAGACGCCTGGTAAATCCTGCTCCTGGGGTTGTTGTTGGGCTCATCCCTGAAGGTTGTCCCAAAATTCCCATTCCCAATGCTTCTGCCCTGGGTCGTCTTGTTGGAGGTGGTTTGGGTGATCTCTCCAGCCTTTGTCTCCATCCTCATGGGAGCACGAGTGGTTTGGATGCTCTTCAAACTTTGTCCTCACCCTGATGGAGACACAGGAGGTGGTTTGGATGATCTTTCCAAGCTTTGTCCTCACCCTGATGGAGACACAGGAGGTGGTTTGGATGATCTTTCCAAGCTTTGTCCTCATCCTGATGGAGACACAGGAGGTGGTTTGGATGCTCTCCATCCTGTGTCTCATCCTGATGGGGATGCAGGGGGTGGTTTGAAAGATGTCTCCAACCTTTGTCCTTATCCTTGTGGGGACAAGGGGGGTTTGGATGCTCTCAAGTCTTTGTGCTCATCCTGATGGGGATATCTCCATGCAATCCTTGGGTGATTCATGCAAAACTCAGCTGCATCCCTCCTCCAACCACAACTGGGGGCTCCTAGTTGGGTTTGCAGGGTAGAACCTTCTAAGCAAGGACCTCGAGGAGGTCCCTGAGCCCCACATTCAGATCTGCTCTGTCCCCACGGCCACAGACAAACCGATGCAGCTGAACCAGGCGCTCTTCATGCTTGGTGGCCGCAGCGGCTACGTCCTGCAGCCGGACATCATGAGGGACGAGACCTTTGACCCCTTCGACAAGAACAGCCTGAAGATTGTGGAGCCCATCACAGTCCAGCTGCAGGCAAGTGTGCAAGGACAGCAAGACCACCTCGAGGTGGTCACCATCAAGATGGGAACTCCTTCCTTGTTTTTGGGTCAACCAGGAGTGGTTTTTACTTGTTCCGGCTACATATTTGCTCCATGGAGCTTGTTGCTCTTGGGAGTTCTTCATCCAGTGTGGCCAGACCTCACCCTCTTCTTTCTCCCCTTTCTCCCACAGATCCTCGGTGCCCGGCACCTGCCCAAGAACGGGAGGAGCATCGTGTGCCCCTTCGTGGAGGTGGAGGTTTGCGGCTCCGAGTATGACAACAGCAAGAACAAGACGGATGTCGTAGGTGAGAGACCACACGGGTGATGTCTCCACCCTTAGGGACAACCCTGACTCTGCCCTCTGTCGTCCTCTTGAGAGGACATGTGGGTGATGGGGCCAGGTTTTGTGCTCTCTCCCACAGCTGACAACGGCTTCAACCCCGTCTGGCTCTTCAAGCAGTTTGTCTTCGATATCAATAACCCCGAGTTTGCCTTCCTCCGCTTCGTGGTGTATGAGGAGGACATGTTCAGTGACCCCAACTTCTTGGCACAAGCCACCTTCCCTGTCAAGGGCCTCAAAACAGGTATGGTCTTTCCATCATCATCATCATCTCCATCATAGTCATGGAATCACAGAAGGGTTTGGGTTGGAAGGGGTCTTTAGAGGTCATCTCATCCAACCCCCCTGCAATCATCATTATCTCCATCATTATCATCATCATGATCTCCATGATTAAGTCATGGAGTCATAAAAGGATTTGGTTTGGAAGGGACCTTTAAAGATCTTCTAGTGCAACCCTCCTGCACAATTGTCATCATCATGATCTCCATCCCTGAGTCATGGAATCATAGAAGGGTTTGGGTAGGAAGGGGCTTTTAAAGGTCATCCGGTCCAAATCCCCTTCAACCATCATCTTTATCATCTCTGTCATAGATCATGGAATCATGGAAGGGTTTGGGTTGGAAGGGACCTCTAAAAGTCATTGAGTCCAACTTCCCCTCACTGTCATCATCATCATCATGACCTCCATCATTAAGTCATGGAGTCTTAGAAGGGTTTGGGTTGAAAGGGACCTCTAAAGGTCTTCTGGTGCAAACCCCTGCAATCATCATCATTATCTCCCTGGGGTCCTGGCCATGGTGAGGGGCTTGGACCCTGCTGTGGTGCTGAGCTCGTGTTGTGATGTTGTGTCCAGGCTACCGGTCGGTGCCGTTGAAGAACAGCTACACCGAGGACCTGGAGCTCGCCTCCCTCCTCATCCACATCGAAATCATCAACGCCAAGGCAGGTGGCCCAGGCGGCTTGGGAAACCTGGAACAAGAGGAACCAACTCTTTGGGGTGTCCTGCCCACCACACCAGCCTCACACCCTTGTTTTGGAGCAGGAGGAAGATGAAGAGAACCTCTACTCGTCCATCCAGCAGCTCCGGGACCGTGCCAGCGAGCTCTCCAGCCAGGTCTCCAGCTATGAGCGCACCAACGGCTGCGATTCCCGCTACCAGCAGCGCCTGGATGAGCTCCGGGCAGCCCAGGAGCGGCTCATGGAGCTCACTGAAGTCCGCAACCGCAAGTGAGTTGTCCCCTCCCTGTGGCTTCGGGAGGTCCCTCTTGGGGGAGGGTCCCTAAGGCCACCACTCTGCTCCCCACCAGGTTGATGGAGAAGAAGAAGAGGGACCGGCAGATGGTCACCAAACGCAGCTGAGCTGGAGGGACTCGAGCTGAGGAGCTCCCCCAGCCACCTCCTCTCCTGCCACAAAGGGAGGTGGGGTGGCCACATCCAGACCTCCCACCATGCCCAGGGCTGGGTGACAGCAGCGTGACAAATTCGGGGATGAAAGGGGACCTTGGGTGGCTGTGCCTGTGACGGGGTTGAGGCGGGAGGTGGAACGCTCTGGCTTCAATCCCAGGTGCCTCCAGCTTCATCCAGTGTTCCCTGGGGCTCGTGGCCGCATCCTTGTCCCCACGAGGTGGCCACAGTGGCTCTTCCTCACCCAACGTTCTCAATGTCCCACCACCCAATGGCAGCCCCGTGACTGATGGGGAAACTGAGGCACAGGGGCCCAGCTAGCCCAGGATGGGGCAGGACCAGCCACCTCCATCCTGGGCACAGGTGTCAGGACTGGCTGGTGGTAAGGCACCAGGATGGGGACACAGGGGACACTTTTGGGGGGGTTAGGGGGGGTGTTTTGCTCCCCTGCTATAAATACCTGTATTTTCTTCTTTTATCCAGCGTGTACATACGGCGTGGGGGGAGGGAGTGTCTGTACCAGCCACAGTATTAGGGCACAAGGGGGACCCCAGAATGTCCAGAGGTGTCCCAGCATGGGACCAAGGGAGCAGGGGACCAAGTCTGGGGCTGTCCCACAAGGCAGAGTGGCCTGTGACAGAGTGCCCTGAGTAAGCACCTGGTAAATACAGGCAGCAAGGTGGCCCCAGAGGGGACAGGGATGTCCCCAAGGTGACATCCAGAGTTGTCACCAAACTCTGGGAATGGGGACATATCCTGCCAGTAAAGCCAGCTGAGGTGGTGGCCAGCCTGGCGGTGGCTGGGGACATCTTGGGGTGTCCCCTGGGGTCGGGGTGTCCCGGCAGGGGGGACCTGTGTATTCTTTGTATGAAAATAAATCTATTTAGCCAATATTTATACCCTGCTGCTGTGACCTGGTGTCCCCTCCCAGCTCTGCTGCCACCTCGATGTTCCCAGGGTGGGGGATGTCCCCTGGGAGGTGGCTTGGTAGTCCCAGATCCAGTGTGTCACCCTTGTCCCAGCAGCAGTGGGGACACTTGGGGGTGTGTTGTGGCAGGCAGGGCCACCCAGGAAGGACACAAGGCAGAGGGACACAGGGACAATGGAATTGGTTGTGGGGACACATGGCCATGGGGGCATGAGGCCATGGGGGCACAGGGCTCTGGGGACACACAGCTATGCAGGATCACAGGGCCATGCCATGGGGACACACATGGGTCCATAGGGATTTGGGTCCTTGGGAACATACACATGGATCCATAAGGACATGGGGACACACATGGATCCATAGAGACACAGGGCCGTGGGGCCGTGGGGACACACACACACATGGATCCATGGGGATTTGGGTCCATGGAGACACACACATGGATTTATAAGGACGCAGGGACATGGGTTCATGGAAATGCATGTGGATCCATTGGGATTTGGGTCCATTAGGACACACACGGATCCATAGGGGCACTGGTCGATGGGAACACAAGTTTACAGATATGTAGAGATTTGGAGCCATGGGAATACACACATAGATCCACAGGGACATGGCACCATGGGGGCACGCACAAATCCATAGGGATTTGGGTCCATGGGGACACACACAGATCCATAGGGATTTGGGTCCATGGAAACACATGTGAATCCATTGGGATTTGGGTCCATGGGGACACACACTCCAGGATCCATAGGGCTTTGGGACTGTGGAAATACACGTGAATCCACAGGGATTTGGGTCCATGAAAACACATGTGAATCCATTGGGATTTGGGTCCATGGGCACACACACACCCGATAAACAGGGACTTGGGTCCATGGCGATGCAGATTCAGGGATCCATAAGGCTTCGGGTCCATGGAAACACACATGAATCCACAGGGATTTGGGCCCATGGAAAGGCCCATTAGAATTTAGGTCCATTATGATACATGCAAGTCCACAGGGATTTGGGTCCATGGGGACACACACTCCAGGATCCACTGGGATTTGGGACCATGGAAACATGTGAATCCACAGGGATTTGGGTCCATGGAAACATATGTGAACCCATTAGAATCTGGGTCCATGGAGAAACATACAGATCCATAGGGACATTGGCCCATGGGGGACGAAGATTCACAGATCCATAGGGATTTGGGTCCATGGACACCCCAGATACACAGACTTGGATCCATGGGGACACACATTCCAGGATCCATAGGGATTTGGGTCCATGGGGACACACACAAATCCACAGGGATTTGGGCCCATGAAGAGACATGTGAATCCATTGGAATTTGGGTCCATTATGATACACACGAGTCCACAGGGATTTGAGTCCATGGGGACACACTCCAGGATCCATAGGGCTTTGGGACTGTGGAAACATATGTGAATCCACTGGGATTTGGGTCCATGAAAACACACGTCCATGGGGACACACACAGATCCATAAGGACATTGACCCATGGGGACACACACGAATCCATAGGGATTTGGGCCGATTAGGACACACACAGATCCATAGGGATTTGGGTCCATGGAAACACATGTGAATCCATTGGGATTTGGGTCCATGGGGACACACACTCCAGGATCCATAGGGCTTTGGGACTGTGGAAATACACGTGAATCCACAGGGATTTGGGTCCATGAAAACACATGTGAATCCATTGGGATTTGGGTCCATGGGCACACACACACCCGATAAACAGGGACTTGGGTCCATGGCGATGCAGATTCAGGGATCCATAAGGCTTCGGGTCCATGGAAACACACATGAATCCACAGGGATTTGGGCCCATGGAAAGGCCCATTAGAATTTAGGTCCATTATGATACATGCAAGTCCACAGGGATTTGGGTCCATGGGGACACACACTCCAGGATCCACTGGGATTTGGGACCATGGAAACATGTGAATCCACAGGGATTTGGGTCCATGGAAACACATGTGAACCCATTAGAATCTGGGTCCATGGGGACACACACAGATCCATAGGGACATTGACCCATGGGGACACACACAGATCCATAGGGACATTGACCCATGGGGACACACACGAATCCACAGGGATTTGGGCCGATTAGGACACACACAGATCCATAGGGATTTGGGTCCATGGAAACACATGTGAATCCATTGGGATTCGGGTCCATGGGGACACACACTCCAGGATCCATTGGGATTTAGGACCATGGGGACACATGTGAACTGACTAGAATTTGGGTCCATTAGGACACACACAAGTCCATAGGGATTTGGGTCCATGGGCACACACACTCCAGGATCCATAGGGATTTGGGCCCATGGAAAGACATGTGAATCCATTGGTATTTGGGTCCATTAGGATACACACGAGTCCGCAGTGATTTGTGCCCATGGGGACACACACTCCAGGATCCTTAGGGCTTTGGGACGGTGGAAATAACGCGAATCCCAAGGGATTTGGGTCCATGGAAACACCCCCCGCCCGCCGCCCCTCACGCAGTTCCCGCCTTCCCCCTCAGGACGGCCGGCAGGGGGCGGGGCCTGTTGCGTCGCCACGCCCCCTTACCCTCCTTGTGATCCCGCCCCTTCATTCCTATTGGTCGCCTGCCTCCCCCTGCCGCTTCCCATTGGGTGGCGGGCCGCGCGCGCGCTCGGACGCGGAAGTGCCGGGGCCGGAGCGGCGGCGGAGACGGTGAGGGGAGGGGGGAGGGGTCGAGCCCTGGGAGCGGGGATTTATTCCCATCAATCGGAGGAAATTGGGAATATTCCGGTTTAAACACCCGTGTTGCACTTGGGGTTGATGAGGGAAAGGGTTTATTGCCGTGTTTCCGCGAGGAAAATGGTTTATTTGGCGGTTTTGGTGAGGAAATTAGTATATTATTGTGTATTTTGGTGGAGAAAAGCTATTTATTCTTGGGGTTTGGCGAATAAAATTATTTATTCCCTGGTTTTTTTTTTAATGAGAAACATGGTCTGTTCCGGCGTTTTGATGAGGAAAAGAAATCAGTTTTGTTTTTTTTTTTGAAAATGAGGAACATGATTTATTCATAGTTTTTGATGAAGAAAGTGGTTTATTTTTGCTTTTTTCTTGAGGAAAAAAAAAGTTCATATTGAGCTTTTAAGGAAGAAAATTGTTTATTTGTTTTTATGAGGAAAATTTATTTGCTTATTTGTTTTTATGAGGAAAATTACTTATTCTCGGAGGGTTTTGATGAGGAAGATGTTTTATTCTTGGGGTTTGATGAATAAAATTGTTTATTCTTGCTTTTTGATGAGGGAAGTTGTTTAGTCTTGCGGATTTTGTGATAAAAACGTGTTTATTTTTTGCTTTTTATGAGGAAAACGGTTTATTTATGTGGTTTATTCTGGAGCTTTCATGAGGAAAGTGGGCTTGATGAGGAAAGTTTATTGTTGATTATTTTATATTCTTATATTCTTTTCTTTATATTCTTGGTTAATTTATGAAAAAATGTATTCTTGGGGTTTTGGATAATTAAATAGTTTATTATTAGGAACTTCATGAGAAAAATCAACTTATTTTGGGCTTTTAGTGAGCAAAATGGTTTCTTTTAATTTTTATTTTTTTTTAATTTACCCTTTCTTAATGTTGAAACAAAAATTTTGGATCCTGCTTTTCCATCGAAAGAGAAGATAGGTGAAGACAAAAAGTGGAATTCAATGACTAGATTTTAATTACTACTGGAATTTAAATACCAGAATGTAACCACCGGAATTCAACTGGAATTCCACCAGTCAAATTAACCTACTGGAATTTTGACTACTAGAATTTTCACTTGTCAGAATTGAACTTAAAAATAAGCACCAATTTATGTTCCAGCTTCCAAATACTTGTATTTATTTTAATATAAATTATAAATAAATATTTTCTATTTAATAAATAAAAATTAAATATAATAAATAAATTACATAATAAATAAATATTTCCTAGGAAAGCTGGAGATCTTTGAAACCTCAAGGGGTGATTTGCATATATTCTGGATGAATATTTGAAATATTCATGAATATTCATGAGCTGCAGCAACACCGAGGAGCGGGAATCCCTTTTCCAAGGAATTTTAAAAGGCGGGATCGATCTTTTGCCTCTCTCCCATGAGTAAGGAAAGAAAACCTGGGATTTAATGAGGCTGGACAGTGTCAGAACAGGTTGGACCAGCTGGAGCAGCCTCTCCATCCCTGGAATTATTCCAGGTGTGGTTGGATGGAGCTTTGAGCAACCTGGGATAGGGAAAAGTGTCTTGGAATGAGATAATCTTTAAAGTTCCTCCCAGCCCAAACCATTCCATGTTTGTTTTTTGGGTTTGTTTTGGTGAAATCTCATCCTGGGAGGGTTTAGTGGAGAAAGCAGAGCTGGACTTTTCCCATGGGAACACAGTGAGGGAGCAGGGATGAGCAGGAACGTGGGAAGCCGGGCTAGATGGAATTTTGAATCACCACGAGGGTGATTAAACACCTTGGACAAAGGGAGCAGGGAAGCTTTGGGAGACGCTCAAACTCAGCTGGGCGAGGCTTTGAGCGCGGGGTCGGATCCACAACCTCTTCCAGCCCCCGGATTCTTCGGGAATTCTTCGCCCACACTCACAAATCTCCGTTGCTGTGACTCTCCCAACCCAGGGGAATCTGCCATGTCCAACCTCCCGCCTCTGGCAGTGGACAGGAATTGCTTCTACATCCTGACAGAGGACTGTGCCTATGGAAGCAAGTACTTCCAAGCTGGGAACTTGTGCTTCTGCAGCGAAAGGAGCTACCTGCGGAATTTTGCCGAGGATGGGCCTCCAGCTTGCTTCCTGAAGGTTGTCATGCTGGATGACAGCTCCACGGTCACCATCAACCTGGAAATCCTGCAGCCCGTGCGCCAGGAAGCCGCCGGATTCCTGCTGGCCATCGGGAGCCACAGCGAGCGCTTGGATTTTTTCCTGGAGAGGCTGAGCCTGGAAGGAGCTCTCCGAGCTGTGCCGGGTCAAAACGTAATGGTGGAGGTGGAGAGGGAATTTTTCCCTGGAGTCGTGCGCTACATCGGGAGCATCTACAAGCCCAGCTTGGCTGTGCTGACTCCGGTGTTTTTTGGGGTGGAATTGCAGGTAAGGGGGACCCAAAGCAGAGAATTCCTCATTTTTCCGTGAAATTCCTGTGTGTGACATCCCTTCCTGGTGTGTTTTCAGGGAGAGGGGGAAAACAGAGGGAGAAGCGACGGATCCTACCACGGCACCGAGTACTTCAAGTGCAAGAGGAACTGTGGGATCTTCCTGCCCTTCAGCAAAATCCAGTTTATTCCCACATCAGGCAACGATTATGGGAAGCAGAAGCCGGGAAAACAGGACACGGACGAGGTGGTTCCCGTGAAAGTGGGAGACGCCGTCAGCTTCTTCGTGGACGAGATCCCCACCAAAGGAATTGCCATGGCAGTTTACAGGGAAGGGAGCCAGTGGTTTGTGAAGGTTTGCCCGGTAAGAGCAGCTTTTCCATGATTTTTTTTTTTTTTTTTTTGGGATTTTAAAGAAAAAAATCACTTTATGGTTGGACATGAAAGAGAAGTAGAAGGAATATCCAAAAAGGGATGTGAGGTTCTGTGCAAAATTTGTTTTAAAAAATCCTTCGTATTCCAAGTGTTCAGCTGACGGGTTTTTCCCTAGCTGATGGATTTTTCACTCCTTTCAGGAAGAAGAAGGAACGACTGACATTTTCAGGGAAATCCCCATGGAATCTGTTGTGAAGGAGAGCTTGCAAAGTAGGTGATCTTTGGATGCGTCTCTCCTGATCCCATTCTGGGGGAGTTTGGAATTCATTCCCTCTCTGCAGGGTACTGAGGAGCTGAAATCCCAATAAAACCTACAGCTTGTCTTAATGGACCGGGATTTATGGAAAAATCTCAAGTTCCACACAAAGCTAAAGCTGAATCCCATTTGTCAGGAAGGAGAAGCTGATGGTAGCAGAGAATTCCTTCAGGGAAGAGGCACCACTGGTTAAAAAGTCTTTAATTCAGCTGTAAAAGATGGATCAGGAGCTTCATCCCAGTGGGAAAGGCTCAGGTGCCAGCAGCAGTGGTGGGAATTGTTGGACAAGACAAGGAATTAGTAGAAAAATTAGGAAATAACCCCCCTGCTGCCAATCCAGTAGCCTGGAAAGGGCTGGATTAGTTCCAGGGCCAGCAAGAGGTTGGAATGTGAAGCTTTGAGCCGGGAAACAAGGAGCAGGATCATTCCCTCTCATCCTGTCAGACCAGCTTGGACACACTGGGAATTACACCTTGTGTCCCTGGTGCTCAGCTTCCTGCTTGTGTGTGTAGCCTGGAATTTCCGAAATAGACCTGGAATTAGATCCAGAGGATCCAGTTCCCAGCTCTCCTGATGTTTTGTGTTGCCCATCAGGTTTTTTCCCAACGTTCAACTCCGACGTGGGCTTTGAAAAACCAAACCCAATGAAACGAGAGATCAGCGAGAGCAGCGAGGAGGGGGAAGGTGGGAATTCACCCCTGGAAGTGAATTCCATGGTCCAGATTACCTTGGACAAGGGGAATCAAGTTTCAGGAATCATCCGCTGGTTGGGCTACCTGCCCCAAATCAAGGACAAAATGGCTGGAGTTGAACTGGTGAGGCTGGAAAGCTGGGAAAAGACCTGGGAGTGCTGCTGTCAGTGGCTGAATATGGAGGGTGGAGTTTTGGGATCCCCAGGTAAAGGGGCTGGAATGGCGCTGGGAAGGGTCTGGAGCACTAGGAGCAGCTGGGAGGGCTCATCCTGGAGAAATGGAAGCTCAGGGAGAACCTTCTGGATCCCTGCAAGTCCCTAACAGGAGGGTGAGGCCAGATGGGAATTGGGCTCTGCTCCTAGGGAACAAGGGACAGAACAACAGGAAACAGCCTCAAACTGCTCCAGTGGGCATTTAGGTTGGATATTGGGAAAATTCCTTTATGGATGGGGTTGTCCTGCCCCAGCACAACTGCCCAGGGCAGGAGTGAGGTCCCCATCCCTGTGGATGTGACACTTGGGGACATGATCTAGTGGTGGCCTCAGCAGCATTGCATAGCTAGACTGGATCTCGGACCACTTTTCCACCCATAATTCCATAAATCACGCTCTCAGGCTCGTCTCTGGTGCTGTTTTCCCAGGATGAAGACAAGGGGGTCACAGCTGGAGAGTGGCTGGGCAAGTCCTACTTCCACTGCGCCCCGAAGCGCGGCCTCTTCGTGAGGCTGAATTCCTGCCAGCCCGACGTGCGCTTCCAGAGCTTTCCCAACTCTGACCTATCCCTCGGGGATTACAGTGAGTCCTCTGGGAAGCAGGAAAACGGGGCAGTGTTGGGAGAAGGATGTGAAGAAACCTTGTGGGCAGCATTTCTTCCCTTCCTTCGAGTGTTGTTTTTTGGTGTTTATCCCACACCACATCTTTGGCTGGATTAACAGCTGGACTCAGTCATAGAGGTCTTTTCCAACCTAAATGATTCCTTAGGGAATATCCCTAAGAAAGATTGTGATTTATGAAAAGCTGGATTGAGAAGCCACCTTAGGTCTGAGAGTCGTGGACTCACCTCAGACTTTTGAGGCATCAAGGAAGGGCAGAGCTGACCCAGCTGAGAAGGTGAAGGCAATTCCTTTTCTTGCAGGAGGACAAGAAGTTCTTCCAGAGGGTCCAGAGAGTTTTCCTCCCCTCAGGAATGAGGCAGCAGTCCGTGTTCTCCAAGGGCGGATGAAGGGCATCCAAGGCCATTGTAATTCCTGCTACATGGATGCAGCTCTCTTCAGGTAAGGACCTGCTTGGGTGGTGCAGGCTCCTTAAATGAATGGCTTTGTAATTGAGCTAAGCCCCAAATTTCAGCACTTCCCTGGATTTCCAAGGTGGCTGGAAGTTTACCTGGCGTAGAGCAAGATGTAACTGTGTGGAGATGCAACCTCCATGGTTTTTGACCTCCTTCCCAAATCCAGCAGGTTTTTTCAGCCCTGAAGACCCCCTGTACCCCTGTGTCTGTCATTCAGGGTGCTGAGAGCTCGTAGTTTTCCGGATTTGGACTGTGCTGACTCTGTCCCTGGAAGTTCTGGCTGGAATCATTCCAAAGAACCCACCCAGGAGGTCCCAGCTTCCCTGCTTGGAGAGGAAAAGACTCAGTGGTGCCCTTCCCTGAGCAGTTTTGGCTGCAAAGTAGGAATTTCCTTCTCCCTGAGCTGTTCCCTTGCTTTATCCTTGTTCATTGTTCCAGATGTGCCTCACTGTGCAGGTGTGCTTCCCTCACCTCCCTGTAATTCCATGCATGGATTGTTGGGCATCAAAGCCATTGACTGTCACCAGCCACCACATTTTGGTTCCAGCTGTTGCTTCCAAACCCTCAAACTCAAACCCATCCCACTCTTCCCACAGCCTCTTCTCCTGCACCTCCGTGCTGGACTCCATGCTCTTCATGCCCTTCCCACTGTGCGACAGGAATGTCCAGGGAATTCTGCGGGAAGAGATTGTCAATCCCCTCCGTAGGTGAGCGTAGGGAATGCTGGAATTTGTCCCCTTTGCCTTCATTCCTTCCCTGCTGCCCTAAAGGTGGTACCTGGCACTGAGGGAAACCTGGCAGCTACATCCAAAGGTGTTCAGGGCTAGGAGGAATGGTTTTAAACTGACAGAGCATGGGTTGAGATGGGAAATTGGGAAGGAATTTTCCACGTGAGGGTGGTGAGGGGGTGGAATGGAATTCCCAGAGAAGCTGTGGCTGCCCCATCCCTGGAAGTGTCCCAAGCCAGGTTGGATGGGGCTTGGAGCAACCCGGTCTCATTGGTGGCACCCCTGCCCATGGCAGGGGGGTTGAACTGGATGAAGATCCCTTCCAAGCCCAGCCATTCCATGATTTCCCTCACCTGCAGCTGGTTGTTGTTCCCAGGACTGGCTTTGTCGGGGCCAGCAGTGTGATGCACCTCCGGGAGCAGCTCACGGACAAGGGCCAGTGCTCCAGCTTTACCAACGCTGAGAAAGGTAAGGAACTCCCTGGGGCCCTTCCCCAGCTGCTTCCCTGTGTTTTGCCTCATCCAGGCACCGGCTGGCAACTTCCCTTGGTGCTTCTCCCAGGAATGTGCTTTAATTAGGTGCCGACGTTAATTGGTGTAAAAATTCACTTTTAGAATTTTTTCAGTTTTTAAATCTCTTGTACCCTCAGTGCCCCGTCCAGGGCCTAAAGGGGCTCCGGGAGAGCTGGAGAAGGATTTTGGACAAGATATGGAGGGACAGGACACAGGGAATGGCTTCCCGCTGCCAGGGGGCAAGGACAGATGGGGTTTTGGGAAGGAATTCCTCCCTGTGAGGTGGTGAGGAGCTGAATGGAATTCCCACAGAAGCTGTGGCTGCCCCATCCCTGGAAGTGTCCAAGTCCAGGTTGGATGAAGCTTGGAGCAACCTGGCACAGTGGAATGTGTCCCTGCCCGTGGCAATGGCTGTAATTCCATGATCTTGAAGGTCCTTCCCCACCCAAACCACCCCAGAATTCCATGGAAGTGCCGTCTCTGAAGGCTGCTTGGCATCTTCCATGTTCCCTTTGGGATTTTTGCCTTAACCATGTGCTCTCAACCTTTATCCCTAATTGTCCCCTAATCTGAGGAGGAAATTCCAGGCCCCTGGAACGCTGGCTCATGTTTACCTGGCAGCTCTTGGATGCAGCTGGACAAGGAAGTTCCTGGCGTGGTCTGATCCATCCTTTCCTCTCACTTTCCAGATCCTGAGGAGTTCCTCAATCTCATAATGCAGCAGGTCCTGGGAATTGAGCCACTATTGAAACTCCAGTAAGTTTCCACAGCTGAGGGATACAATTCCCAGGGCCAGGCTCATTAATTTTCCACCTCAGAATCCCTGGGCGGATGGGGGTCACTCGTCCCTTTCCACCAAAGTTTTTTGGAATCATAGCTCTGAGGTTTTCCTTAGAAACAGACTCTGATCCTGCTTGTTGGGATCTTCCCATCCAGGCAGAGACACTTCTGAGCTCTCCCAGGAGGGTGCTGCCTGTAGAAAATTGGGATAAAAACCTTGTGCCATCCTCAGGGAGAGCCAGAAGGGGTTTGAGAAAGGTGATGTCTGACTTTGGGGCAGATCCAGCAGTTATCCATCAGCCTTTGGATGAATTTGGGATGTGTCCAGGCTGCCAAGCTGGCTCAGCTCCTGCAGCCTCTCAAAACAGGCAGCCCATGGATGCAGTCCCAGTTTTTTGGGGACTCTACAAAGAGGATGAGAGGCTGGAGGAAGCCAAAAATAACTGTGCTGTTTGTGAGCACAGAAAGGGAATTGTTGGATTTCTGTGCTCCTTTGTGGGGCTGCCGCTCGAGCCGCGGATCGTGGAGTGCTGGGAAAGGCTGAGCACAAAGAGGACTCTGTGCTGCAGCTCCCCTGCACGGGGTCATCCCAAGGAAATCCTTTCCCTGCTTTCTTTGGGGATTGTGGGAGATCTGCACACGAACTCACCTTGAGTTCGGCTTTTTTGATGCGTTTTTTAATTAATCCTTCATCGAAGCATCCGTTTGTCAATTTAAATACTAAATTTGCTTAATACTGAATTATCTTTTAGATTTGTATCGAGGGGAAATGGAATTTTGCTGCTCCAAAGGGATAATAAGGCTAAAATTCCTTCTTGCCTACTGCTCTCCCCTAGCATAAATTTGGTATTTTTGGGTGGAAAAAGGGCTTTCTGTTGCACCAAACCACCCTCAGTGCCTTGAGCCCAGGAGCTCTCCCAGGACAAACTCTGGGAAACTCCCAATTTTTGTGTCACCACATCTCCAATCCCGTGAGCTCTCCTTGCAGGTCAGGAGGCCAGAAGGAGCAGGAATGTTACTGCTACCAGATATTTATGGATAAACAGGAGGATTTGGTTGTTCCCGACGTGCAGCAGTTGGTGGAACGCTCCTTCCTGTCCTCAGATCTGAAGCTGGTGGAGGTGAGTCCAGTTTCCTTCTGCTTTCCTGCTCTTCTTGCTTCCCAAAATACCTATGAGGCCTTGGATGTTTTATATCCAACACTGAATCCAGACATGACTTAGGAAAAGGCCTCTGCTTTCCCTGTTTCCCTTTTGTCCTGTGAATAATGACAGCAAATTGAAACAAAAAAAAATCTCTGGGATTTGGCTCTTCTGGCAGGATGACTCCTTTCCCTTTTTTTTTTTTTTTTTTTTTTTTTTTTTTTTCTTTTTTTCCCAGATCCCATCTTGCTTCATTATCCAAATGCCACGTTTTGGGAAGGAATATAAAATGTTCAGCAAAATCATCCCTTCCTTGGAGCTGGATATAACAGATCTGCTGCTGGACAGTGAGTGATGATGATGGGCTGTGAGCAACCAGCTCTGGGCTCTCTGGGGTGGGATTCTTCTTCCTTGAGTCCCAGTTTTGGCAGGACAAGCTGGATTTTAGGTGGGATCTGGAAGAGACGCTCCCTCTGAGCTCTGTTTCCCTGGCAGGTCCCAGGGAATGCTGCCTGTGTGGGGATGTTGCCACTCTGGAATGCTCTGAGTGTTTCAAGGACAAAGTGTTTGCAGCCACGGGCATGAAGCAGTTCTGCAGCTCCTGCTCCAGACAGGTATTCCATGGCTATTCCCAAAATCCACCTTGGAAGCTGTCAGCGGGATGGACCCTCCCAAAATCCCCACATTTCCATGCAGCTGCTCAGCCCTTTCCTGAGGGTCATTCCCATCAGGAGCTGTGAAACCTCTGCTTGCACAGAGCCTAAATAATAATGGAATAATAGAAGAACCTGGATTGGGAAGGACCTTGACACTCATTCCAATTCCACCCCCTGGATGTTGCTCACTATCCCAGGTTGCTCCAAGCTCTGTCCTACCTGGCCTTGGACAAATCCAGTGATGGGACATCCACAGCATCCCTGGACAACCTACTCCATAAATAAGGTGCAATCCTGCAGGAATTGAGTGCCGATCCCTCCCTGCTGCTTCTCCATGAGCATTCCCCCAGTTTCTGCCTCTTGCAGGGTGACAAGCTCCCTTCTTAGCTTCCTGCTGCCAGGCTGTTCCCACAACGCCACTCCCAGGCAAGCAGGGACCACGGGAATCACGTCAGCAGGGAATAAATTTGGAATCTGACCTCTGCCCCCCCCTGTCCCCTCTCCTCAGGTTCACTCCCACCGCCGCCGCAAAGCGCACAAACCCAGGAGGCTGCACATTCCCAAGGAATTCCAGAGCTGGAGCGACCGGGGCTGCCAGCAGGTGCCACGGGAGAAGCTGGAGCTGTTTGCAGTGCTCTGCATCGAGACCAGCCACTATGTGTCCTTCGTGAAATACGGCCCTGGCAACGAGCACTGGATGTTCTTCGACAGCATGGCCGACCGGCACGGTGAGGGAACAGCATTGGGATGTGGGAATGGCATGTGGGAAGCTGCCTGGGCCTGCTCAGTCCACCTTTTCCTCTCAAGTTCCCCTATTTAGGCTTTCTCTGGATTTGGCTTTCCTTCAATTAGATTCCAGAGGGGCCAAAGGGGTTTTACCAGGTGGTTCCAGCTTCTGGTTGTGGTCAAACAAGGGATTGGGGATCCTATCCCAGCTGGCTCAGCTTGTGGGCACAGATTGCTTCTCCTGTCCTTCCCCACCGTGCTTTTATCACAGAATCATGGAATGGTTTGGGTTGGAAGGGACATTAAAACTCATCCAGTTCCAACCCCTGCCATGGGCACCTTCCACTATTCCCAGGTTGCTCCAAGCCATGTCCAACCTGTACCTGGACAATTCCGGGAATGGGGCAGCCACAGCTCCTCAGAAAATTCCATTCCAGCTCCTCACCACCCTCACAAGGAAGAATTCCTTCCCAATATCCCATCTGTCCCTGCCCTCTGGCAGTGGGAAGCCATTCCCTGTCTCCTGTTCCTCCATACCTTGTCCAAAACCCTTCTCCAGCTCTCCTGGAGCCCCTTTAGGTTGGATGGTTTCCCCTCATCCGGCCTCTTCCAGTGCTTTTGGCCTCCACATCTCCCGGCTGAGGCTCTGCATGACTCTAGAGTGTGCTGGGATCTCCTGGAGCTGTAGGAACTCATCCCTTTGAGATCTGGTTTGGGACTTTCCTCCTCCTTTCCACCTTAGGCGGTGAAAACGGCTTCAACATTCCCACGGTGACGCTGTGCCCGGAAGTTGCCAAATACCTGGACTTGCCCCTGGCTGTGCTGGCCCTGGAGCAGCCTCGGGACATGGATGGGGTGGCCAAACGCCTCTTTTGTGACGCCTACATGTACCTGTACCAGAGCAGGAAAATGGCACTTTACAAGTGACACCGTCCCGGGCCGATGGCACGGAGCAACGTCAGGAATGGGAGCTTGGATCATCCCAGAAGATGGAAGCAGCCAAGTCTGGATGCTCTGAGCTGCCTCTTCTCACCTCTCTTGGTGTCAAGCTATCCAAGTCAGGCTGGGTTTGTTAAATCCTGGCTTTATCCAGTGGTAGTTGGTCCCTGGGCACAGCTGGATTTGGAAGTATTGATGCTCAAATTCATTCTCGTTCCCCACATTCCATAATTCTCCTCCTCTGGGTACTCCGCAGCTGCAGCATTCCCACATCCTTGTTTCCCTGCCATCCCTTCCCTCCAAAGCTGGAGACCAGCAGAAATCAAAACACAAGGAATTATCCACAGGTTTACCAAGAAACCACAACCTTTCCTAAAACATCCTCACCCGGATTTATGGAGTGAGGAAAATCCCGTCAGGATCAATTTCCCTCACCTGTGTCCCTCAATTCCCTGCACTTCCCTTATCCAGCACTAACTGGCACTTTTTTTACCCACCATCCCTTATTTCCAGTCATGGATATCCTGAGCTGAAGCTACGCTTTAAAAATAAGACACTTTTCCAAGAACAAAACTGGAAGGAGGATGGGAGCAGAGGAACAACATCTGGGCTCCTGCTGCTTCCTCTTTTCGGCAAAACCTGCACAGGATTCAGTGTTACAACCTCACTTTCAGCACCTTCTGTCCCATCTTTGCATCCACTTCCAAGTTCTGGGGTCAAACACCAGAATTCCAAGGGCAAAAATAGAAAAAAAAGAGCACTCTGGGATTTTCTGCAGGAGGTTTTGGGGTTTGGGTGGGAACGGGTGTTCCTTAAGTCAAATAAATTTGTAAACTTGGGGATTCGCTGCTATTAAGTGGGAAGTTGTACTGGAGTCAGTGGGATGCCCAAATTCCCAAAAAAACCTCAAGGAAAGCATCCAGGAGTCCCAGATGTGCAGGTTTAACCCTGTTCCTGCCCTTTTCCTCCCCTCTTTAATGCAGAGTGGAGTAATTTTAACAAAGCCTGGAGCTTTGGAGCCGTCCTGGTGGCCTGGGGTGCATGGTTTGGGATCTTCCTGGCATTCCAAGTGTTGCCAGCAGCTCCTGGAGGGATTCTTTCCCTCTGCTCAGCTCTGATAGGTCACACCTGGAATACTGGGTCCAGTTTGGAGCTCCCCAGTACATGAGAGACAAAATCCAAGGAAAAACCACGGAGATGATGAAGGGACTGGAGCATCTCCTATGAGGAGAGGCTGATGGAGCTGGAATTGCCCAGCCTGGAGCAGAAAAGGCTCAGGAAATCTCCTCAATATCCATAAATACCTGAGGAGAAAGTGCAGAGACACCCAGGAGCTTCTCTGCCCACCAAAATTCCAAACAAGATTCCTAAACATCAGGAATTGCGTCTTATCCATGAGGGTGACAAATGCTGGCACAGGTCACGCTCCTTGTTCTTCATTCCTCCTCTCCCAAAAACTGAGGAAAATATCTACTCAGGTGCAATGGATTCTTTATCTTTGGTGCTTTGCTTAAAAAAAAAAAATCTATTTTTTAGCAAACTGATCCTGGATTTCCTGGAGTTTTCTTTTCCTGTCATTAAATGGGATGCAATGCTGTTGGAATTCCCAGAAATCCAAGGCCATCAGGCCATGCTTTGTTAATCTCTTAGTTGTTTTCTTCCCTGTAATTTCTGCCAAGATCCAAACCATGGACGGACAGGAAAGCCACAGGTTTGATCCCTGGGGATTTCCCTCTCACCTTCCCATTCCCAAATGGAGCTTCAAAGGATTTTTCACTGGAATTAGGGTCAGAGACACGGTGCGAAAATGCCTTTATTTTAAATTTTTTGCTTAGTCTGAAGCTCAGTGTGGGTTAGAGCCACGTTTCCTGTGGGAACAGGGGTTGGAGAGTGCAGGTGGCAACCTGGAGCCGGGATCAACCTGGAGCCAGCCTCCACATCCCAGGGAACTGGGCCAGAATGGAAAGAGTTGGAATGTGGCCACAGAGATGAAGCTTAGAATTGCCAAAGTGAAGAGTGTCTGCCATAGGTATCCCAAGAGGGTCCCAGGTCACCCTTTTGGTGGCACTCCAGATGTTGTTCTAGTGCCACCAAGGAGCTTCAGGATGGGGAGCCACCACAGAGGGCACAAGGCTGGCAGGGCCACCAAGGTGGACACAGGAGTGGCAGAGCCACCAAGGAAAGCACAGGAGTGGCAGGGCCACCAAGGAAGGCACAAGGCTGGAAGGGCCACCAAGTTGGACACAGGAGTGGCAGAGCCACCAAGGAAGGCACAGGAGTGGCAGGGCCACCAAGATAAGGCACAAGGCTGGCAGGGCCACCAAGCTGGGCACAGGACTGTCACTTCCAGGGGATGCAGGGACAGCTCTGCCGTCGCCATCCCTGTGTTCCCAGCTTCCCTACTGGGACCCCAGGGCACTCTCCCAGTTCCTGCAGGTTCCTCGGGTTAGCACCAGGCAGAGGAAAGGTCTAAGTTAGAGCCATTAATTCCTAACGAGGCACCTGGGCTTCCCAAAAAAGAGCGGAGCAGGAGCTGGGGATGGGCAGGGACCCCCTTCAGAGGCTGCCCTGGCGCAGCTCCAGGAAGAGCTGGTGCAGCCGTTCCGTCACGGCCACCTGGGAATGGGAACAAGAGGGGTCAGGGAGCAGCTCCACGGTGGCTTTGCTCAGGCCACCAAATCCGGTGGCATTCCCAGGCGTGTGCCGGTGGGATGTGGGAAGTGCTGGACGTACCAGGTAGGGCTGTGGCTCATGGAGCCGGCGGTGAGCGGGGCTGAGCAGGTTGAGGGACACCTGGGCGTGGGTCCTCACCTCGGGCAGGCTGGGCAGGGGCTCACACACCTGCAGGGATGGAGAACCATGTGGGAAGATCCATGTGGGAAGCCACAAGCCAGCACCAATCCCAGCGAGCCACTAGGTTGGCACCAGAGCTGTTGGCAGATCTCAGAAGCCACCACCGCCCTTGAACCATCCTCCAGCATGGAAGAGGAGACCTCCCAGGAGACGGGACCACCCCTGACCTGGCCATCCTTGAAGTAGGTGCGGTGGAGGGGCTCCACGGTGGCAGGAATGACCTTGGTGGTCTCCTCCAGCCGCCCCAGGACACGGATCCCCAGCTCCTGCCCCGCGCTGGGCGACGGCTCCTCTTCCAGGGCCATGAGGTCCATGAAGGGGTGACCTGCCAAAAGGACATCAGGGAGAGAATTACGGAGCAGGAGGTTCCCCCGGGACTCCGGGAAGGGTCTCCAGACTCACCAGCAGCATCGTAGAGCCGGTAGATTGTCTTCATCCCTGGGATTGTCATCTTCTCCTCATCCTCTGTGAGCTTCAGGCACGGGGAGCCATTGACCTCCACCAGCTGTGGGAGAAGGGAAGGGAACCTGTGACCCCTCTGGGAGGCAACTGATGCAAATCAGCTGAAAAAAGACAATTGAAAAACCCTAAAACCACCCCAAAGTTGGGCATTCTGCCTCCTCCTGCCTGTGGAGAACTCGGGGCTTCTGGTGGGTCAAGAATTGGCCATGACCCAACACTGGCACCCAGAACTTCCCTGTCTCCTGGGCTGATCCCACAGCATGGGCAGCAGGAGATGGGGGAATTCTGCCCCTCTGCCCCACTCAGGGGAGACCCCGCCTGGAATTCTGCATCCAGCCCTGGGGTCCAACATCAGGGGAACGTGGAGCTGCTGGAGCAGGTCCAGAGGAGGCCACGGAGATGCTCCAAGGGCTGGAGCCAGGCTGGGAGAGCTAGGAATGTCCAGCCTGGAGAAGGGAAGGCTCCAGGAAGACCTCAGAGCTCCTTCCAGTGCCTAAAGGGGCTCCAGGAGAGCTGGAGAGGGACTTGGGACAAGGGGTGGAGGGACAGGATGAGGAGCAATGGCTTCCCACTCCCAGAATGCAGGGCTGGATGGGATACTGGGAAGGAATTCCACCCTGTGAAGGTGGTGAGGGGCTGGAATAGAATTCCCAGAGAAGCTGTGGTTGCCCCATCCCTGGAAGTGTCCAAGGCCACGTTGGATAGGACTTGGAGCAGCCTGGGATAGTGGAGGGTGTCCTTGCCCATGGTGGTGGAGGACCTTCAAAAATCCCTTCCAAGGCAAAATCATTTGTGACTCTGACTCCAGTGGGGCTGGATGGCCATGGAGCAGGCGTGGACCACCTGGGAGTAGCTGAGTGAGGACTGGGATATTTGGGATTTAGGCTGCCTCATTTAGGCTTTACCTTGTAGACACAGCCCAGCGATGGCTGCAGGGGACACGTCACCAGGTTGGTCCCGATGCCGATCATGTCGATCTCGCTCCCCTGAGGCAGCAGGGAAGACAGGGACCATCAACATGCCAGCCCTGCCAGCACCAGGGACAGCCCAGGTGACATCCCAGCCCCGCCAGCACCACCCAGGTGACATCCCAGCTGTGCCAGCAGGTTCCTCACCTCCCTGCTGAACTCCTCCAGGCTCTGCTCGCTGATGTCGTTGCTGACAGCGATGGGGATGGTCCCAAACCAGGGCACCTGGAAGCTGCAAGGAGCAGGATTCGGGAGGATCCATGGATCTACCCACAGTACCCAAAGCCATGAGGGCTCCCAAATCCCGGCAGCATGAGGAGCTGGGTGCAGGTGAGGAGGACAGGGATCAGTGACATCCATCCCAGAGCTGGCGTGGGACTCACTGAGCTCCGCAGGCTCGGAACACTCCCCGGATTTCCTTGGATTGCTGGGCCAGGTCCCCACTGTCCAGGCGCACTCCAATGGCCTGGTATCCCAGCTGGTGCAGTGCCATGGCCACGGCACAGAAATTGGGCAAACCACTCCTGGGCAAGGAAAGCATTAACGGCAAGTGGAAAATGGATCCAGGGTGGATCCAGCATTACTTCCAAGCCCTGTGCCGGCCAACATTCCTTCTTTAGGGCCACCAGTGAGGAGGGACACATCCATCCCCTGTGCCACGGTGGCAAAGTCCTGGTGCCCTCACCTCCTGACACAATAGGTGTCCAGCAATCCCTGGAAGTCACACGGGAAGGTGACGGCGTAGGACACGAAGGCGGCCAGCTCGCCCTGGTTGGCCTTGCTGGGAGGAGTCTGGAGCAGGTCACAAACCCGCGGCAGCCAGGACACGGCCAGGCCTGCCAGATCCACGGGATCTCCTCCGGCCCGAGGCAGCAGCTCCTGCCAGGGGAACATGGGATTTGCACAGCCCGTGGCATCATCCAAGGTGCCAGGAGTGTAGGAACGTGGGATTTGCACAGCCCGTGGCATCATCCAAGGTGCCAGGAGTGTTGGGAACATGGGATTTGCACAGCCCGTGGCATCATCCAAGGTGCCAGGAGTGTGGGAACAGGGGGAGTGTTTCATTCCCCATCCATCCCACTCGAATCCTTGTCTGCGTTCTCATCCCACCCCTATCTCATCCCACATCCCATTCCCACCCCTATCCACATCCTCATTCCCATCCCATCCCCATCTCCATCTCCATCCTACTTTACCCCAATTCCCACCACATCCCATCTCCGTTCCATCTCCTCCCATCCCTAACTCCGTACAAACCCCATCCCCATCCCACTTCCTTCTGCCCATCCCTATCCCCATCCCAATCACACCCATATCCCATTTTCATCCACATCTCATCTCCAACCCCACTCAATCCCTATCCCATCCCAAACCATTCCCATCTCCATTCCTATCCCCCTCCACATCCCCAACCCCATGAGATCCCTATCCCGTCCCCATCCCACCCTCACCTGCACTCCGATCCCTATCCTCATCCCACCCCCATCCAATATTCATCCCCATCCCATCCCATCCCAGGCAGAGCTCACCCGTGGCTGCACCTCCTCCAGGCACCTGAAGGACATGATGAAGGAGTGGGCGATGGTGCCGCGCACGGGAATTCCGTACAGTTTTCCCGCCAGGATGTTGCTGGTGCAGTCGAAGCCTGCGAGGAGGGACAGGGAGGACACCCAGGTGATGGCAGGGCCGTGGTGGCACCGGGCACCGTGGGGTGGGACTCACCCCCGATGTAGGAATATCTGGATGCCGAGAGGGCTCCATCCGGTCCCTGCGCGCGGCGGAGCCCCATCTCTATGAGCTTCATGTCCGGGCCGGCGAGGAGACGGAATCTGGCAGCGTTGGTGGCCACCAGGCTGGAGGACAAAGGGGACAGGTCACACAGAGCCAGCACAGCCAAGGGGAAGGGGCTCCAGGACGCTCCCTGCTTGGACGAGGCAGGGATCACCACGGGACTCGGTGACAGGGATGTGGTGGAGTTGACCAAGGGGACTTGGGGGAGAGGGAGATCCTAGAGGTGACCTGTGGGAGACCAGGACATCTCTCAGGAAAACCTGGGGGACAGGGAGACCCTTCAGGGGACCACAGGGTGGGCTGGACATGGAAAGCCCTCAGGAAAACTTAGGGGGACACTGGGACACCCTCCAGTAGTTAAAATTCAGCTGTTAGAATTCCAGCAGTTAAATTCCAGCAGGGGACTTGTGGGATCAGGGTACCCCCAGGACTGGGGTGTCCTTCTGGATTGGGGGGTGCTGCACTCCCTTCCCTGCCTCCCTCCACATTCCAGGGGCTTTGGGATCATCCCCATCACAAAATACCTGGCATAGTTGATCAGGCACAGCAAGGTGGTCTCCAGCAGCTGCACCACCAGGAGCGGCCCCTTCACCTGCAGGAACGGCACCTGCGGGAACAGCGGTGACATCCCGGTCCCTCGGGAGCTGGGAGGAGCTGGGAAAGGCAGGAATGGGGTTCCAGGGGATCCCAGAGTCAAGGAAAAGGGAAGGCCTGAGAGAGGTGGGATGGACAGGAAAGGGGTTGCAGGGGGATACTGGTGGAGGAAAAGGGAGTACAAGGGGATTCCAGCGCCAGGGAAGAGGGTGCAAGGGGATCCTGTTGCCCAGGAATGAGGGTCCAGATTGTCCCTGTGCCCAGGAAAGGAGTTCCAGGGGCTCCCTGGAACGTGTGAAGGAAAAAGGAGGGTCACAGGGTGGGGACACGAGGATAGCCAAGATGGGAGTTCAAGGGGTCCATGGTGTTGAGGAAAAAGCGGGGGGGAGGGACTGGGAGGTGGGAATGGGGGTCCAGGGGCTCTCAGGGTCAGGGAAAAGGGAAGCTCTGGGAGTTGGGAGAGGTGGGATGGTCAGGAAAGAAGATGGAGGGGGTGTCCCACCCTGGCAAAGACGACAGAGCCCTCGGGAATGGCGGTGACGGTCACCTCGGAGGCATCCAGGGTGGCCAGGTAGTCAAAGAAGGCGTCGTCTATGGTGCTGGGCAGGACAGAGCGCAGGTACGCGACGTCTGTGGGGACAGCGCGGTGACGCCAGGCACGAGGGACACAGGGGGAGGTGGGGGGGACACCAAGCCTCCCATGGACAGCTGAGTGACAGCAGGTGGGTGACAGCACCCCCAGCACGGAGCGTGACAGGGTGGGGTGGCCCAAGTCCCCTCTGAGGGACATCTCTGGAGGGTGTCCCAGTGTTCCCCCAAGTTTCCCTGAGGGCTCTTTGTGTCCACTCCTGCCCTGTGTCCCCTGAAGGGTCTCCCTGTCCCCACAGGAGTTGTCCCCATCTGAGAGTTGTCCTTGTCCCTTTATGAGTTGTCCTGATCCCCTGCAGTCCCCCAGGGGTGACTGTCCCCCAAGTCCCCCTCAAGCGCTGTCCCTCTTCCCCACCACAGGTCCCCAGTCCCCCAGGTCCCTCCGAGAGACACTCCTGTCCCCATCAAGTCCTCTTGAGGCATTCCCGTCCTCCCCAAGTCCCCCCGAGGGGTTCCCCATCCCCAGATCACTCTGAGAAACGTCTCTGCCCTCCTCAGGTCCCCCGGGATGCTGTCCCATCCCTTACAAACCTCCCTGAGTTGTTCCCCCATCCTCCTCCGGGGGGGAATTTCCCTCCTTCCCCCACATCCCTCCCACCCTCCCCGCTATCCCTTCCTCCTCCTCTGTCCTTTCCCCTGGAGTTGTTCCAAAGCCTCCCTGGGAAGGTTCCCCTTCTCCCTCTCCCACCACTCCGCCCCACAGCGCTTCTCCCGTCTCTTCCTCATCCTCCCCGCTTGTCCCCTCCTGTCCCCACTGTCCCCTTGAGTTGTTCCCCCCTCCCTCCCTCCTTCACCCTCTCCTCTGTCCCGCCCTGCTCCCTGGAGTCGCTCCCCACTGGGACGCTCCGCTCGCCCACCACCACTCCTCCCTACAACCCTGTCTCTTCCCCCCACCCCGTGTCCCCCTCTTGTCCCCCGCTGTCACCACGCACCGGCAGCGGAGAAGCGGAAGGCTCGGAGCCCCCGCAGCCCCTCGGCCAGCCCGGCGCCGAGCGCGAAGGAGCCGCGGAAGGGCGGGCGGCGGAAGAAGAGCTCGGCGGCGGCCGGGGCGCGGTGTCGCCCGGCCCGCCAGTGCCCGTAGGCCATGGACACCTGGTACAGGTCCGCCAGCGGCGCCATGGCGGGGCGGGGACAAGGGGACAGGGGTGGGGACACGGGGAGGAGCGGGGAAATAGGAGGGATACGGAAGCGAGGGGTTGGGAGCACGCGGGGATGGCGACGCGGGGCAGCAGGGATGGCAGCACAAGGGGGGACACGGGGATGGCAGCACAAGGGGGGGACACGGGGCAGGGTTGGCGACACAGCTGGACACGCGGGGTGGCAGCGCACAGTGGACATGTGGCGCAGGGATGGCAGCACAAGGGGAACACCGGGATAGCAGCAGAGGGAGGATACAGGGACAGTGGGAGACGTGGGACAACGGGGACAGGGCACCAGGGATGGCAACAACAGGGGTGACACTGGGATGGCGACAGACGCAGGACACTGGGCACAGGGGATGGCAACACACGCAGGACACGGCACAGGGATGGTGGCCCATGGGGGACACAGGGGTGGTGACATGACACACATGGGACACAGAAGGCACACGTGGCACCACCAGGGACTCAGGATGGCAGCACACAGGACAAGGGACACTCCGAGCAGTGCTCTGGGGGTGGCAGGACCCTGTGAGGGACGTGTCACATATCAAGTGACTGGCCCCGCCAGGACAAGGGACAGGCTTGCAGCAAAATCCCATGGAGCTCCCCGTGCCCCTTGGACTCTGGCACTGGGACAGACCTTGTGTTCCCAAAGTCAGGAATGTCACTTGTCCCCTCGCAGCACCATCCCATGGAGCTTCCAGTGTCCCTTGGTGGCCCCAGACCTTGGACTCTGGCACTGGGACAGACCTCGTGTTCCCAAAGTCAGGAATGTCACCTGTCCCCTCACCAGGCCACATTCAGCTAAAGTGACCTGGGCAGGGAGTCAGTGGGGGAAAAAGGGATAAAATCATCCCAAATCAGCAAATTCCTGGATGCTTCCTGGTTATTCATCCTGGTTGTTTTGTAGGGAGTGACTGGGGTCTCTAAACCTTGGGAAAAGTGACTGGAAACACTGAGACCTTCATTCCAGCCCCAAAATTCAGGTCCATGTCCTGAGATCTTTCCTTCTGTGAAGGATGGGGAAATCATGGAATGGTTTATGTTGGAAGACATCTTAAATACGTCTCGTTCCAATCCCCTGCAATGGGCAGGGACACCTTCCACTAGCCCAGGTGGCTCCAATATCCCAAAATCTCCCATCAATTCCCCCTGGAAAAGCTGCACCCAAGGGAAAAAACCCACGAGCCAAGGTGCACTCCCAACGTTCATCTTTATTAATTCCAGGTTCGGATGAGTGGGATACAGTTTTCCCTTCTAAATCTTGTTAAAAGCAGCAATATCCACGCTCTGCACCTGGAAGGGGACAAAAGCTGGAGTCATCCAGGTGTTCCCAGGAAAACACACCTGAGTTAACCCCCCTCCCACGGGTTCCAGGCCCTTCCCACATCCCATTCCAAGACTTACATAGTCCTCAAACTTGGTGATCTCCTCCTCCAGGATGTCTGTCCCGACTTTCTCGTCCTCCACCACGCACTGGATTTGGAGTTTCTTGATGCCGTATCCGACTGGGACCAGTTTGGAGGCTCCCCACACCAACCCGTCCATGTGGATGGAGCGGACACACTCCTCCATCTTGGCCATGTCGGTCTCATCGTCCCACTGGAAAAGTGGGAATTGGGAGCTTTTAGGGTTTTCCTGGAGATCGTCAGCAGCTCCAAGGGGTATCCAGGTGACACCTCTGGGAATGTCACAACTGATCCAAAGTGCCCTTTCTTGGCTGGAGAAGGCTCCAGAACACCTCAGAGCCCCTTCCAGTGCCTCAAGGAGATCCAAGAAAGCCGGAGAGGGACTTTGGACAAGGATGGAGTGACAGGACAAGGGGAAATGGTTTTAAACTGGAATAGGTTAAGATTAGATGGAATATTGGGAAGAAATTCCTCTCTGGGAGGATGGTGAGGCCCTGGAATGGAATTCCCAGAGAAACCGTGGCTGCCCCATCCCTGGAAGTGTTGAACTCCAGGTTGGAGCAACCTGGGATAGTGGAAAGTGACCCTGCCTATGGAATGAGATGGGATTTAAGGTCCCATCCAGCCAAACCCATTCCAGGCTTCCACAGCAACAAATCCCACCTCACTCCGAGCCCTTGTTTGGAATTCCACAGGCACCGCCACCACCCACTTGGACCAGAAAGGATTCCCAGCCCCACTCCTGGAGCTCCCAAATTCCAAAGGCCACTCACTGGCTTCACATCCAGCAGGATGGAAGACTTGGCGATGAGTCCCGGCTTCTTGGCCTTCTTCTCCGCGTACTGCCGGAGCCGCTCTTCCCGGACTTTGGCAGCTTCCTGGTCTTCCTCCTCATCATCGCTCCCAAAAAGGTCAATGTCATCATCCTCATCCTCCTCGGCAGCAGCCGGCTCGGCTTTCTTGGCCGGGAGCTCCACTTTTTTGGAGGGAACGCTGAACGGTTCCACTTTCTTCACCAAATCCGAGTTTTTTAAGGGGAAAAAGAGGGAAAAGATTAACGTGGAGTTGGAGCAGAGCAGCCAAAAAAAGCTCAGGAATGGGAATCTCTACTGCTCAGGACATGCTGTGGGATTTATATGGATTTTGTGGACGTTTGTCTGCATGGATCTTTGGTTATAATTCCTAGAGAAAAATTCCAGCATTTTTCCAAGGCTCACCTGGGTTGGAGGAACAGATGAGGGCTGGTGGGAAGTTGAGGATTTCTCCAGAGCGTTCAGGCGGCTTTCCAGCTTGAAAATGGCCATCTGGAGGTCTGCAACAACTGGGAAAAGGAGGGGGAAAAACAGGAAAAATGACCTTCAATTCCCAGTTGCATGTCAGGTCTCCTGCCAGGACAAGGAATTCTCCCACTCACCACTGCGGAGGTTCTGGTTTTCCACTTCCAGGTGGGAAATTCGGGACAGGAGCTCATTTTGGTCACCAGCAGCTCCAGAGGAGGTTGTGCTTGCACTCTGCAACGAGGAAAACCAGGATGAAGTTGAGTTGTTCCCCCTCCTCCTGAAAAACCCATGAAGCAAAGCAGAGTCGTGTCTCCAGGGAAGAGAGGAAGTTCAGGAGCTGAACTAAAACCAAGGATGTTTTCTCTAAATTATGACAGAAACTAATGGAGCAGCTCTGTAAAATGAAGCATGGACTAAATCCCAAGGAATTTCAGCTGGCACCAAGGAGCAAAGGATAAAATCACTTTTCCCACTCTCAGATCCCAAAATGCCACTAAAACCACGTAACATTTATATAAAATTTCACACCAAGCCCCTTAAAAATCTTGGGAGTCCCTTGGTCTCTTCTCCCAACCCACTGAGGGACAGCAATGACCTGCCAAAGGTAACACTGGGAAAGCTGGAAAGATCCCAGGAATTTTACACTCCCACCTTCCCCAGCCCAGCCTTTAATTCCTAACAATTTCAATCTGCTTTAGCACATCCACATATCCTGAGGGAGTAATTATTCCAACTCTGGTTTCAATGGATTTTTTTGACAGCAAAAAAAAAAAAAAAGAGCTTTTTCTTTTCTTTTCTTTTTTTAATGCTAAGGAGGTTTCTTATCCATCAATTCCAGGCAACAAAGGGAAAGAAAATAACAGGATTTGCCCTTGAATTGTCATTTCTAAGTGAAGAGAGAATAATTTATTCTCTTTTATTCCAGTGTGGAATCTCGGCAGTCACATAAAAAGGAAAGAGGGAAAAGCAGGGATAAGATGAAGAATACAAGGCACAAGGAAAGGTCTGAATCACGGAATGGTTTAGGTTGGGATTTTAAGGATCATCCAGACAATGTCCTGCTACCCCGAGCTGTTCCAAGCCCTGTCCAACCTGGCCTTGGACAGTTCCAGGGATGAGGCTGGGAAATATCAAAGGGGCAGGAAAAAATTCCATCTCCGATGCCTCAGCTGTGGATTCAGGCTCAGGAAGGTGAGTGCAGATCCCTGGACACGGAGCTGGGATGAGATCCCATTATCCAGGTTTATCCCAGCGCCAAAGGACAAACCCTGAGGAAGGAGAACTTGCTCCATCCTCGTCCCACCAAATCCTCTCCCGTTTTTCCACAGGCTCCATCCATGCAGGGCTCACTTACAGTGGAGCGTCCCGACTGTTTCTTGGGACGGGCACAAGGAGCTTCCTTGCTCCGAGCAGGGGTCTTCTGCTGCAGGGTGGGAAAAAGTTTGGGAAGATGGGAAAAGGTTTCGCAATTCCAGAGGGAACTCAAGCGCAGGGAAGAGCCGCATGCAAGGGGAAGTTATAGAGCAGTGGGAAACAGCTTTGCACCGCAAACATTCCCCCAGGAATTCTGGGATCTTCTCCAGGAACACCTCAGTGTCTGCAGGGAGCTCGTGCAGCGCTGTGGGCTCATCACACCATGCCAGCCCTGATTCTCCAAGGGTGGAAATCATGGAATTACAGAGGTGGGAAAATCCCCCTGAGCCCGTTGAGTCCAACAGTTCCCCCAAGGCCACCGCTGAGCGCGTCCTGAAGTGCCACATCCACAGGGATGCTAAATCCCTCCAGGGATGTGGACTCCACCTCTGTGCCAGGGCTGGACAGCCCTTTCCATGAGGAATTTCCCTAATATTCCAGCTTAATTTCCCCTCTGGTGGTTTCCTCTCATCCTGTCATTCCCTGGGAGCAGACCCTGATTCCCACTTGCGAATCCTGTTGGGGATTTGTGGAAGTGAGGAGGTCCCCCCTGAACCTCCTTTTTTTTCCAGGCTGAGCCCTCCCCCAGCTCCCACAGCTGCTCCTGGTGCTCCAGACCCTTCCCAATCCATTCCCTTTCCTGGAAACATTCCTGCCCCTCAATGTCCTTTTTGTCACGAGGGCCCAAAACTGATCCCAGCGTTGGAGGTGCCCCAGCAGTGCCAGCACAGGGAGAGGAGACTTCTCTTCCCTGTCAACAATAATTCCTCAAAAATAAAAGAAAAAAATAGGGAAGAGCATGGGAAGAGCAAGGGATACCTGTCCCAAGCTGAAGCAATCAAGAGATCTTAACTGGAACCCATAACACAATGCAAGAGGCACAACCATGTCCCAGATCCTCAAAAATTATGGAAAAATTGCCTTTATGGGACTGTGAGATCTTCCCTGAGGAGAGGATGCTCCAGGCTTTGGGAATGTGGACACCATTCCTCCATTACAGCACACAAAAACCATCAACTCTTCCAACTTCCAGCTCCACACAAGCATCCGTGAATTTGATCAGGGATAAGAATTCAAAATTCCAAAGGTGGGGAGCTCCACGGCATCACTTCCCTCCCCTTCCTCTTCACTCTTGTATAAAGCCCTCAAACCCTTGATTTTCAAGCCATAATTTTTGTGCTGAGCCCACCTCAAAGCTGCAGCCCGTCTCAAATACTCTGGACAGCTGAAGTGCTTGGGAAAGCTGGAATTGTGCATAAACTTAATCATCCCAAGAAACCAAACGCCTGGCAATTATGAAGGGCACAAAACAGGACTTTGGAGGAACAGCTTGGTGTGTCAACATCTGTTATTCCCTGAAGTTTGAATCCCTAAAATACATTTTAAATATCAGAGACAATACAATTTTTTTCTCTCGTTCAGGTGGAATTTCCTGTTCTACATCCTGCTTTTCCTCCTAATCGAGGAACTCCAGACTCTCATCCTTATTCCAAGTGCTCATTCCTACATTTTATGACACAATCCCAGCCTGAAATTCCGAAATTCCCAGCAAAAAGGCACTAAACTCCCATTTTCCCACCTTTTCACAGCCAGCTCTTCCCTTGCCACATCCTAAGACCCGTGACAGTAACTCTGGAGGAAGGGAAGACAAAAATCCTGGATTTTTGCTCTTCCCACTTTTCTCTGGATCACACAGGGTAAATGTGGGGTTTGGGAATGCCAGGAAGAAGTTTAGGAATGTCCCAAAGTCCAGCCTGGTTATCCAACATTAACGATGATCCTTGAGGGATATTCCAACTATTTTTCAGCCATGCAGAAGATCCAACCCCTTTCCCAGGAACAAAAAATATCCAGCAATTTTTTACATCCAGCACTAATCCCCAAAAATGTCCCTAAACAATTTATATCCCAAAATCCCTGTCCTGGCTTTGGGCTGTTGCTTTACCAATCCCCTGTTACAGCACCTGGATGATCCAAACTTCTGGGATTCCCTCGCAAAAAAGCTCTTTAACAGGAGTCAGGAAAGAAATTCCTCATCTTTGGCAAAACACTCTGGAAGATGAGGATGAGTGATCACACTTTCAGGTGATTCGGGTTTAGATTCCCTGCCCCTTGCCCAATTCCAAAAGTTCTTCCCAAAGGAACTTTTAACCCTGTTTGGGATGGGGGTCTCCTTTAGCAATTTTTTTTTTTTTTAATAAAATGAGCCAGTTCAGGAAATTTTTTCCTTAAGCTGTTGACTGAAATCCTGATTCCTTATATTCATCCCAAATGTCTGGCTCCTTTCTGCTGGTGTAAGGAGGAATATGGAATATTCTCCTTGGGAAAGGGGGAATTCTATGTTATTCCCTGATACTGGACTGATCAAAGATAGAAACTGAGGATGCTTGGGAATTATGAGGCCTAATAATGGATGGATTCCTTTGGGATTCCCACTGCAGAGGCAGGAAATCAAGACACCTGGGCTGTATTCCATGGATTTTCCTTTCCCATGAAACCACTAATTAGTACTTTAACTTTCTCTAACAAAAATGAAGATTTTTTTTTTTCATGCTCTTGTCTGCACTCAGCACAAAAACACCTCCACAAAGTACATTCCTGAGCTCCTCCAGGATGCTCCAGCCTCAGAGCTTGTAGCCAAGCTGAATTCCCTGGATGCAACAGATGGAAAACACAACTTTTTTTTGGGTTTTGTCTTTTTTTTTGCACATCCTCTAAACTGGAAGCAAAACAGGGAAGAGAAGGTGGCAGCTCAGTGTATCCCAAAAAAGGGCCACACGCTCAGCGAGTTGGAACCTGTCAGTTAAGACCCATGGGAATATCCCACCAGGAAAAAAAAACAAAAAAAAAAAAAAAGGGAAGGAACCAATTTAGGGAATTCTTTTAACTCCAATCCAGTTTTGGCAGCACTGCGGGTGAGCAGCGCGAGGGGACGGGGCAGAGCTGGTGGCACACGGCGCCGCACACCTTGGTCTTCTCCTCTAGCTTCCAACCAAGAAGCCAAATGATCTATGGGATTAGAATTCCATAAAAAGAAAAAAAAAAATGGGATGCAGGCAGCCAGCTGGTGAGAGCTTGGGTACTCACTCCGGCCAGCGATTTCTGGATATTCTCCCTGGCTCTGGCAATGTCGCGGAGGATCGTGCTGGCTCCGTTCTCCTGCAAACAGCGCAGAAAGAACCAAGAGTTTCTTTTTTAAAAAAAAAGTATTAAAACATTGGGAAAAAAAAAATTCATCAGGGAAGTTACAAAAAAAGAACAATGAAAGGAAGGATGAGCGAGGGAATTGGGAGAATTGGGAATCGTCCTTTCCGTAATTCAGTGATTTTTGCTGTAAGGATTGGGGCTAAATCGGGCAATCCCTGGTCACGTGTCCAGAAGGATCATCCAGTCAAAGAGCTTTTAAATTCCCTATAATTACCCTGAAAAGTTTGGGATGCTGCCAGAAGGTTGGAGTGACTCCAGAACTCTTTAAACACCCAGCCTCCGGCAGGATTTTGCCATATTATTACCTGAGCAGGAAGTGACAACCCTGACTCTGCTCTACCCAGAGAGGTGGGACCCAGAACACCAGGAATTTTTTCCCTATGCTCCTGCTGCCCTGCCTCAGCCTGGATTTCAAGATTCCCTCCCTGGAAATTCCATCATCCAATTCCCTCCTTGCCTTTCCCAAACTGCAACCCCCACCAGCAAGATCCGAGATGTGAAATTCCCCACAAACCCCCAAATCCTGAGTTAAAACAGAAAATAAAGGACAAACAGCCTGGACACATCCAGGTGGGCTCCACTTCCTGCTACTTCCAAGGAGGTTTTAAGAATATTTTTCCATGGGGGAAGTGGCTGATAAACTCCTCCAAACATCCTTCAAACCACCTGTCCCAGGCTTCACTGGAAGCTCCTGATGTGCCTTGAAATAGTTGAACTGTTCCAAGAGGTTTTCACTCCAAAACCTACTTCCAGCACTCATCCAGAACTCCCAATTTTTTTTTATTCCCGGTCTCCCAGGTGCTGTGCCAGCACCTAAGCTAGGATGGGCAGCAGGAATAGCTGGAATGTGCCTAGAAATTATAATTTCAGCAAAAAGCTTCCCTGTGATCACTTGGAAAGAGGCACTGAACACTCAGCATTCCAAAGGCACAAGCAGTTAGGAGCAGGAAGAGGTTAGGAAAGCTCTGAACCTTGGAATAGGAATAATTCTGGGATAATATTAAAGCTGGAAATATTTCAGCTCAGCAGGATCATGCTTCCCCCTCCACCTTCCCCTCCCCGACTCACCGGTGCCACGAACAGAATCTTCCACTGGAACACCTGGAATATTTCCAGGAGCACAAACAGAGGGATAAAAAAAATCCTCCCCCCCAAAAAAATCCTTGCAGCTGTGGTGTTTCCATTCAAACTTTAGGTTTGTATTCCCTTGGAATATCCCAAAGGACTGCTTCAAAATGGAGGCAAAGCAGCATTTTCCCCAGATGAACGGGGGCAGGGATGCTCTTTGCCAATAAAATTGGGGATTTCCAGCTCAAACTGTGCCTCCACAGATCCCAGCAGCCTGGAAAAATTAAGGATTAACTGCTGGAAGCTGGGACTAGTTCACCTGTTAGAAGGGCACCTGATCTCCCAGTTCCTTGGGATCAAATCCTTCAGATTCCACAGAAAACAGTGGGGAAAAAAAAACCCAAATGGGTCTTAAACAGCTTAGAGAGCTCCAGGAAGACTTGGGGTAAAAATGGCACAGAGAGTGGAAATCCCACAAATATCCAGGTAGATTACGTCCTTTGACTTACTCTGGAATTCCTGGGATTGGGAATTACCTGCTGGCGGGAGGGGGCACCCATGGGGCCGTTCATCTGCTCGTAGAACCTTCGCTCGGCGTCGTCGTACTTGAACTTCTCAAACCAGATCTTGTCGTGCAGGAAGTAATCCACAGCCATTTTCCTGGGAAAAGGAAGGGGGAAAACATCCACAAAAAGTGAATTCCTGCAAGGATTGAAGGTTACCAGCTCGTCGGGAGCAGTTTCTGTGCCTGCAGCTCGGCTTGGCTGCGGATTTAAGTATCCAGGATCCTCTTAAAAAAGCAGGACAGATTAATCACCCACCTGCCTGACCTGGGTGTGGAGTGGGGATGGGATGAATCAGCTGATCCAGACTTTATTCCACAAAAAAAAAAATCCAAACCACCAGGATTTTCTAGTTCATGCTGAGGAAAATGTCTTGAGTAGGAGAATGAAAAGGGAATTGAAATAATGGAATGGTTTGAGTGGGAAAAGATCATAAAAGATCCCTTAGTTCCAACTCCCTGCCATGGGACACCTTCCACTATCCCAGGTTGCTCCAAGCCTCATCCAACTTTTCCCTGGATAATTCAAGGGATGGGACATCCACAAATTCACCGGGAAATCTTGATTAAAAAAAAATCTGCAACACTTGGAGGGGACAGACCTGGCACTACATGGAAAAACAGGAAAAAATACCCCAAACCCTGCTGGGAAATGGGGGGTTTTTATGGAGCAGCTTCCAAAGGTGGGTTGAATTCTGAATTTGAAGGGAAACAGAGCCCTCAAAAAAAGAGGAAAGGAGGAAGTGCCCTGAATTCCAGCAAGGGACAGGGAGAGAGCCAGCAGAAGTTTGAGGAGGTGGAGAGCAGCACAAGAAAACCACAACTGGAGCAGGCCCCACAAAGCCTCTCCTCGCCATCCCGAATCCCATAGTTTTCCATGAAACACTTCCAGGGAAGCCAGAGATGGTTTTCCTGAAATCAAATCCCTCCTTATCTCATTTACCCACTTGGAAGAGACCGGGGGCCACCAGACACAGGAGCTGCAGCAAAACCACTTTCCGTACCTAAATCTCCAGGAGCTGCTAGAATTCCAACCAGGATCATTCACAGAAAATCCCAAACGCAGACAAAATTTATCCCACGTTTTTACAGAAACATGTGGATTTTCCCAAATATCCAGTTATGACCAACTAAAAAGGAAAGGATCCCAAACAGGACCAGGTGAAAGGTATCTGACCCTAAATCCCTTGACACAAAGATCCTAAAAGTTTTCCAACAAATCCCAACAAAATTCGGGGATCAGAAGTGTCAGAAATAAGGACTGATACTCCAAGAGCCTTTTTTTTCCCAGGAATATCCATCTCTACCTTAGCTCTGCCTTTGGAGAAGATCCAAGGGCATTCCAAAAATTACCAGACTGGATGTAAACCCCCTCAAAAAACCAAACTACAGCACATACTCCCACCAGAGTGATTCCCTAGATTGTATTCCAGTCATTTCCAAACCTTCTTCAAGCTGGATCCTGGTTACGATGTTGATTTTCATATGGAATGAGAGGATGGAAAGGAGGATGGTGATGTATCCATGCAAAAAGGGGGATAATGAGCTCACTTCCCAGCCCTGCCTTTAAACATTCCACCTCCAACTCCACACAAACACAGCCTTTATCCACCAGAATTCCTCAGGAGAAGGGGAATTCCTTGAAGGATTTTTTCCCCCTGCTCCCTGCCCACCAGGATCATCTCCAAGTCCACCCAGTCTTCTCCACATGCAAATTCCTTCTGGCTCCATCCCGACCCGGCTGGGTTTTTTTTTTTTTTTTTGCATGGGTGTTACCCCCAAAGAAACTTCTCCTACTTCATTTCCGGAGCGGGAATGCTCGGAGCAGCTGGATGAGAAGGATTTCCTGCAGCAGATTCCTGGATCCCTGTTTTCTCTGCTGCTCTGGCCGCTTCCAGGGCAAAATATCGGGATTCAGCCCTGTCGTAGGTCACTTTATTCAGCCACACGGATTCGCTGTCCTTGTGCAGGAAAAAGCAGGTGGGATTTTCCTTGGGAATATCGGGGAGCTCAGGGTTGGTGGCGGCGATTCCCGTTTGCTTCCCAGGGTTGTGGTTCTCGGATGCTTCCGGGCAGCCGCGTTGCTGCTGCTGGGTTTTATCCGAGGGGTGCCCGTCCAACATCTTCTCGTAAAAATTCTTCTCGGCGTCATCGTAGAGAGGCTTTTCCAGCCACACCTCGGATGCCAGAACTTCCCAGTTGGAAATCTGCGGCTTCCCGTTGACCGTCTGCTGGTCGGAGCCGGGCAAACTGGGAACGGAGGCCACGGGAGGGTTGGGAATGCCGGGAGCCAAGCCTGGCGTGGCGGGAGTGGGCAAGGCCGTGCCGTAGCCCTCGTCCGGCGTTCCCAGCCTGGAATTCGCCCACACGGATGGGATGGCCAGGGCGTTGGGAGGAAGGAAAAACTGGGATTTCTCCATGAACGCCCTCTCGGCCTTGTCGAAGTCAAACTTGTTGATCCAAACCCCTTGGACAACGTGGTGACAGGCAGCCAAGTTCCCGTGGGAACACGCCGGGAGCATCCTCGCCTTGGGAATATCTTGGCTGGATTTCGACCTGGCCACGGCAGGAGATTCCTGAGCCGTTTTTCCAGTCTCGGGTGATTCCCAACTCTGGGAACCCGCCAATTTTATCCTGTAGGCGTTCTCGGCGCGGTCGTACAAGGGCTTGTCAAACCACACGTGCTCCGCCGACATTCCCGCCAGGATGGCCTCCAGCTTGGAATCCTGGGCTTTGGGTTTCGGGGAGCGCTTCCGTTTCCGCTGTTTTTTGCCATTCCTGGGTTTTTTCGGGTCCCCCTTGAACTCCCCCTCGATGGAATCCTCGTGGCAGATCCCGTTGACGGCCTCGGGCTCCGGCGCTTCCCGCTCGGCTTCGTCGTTCCGGTGCTTTTCCAGCCAAACTTTGTCCACGGAGCAGGGATTTTTCCGTGTCCTCATCTTCCCGAAAATAAACGGGCAGCATGGAGAGATAAGCACAACAAATGTAGCGGCAGCAGAGCAAAGCAAGGACATGCAGGAGATGTTTTTATCCGTTAACATTCCCAGGGAAAAAAGCGCGAATATTCCATTTATTTCTCCCTTTTTGGGATAAGTTTGAATTCCAAGGAATTCAACGTGGCCAAAACCGCCTTCCTCCTAAAATATTCCTGCCAAGAATTCCCCCCTTTATTTTAAGGCAGGAAAAAACCCACAGGATTTATTCAAACTGTTGGGAATTATAGGATATTATTCCAAGTTAGTGGATTAGTAATTAATTCTTTGTTATTTATTCCAAATTAGGCAAAATTTTGGGAAAACTGCCTCCAATTTTTGAGGTTTTGGAGGTTGTCGTTTACTCCTGATTGGGCTTCCATACCAAAAGGCAGCTGCTGAAAAACTGGGATTGAATTTTGGGATATAATCCCAAGTTATTGACAAATTAAATTTGTCCAGGAGCTGGAAATCTCGTGATTAATTCAATAATTAATAAAAACTGACCTGTGGCAGATTGCCAAATAAAATTCCCAGACAGGTGAAATATCCTCCAAAGTTTGTAATTCCAATAATTCCTGGAAGATTTTGGAAGCCTCAAGTCCAAGGCATAACTTGAAAATTCAATTTAACTTTCAACTGTCATTTAAATTTAATTTAAAATTCATTGATTTGAATTTAAATTTTATTTAAAATTTACACATAAATGCTTTTTTTTGGGTCTTAAAATTTCCATTTAAATTTATATATTCATAAATTAAAGTCTTACTGTTAAAGATTTAAATTGATAAGAGTTTAAAATATTAAACAGATTCCAATTAGACAAATTATTAGAAATGGCAAAAAGGGATTTTTCTTTTTTTATCCCAGGAGTTGAGAAACTTTGATACAGCTAAAAATGCTTAAAAATTGAGATTTCAGTTCAGAATTTAAAGAAAAACTTTAAAATTAAAGCTTATTGAATTTATTTTATGGAGCAATAAATTCATGTTAGGACCTTTACACAGCAATAAATTTATTATAATAAATAATGAATAAAAAAAAATTTTGTGGGGTTTTGCACAAAAAAAAATTCTACAATTGATTTCTTTTTAAATTAAATTTAAAGTTTGAATTTTAAAAATAAATAAAAAAAGAAATTTAATAATGGGGGAAAAATATTTTTGAAAAGTGATTTTCCTCCACTTTTTAAGCAGCTCCAAGCCCTTGGAATTGCAGCCCTCATGGATGAGGTGAATTATGGAGCAGGAATTCCATCCCAAGGAACTCCCAGGAGATTCCCTCCCATTGACAGAGCTGAAATTAATTTTAAAAAAACTCTTTAAAATTAATTATTCCCAAGAAAACGCTGCAGGAATTTGTCTAAATAAATATCCCACTGGTGCTGAAATTCCTGGATTTTCCAGAATTCCCAAAAAAAAGCCCACACAACAATTAGAAGGTACTTACTTTTTTTGCTCCTATGACAGCATTGAAAAAAAAAACACAGGATAAATTTAGAGAAAAATTCCAATTTCTATGGATGCAGCAGCTCCTCAGACAAATATTTCAATTAATAATTAATGGGTTAATTAATTAACATATTTAATGAAGTTTGGAGCAGATTAACTTTTCAGAACTCCACGAAGTTTGTGAACCAACACCACAGAAAATTAGTTTATTTTCGTTTTAATAACAAGGAAAGGAACATTATTGTGATGTTATCCAAAAGGAATTTTCCCATCCCAGCAGCCTGAGAATTCCCAACCTGCCATCCCAATCCTGGCACGTGTTGATGGAATTCAGGATCCCAATTTTTGGGTGATTCCAAACATTCCTGCAGCACCGTTTTGCTTCCATGAGCAGCCAAACCTTATGTTCAGTCCTGAAAAACCCCAAATTTCCAAGGAAATTTAGCTTCTAAACAGGGAAAAATTGGGAAAAAAAAAAAAAGTAATTTCTTCTCTGGGTCCAGCAGTTTTCCTGGAAGAACCTGGGAAAAAGGAATTTTAATCACACAAACCACCACCTTTTAACATTTTCCACTCAAAACTGCCATTTTTACCTCCACAAAGTTTTAGGATTAGGAACCACGCTGCGACATTGGGAATGTTCTCCACTGGGAAAAGTCACAGCCCAGAAATTCAGGATGAGTTCAAAGCCATCAGGGAAATCAAAATCAATCAAAACACTAACACTTACATCTAATATTTTATTAATTTAAAACTAGATTTTCTGCTGGTTTCAGTCCCTAAAATCGGCTCTTCCTAAATTCCTGCTGGTTTCATTCCCTAAAATTGGCTCTTCCTAAATTCCTGCTGGTTTCATTCCCTAAAATCGGCTCTTCCTAAATTCCTGCTGGTTTCATTCCCTAAAATTGGCTCTTCCTAAATTCCTGCTGGTTTCAGTCCCTAAAATTGGTTCTTCCTAAATTCCTGCTGGTTTCATTCCCTAAAATTGGCTCTTCCCAAAGGCAGACCCTTATCATCACCTTTGCTACGAGACAAAGCTCCACGTTCCAGGAAAACGCCGCGATTCCCATCCCTGATCACCTAAAAACCTTCCTGCTCCAAGCTGAAAATTCCTGATGAGACAAATCATGGATACGGGAAATTAGCAGAAGGGAAAGACTTGGGAAGCGTCACCTTCAGGAGAAACAGAGGGAAAAAAAAATAAAGAGTTGGGAATGAGCAGCTCAGGTGGGGAAAAAATCCTCCCTGAAGGTCAGGGAGAAATGGGACACACCTGGAAAATGGAAAGAATTCCAGCAAAACAGCTCGGAAAAGGGAATTTCTCATCCCTAAGGACTGTGATTATCAGGATCCAAATCAATCCCAAATCATCTCTGACCTGGATGCGACAGAACAAATCCACACGGGATTTCTGGGAACGCCGACGCGGCAGCCTCAGCAAGTTTAGTCAGGGATGTAATCCTTCAAAAACCCCATGGAGCACAACAGCAGCCTCTGCCCATTCCCAAAATAGTTTGGAAATGGATCCCTCCCCTCCTCAGCACCGAGATCAAAAAAACAGGGAGAGGACAAACCCCACCAAGGTGACGGAAATTTGGGAACAGCAGCACGAGGAGAGAGGGACAGGTGAGATAAGCAGAGCCCAGGTGCACCTAGAGTTGATTTTCCAGGTTTCCCAGCTCCAGGATAAGTTTGGAAAGGCAGCCAAGGGGGTTGGGATATGATGATGGATCAGCTGCTCCGTGCCAGGACACGGCAGCAGCTCCAGTTTCCCTTTGCAGCAAGTGACTGGACAAAAAAAATCCCAGGAATTGGGGGAGGAGCAGATCCTCAAGGCACCTGGGGAAGTGTAGGATCCCAAAATTCCCTTCCTCGCCGGGGCAGGAATAATCATTGATCCCTTTCCCCACCACCCCCAGTCCAGACTTGAAGAGGCGAGGCTTTAATACACCAGGAACATTCCCAAAAAACAGAGAATAGGTCCCCACAATCTGCGGAAAACCACAAAGGTTTAGGGAGACCCCCAGCATGAGCCCACTCACCCCTTACCTGTAACAGAGAGTTCCTAAATCCTGGGAAAGGAAAAGGACCACAAGGACATGGAGAATCCTAAAATCCCCCCTTCCCTGTGCCTGGCAAAGGGAAAGGGATCTCCCAGATATTGAGGGGGTCTCCCACATCCTCTTTTTTGGGGTGTGAGGGGAGGAGAGACCCCACAGGGAATGTGGAGGGGGCTTCCACATGCCCCTTCCCAGAACTATTAAGGGAAAAGGAACACAAAACATTGGGAGTGGGGAGCGACATCACAATATTCCCTGGGATTTTGAGTGAGGAAAGTAATCCCAAGAAACAAGGGCATCCCCAAATCCTTTCCATCAGGACTCTTAGGGACTCCCATGACCCCCTTTCCAGACCTACTAAGGGAAAAGGGACCGAAAACATGGGGAAAGGGAGGTCACCCCAGTATTCCATAGGACTCTAGGCATGGAAAAATTATCCCAAAAGCCAAGAGCACCCCAAATCCTCTCCCTCAGGACTCTGGGGGAATGGAATAGACCTTAAAGACAATGGGAGAACCCCCTTAAAGTCCCTTTTCTGAGAATTTAACAGGGCGAGAGACCCCAACATCCAAGGAAGGGCCCCCAAAACTCCCCTCTTCCCACCACTGTGAGGGAAAAAGACCCATTCCCTATGAGGATACCCCCAAATCCCTCTTTCCGCAGGAAAAGTGCGCTAAAGAGAACAGAAGGGGTGACAACAACCTCCTTCTTGGGAATTCTAAGATGACAAAGGAACCCTACACACTCTAAAGGGCCCCCTAAGCCCCTTCCCCCCACATTTCATGAGGGGCCCCCCCACCTCCCGCCTTAGAGGAATAAAGGGCGTACCGGAGACCCCCAAAACTCCCACTACCGAGGCTCAGGGAGGGGGATAAAGGACCCTAACTGAGGGTATAATGCTTCCTAGGGGCTGGAAACCAGGACTCACCGGCAGCTTTGACCCCCTTAAGGCCCTTCCGCTCCCTTCGGCCGCCGCCGGGATAGAGAGGGGCGGCGTGCGCCGCGCGGAGGGTTATGGGGGAGGCGCGTACCACACGTGGCACGCGGGGGGGGGTGACGAAGGGGGTGCGCTGCGAGGAGACAGCGTGTCACAGGCACACCGAGGGGTCTGTCCCCCTCACAATAAAAGAGACATGTGGAACATTACGGGGAGGGAGGAAGCGGGATGCGCGAAGCGTCCCTCTGTAACTATTGGGATGAGCTTCCCCCCCTTTTCCTTGCCAAGTTGGATTCGTCCTTGCACCTCCGCTAGCGCCCGTGGGTTGTACCACTTTGCGAAAAGGGAGATGTGACACCTCGCTGCTTCCCCCACTTTGCTTCCCTGCCTCCCCCAGGATGATCCCCTATATTTCACGGGGGGAGTTACGAGGAGGAGGAGGAGGAGGAACTTCGCGCTGTGCGTGCGGCGCGTTGTCTCCCTCCGCGCACTTCTTCTCCCTCCCGTGAAAGCCAAGTGGAACAGCTCAAGGGGGAAAGCGACGTGAGGGGAAGGAGCCGCGGAGCGGCGCGATTCCCCCTTTTCGCAAAGTGGTACAACCCACAGGCGCTGGCGGAGATAAGAGGAAGAATCCAAGTTGGCGATGAAAGGGGGGTGAGGGGAGCGGCGCAACTTAGTGGCTGTGGTGGGGTGCGCGCATGCGGGGGACCGGAGCGGAGACAAAGGCGCCGCCGCGCCCCCCCCACCCCATCCCCGCATTCCTCCCCGGTTATAACGCGCCCCCCATTCCCATGGACGCGGGGGTCGCTCCATGCCCGCGGGGGAGCCGGAGGAGGGCGGGGGAATGGCGGGAGGGCGGCGGGCAGGAGGAGGAGGAGGTGGAGGCAGCAGCGCATCACCCGGGGGGGTGTCGGTGAAGATGTCGCTTCGCCGCGCCTACTCCATCAAGGACAAGCTCCAGGCCATCGAGAGGGTGAAGAAGGGCGAGCGCCAGGCGTCGGTGTGCCGGGCTTTCGGGGTGCCGGGGGGCACGCTCCGAGGCTGGCTGAAGGACGAGGCGAAGCTCCGCTGGTTCCTGGAGCAGCTCGGCGGCGAGGTGGGCACGCAGCGCAAGAAGATGCGCTTGGCCAACGAGGAGGAGATCGACCGCGCCGTCTACGCCTGGTTCCTCGCCCTGCGCCAGCACGGCGTGCCGCTCTCCGGACCCCTCATCCAGGCGCAGGCGGAAGCCTTCGCCCGGCAGATCTACGGGCCCGAATGCACCTTCAAGGCGAGCCACGGCTGGTTCTGGCGCTGGCAGAAGCGCCACGGCATCTCCAGCCAGCGCATCTACGGCGAGGGCGGCCTCCCCGCCGAGCCCGAGCGCGCCCCGGCCGCCCGCGCCGAGGTCCTGCCCGATGCCGGCGGCTACGGGGATGAGCAGATCTACAACGCCAACATCACCAGGCTCTTCTGGAAGCTTCTCCCCGGTGCTGGAATCACGGCGAGGCGTCCGGCCCGTGGCGAGCGCGTCACGGTGCTGCTGGCCGCCAACTTGACCGGCTCCCACAAACTCAAGCCCTTGGTGGTCGGGGGTCTCCGCGATCCCGCCAGCCTCCGGCATCACAACCAGGAGAAATTCCCGGCTTGCTACCGCTACAGCCCCGAGGCCCGGCTGGCGCCGGCGCTTCTGCGGGCTTGGTTCTTTGAGGACTTCGTGCCGGGGGTCAAGCGGTACCTGCGGCGGAGCTGCCTGCAGCAGAAGGCCGTGCTGCTGCTCAGCTCCGCTCCATCCCGCTCTGGATTGGGGGCTGAGGATTCTCCACCGCTCCAGACTCCGGATGGGTCCATCCGGGCGCTGTTCCTCTCCAAGGGTCCCTCCGGGAGCGGCTTGGCCGGGGCAGGAGGCCGGATCCCGGCGCCGCTGGAGCAAGGGGTGGTGTCGGCCTTCAAGCAGCTCTACAAGCGGGAATTGCTGCGCTTGGCCGTGTCCTGCGGCGGCCCCGGCAGCCCCGCGGACTTCGTGCGCTCCTTCCTCCTCAAGGACATGTTGTACCTGGCTGGCCTCTCCTGGGATCTCATCCCGCCCGGATCCATCGAGAAGTGCTGGCTGCTGGGGCTGCGCGCCGCCTTCGAGCCCCAGCCCGGCGAGGAAGAGCACGGGGACACGCCGGGAGGGGAGGAAGGCGCAGGGGACAGCAAGGTCTTCAGTGACCTGACCCACCTGGCCGCCTTGGCCTTCAAGCGCTTGGCTCCCGAGGAAGTGTCCGACTGGTTGCACTTGGATGACGCAGCTCCAGGTGCGGAGGACGACGACGATGGCGAGGAGGACGCCGAGGAGGAAGGCACCGAGGGCTGCGGGGCGGAGGAGGATGAGGAGGAGGAAGCCGCTGGTGGCAAAAGGGGTGGGGAAGGAGGGGATCCTTTGCTGCCCACGGCTCGGGAAGCCATCCAGGGTCTGGAGACGGCGCTGCGCTGGCTGGAGGGACAGGACCCCCGGGAAGTGGGGCCGCTGAAGCTGGTGCAGCTCCGCTCCCTCATCTCCATGGCCCAGCGGCTGCGCCGTGGCCGCAGCCCCCAATCCTAAGGCAAGGGCAGCTGCCACTTTTTGGCTACCAACCCCCCCCGGTTGGCCACAGAGCTGGGGACACCCCGGTTGTCCCAGGGGGATGGCAGTGGAGGTGCCACTTGCCCCTCTGTGACCGTGACTCCCTGGGGATCAGGAAGCCCAGATGCCTGTGGGTCGCAGCTCAGGGGATTTTTGTGCAACAACTCGAATTCCTGGGTTGTTCATTACCTAAATATATTTAGGAGGTGCTATTTTTTACATCCCTTGTGGCCCCTGGTCACTGGCACTGCCAGAAAGGGGGTGGATGCTCCCCCCAAATCGCCCAGTTCCCCCAATTCCATGGGGAGACGGGGTGAGGGAAGGACCTGCTCAGTGTCCATGGGATAATGGGGGGATGTTACACTGGAAAAATCCCCAAATCCCAGAGCAGGGTTGAGGTGGGCACAGCCAGGTGGACATGGGCCACTCCTGAGGTGCTGCAGGGGAAATATTCCACCTTGGAAGAGGCTGGCGATGCTCTTCCCACTGCCAAAACAGCATCCTGTTAAACCAGGATGGTTTGGGGCTGGTTTAAGATAATTTCCTTCAGGCGCTGGACTGGGAAAGGGACACTTGGGCGGCATCCATGAGAGAGAGTCACCTCCATCATTCCCATCACAGCTGGGAACACCTGGACCACGGAGACCTGCTGAACCAGGTGCCATCATCCGAGCATCCTCGTGGAGCTGAAGGCTCCAGGGATGGGGGTTGAGGTGTTCCTCACGGGGTCTATGGGGTGGCCAGGGCTGGAGGACACATCTGGGTGAGTTGAGGTTGGAGCAGGGAGGGCTTCTGGCACTGTCTTGGAATACTGGAGGCATCTGATAGGAATTTAGCAGCTCCTGGCCTGATTTGGATGAAATTTTAGGGTGTTTAGCTGAATTTCTGGAAGAGGGGAATGAAATTAACTCCTCAGTGCTGCTGTGCCCCATGTCAGCGGGCGGGTGGGGGTTTTTACTGGTCGGTTCTTTGTCTCCTCGCTGCAGAGTTTATGGAAATTAAATGGATTTTTATTCCCACGTGGAGGTTGTCATCTGTGAACTGTCACGTGGAGCCGTCCCAGAGGGATTTGGGGTGGCACCAGGGGGGGATCTTCATGGGGTTGTGTCCTCTCAGTGTGGCCTTCTCCATGCCAATGGGGTGTAATCATATGAAATCATGTTTCTGTTTATTTTTATCATCTTTTGCACCAGAATCACCCCATGGAAAGATTCTGGAGCTTGGGACGCAGCTCGTTTCAAACAGGAATTTGCGAATGAAAGAAAGTTTCAGTTGTGTGACAAAAATGTTGCAAAGATCAGCAGAAGGTGCCGGGCCGGAAGTCTTTGAACTGGTTTGGAGGGGTGAGAATATAAAATTAAGGAACTGTTTGGGTTGGAGGGGACCTGCAAGGCCATCAAATTCCAAACCTCTGCTGTGGTCAGGGACACCTTACGTTATCCCAGATTGGTGCAAGTTCAGTCCAGCCAGGCCTTGGACACTTCCAGGGATGGGGCAGCCACAGCTTCTCTGGGAATTCCATTCCAGTTCCTCATCCTCCCAGGGAGGAATTCCTTCCTAATATCCCATCTATCCCTGTCCTCTGGCAGTGGGAAGCCATTCCCAGTGTCCTGGCATTCCAGGCTCTTATCCAAAGTCAGGGCTCAGCATCCAGATGTTCCCACCAGCGATGTTTTGCCTGGGAAAAAAACCTTTTCATCCTCAAAGCAGTTCCCAAATCATCTCTAATTGCATCTGTGCAGGTGCTGGGAGGCAAGCAGAGCTTAATCAGGGCATGGAAAAGGCTCAGATCCTCTCCTGATGGGCAAGTTTGAGTTTCCACCGCCTCGATATTCCTGGAGATGGGAGCAGGTCAGGGCTTCCATCCCATTCCCTGGTGCCAGGGAGGGATCGGGGGTGCAGTTTTTTTGGCCGGTTGAGCTCTTGCCCATGGTTCTGGAATGTGGCCTCTGACCATAGGGATGCAGCCATTCTCCCAGCCCCAGCAGGGTTAAACTGGGATCACCTCATTCCCGAAAGTGCTGCACATCCCACCCCAGCCTCATCCTTGGTGACCTTGGCGCCAGCACCACCCCCAGTGAGCACGGAGCCAGCGTGGCACCAGCTCCATCCCTGGAAACCACGGATGTCACCTCCGCACGGAAGTGACTCCGTGGTGGCTTCCACAGCCCCCCTAGGGCCACAGGGACCACAAAAAGCCACATCCCCCGTTGCTCTGGCCACGTTTATTTGGTTCCAGCCCTGCTGAGGTAACACGCGTCCACACCACCTCCCACCCTCATCCACGTCCTCCTGAAGACGTCAGGATCATCCTTCTCCTCAGAGGAGCTCGCTTTGGTCCCCATCACCCCTCCTGTCCCAGAAGGGGCTCGTCCACTAGTCCTTGGCCATGTCACACGCCCGGTTGGTGGCCGCCTCCACGGCATCCATGACGGTGGCCCGCAGCGCTCCCTTCTCCAGCTGGTGCAGGGCGTAGATCGTGGTGCCCCCGGGCGTGCAGACGTCCCCCCGCAGCTTCGCCGGGTGCTCCCCCGTCTCCAGCAGCATCTTGGCTGCACCCTGCGGGACACCAGGACACCGAGAAGGTGAGGTTTGGGATTTCCTAAATTCCCTTTTCCATGGCACCACCATCCCAACACCCCCATGGCGAGGGACTGTCCCACCGCCATGCCCTTCGTCCTTCCGGTGGCTTCGTTTTTTGCTTCCAAGAGGGGAAACTGAGGCAGCACCTCCTCCCTCATCCCTAATGGGTGTTGTCCCAGGGGCAGGAGGCAAGGGAGGGCGATGCCAGCGTGCGCCAAGGACTCACCAGCAGCGTCTGCGCCGCGATCCTGCTGGCCAAGGCGCCCGGCATTCCCATCTTCACCGCGCCCTCGGCCAGCGCCTCGGCAAACAGGTACACCTGGGAAGAGGGGAGCATCCAGGGGTGAGCCTGGAGCAAGGCGGGGAGACCCCCAAATCCCAGGACAGCGTCCCCTGTCCCGCTGGCTTACGTAGGCCACGCCGCTGCCGCTGAGCCCGGTGTGGATGTCGATGTAGGATTCAGGGACCTCCTCACAGAGGCCGCAGGAGGACAGGAGGCTCTTGAGGAGCGCGGCTTCCTCGTCACCCGCGTTGCTGCCCCGAGAAAAGACCATGGCCCCTGCCTGCACCACGCAGGGCAGGTTGGGCATGATCCGCAGCACTTTGGTCCAGGGCGGGAGGAGCTGGGAAAAAGATGGGGATGGGAGAAGGGGTACCAGCCCTGGGAAGAACCCAAGGGTGAGCGGAGACACCGGTGGGTGTCACCCATCAGGCTGGCGGAGAAGTGAGGAGCACGGGGAGGGAGCTGGAGGGGCAGCTGGGTGGGGACAAGGCCACGGAGGTGTGTCCTGCATGGGCCTGGGTGCAAATGGTGGAGAACGGAGAGGAGGAGGAGGAAAGGAGGAAGAGGAGAATGAGAGGTGAGAAAGAAAGAAGAGAAAAAGGAGAAGGAGAATGGGAGAAGGAGGAGGAGAAGGAGGAGGAGAAGGAGAAGGAGGTGGATAAGGAGGAAGAGGAGGAGAAGAAGAAGAAGGAGAAGGAAGAGGAGAAGGAGGAAGAGGAAAAAGAAGGGAGAGGAGGAGGAGAAGAAGGAGGAGAAGGAGGAAGAGGAAAAAGAAAGGAGAGGAGGAGGAGAAGAAGGAGAAGGACCAGGATGAGGACAAGGAAAAAGGAGGAGAAAAGGCGGAGGAGGTGGATGAGGAGGAAGAGGAGGAGGAGAAGAAGAAGGAGAAGGAGGAAGAGGAAAAAGAAAGGAGAGGAGAAGGAGAAGGAGGAGAAGGACCAGGATGAGGACAAGGAAAAAGGAGGAGAAAAGGCGGAGGAGGTGGATGAGGAGGAAGAGGAGGAGGAGAAGAAGGAGGAGGAGGAGGAAGAGGAAAAAGAAAGGAGAGGAGAAGGAGGATGAGGACAAGGAAAAAGGAGGAGAAAAGGCAGAGGAGGTGGATGAGGAGGAAGAGGAAAAGGAGAAGAAGGAAGAGGAAAAAGAAAGAAGAGGAGGAGGAGAAGGAGAGAAGAAGGAGGAGAGGAAGGGGAAACAGAAGCAAAAGGAAAGGAGGAGAAGGAGAAAAGGAGGAGCTGGAGAGAAGGAGAAAAGAAGGAGAAGGAAAAGGAGAGGAGGAGAAGGAGAAAAGAAGAAGGAGGAAAAGGAGAAGGAGGAGTCTCACCCGCTGCAGTGTCTGGATGGTGACACCAGCCACCAGTGACACGACGATGTGGTGGGACCCCACAGCAGGACGGATCTCCTCCAGGACACCCGGCAGGATGTGGGGTTTGGTGGCCAGGAAGACCAGGGTGCTCCTGTGCACCACTTCCAGGTTGCAGTGCGTGGTCCGGCAGCCCAACTCCTGCCCAGGGACAGGGAGAGGGATCACAGCCCAGCACCCCCAAAAACAGCATCCCAAAACCAGCACCCCCACAATAACGGCATGTCCGGAGGCAGGGACGCGGCCGGGGGACCTGCTCTGGTCACAGAGACACCAGGCTCTGCCTGGATCTCACCCAGATCTGGGGAGGATGAGCCAAACCCCAGCGTGGGGGAAAGGGTGCTCTGACTCCACAGTGAGGGGCACCCCAAAGTCTCCCACCCCCTTGGCCCCACTCACCCGCCAAGCATCCAGGTTTTTGTCCGAGGGAGCACTGGCCAGGACGTTGCTGGCTGGAACCTTCCCTTGGGGGACACAGGGAGAGTGGCCAGGGTGGCCCCAGGGTTTGGGGGGACACCCCAGCACAACCCAGACACCCCCAATTTCCACCGGGCTGTGATTCCCACAATCCCAACACGATCCCACAGGGGGACATGGGGCAAAGGGAGCTGGGGATGGATCCTGCTGTGGCGGCTGGCACCATTTGTGTCAGGGTGCAGTGACAATGGAGGTGGCCCTGACTGGCACAGCTGTCCCCACACTGTGCTATGGGACAGGGACAATCTGGGACACACGGGGAGCAGGGACAGGGCTGTGCCCTCACTGTCTGCGGGACAGGGATGTCAGGGAGAGAGGCAGGACAGGGCTGTCCCAATGTCCCCACACTGATCTGGGGGACAGGGACACCAGGGAAGAGCAGAGTCCCTGGGGAAGAGTGGCAGGAAAGAGTTGTCCCCATGTCCTTCCAGTGTAGGACAGGAACCCAGGGAGGGGCTGGGACCTTGGGAATAGGCCAGGACAGGGCTGTCCCCGTGTCCCTCCAATGGAGCACAGGGAGCTGGGGAAGGGCTGGGACCTTGGTGACGAGCCAGGACAGGGCTGTCCCCACGTCCCTGCACTGGAGGAACAGGGACACGGGGGGGGGGCTGGCACTTTAGGAACGGATCAGGACGCCACTGTCCCCATGTCCCTCGACTGGACAACACGGAAGGGAGTGCAGGGAGCATCCAGAGCAGCGCTGTCCCCATGTCCCCCCGCACTTCCCCGCGCCACAGGACGCGCAGGGACGCCGGGAAGGCGCCAGAGCAGGACTGTCCCCATGTCCCCTCCCCTGCCCATGTGTCACGGACCCTCCTGTCGCCCCCCATGCCGTACCCGCCTGCAGCAGCCCCCGGACGAGCCCCCCGGCCATGCGCCCGGCGCCCACGAACCCGACCCAGAGCTCGGACGCCTCCATCGCTACCGAAGCCACGCCCCCGGAGCCACACCCCCGGCGCCGATTGGCCTGATGCAGCCACACCCCGCTCTCCTATTGGTGGATCCGCCTGTAAGGGGCGGGGCGAACGGGGTAAAGAGGGGGTACTGCGCAGGCGCGGGCGCCACGTGGTTCGCGCAGGTCCACGCGTGGGGGTCCTGGAGGGAATTCCGGAACCTTTTCCAAAACCTTTCCAAACCCTTCCTAAACCTTCCCCGCAGCGCTCGGCAGAGCGCCGGCACCCCTGGGGCCACGAGGGGGGTCTCCACCACGGGGGTGGGGGGATTAAATTTGGCGTGGGGGAGGTCCCCAAAGTTGTGCGTGGATGTGGGAAGTGCTTCCCACTCTCCTGGCCCCACAGGTTTTCCCACCCGCCGGCATCCACGCGTTTGTGGGGGGTGCTCCTCACCCACCACCATCCCTGGTACTGCGGGAGGTTCCCTTGGTGGGGTGGGTCCCTGAAATTTTGGGAGGGGGGGTGCTGTAATTTTTGCATGAATATGGGGGCTTTCCCCCACCCTCTTTTCCCCACAGGAGCCCCTCCGTTCCCATCATGCTGCTCCAGGGCTCCTGGGCTGTGCTGCTCCTCTGCGCCACTGCCGGGATTTTGGGGTGGCTGGGCCTCGCTGCCACCCCAGAGAAGGTGGGGATCCCCCCCAGAGCTGGGGTTCCCCCCACAAATCCCCCTCAAGAAAACCACGGGTGACAGCCGCTTCCAGAATGAAGCCACATCCCAGGAGATGTCACACCTGGACTCCCTCTGGCTGGGAAATTTGGATCCTGGGATTCCCCATCCCGGGCAGCCTCTTTGCTTGGTGTTGGGATGGTTTTTGGGGGGGTGAAGGCCAAATTCTGGGGTGAGTTCACACCTCTTTCCTTATTTTACATCCCCAAACCCCCTCCTCTGTCCCCCCCATCCTGTGCTGGGAGCACCCAGGGGTGCATTTGGGGTGTCCATGGGGAAAACCAGCATTCCCCCGTCATCATCCCCCAAATATTCACCTCAGGAGGAGCTCTGGGAGACCTGGATGAGATCGGTGCTGGATGAGATTCCCGTGGCCCAGCTCATGCAGGACATCGCCCACCGGAGGGGTACGAGCCAGGATTGGGATGCTGCAACATTCCCATATCCCGCTTTGGGACTGATCCAACCTCTTTTCCCACCCCACAGGGAATGTGAGCAGCCGTGGGGCTGCGGAGCTCCCACGTGGACACCAGGTTTTCCCATCCAACCTCCATCAGGAGCAGGAAAGACCTCAGGATGTTCAACCCCAACCAGGTGGGAATACTGCAAATCCCATTCCCAGGTTTTTTCACACCAGGGTGCATCTTCCCCAGCTCATCCCACTGCTGTTTCCGTCTTTTCCGTATGCAGAGAGCATCCTGGTCCTTCAGGAGGTGATGGAGAAGCTGCAGAGGGTCAACCAGAGCCTGGAGCTGATGCTGACAGCCTTGGAAGATGCACGAAGCCGGCTGGAAAAGCACCTGGAGCACCTCAAAGCCATCCCTGACCTGGATGGTGAGTGGGAATGGGGGCTGGAGGATGGATGGGAGCTGGTGGATGCCAACGCCAGGCTCTTCTTCCCCATCCCACAGGTCAGAGCCAAAGCGTCACCTCCTCCTGCATCCCACACGGCTCATACTTCCCGCTCCTGGTTCTCCCACTGGTGCCGGCGTCATTCCGGGCCATCCTCCTCCTCCTCTTCCTCGCTTCCAGCGCCCTCGGCATTCCAGCAATCTCCACTCTCCTGGTCCTTGCTGCGGCAGGTGGGGACAAGTGTGGGGACAGCGGCTGGGGACACACCACCCTGGGGAGGGCTCTGTCCTCTCCCACCCTGTCGTTTTCCCTCAGGGCACTGGCTGCTGGCATCCGCCTGCCGTGGTGCCGGAAGGATCCGGCCAGTGGCTCCCCGGGAAAAGGCCCGGTACCGGCTCACCTCCACCCCGGAGAGGTAGGAGATGGTTGAGGAGGTGGCATGGAACCCTTGGGAGCTGCTTGGTGTCCCATCCTTGGTGTCCCACCCTAGATTTTCCAGCCTGAAGTTCTCAGGAAGGGACAGGACACATCCTGGTGGCTTCCCTGTGGCTTTTGGACACCTCATCCCAACTCCTTGTACCATTTCCGTTCAGATGTTCCTTCTTGGATGTCCCATCCTTGGTGCCTCACCCTGAATTTCCCATCCTGGATGTTCCACCCTGGAGCCATCTGGCAGAGGTCTCCAGGAAAGGACGGGACATATCCTGATGGCTTTCCTACGGCTTTGGGGCATCTCATCCCAACTCCATGTCCCGTTTCTGGTCAATGTCACATCCCTGGGTGTCCCATCCTGGAGCCATCTGGCAGAGGTCTCCAGGAAAGGGCAGGACACATCCTGATGGCTTTCCTATGGCTTTTGGGCACCTCTTCCCAACTCCCTGATGGATTTCTGCTCAGAGAAGGGTGTGGAGAGGTGCATGTCTCCATGGTGGTGGTGACACAGAAGCCACCAAGGTGACAGGAGTCCGGTTTTCCTTCTCCCCACACAGGGAATGCGACATGGAGCTGCTGCAAGAGGAGCTGGACAGGATGGAGATGAGCTGCCTGCAAAATGAGAGGTGCCCACAAGGTGGGAGGTGTGGCAGCTGTAGGACACGGATCCAAAATCCACAGATCCACATCCCCATCTTGTGCTGGGACGTGTGTCATCCCAGAGTGTCCCCAAGCTCTGCCAGGGCACGTGCCACCACCCCAGAGTGTCCCCATACTCCACCTGGAGGGTATCCCAATCCTTGCCATGTCCTTGCAGAGCCCTCACACCCGGAGCAGCCCCAAGAGGTGGCCGGGGACATTCCCAAATTCACAGGGCAGGCGTCACCCGTCCCCGGTGGCCAGAGGACACCACCAAGCTCGTGTGAGGTAAGGTGCTGGGTGGGATGTCCCCACGTTGGCGTTGTCCCCCAAAACCTGCTCTTGGGGGCCAGCTTGGGCCTCCCTGAGGGTCAGGTCCTCCAAGGCTGGGGTGTCCTCACCATGGTGGCACCTCTGGGTGTGGGACAACCCCTTGGGGGACAGACAGGGCTGGGGACATGACATACGGGGAGGAATTTGGGGTGGAAGAGGGCGTCCTGAAGGATGGCCAAGGCACCCCAGGGGACAAGGGACATCTGCAGGAACCCCCTTCTTCCCAAACCAGGTGACACTGGAGCGGGTCATGGATACTGGGAAGCTCTGGGAGCCCAAACCCTGCAGCCCGAGGACCAACATGTGAGCACCGACCACCCAGAATGTCCCTTCTCCATGGCTTGCTGTCACCTCAGGGGGAGACCCCGCTGCTGGTGGCTTCCTGGGGTGCTGATGGGTGTCTCCTCTGTAGGTCCCCGTGCCAGGGGCTCACCAGGGCTGGGCGGCGGTGCCGGAGGAAAGCAATTCCCGGGCTGGAATTCTGCCACTTCCACACCACCGGCAGTAGCTCGGCCACGGATTCATCCCCCCGTTTTTGACCCTCTACCCCCCTCCCCGAGGGGTTTTAACCCTTTTTATGGCTATTCCAGATCCTGGTGGAGAGCATGGACCCTAAGGATGCCACTGGATGTTCATTATACCACCAGTTTTATGCTATTTGCATATATTTTAATAAATGCCACGTTTACAGCTGGAGTCTTTCCCGTTCCTATCCTGAGATAGGGGGCTGTGGGATCATCCCCATGCGCCAAGAGGAGCAGCAAATTCCCAGCTGCCATTTCCATGCCCTGGATTGCCGATTGCCTTCCCTTTATCACACCTAATTGCAGGTAATTAGTGTAGCTCATTAACAGCTCAGAGCCACCACCCTCTTGGACACAGCCATGGTGAAGGCTCCAGTTGGCTCCTACCACTTGATTTGGGATCTTTTTGGGATGCCCCAACTTTCCTCCCCGCTGCCCTGGGCGTCCTGCGCCGCTCCCAGCAGCGGGGCAGGAATGTGGGAGCTGCTCCCATTTTTACTTTGGAAATGTCACTGTCACCCCCCCAGCCCCGTCCTCTGCCCCAGCAAAGGACAACCCTGAGTTGAAGAGGATGATCCCGGTGCCAGGTGGTCCCGGTGCCGTCACTTCCTGGCGTTGGCATAGTTGGCGTTGAACCAGGCACAGGTTTCCTTCACGGCTGGGGAGGGAGAAGATGGGATGGGTTTGGGGATTGGGAATGGATTTTGGGAAGGGATTTTGGTCAGAGAATCATAGGATGGGTTTGGGGACTGGGAATGGATTTTGGCCAGAGAATCATGGGATGGGTTTTGGGACTGGGAATGGATTTTGGTCATAGAATCATGGGATGGGTTTTGGGATTGGGAAGGGATTTTGGTCAGAGAATCATGGGATGGGTTTTGAGACTGGGAAGGGATTTTGGTCAGAGAATCACAGGATGGGTTTTGGGACTGGGAATGGATTTTGGTCATAGAATGATGGGATGGGTTTGGGGACTGGGAATGGATTTTGGTCACAGAATCACAGGATGGGTTTTGGGATTGGGAATGGATTTTGGTCAAAGAATCATGGGATGGGTTTTGGGATTGGGAAGGGATTTTGCTCAAAGAATCATGGGATGGGTTTTGGGATTGGGAAGGGATTTTGGTCAGAGAATCATGGAATGGGTTTGGGATTGGGAAGGTATTTTGGTCAGAGAATCACGGGATGGGTTTGGGTTTGGGAATGGATTTTGCTCAAAGAATCATGGGATGGGTTTTTAGACTGGGAAGGGATTTTGGTCAGAGAATCATGGGATGGGTTTGGGGGATTGGGAAGGGATTTTTGTCAGAGAATCATGGGATGGGTTTTGGGATTGGGAATGGATTTTGGTCAGAGAATCATGGGATGGGTTTGGGGACTGGGAATGGATTTTGGTCAGAGAATCATGGGGTAGGCTGGGGAAGGGACTTTATTTTAGGTCTTCTCATCCAACCACCATGCAAGGAGACACCTCCAAGAGACCAGGTTGCCCCACGCCCCATCCAACCTGACCTTGGATATTTCCAGGGATGGAGAAACCACCACCTCCCTGGGCAACAAGTGCCAGCATTTCACCACCCTCATTCCTCATCCAGAAAGGATGGACCACCTTGATTCCACCAAGGCTGATGGCACGGGGTAGGACCCCCGGTGTCTCCTGGAGACTCCCCCATCTCACCTTTCCTGAAAGGTGTGAACTGGAATCCGGGCAGGTACCGCCGGAGCTTGGCATTGCTGGCTGTCTTCTTGAACTGCCCGTCGGATTTGGTGGTGTCAAACTGGGATGGGAAGGATCAAGGAGGAAAAACAGGTCTTGCTTTTGCTCCTTGGGTGGGAAGGATCCTCTGGATCATGGAATCTCCCAGGGGAGCTGGTGGGAAGAGGGGCTTAGCCTTTCGTGAAGGATACAACGAGCTCTCCCCTGAATTCCATGGCCTCCACGATGGCCTCTGCCGCTTCCCGGATGGAGACTTCATCTTCTTCTCCCACTGTGGAGAAGGGAAGGATCATGGCTGTTCCCTGATGGAGAGGGGACTCCTGGGGGACAGCCAGGGCTTACCTGACAAAATGATTGGTTCCACCTCATCGTATTCCCGCAGGACCCAAAGGAAAAGTCGGGCCAGGTCCTGTGGAAGAGCAGACAACTCCTGGAGGGGTCACTGATATCCCCCAGCCCTCCCATCCCAAGGGGACACAACTCTGGGGATGGCCCAGGAGAAGCCAGGGGGGCTCAGACCCCTCTGGGGTCCTGCCAGTGGGTCCTCCAGCCCCATTCCCTGCTTCCCAAGGCCACACCTACCAGGGAATAGATGAACTGTCTCCTGGGCTTGCCCGTTCCCCAGACGGTCAGAGCAGAGCCGGACTCTGAAGGAAGAAGGAGCCATGACCACCACAGCCACCTCTAACCACCCCACAGAGCAGGTGGGAAAGAAAAAACCCCTGATTTCTCCCCAGAAAATCCCTGGAAGTCCTGCCACCCTCACGTTTGGCCAGGTAGACCTTGTGGATGAGCCCTGGCAGGACGTGGCCGTCCTCGATGTTGAAGTTGTCGTGGGGCCCGAAGACGTTGGTGGGAATGACGGCGGTGAAGCGCCGGCCGTGCTGCTCGGAATAACCCCTGGATGAGAGCAGGGAAGGGATGGTGGGTGGGCTGTCAAGCCCCTTCCTCCAGCACTGATGTGCCCCCAAAAAAGCCCCAGCCAGCAGCACCTTCACCTGCTGAGCCCAGGTATCTCCCCAACTCCCACCTGGAATTCCCACTGGATTCCCCTTGCCTTGAAAACCAATGGCTGCTCCCATGTCCCTAACTCACCTGTTTTGGACATCAATCATCCTCTTGGCGTAGGAGTAGCCAAAGTTGGAGCTGTGAGGCGGCCCGTTGTGGATCTGGGAATATCGGAGCGGGTAAATTAAGCAGGGGAGGGACTTTCCCTGGATTTTGTGTGGGAATGGGGATTCTCACCATGGTCTCGTCGATGGGATAGGTGGTCTTGTCTGGGAAGATGCAGGTGGAGAGGCAGGAGACCACCTTCTGCACCCCTGACTCGTGGGCAGAGTGCAGGACGTTGTCGTTGATGTGGATGTTTGTCCTCTGGGAAAAAGGAACATTTATCAGGATCGTGGGGGTCAGGGATCCCCAAAACCCTTCACCAACAACTCATAATAACTCCAGAAACCCCTGGAGCTCTGGTTTGGCTCTGGGAGCAGAGCAAACCACATCCCCGTGTGCCCATGTCCCAATTTAGGGAGCACAGCACCCACAGGGATCCCGGCAGTGCCGATTCCGTGGGTGCTCACCCAAAAATCCAGGTTGGAGCGGATGTTTTTGAAGAGGCCTCCGACCATGGCGGCCAGGTGGATGACGTGGGTGGGCTTGTGCCTCTCAAACAGGGCTTTGGTCTCGGAGCTGCTCCTGGAAATGGGAAATTTTGGGATTCAGTGGGGTCAGCGGAGCAAACTGAGGTGTTTCCCAGGAAAAACCCAAGCCTAGGAGAAGAAATGTTGGGGTTTGGTGGGGGCAGACTGGGGAGTTTCTAAGGAAAAACCTAATCTTGGGATGGGAAAATTTGGGATTCACTGGGGTCAACAGAGCAGATTGGGGTCTTTCCAAGGGAAACCCAAATTCTGGGATGGAAAATTTTGGGGTTTGTCAGGGCCAACAGAGCAGATTGGGCTGTTTCCAAGGAAAAATCAGATCCTGGGATGGGAAAATTTGGGATTCAGTGGGGTCAACAGAGCACATTGGGGTGTTTCTGAGGAAAATCTCAATCTTGGGATGGGAAATTTGGGATTCAGTGTGGTCAACAGAGCACATTGAGGTGTTTCTGAGGAAAATCTCAATCCTGGGATGGGAAATTTGGGATTCAGTGAGGTCAACAGAGCAGACTGGGGTGTTTCAAAGGAAAACCCAAATCCAGGGATAGGAAATTTTGGGGTCACCAGAGCAGATTGGGGCGATTCCAAGGAAAAACCCAATGCTAGGATGGGAAAATCTGGGGTTTATTGAGATCAACAGAGCAGACTGAGGTCTTTTGGAGGAAAAACAAAATCCTGGAATGGGAAATTTTGGGGTTTGTCAGGGTCAACAGAAAAGATTGAGTTGTTTCCAAGGAAAAATTAAACACTGAAATGGGAAAATTTGGGATTTGGTGGAATTGACAGAACAAATTGAGGCATTTCCAAGGAAAAACCAAGTTCAGGGATGGGAAATTTTGGGTCAGCAGAGCAGACTGGGGCGTTTCCAAGGAAAAACCAAGTCCGGGGATGGGGTTTTTTTGGGGGTTGATAGAGCAAATTCTGGGGTTTCCGAGGGAAAAACCCCAACTCACGTCAAGTCAGCGTCTCGGGAGGACACGAAGATCCACTCCTCGTCCGGCCGCCCCTCTCCGTCGGCCACCACCTGCTCGATGGCTCTGCCCACCAGGCCGGTGCCACCTGTCACCAGGATGCGCTTGGTCACCTCCGTCATGGCCAAAACCCTGCAGGGAGGAGCCGGGGGGTGACAAACTGGGACCACCTGGGCACGGCCCACCCTGGTGTGGGCACCCACGAGCATCACCCGCAGCCCGGGCAGCTGGGATCGGGGTTTTGGGGGGAAATTTCGGCGTTTCTGGGCGAAAAGGGGCGTGTTTGGCTGTGACGGGGCTGAAACTCCTCAGCTGGAGGCCACCTGGGCCAGGGCCAGGCCTGCCACGTGGCACTGCCCGGCCTCTGGAAAGGGAGGGGCACCTGCACCCCCAAGGTGTGTGCCCCAAATCTCCTTCTGCCCCCCCAAATCGCCTCCCACACCCCAAATCTCCCCCTGCACCTCAGGGGCTGCACCCCAGATCTACTCCTGAACCCCCAGTCTTGTGTCTGCACCCCAAATCTCCACCTGCACCCCATATCTCATTCTGCACCCCAAACCTCCCTCTGCACCCCAGGTCTCCACCTGAACCCCAAATTTCCCCCTGCGCCCCAAGTCCTATGTTTGCAACCCAAACCTTCCCTGCACCCCAAATCCCAGCTCGGCACCCAGGATTGCATCCCACGCCTCCCCTGCCCCTCAAACCTCAGCACCGCACCCCAACTCCCAGCTCTGCACCCTGTCCTACCCCTCCCACCTCCCCCGCACCCCAAATCCCACTCCTGCACCCCCATCTCCCCGCACCCTCTCCCGTCCCGTAGCGCGTCCCCCCTCCTCTACCCAAACCTCCCGTCCCCCTGCCCTTCTCACTGTCCTGTCCCCCCACTTTGGGGACCCCCCTCTTCTCCTCCCCACCGGTCTGGGGGGCCTCCTGTCCCCCCAAATGTCCCTTAATGGGGTGAGGGGCGCGTCTCACCCTCGGCTGGATTCGGGGCCACTCGGGTGCGCTCGGATCCGCTCGGCTGAGTTCGGCCGCTCTCGGCTCGGGGGTGGCTCGGCTGGATTCGGAGTCACTCGGGTTAGCTCGTTAGGGGCTCGGCTGAGTTCGGCTTCGCTCGGCCCGGTTCGTCTCGGCCCGGTGAGGGTTCGGCTGCGCTCGGCTTCTTCCGCCGCCGTCACCGGGCGCTGCCGCTTGGCTCGTCGGGAAATGTAGTCCATGCCCGGGAGCAGGGGACGGGAGAGGGCGCAGGGGAGAAGATTTTGGGAAGGGAAGGGGTGCAAGGAAAGAAGGAAGGGGTACAGGGGAAGAGAAGTGGGTGCGGGTGGGGAAATGAGGTGCAGAGAGAGGGAAGGAGGTGCAGGGAAAAGGAAGGGGGGAAGGGAATGGAGGTGCAGCGACTGAAGGGTGGATGGGAAGGGGGTGCAAATGTAGGGGAAAGGAAAGGAGAAGGGAAGAGGGTCCAGGAGTTTTAAGGGGGTTCATGGGAAGGGGTGCAGAAGCAAGGAAAGGGGTGCAGGAAAGGAAGGGGGTACAAAGAAAGAAAGGGGTTTCCTAGGTGTCCCCCCCAAAGGGGCTCATCAAAAGGGATTTTGATGTGAAAACGTTTTAATCACTTTTAATGCACTTAAGCCGAGATTAAAAATGAGCAGAGCTTTCCTGCCTGTGGGGGATGGTTTTGAAGGAACACGTCCCCCACCCCCACGTCCAGCTGGCTTTTCCCTCAGGATTTTTGCGAGGCAAAGGCAGGGCTTTGCTCCAAATTAAAATTTTGAAAGTGGAATTAAGGGAAGACCCAGCCAGGAATTCCCACGTTCCTCCCGCCAAAGCCCTGGATAACCCCAGTGTCAAGGAGCAATAAAATGTCAGGTTTTCAATCCTTTTCTCTTGGCTGACACCTGGAAATGTGCCCTTTGGGAAAGTCTCAGGGAAGGCTGAATCCTTGGGGACCTCCTTGCTGGGAGTTGGGGAGGGGGGTTATTTGCATATTAAAAGATGTCACCTTGTGCCTCTGTCCCCTGGAAGTGCCCATCCCCTCTCCCAGCTGGCTGACTCCCAGCTCCAAAATCCCATTCCCAGGGGTCTTGGTGTTGTTCCCACCTGATGTTTTCCGGGATTCCCTGGCTGATCTCTCACCCACGGAGCCAGGGATGGGCACTGAAGCTCCTTCTCCATGCCAGCTAATTCCACGTCTGTCCTGCATCCTCCACGAGACACTGAGGTTTGGCAAGAAGAAGAAGCCTTGTGCTGATGTTGGGATGAGTCAGATCCAGCTGCGTCCATGCTTCCACCTCACTCCGCGGCAAAATTATGGAATGAAAGGGTTTGGGTTGGAATAAAATCATCCCATAAATAAAAATCATCCCGTTTCAACTCCCTGTCACCGGCAGGGACACCTTCCACTAGATCAGGTTGCTCCAATGTGGCCTTGAACACTCCCAGGGATGGGGGGGGAAAGCCAAGGAAGTTTTTCCATGTGCTGGTGGGAGAATAAGATCATCCTGCTGCCTCCTGCAAGTTTTGGGAGACTAATTAGGGATAAAACCCGTGTTTCAGCCAAGGAATTGCTGGGAGGTGGCGCAGCCAAGAGCTGCTGTGACAGCACTCGAATAACCACGGTGTTGCATTAAATGTAGTAATTTTGGAGCTTAAATATGCTAATTCTGGGGCTAATTACCAAAGAAATGTTGGAGCACGAGGGAAGATCACAGGGGAAAGGGATAAAGTTGCGGCGACCACATGGGACGGACTCGTTTGTTAATGAAATATCACCCAGGCTTCTGATGTTATCTAACACGGCCTTGGGATTTGAGGATCAAAGCCTGGAGCAGACCCATTAGCTCATCTGGGCTGGGCGTCTGCGTGACACGATCCAGAGGACATCCCAGGACCTTCCAGCCGGCAGGATAAAGCTTGGGTGGCTTGGCCAGATCCTGTCGGAGAACCGCTGCTTCATGTGAGGCGTTGTTTCCGTAATGAAGCTTCCTTGTGGGTGACCTATTTCTCTGGAAAGGGCCCGGTTTTGGGTCCAGCCCCACTCCCTGCTCAGCCCTCCCCATGCCTCCTAGGAAAGTGGGGCAGATGGGGATGAGATTCCCAGGCACAGCCTATCCCAGGTGGAAGCTGTCCGAGGATGGTGCTTTACGGCTGCAGCCAAGCTCCAGGAGCCCAGGTGAGACAGCTCTGAGCATCCATTCCCTGCTAAAATTCCAGCTTTGTGGCTCTTTTTTTAGGGAGCAGCACACCAGCAGTGACCCTTTTTCCAGGCCTTGTCCCACAGGATGGCCTTTGCCAGTTTCCATAGGGATTGGGGGTTGCTCCCCACAATGTGCAGCCCTTTGGCAGTGGGAATTATCCAAAAGCACAGAGGGGAAAGACTGGGATGGGGGTGATGGCCACAGATATTCCAAGGAATCCCATTCGTGGGATTGGGAGCAGCTGCCGCAGAAAGGATGAACTTTCCACCATCATTTTTGGATTTGGTCTTGTCAAGTCCAGCCCTCTGGAGGAGGGAGATGAACCTGCCACTGCTCCATGATGGGGTTTGGGGTTATTCTGGGAGTGGGATCTTGGCTGGGTGGGTGTGAATCCCATCGGGAGAGAGATGCCACCTCTTCCAGCCCATCCCATCTGCTTGGGGTCTCCTCGGATGGAGTGCATCCATCCACAAGAACCAAGGGACCTGGATTTCCCAGGGTGGATGGCAGAGAGGAATGTGGGCACAGGGCACTGTGGATGTGGATCTGAGCCTCCTCCCAATGTTCCCTGGAACCCACGTGAGCTGACTGTGCCCAAAAAGAGCGTCTCTGGCGCAGGTTTGGGATGAGGCAGACATCCCGCTGGGCCTGGCTGCTTGGGCATGTCCCAGGACCTTGGGAAGGTAAAATCCTGCTCTTGTTTCAGTCCAAGTGTTGATGTCAAGCTGGAAGGACTCCAAGGTGAATGAGTATGAGAGCACGGATTACTTAAATTTATCTTTTTATGGGTTAGACTTTATTTTAAGAGGAGCTGAAGTTGGTGCCTCAAGGCCAACCAGGGGAAACGCACTGTTTGACTAAATCGAGAAATAAAAAGGCCAAACAGTTCCAAACCTATTCCCTCTCTCCTTTCCCAGCTCAGCTGCAGGGGCTGTTTAGTTTTGGTTTTAAGGAAGGGCTTTGTTCCTCAGCAAACTCTTCCTCTTTGAACCTAGTCTGAATCCAGCTGTGCATGGACTTCTCTGCCTCTCTGGGCTCCAGCTGCTCCAGAGATGTTATTTTAATTTGCTTTTGATGAATATTTTAGTGCTGCCAATAGCCCTGGAGACTTTGAACTCATGTGTCAGCCCAGAGCTCACCTGTTTGCCGGGAGCCTTTGTACAGAGGAAAAAAAAACACATCAAAGGAGAAGAAAGAGTGAACGTCACTGGTGAGAAGCAATTTGGGGAGACCAAAGATCTTTATGACCCAAAAATCCATGCTGGAGTGTCAAAACTGGGAGGCGAAGAGGCAGGAAGGTGGCACAAGGGGCACCATCTCCTCAGCAGGGTCACAGGCTTGTTCCTGCACCTTGTTGCCAGGTCTCCATGTTGCACCTCAGGAATCCACACTGACTTGGTGAGAGTCAAGTCATAATGGGGACGTGCTGTGTGACCTCAGAGCAGAGGGTTGGTGGCTTGGGGTCACCAGGACGGATGATCCAGGGACCCTGAAGGGGGAGGAGGGTGCCCTGGAGGCTCCCTTAATGGGACCCTGCAGTGAGGAGGGAAAGGGGGATCTCCATCAGGGATCAGCTGAAGACCTCATAACAAGGTGAGATCCTGGCCTGGAGCCTCGCAGGGAGGTGGAATGGGGACTCTCCAGCCAGGTGGACAATGCAACAATGACCATCACCTGGGTCAGCTGAGGAACTCAGAGAAAGGGGTGTGACAGCCTGGAAACATTGGTAAACCAAGGCCCTTGCAGGAAGAGGGGACAAGAAATTTGGACCTTCCTTGTGTGGTTCTGGCACCCCTCTGAAAGTGAAGATAGTTTCAGGGTGACTGCAGCTATTTAGGTTGGGAGAAAAGTATCTGTGCTGTGCAAGACATCTGTATAAGAACACAAAGAATCTGAGACTTGGCTGCAGGAAAATTTTATTTAGGAAAAAGAATTAATAGACAGGAGCAGTGAGTGGAAGGGATCCAATGTGAGGTTCAAGTAGGGCAACCACCAGCTGAGGTGCTGTGCTTGCAGGAGCTGTTGCCAGAGGCCAGAGCTGGTGGTGTCAGGGGTGGTGCTGAGGGCCCTTAGCAGATGTAGCCGCCCCTTCTGCCATAGCAGCCCAGGCCTCCCAGGCCGTAGCCAAGGCCAAAGCCAAATCCGCCAGAGATGGGCTGTCCCTGGGCATTGAGCTCAGTGCCCAGAGCAGCGGAGGAGGTGGATCCGACGGCGGTGTTCTGGGGGAAGGAGGTCATGATGGGTCCTGGCAGGGTGACCAGCACAGGGGAAGGGTTGATGATGACGCTGGAGTTCTGGCATTGCAGGGCACAGGGCTCGTTGCAGCTGTTGGCCAGCGGGGTGGGTCCGCAGGGACTGCAGATGTTGTTGCAGGCCATGGGTGTGGTGTGGAGGGTGCCTGGAAGAAGGAGGTGGTAAAGGCAGGGAATGGAAATGGGACAAGGGGCAGTGTTAGAATGTGGAGGCTGCTGTGGGTCCATGGGGAGGCGTGAGGGCTGCAGAGGCTGATGCTGAGCGTGCTGAGAGAAAGGGGCTAGGGGTGCAGGAGCAGGAGGTTCAGGGACTTGAGGCTCACCTGGTTGATGGCAGGATCAGGAGAAGAAGCGTGTGAGGGAGGAGGCTCTGGGCTGTCTTTTATGCAGGTCCTGGAGGGGTGGGACAGCCTTGTCCCATGGCCTTGGGGCATTTTGCAGGCCTGGTGAGTGGTGAGGTGGGGAGTGTTTTCCATCCCACAACTCTGCAGTGTCATGTCCTGCTCTTGAGGACATGGCCTTGGCGGCAGCTTTTAAATGCAGGAATTAGAGACCAAAGGCTGCTGTTAGTGCTGTTTCTCTGGGACGGCTGGAGACGTGACCAAAGCTTTGGAGAAGTGGGATGTCATCATCGTGGCAGTGATGTGCTGTGGTTTTGTGGGTGGGTGTTGATGAGGGGCTTCATTCCGCCACAGCCACATCAGGCTCATTTGGGCTTTGCAGCTCTTCTGGGGGTGACAAGTGACAGGTCCCATTCCATCACATTTTCTGTTTCCCTACCATGTTGCAAAATCCCAAAACATCTCTATATTTCAGGCCATTCCCACTGAATATCGGAAAGAAATTCCTGTGCTTTAGGGATGCCTCCCATACTCCCCAAGCTCTTGTGTTGGTTCATCCATAGCTGGTAAAGAATAAGGAGAAGAAGGCGTGTGAGGAGCAGCTGCTGGAACTACAGACATTCACTTTTCAGAAAAAGAGTTTTGTCCTTGTTACTCTCTTGAGGTAACTGAATGGAAGTCATAATGTCAGTTTTGTCTGACACAGCCTTGCAAGTCATGATGTGAGGAGTGTTTTCTTGCACAGAAGTCTGCAGTGTCATGTCCTGCTCTTGAGGAAGTGTCCATTTGACCTTGGTGGCAGCTTTTAAGTGAGAGCTGGTATTTGGGAGGATGTGTTTGGAAGATGCGTGTCAGAAAAACCAGAATAGACAACAAGAGCGTAAGAAAAATGTGGGTGTCATCAGTGAGGTCATTCTGTGTCAATTGTGTGGGTTTTTTTGTGGGTGTGTTGTGAAGAGGGGCCCCATTCCACCACAGCCATGTCAGGCTGGTGTGGCCTTTGCAGCTGTGCTGTGCATGAGGAGCTGCCCCTTCCATCACAGTCATTCCTCCTTGAAAGCGCGAATCTTGGAAACCAAAGTCTGGTGTTGATGGTGAAAGGACTGAAGACGTGAGCAATATTTTGGAGAGGTGGAGTGTCATCAGTGAGGCCAGCCTGTGGAACTCATGGTTTTGTGTTTGTGGGTGAGTTGTGAAGAGGGGCCCAAAACTATGCCCGGTCCGTCCGGCTGGTCTGGGCTTTGCATGTGTGTCAGGTGTGAGCACCTGGAGTCTTCCATTCCATGTGGGCAGTAGGAGAGTTGAGTTGCCTCCTCAATGAGCTGGTAGTTAGTGGAGCCTCTGAGGCCCCACTTGGCTGTTCCACAAAGGAGAAGGATCTCGAGGCTAAGGGTTAAAGGAATCTCCCGCATTTCAAGAGTGAAAAATGTGAAGTTCTGCATCTGGACAGCAACAGCACTTGGCCACTGGGTGCTGCGGTGGGCAGAGAGTCTGAAAAGTGGCTTTTCTAAGCAGGCCTCTGTGGTGCAGGTGGAGAACAGAGAAACCTGAAGGTTGTCGTGGGGCTTTATTTTAGTGGGGCATCAGCTGTGTCCAAGACAGATTTCAGATAATTTTCAGCATGTAGTCCTGAGGGGTGGCCCTTCCTGTCTTTGGAGCACTGGTGAAATCCCATGTGGAGTGGTGTAAACAGTGAAGGGCTGGAGAAGCTTTGCTAGAGGAGAGACTGAGAGAGCTGGGACTCTGAGGAGACGAGGCTGGACAGGGGGCTGTCACGAGTGTGTGGGAGCCCAGCTGTTCTCAACATGGCACACATGAAGGGAGAGGAGGGATGTGCACAATTGAAAATAGATGGAATTCCATGGGCAAAGGAAGGAAGAATTATTTAGTGTGGGTGGTTGCTGAGTGTAAGAGACCATGTGGTTCCTCTTCTTGGAGATCCAAAATGAAAGTGCCCGTAATCATCGAAATCCTGCTCCTGATGCACCTGCTTGAGCAAGGGAAACATTAGGTCTCTGGAGTTCCTGCCCAACTGCATGATGTTATTTCTCTGTTCACTTGGAGGAATCAAGAGAGCTGCTGGGGAGAATTTTTGAAGTCTATGCTGGCCGAGAGTGACATTGACAGAGCTGTGCCCAGGACAGAGTTCTTGTATCAAAGCTTTCGGTAGATGAGAGGTTGGCCTTGTGTCATGTTTGGGAAGGTGCCCCCCTCTGCCCTGTTTCCCATGTCAGCGTTGGTTGTTGCTGGTGGGGACATATTTGCCAAGAAATGCTCTTTGCTCCCGTTCCATCCAACAAAATGGTTGAGTGCTGGCATCGTGCAGGATGGGGGTGTGCGACCATTGGAATTCACAAAGAAGCAGAAGCAACTCAGTTTGTGGTGCAAGAAAATTTTATTGAATTGAAAGAATACTGAGAAGGAAGGAGCTGAAGGAATCAGGCGTGAGGTAGAAGCAGAGAGGCCACCAGCCAAGGTGCTTTGGTTGCAGGAGGTGTTGCCAGAGGCCAGAGGTGGTGGTGTCAGGGGTGGTGCTGAGGGCCCTTAGCAGATGTAGCCGCCCCTTCTGCCATAGCAGCCCAGGCCTCCCAGGCCGTAGCCAAGGCCAAAGCCAAATCCGCCAGAGATGGGCTGTCCCTGGGCATTGAGCTCAGTGCCCAGAGCAGCAGAGGAGGTGGATCCGACGGCGGTGTTCTGGGGGAAGGAGGTCATGATGGGTCCTGGCAGGGTGACCAGCACAGGGGAAGGGTTGATGATGACGTGGGAATCCTGGCATTGCAGGGCACAGGGCTCGTTGCAGCTGTTGGCCAGTGGGGTGGGTCCGCAGGGACTGCAGATGTTATTGCAGGCCATGGGTGTGGTGTGGAGGGTGCCTGGAAGAGAGGAGATTGAGGAAGGGAGAAGTGTTGGGGATGCAAGGAGCGAAGTGTCAGCAGGGTGATGGAGTGTGGAGGCTGTTGTGGGGATGTGTGATGGCTGCCGAGGCTGGGGCTGAGCTGGCTGGAAGAGAAGGGCCAGGGATGCAGGAGCAGGAGGTTCAGGGGCTTTGAGACTCACCTGGTTGTTGGCAGGAGCAGGAGGAGAAGTTGTCAGGAGAAGCGTGTGAGGGAGAGAGGCTCTGGGCCGGCTTTTATGCTGGTCATGGAGGGGCGGGACAGCCTTGTCCCATGGCCTTGGGGCATTTGGCAGGCCACAGTTCCTGGTTGTCTCAGAGTGGTGAGTCCTGAGGTGGGGAGTGTTTTGCATCCCACAACTCAGCACTGTCACGTCGTGCTCTTGAGTCTGTGTCCGTCTGACCTTGGTGGCAGCTTTTGAATGCAAGTGTTAGAGACCAAGGGCTGTTGATGATGATGTGTTTTGTGGAGGGCTGTAGAGGTGACCAAAGCTCTGGACAGTGGGGTGTCAACAGTGAAGTCAGTCCCTGGCCCAGGTGTTCTGTGGTTTATGAGTGTCTTGTGGAGAGGGTTCTCATTCCCCCACGGCCACATCAGGCTCATCTGGGCTTTGCAGCTCTTCTGCGGATGATGACTGTCCCTTTGCATCAGTTTTTCTCCCTCCCTGTCCTGTTCCCTACACTCTAAACCTGTCTGTATGCCGGGTCTTTTCTGCTGGATATGGGCAACCAATCCCTGGAATTTGGGGATTCCTTTTATGCTCTGCAATGCCTTGTGTGGAGTGTTCATCTCAGCTGGCTCCGGCTGGGTCATATTGTGGGGTCTGATTGCTGGGCTCTGAGTGAAACCCATAAAGGAAAACTGGTGCTGAATAGGAAGAAGGCCTGAGGAGCAGTTGAAGGAACTGTGGACGTTTCGTTTTCAGAAAAAGTCGGTTGACCTTGTTGCTCTCCAGAGGTCCCATATCTAGAGTTATCCTATGAGTTTTGTCAGACACAGCCTTGCAAGTCCTGAGGTGGAGACAGTAGTCCTCCCCGCAGCTGTGCTGTGTCATGGCTCTTGAGCCCATGCCCATGTCACCTTGGTGTCAGCTTTAATTTGAGACTTGATATTTGGTAGCATTTTCCCAGATGATGTCTGTCAGGGAAAGCAGAATACACAACAAAAGCCCAAGAAAAATATGGATGTCATCAGTGAGGTCATTCTGTGTCAATTGTGTGGGTTTATTTGTGGGTGTGTTGTGAAGAGGGGCCCCATTGCACCACAGCCATGTCAGGCTGGTGTGGCCTTTGCAGCTGCGCTGTGCATGAGGAGCTGCCCCTTCCATTGCGGTCATTCCTCCTTTAAAGTGTGAGTCTTGGAAACCAAGGTCTGGTGTTGATGGTGAAAGGACTGAAGATGTGAGCAATATTTTGGAGAGGTGGAGTGTCATCAGTGAGGCCAGCCTGTGGAACTCATGGTTTTGTGTTTGTGAGTGAGTTTTGAAGAGGGGCCCAAAACTATGCCAGGTCAGCCTGGCTGGTCTGGGCTTTGCATGTGTGTCAGGTGTGAGCACCTGGACTCTTCCCTTCCATGTGGGCAGTAGGAGAGTTGAGTTGCTTCCTCAGTGAGCTGGCAGATGATGGAGTCTCTGAGGCCCCACTTGGCTCTTCCACAAGTGAGAAGGACCTCGAGACTAAGGGTTAAAGGAATCTGCCGCATTTCAAGAGTGGAAAATGAGAAGTTCTGCATCTGGACAGCAACAGCACTTGGCCACTGGGTGCTGCGGTGGGCAGAGAGTCTGAAAAGTGGCTTTTCTAAGCAGGACCCTGTGGTGCGGGTGGAGAAATGAGAATCCCGAAGGTTGCAGTGGGGCTTTATTTTAGTGGGGTGTCAGCTGTGTCCAAGACAGATTTCAGATAATTTTCAGCATGTAGTCCTGAGGGGTGGCCCTTCCTGTGTTTGGAGCACTGGTGAAATCCCATGTGGAGTGGTGTAACCAGTGAGGGGCTGGAGAACCTTTGCTGGAGGAGAGACTGAGAGAGCTGGGACTCTGAGGAGACGAGGCTGGACAGGGGGCTGTCACGAGTGTGTGGGAGCCCAGCTGTTGTCAGCACTGCACACATGAAGGGAAAGGAGGGATGTGCACAAGTGAAAATAGCTGGAATTCCATGGGCAAAGGAAGGAAGAATTTTTCAGTGTGGAAGGTCGCTGAGTGTAAGAGACAATGTGGTTCCTCTTCTTGGAGATCCAAAATGAAACTGGCCGTAATCCTCGAAATCCTGCTCCTGATGCACCTGCTTGAGCAAGGGAAACATTAGGTCTCTGGAGTTCCTGCCCAACTGCATGATGTTATTTCTCTGTTCACTTGGAGGAATCAAGAGAGCTGCTGAGGAGAGAATTCTTGAAGTCTGTGCTGGCATAGAGTGACATTGACAGAGCTGTGCCCAGGACAGAGTTCTTGTATCAAAGCTTTCGGTAGATGAGAGGTTGGCCTTGTGTCATGTTTGGGAAGGTGCCCCCCCTCTGCCCTGTTTCCCATGTCAGCGTTGGTTGTTGCTGGTGGGGACATATTTGCTAAGAAATGCTCTTTGCTCCCGTTCCATCCAACAAAATGGTTGAGTGCTGGCATCGTGCAGGATGGGGGTGTGCGACCATTGGAATTCACAAAGAAGAGGAAGCAACTCAGTTTGTGGTGCAAGAAAATTTTATTGAATTGAAAGAATACTGAGAAGGAAGGAGCTGAAGGAATCAGGCGTGAGGTAGAAGCAGAGAGGCCACCAGCCAAGGTGCTTTGCTTGCAGGAGGTGTTGCCAGAGGCCAGAGCCGGTGGTGTCCGGGGTGGTGCAGAGGGCCCTTAGCAGATGTAGCCGCCCCTTCTGCCATAGCAGCCCAGGCCTCCCAGGCCGTAGCCAAGGCCAAAGCCAAATCCGCCAGAGATGGGCTGTCCCTGGGCATTGAGCTCAGTGCCCAGAGCAGCGGAGGAGGTGGATCCGACGGCGGTGTTCTGGGGGAAGGAGGTCATGATGGGTCCTGGCAGGGTGACCAGCACAGGGGAAGGGTTGATGATGACGCTGGAGTTCTGGCATTGCAGGGCACAGGGCTCGTTGCAGCTGTTGGCCAGCGGGGTGGGTCCGCAGGGACTGCAGATGTTGTTGCAGGCCATGGCTGTGGTGTGAAGGGTGCCTGGAAGAAGGAGGTGGTAAAGGCAGGGAATGGAAATGGGACAAGGGGCAGTGTTAGAATGTGGAGGCTGCTGTGGGTCCATGGGGAGGCATGAGGGCTGCAGTGGCTGGGGTTGAGCGTGCTGAGAGAAAGGGGCTAGGGGTGCAGGAGCAGGAGGATCAGGGGCTTGAGGCTCACCTGGTTGTTGGCAGGATCAGGAGGAGAAGCGTGTGAGGGAGAGAGGCTCTGGGCCGGCTTTTATGCTGGTGCTGGAGGGGCGGGACATCCTTGTCCCATGGCTTTGGGGCATTTTGCAGGCCTTGTGAGTGCTGAGGTGGGGAGTGTTTTCCATCCCACACCTCTGCAGTGTCATGTCCTGCTCTTGAGGACGTGGCCTTGGCGGCAGCTTTTAAATGCAGGAATTAGAGACCAAAGGCTGCTGTTAGTGCTGTTCCTCTGGGACGGCTGTAGACATGACCAAAGCTTTGGAGAAGTGGGATGTCATCATTGTGGCAGTGGTGTGCTGTGGTTTTGTGGGTGGGTGGTGAAGAGGGGCCTCATTCAGCCACAGCCACGTCAGGCTCATTTGGGCTTTGCAGCTCTTCTGGGAGTGACAAGTGACAGGTCCCATTCCATCACATTTTCTGTTTCCCTACCATGTTGCAAAATCCCAAAACATCTCTGTATTTCAGGCCATTCCCACTGGATATCGGAAAGAAATTCCTGTGCTTTAGGGATGCCTCCCATACTCCCCAGGGTCTTCTGTTGGTTCATGCATAGCTGGTAAAGGATTAGAAGAAGGCGTGTGAGGAGCAGCTGCTGGAACTACAGACATTCACTTTTCAGGAAAAGAGTTTTGTCCTTGTTACTCTCTTGAGGTCATAGAATGGAAGTCATAATGTCAGTTTTGTCTGACACAGCCTTGCAAGTCATGATGTGAGGAGTGTTTTCTTGCACAGAACTCTGCAGTGTCATGTCCTGCTCTTGAGGAAGTGTCCATTTGACCTTGGTGGCAGCTTTTAAGTGAGAGCTGGTATTTGGGAGGATGTGTTTGGAAGATGCGTGTCAGAAAAACCAGAATATACAACAAGAGCGTAAGAAAAATGTGGGTGTCATCAGTGAGGTCATTCTGTGTCAATTGTGTGGGTTTTTTTGTGGGTGTGTTGTGAAGAGGGGCCCCATTCCACCACAGCCATGTCAGGCTGGTGTGGCCTTTGCAGCTGTGCTGTGCATGAGGAGCTGCCCCTTCCATCACAGTCATTCCTCCTTGAAAGCGCGAATCTTGGAAACCAAAGTCTGGTGTTGATGGTGAAAGGAGTGAAGATGTGAGCAATATTTTGGAGAGGTGGAGTGTCATCAGTGAGGCCAGCCTGTGGAACTCATGGTTTTGTGTTTGTGGGTGAGTTGTGAAGAGGGGCCCAAAACTATGCCTGGTCCGTCCGGCTGGTCTGGGCTTTGCATGTGTGTCAGGTGTGAGCACCTGGACTCTTCCATTCCATGTGGGCAGTAGGAGAGTTGAGTTGCCTCCTCAGTGAGCTGGCAGATGATGGAGTCTCTGAGGCCTCGCTTGGCTGTTCCACAAGTGAGAAGGACCTTGAGACTAAGGGTGAATGGAATCTCCCGCATTTCAAGAGTGGAAAATGTGAAGTTCTGCATCTGGACAGCAACAGCACTTGGCCACTGGGTCATGCTGTGGGCAGAGAGTCTGAAAAGTGGCTTTTCTAAGCAGGACCCTGTGGTGCGGGTGGAGAGCAGAGAAACCAGAAGGTTGCAGTGGGGCTTTATTTTAGTGGGGCGTCAGCTGTGTCCAAGACAGATTTCAGATAATTTTCAGCATGTAGTCCTGAGGGGTGGCCCTTCCTGTGTTTGGAGCACTGGTGAAATCCCATGTGGAGTGGCGTGAACAGTGAGGGGCTGGAGAACCTTTGCTAGAGGAGAGACTGCGAGAGCTGGGACTCTGAGGAGACAAGGCTGGACAGGGGGCTGTCACGAGTGTGTGGGAGCCCAGCTGTTGTCAGCACTGCACAGTTGAAGGGAAAGGAGGGATGTGCACAAGTGAAAATAGCTGGAATTCCATGGGCAAAGGAAGGAAGAATGTTTCAGTGTGGATGGTCGCTGAGTGTAAGAGACAGTGTGGTTCCTCTTCTTGGAGATCCAAAATGAAACTGGCCATAATCCTTGAAATCCTGCTCCTGCTGGATCTGCTTGAGTGAGGGGGATGGAAGCACTTGCTCTCCGTATTTCCTCCCAAGTTGGTGTAATTGTTGCCCTGTTCACTTGGAGGGCTCAAGAGAGCTGCTGGGGAGAATTTTTGAAGTCTCTGCTGGCCGAGAGTGACATTGACAGAGCTGTGGCTAGGACAGAGTTCTTGTATCAAAGCTTTTGGTAGATGAGAGGTTGGCCTTGTGTCATGTTTGGGAAGGTGCCCCCCCTCTGCCCTGTTTCCCATGTCAGCGTTGGTTGTTGCTGGTGGGGACATATTTGCTAAAAATGCTCTTTGCTCCCGTTCCATCCAACAAAATGGTTGAGTGCTGGCATCGTGCAGGATGGGGGTGTGCGACCATTGGAATTCACAAAGAAGAGGAAGCAACTCAGTTTGTGGTGCAAGAAAATTTTATTGAATTGAAAGAATACTGAGAAGGAAGGAGCTTAATGAATCAGGCGTGAGGTAGAAGCAGAGAGGCCACCAGCCAAGGTGCTTTGGTTGCAGGAGGTGTTGTCAGAGGCCAGAGGTGGTGGTGTCAGGGGTGGTGCTGAGGGCCCTTAGCAGATGTAGCCGCCCCTTCTGCCATAGCAGCCCAGGCCTCCCAGGCCGTAGCCAAGGCCAAAGCCAAATCCGCCAGAGATGGGCTGTCCCTGGGCATTGAGCTCAGTGCCCAGAGCAGCGGAGGAGGTGGATCCAACGGCAGTGTTCTGGGGGAAGGAGCTCATGATGGGTCCTGGCAGGGTGACCAGCACAGGGGAAGGGTTGATGATGACGTGGGAATCCTGGCATTGCAGGGCACAGGGCTCGTTGCAGCTGTTGGCCAGCGGGGTGGGTCCGCAGGGACGGCAGATGTTATTGCAGGCCATGGGTGTGGTGTGGAGGGTGCCTGGAAGAGACGGGATTGAGGAAGGATTAATTGTTGGGGATGCAAGGAGCAAAGTGTCAGCAGGAAGAGGGAGTGTGGAGGCTGTTGTGTAGCTGTGGGGAGGTGTGAGGGCTGCAGAGGCTGGGGCTGAGCCGGCTGCAAGAGAGGGTCCAGGGATGCAGGATCAGGAGGATGAGGGCTTGAGACTCACCTGGTTGCTGGCAAGAGCAGGAGGAGAAGGCGTCAGGAGAAGTGCGTGAGGGAGAGAGGCTCTGGGCCGGCTTTTATGCTGGTCCTGGAGGGGCGGGACAGCCTTGTCCCATGGCCTTGGGGCATTTTGCAGGCCACAGTTCCTGGTTGAATCAGAGTGGTGAGTCCTGATGTGGGGAGTGTTTCCCAACCCACAACTCTGCAGTGTCACGTCCTGCTCTTGATTTTGTGTCCGTCTGACCTTGGCGGAAGCTTTTAAATGCAAGTATAAGAGACCAAGGTCTGTTGATGATGATGTTTTTTTGCGGTGGGCTGTGGATGTGACCAGAGCTTTGGACAGTGGGGTGTCAACATTGAAGTCACCCCCTGGCCATGGTGTGCTGTGGTTTATGAGTGTCTTGTGGAGAGGGTCCTCATTCCCCTAGAGCCACATCAGGCTCACCTGGGCTTTGCAGCTCTCCTGGGATGATGGGTGTCCCCTTCTATCACATGCTCTCCCTCCCTGTCCCTTTGCCAACATTCTAAAGCTGTCTGTATGCCAGGACTTTCCTGTTGGATATGGGAGAACAATCTCTGTGATGCCTCCCCTGGTGTCCAATGTCTTGTGTTGGTTCATCCCTAGCGCTCATCTCAACTGGGCCCAGCAAGGTCACACTGGGGGGTCCCATTTCTGAGCTCTGAGTGAAACCTAGAAAGAAAAACTGATGAAGGATAAGGAGAAGACGTGAGGAGCAGTTGATGGAACTGTGGATATTCCCTTTACAGCAAAAATGGTTGACCTTGTTACTCTGTCAAGGTACCTGAATGGAAATTGTGGCATTGGTTTTTGTCCATGTGGCATGGACATGTGAGTCTTGGTGTGTGGACTTTTTTGCACGCACAATCTTTCAGTGTCATGCCATGCTCCTTAGGCTGTGTGCGTCTGAACTTGGTGTCAGCTTTTATGTGCGAGCTGGTATTTGGGAGGATTTGCTTGGCAAGATGTGTGTCAGAGAAACCAAAATATACAAGAAAAGCCCAAGGAATTATATGGGTGTCATCAATGAGGTTTTTGTGGCTCTTGTGTAGTTTAATTTGTGTATGTGCTGTGAATATGGGCCCCATTCCGCCGCAGCCAGGTGAGGCTGGTGTGGGCTTTGCAGCTGTGCTGTGCATGAGGAGCTGCCCCTTCCATCACTGTCATTCCTCTTTTCAAGTGTGAGTATTGGAAACCAAAGGCTGTGTTGATGGTACATGTCAAAGGGGACTTGAAGACATCACCAAGATTTGGAGAGGTGTGGTGTCATCAGTGAGGTCAGCCTGTAGAACTCATGGTTTAGGGTCTGTAGGTGTGTTGTGAAGAGGATACCCAAAGTATCCCAGGTCAGTCAGGCAGGTCTGGGCTTTGCATGTGTGCCAGGTGTGAGTGCCTGGACTATTCTATTCTATGTCAGCAGTGGGAAAGTTGCCCCTTCAGCGAGCTTCAGGTTATGGAGTGGCTGAGTCGCTACTTGGCTGTTCCTTCACTCAGAAAGACCTCAAGTCTAAGGGTTAAAGCAATCTCCCAAATTTCAAGCAAGGGAAATGTAAAGTTGTGCATCTGGAGAGAAGTGGCCCTAGGCCCTGGATAATGATGTGGGCAGAGACTCTGAAAAGTGGCTTTTGTGAGCAGGAGCCTGTGGTGCTGATCAAGAACAGGGAGAGCAGGAGGTTGCAGTGGGACATTAATAAAATTGGTGTCACGTGTATCAAAGACAGATTTCAGAAAATTGTTGTCATGAAATCAGGAGAGGTGGCCCTTCCTCTCTTTAGAGCACAGGTGAGTTCCCACATGGGATGCTGTGGACAGTTCTGGCCTTGACAGGTTAGGAGGCACAAGGGGTAGTGGACAAAGACCAGTTGAGGGCCCCCAGATACTTAAGGGCCTGGTGGATCTTTGCTAGAGGAGAGATTGAGAGAGGTGGGACTCTGAGGAGACAAGGATGGGCAAGAGTGACACGAGTGTTGGGGAGCCCAGCTGTTGTCAGCACTGCACACCTGAAAAGAAGGGAGGGATGTGCACAAGTGCAAATAGCTGGAATTCCATGGGCCAAGGAAGCAAGAATTCTTCAGTATGTATGGATGGTCCCAGAGTATAAGAGACAATGTGGTTCCTCTTCTTGGAGATCCAAAATGAAACTGGCCATAATCCTAGAAATCCTGCTCCTGCTGGATCTGCTTGAACAAGGGGGATGAAGTAGAGGCACTCTGCAGTTCCTGCCCTAATACAGGATGTTATTTTTCTGGTAATGGGGAGGACTCATGAGTGCTGCTGGGGAGAGAATTCTTCAAGTGTGTGCTGGCATAGAGTGACTTTGTCAGAGCAGTGGCCAGGAGAGAATTGTTGTGTCAGAGCCTTTGGTAGATGAGGGGATGGCCTTGTGTCACGTTCGGGAAGGTGCCCCCCCTCTGCCCTGTTTCCCATGTCAGCGTTGGTTGTTGCTGGAGGGGACATGTATGCTAAGAAATGTTCTTTGCTCCCGTTCCATCCAACAAAATGGTTGAGTGCTGGCATTGCACAGGGTGGGGGTGTGCGACCATTGGAATTCACAAAGAAGCGGAAGCAACTCAGTTTGTGGTGCAAGAAAATTTTATTGAATTGAAAGAATACTGAGAAGGAAGGAGCTGAAGGAATCAGGCGTGAGGTAGAAGCAGAGAGGCCACCAGCCAAGGTGCTTTGGTTGCAGGAGGTGTTGCCAGAGGCCAGAGCTGGTGGTGTCAGGGGTGGTACTGAGGGCCCTTAGCAGATGTAGCCGCCCCTTCTGCCATAGCAGCCCAGGCCTCCCAGGCCGTAGCCAAGGCCAAAGCCAAATCCGCCAGAGATGGGCTGTCCCTGGGCATTGAGCTCAGTGCCCAGAGCAGCGGAGGAGGTGGATCCGACGGCGGTGTTCTGGGGGAAGGAGGTCATGATGGGTCCTGGCAGGGTGACCAGCACAGGGGAAGGGTTGATGATGACGCGGGAATCCTGGCATTGCAGGGCACAGGGCTCGTTGCAGCTGTTGGCCAGCGGGGTGGGTCCGCAGGGACTGCAGATGTTGTTGCAGGCCATGAGTGTGGAGTATCTCTGGAGGAAAGATGGGTGAGGGAGGTTAGACCCATAGGTGTGCACGGGGTGAAGTGTCAGCAGGGTGAGGGAGTGTGTAGGCCGCTGAGGGACTGTGGGGCAGCATGAGGTCTGGAAAGGCTGGGGCGAGTGAGCTGGAAGAGAAGGTCCAGGGTTGCAGGGTCAGGAGGGTCAGGGGCTTGAGGCTTACCTCGTTGTCAGCAAGAGCCAGAGAATGTATGAGGAGATGTGTGTGAGGGAGAGAGGCTCTGGGCCGGCTTTTATGCTGGTCCTGGAGGGGCGGGACAGCCTTGTCCCATGGCCTTGGGGCATTTTGCAGGCCACAGTTCCTGGTTGTCTCAGAGTGGTGAATCCTGAGGTGGGGAGTGTTTTACATTCCGCAATTGTGCTGTGTCATGTCCTACTTTTGAGTCTGTGTCCATCTGACCTTGGCAGCTTTTAAATGCAAGTATTAGAGACCAAGGTCTGTTGATGATGATGTTTTTTGTGGAATTCTGTAGAGGTGACCAAAGGTTTGGACAGTGAGTGTCAACAGTGAAGTCAATCCCTGGCCCTGGTGTTCTGTGGTTTGTGGGTGTCTTGTGGAGAGGGTTCTCATTCCCCCACAGCCTCATCAGTCTCATCTGGGCTTTGCAATTCATCTGGGCTTTGCAAGTGTCTCTTTCCACCACGTTCCCTCCCTTCCTGTCCCATTGCCTACATTCTAAACTTGTTTCTATGTCAGGTCTTTGCTGCTCGAGATGGGAGAGCAATCCCTATGGTTTGGGGACCCTTTTCAGGTCCTGCAATGTCTTGTGTTTTATTTGTCTGTAGCACTCATGTCAGCTGACCCCAGCAAGGTCACACTGTGGGGTCCCATTGCTGGACTCTGAGTGAAACCTAGAAAGGAAAACTGGTGAAGATTAGGAAGATGATATCTGTGGAGCACTTGAACGACCTGGATACCTTCATTTTTCAGAACAAAAGTGTTGACTTTTTTACTCTCTCAAGGTACCTGAATCAAAATCTTAATACCAGTTTTACCTGACCCAGCCAGGCAAGTCATGAGCTGGGGACTCTTTTGGTCCTGCAACTCTACAATTCCATGTCCTGCTCTTGTGACCGTGTCCGTCTGACCTTGGCAGCGGCTTTAAAGTGAGAGTTGGCATTTGGGAGGATTTGCTTGGAAGGTGCGTGTCAGAAAAACCAGAATGAACCACAAATGCCTGTGAAAATTGGGATGTCATCAGTGAGGTCAACCAATGGGACAGGTGTGCTTTGGTTTGTGTCTGCATTTGAGAGAGGGACCCCATTCCTTGACAGCCCTGTCAGGCTGCTCTGGCCTTTGTGGCTGTGCTGGGCATTAGGACCTGTCCCCTTCCAGGGCATTACTCCCTCCCACCTTGCCCATGGATTTCCAGGGACATTTTTTCCTGCAGACACGGCTGCGACAATTTTTTCCCTTACAAAACATTTCCGAGTGCATGTCATACAAACATATGAGGAGCAGTCAGAGTTGATTTTGGAGGACAAAATCCTGTCTTAGCCACCTCTGAGTTACCTACAGAAAAAAAAACTTATACTGTGGGTGCTGAGGGAGCCATGGCTGGTGTTGTCCTCCACCTCTTAGCAATGTCTTTGGCACTGTCTCCCTGCTTCATCATCGCAGACCATGCAAGGATGTACAGGTGGTGTAAAGGGTCAGTGAGGTGGACTGCTCTATTTATGTATAGTTTAGACAACATGACCTGGGGCATCGTGATCCAAAGGCAAGCTGGAGTCAAAGCTCCAATGAAGTAGCTCAAGAGTTCTATCCACGAGGTCACCACTTTTCAACATGCTCAAAAATGACATGAGTCAGTGTCCGCAGGCCTGGGCCCCCCGGGAGAGGAGGCTCACAGACTTAGTGAAACAAGGCCAGTTCAGGGCTACCATGATATTTAAAGGGCTGGAGGATTTTTCAGAGAGGACTGAGAGAGCTGGGACTGACAGGAGACAAAGCTGGATGTGGGGTTGTTACAAGTCAGCAAGGGCACAAGTGAGAACAGATGGAATTCCATGGGCAGAGCAGAGAAGCCTTGTTTAATGCGCTCGTGTTCTCAGAGTGGAAGATGTGCAGGAATTTCTCTGTCCAGGGAGATGAAAACCTGAAGTGTCTATGGTTCTGGAAATCCTTCTCTGGGGAGCCTTCCTTGAGCAGAGGGGATGGAAGTCCTTGCAGCGCTTCTCAAGTTTCTCTGAGAGTGGATGGTATTGTGAGTGTTTGTGTGGTTTGAGAGTTCTGATGGGAGGAGATCTTGTCAAGGCTATGCTGGCACCGAGAGGCTTTGAAGGAGCAATGAGCAGGAGAGCATTGTTGTGTCAAAGCCTTTGGTAAGGAAGGTGATGTGTTTGTATTGTGTTCTAGAAGTTCCCATTCCAACTCTGCGTCCTGCTCCAGTCATGGTTATTACTGGTGGGGTTCTACTTGTTTAGGAAGGTGTTGTGTCCCTTTGCCGTCCACCCCATGGGTGAGGGTGTGAGAGCTTTGCAATTCAAATGAAGAGAAGACATGTTTGGCTTTGATGCAGGAAAACTTTATTGAGGCAACAGAATTAAAAGACAAGGGAGAGAACTTGAAGAGATCCAGAGTGAGGTGACAGTAGAGAGACCATCAGCAAAATTGCTCTGCTTGCAGGAGGTGTTGCCAGAGGGCAGAGCTTTTGGTGTCAAGGGTGGTGCAGAGCGCCTTTAGCAGATGTAGCCGCCCCTTCTGCCATAGCAGCCCAGGCCTCCCAGGCCGTAGCCAAGGCCAAAGCCAAATCCGCCAGAGATGGGCTGTCCCTGGGCATTGAGCTCAGTGCCCAGAGCAGCGGAGGAGGTGGATCCGACGGCGGTGTTCTGGGGGAAGGAGCTCATGATGGGTCCTGGCAGGGTGACCAGCACAGGGGAAGGGTTGATGATGACGCGGGAATCCTGGCATTGCAGGGCACAGGGCTCGTTGCAGCTGTTGGCCAGCGGGGTGGGTCCGCAGGGACGGCAGATGTTGTTGCAGGCCATGGGTGTGGTGTGGAGGGTGCCTGGAAGAGAAGAGATGAAGGCTAGCCATGGGTGAGGGGGTGTGAGGGCCATTGATTCAGGAGGCTGGGAGAGAGTGGAGGCTGTTGTGGGGCTGTGGGGATGTGTGAGGGTAGCTGAGGCTGGGGCTGAGCGTGCTGGAAGAGAGGGTCCAGGGGTGCAGGTGCAGGAGGGTCAGGGCTTGAGACTCACCTGGTTGTCGGCAGAAGCAGGAGGAGAAGGCGTGAGGAGAAGTGTGTGAGGGAGAGAGGCTCTGGGCCGGCTTTTATGCTGGTTCTGGAGGGGCGGGACAGCCTTGTCCCATGGCCTTGGGGCATTTGGCAGGCCGGAGTTCCTGGTTGACTCAGAGTGGTGAGTGCTGAGGTGGGGAGTGTTTTGCATCCCACAACTCTGCAGTGTCATGTTCTGCTTTTGACTCCATGTCCATCTGACCTTGGTGGCAGCTTTTAAATGCAAGTATTAGAGATGAATGGCTGTTGATGATGATGTTTTTTGTGGAGGTTTGTAGACATGACCAGAGCTTTGGAGAGTGGGTGTCAGCAGTGAAGTCGCCCAATGTCCCATGCGTGCTGTGGTTGGTGGGTGTCTTGTGGGGTGGGTCCTCATTCCCCCACAGCCACGTCAGGCTCATCTGGGCTTTGCAGCTCTCCTGCGGAAGACGGGTTTCCCCTTCCATCCCATTCTCTCGCTTCCTGTCACATTTTCAACATTCTAAACCTGTTTTTATATCAGGCCTTTTTTACTGGAGATGGGAAATCAATCCCTGTGATTTGAGGATTCCCTTTTTGCTCTGCAATGTGTTTTGTTTTATTCATCTGTAGGGCTCATCTCAGCTGGCCCCAGCTTGGTCATAGCATGGGGTCCTATTGCTGGGCTCTGAGTGAAAGGTGAAAAGGCAAACTAGTGAAGGGTAGGAAGACGGTGTGTGAGGAGCAGTTGAAGGAGCTGGGTGCATTCAATTTTCATTACAAAAGAGTTGACCTTTTTACTCTCTCAAAGTACCTGAATGTAAAGCATAACATCAGTTTTTCCTAGCCCAGCCTGATGTGTCATGCATTGGGGACTGTTTTTGTTCCTGCAACTCTACAATTCCATGTCCTCCTCTTTGTGACCGTGTCCGTATGGCCTTGGCAGCTGCTTTAAAGTGAGAGTTGGCATTTGGGAGGATTTGCTTGGAGGGTGCGTGTCAGAGAAACCAGAATGAACCACAAATGCCTGTGAAAATTGGGATGTCATCAGTGAGGTCAACCCATGGGACAGGTGTGCTTTGGTTTGTGTCTGCATTTGAGAGAGGGACCCCATTCCTTGACAGCCCTGTCAGGCTGGTTGGAGCTTTGTGGCTGTGCTGGGCATTAGGACCTGTCCCCTTCCGGGGCGTTTGCTCCCTCCCACCTTGCCCTTGGCTTTCTGGGATCCTTGTTCCTGCACACAATGTTTCCCCTACAAAGCAATTCCAAGTTCAGCTGGTACAGGGTGATGAGGAGCAGTTAGAGTTGAGTTTGGAGGGCAAAATCAGGTCTTAGTGACCTCTGAGTTACCTACAGAAAAAAAAGAATCTTAGTGTGGGTGATGAGGGAGCCATGGTGGCATATTCCTCCACCTCTTAGCCATGTCTTTGGCACTTTCTCCTACTGCATCATCCCAGACTATGCAAGGATGTAGAGATGGTGTAAGGGGTCGGTGAGGTGGACTGCTCGTTTTATATATAATTTAGACAACATGACCTGGGGCCTTGTGTTCCAAAGTGAGGCTGGATTCAAAGCCCAAATGAAGTAACTGAAGAAACGTATCCATGAGGCCAAAACTGTTCCGTATCCTCCAAGCTGATGTGAGGCGGTGTGAGCTGTTCTTAGATGCCCCGGGGAGTAGGCTCACAGACTTAGTGAAACAAGGCCAGTTCAGGGCTACCATGATATTTAAAGGGCCGGAGGACTTAGAGAGCTGGGGCTTCCAGGAGACAAAGCTGGATGTGGCGTTGTTACAAGTCGGCAATGGCACAAGTGAGAACAGATGGAAATCCATGGGGAGAGAAGACCACCCTTTCTTAGTGTGAGGATTGTCATAGACTAGAAGAGGTGCTGGAATACCTGCATCCAGTGAGATGAAAACCTGAAGTGTCCGTGGTTCTGGAAATCTTTCTCTGGGGAGCCTTCCCTTCGCAGAGGGGATGGAAGTCCTTGCAGCGCTTCTCGAGTTTCTCTGAGAGTGAATGGTATTGTGAGTGTTTGTGCGGTTTGAGAGTTCTGATGGGAGGAGATCTTGTCAAGGCTATGCCGGCACGGAGAGACTTTTCCAGAGCAATGAGCAGGAGAGGATTGTTGTGTCAAAGCCTTTGGTAAGGCAGGTGATGTGTTTGTATTGTGTTCTAGAAGTTCCCATTCCAACTCTGCTTCCTGCTCCAGTCTTGGTTATTACTGGTGGGGTTCTACTTGTTTAGGAAGGGGTTATGTGCCTTTGCCATCCACCCCATGGTGAGGGTGTGAGAGCTTTGCAGTTCAAAGAAGGAGACATGATTGGCTTTGGTGCAGGAAAACTTTATTGAGGCAAAAGCATTAAAAGACAAGGGAGAGAACTTGAAGAGATCCAGAGTGAGGTGACAGTAGAGAGAGACCATCAGCAAAATTGCTCTGCTTGCAGGAGGTGTTGCCAGAGGCCAGAGCTGGTGGTGTCAGGGGTGGTGCTGAGGGCCCTTAGCAGATGTAGCCGCCCCTTCTGCCATAGCAGCCCAGGCCTCCCAGGCCGTAGCCAAGGCCAAAGCCAAATCCGCCAGAGATGGGCTGTCCCTGGGCATTGAGCTCAGTGCCCAGAGCAGCGGAGGAGGTGGATCCGACGGCGGTGTTCTGGGGGAAGGAGGTCATGATGGGTCCTGGCAGGGTGACCAGCACAGGGGAAGGGTTGATGATGACGCGGGAATCCTGGCATTGCAGGGCACAGGGCTCGTTGCAGCTGTTGGCCAGCGGGGTGGGTCCGCAGGGACTGCAGATGTTATTGCAGGCCATGGGTGTGGTGTGGAGGGTGCCTGGAAGAGAAGAGATGTTGGTTAGCCAGGGTTTGGGGGGGTGTGAGGGCCATTGATTCAGGAGGCTGGGAGAGAGTGGAGGTTGTTGTGGGGCTGTGGGGATGTGTGAGGGCTGCAGAGGCTGGGGCTGAGCGTGCTGGAAGAGAGGGTCCAGGGGTGCAGGTGCAGGAGGGTCAGGGCTTGAGACTCACCTGGTTGTCGGCAGAAGCAGGAGGAGAAGGCGTGAGGAGAAGTGTGTGAGGGAGAGAGGCTCTGGGCCGGCTTTTATGCAGGTTCAGGATGGGTGGGACAGCCTTGTCCCATGGCCTTGGGGCATTTGGCAGGCCGGAGTTCCTGGTTGACTCAGAGTGGTGAGTGCTGAGGTGGGGAGTGTTTTGCATCCCACAACTCTGTAGTGTCATGTTCTGCTTTTGACTCCATGTCCATCTGACCTTGGCGGCAGCTTTTAAATGCAAGTATTAGAGACCAAGGTCTGTTGATGATGATGTTTTTTGTGGAGGTTTGTAGACATGACCAGAGCTTTGGAGAGTGGGTGTCAGCAGTGAAGTCGCCCAATGTCCCATGCATGCTGTTGTTTGTGGGTGTCTTGTGGGGAGGGTCCTCATTCCCCCACAGCCACGTCAGGCTCATCTGGGCTTTGCAGCTCTCCTGTGGAAGACGGGTTTCCCCTTCCATCCCATTCTCTCGCTTCCTGTCATATTGTCAACATTCTAAACCTGTTTTTATGTCAGGCCTTTTTTACTGGAGATGGGAAATCAATCCCTGTGATTTGAGGATTCCTTTTTTGCTCTGCAATGTGTTTTGTTTTATTCATCTGTAGGGCTCATCTCAGCTGGCCCCAGCTTGGTCATAGCATGGGGTCCTATTGCTGGGCTCTGAGTGAAAGGTGAAAAGGCAAACTAGTGAAGGGTAGGAAGACGGTGTGTGAGGAGCAGTTGAAGGAGCTGGGTGCATTCAATTTTCATTACAAAAGAGTTGACCTTTTTACTCTCTCAAAGTACCTGAATGTAAAGCATAACATCAGTTTTTCCTAGCCCAGCCTGATGTGTCATGCATTGGGGACTGTTTTTGTTCCTGCAACTCTACAATTCCATGTCCTCCTCTTTGTGACTGTGTCCATCTGGCCTTGGCAGCTGCTTTAAAGTGAGAGTTGGCATTTGGGAGGATTTGCTTGGAGGGTGCGTGTCAGAGAAACCAGAATGAACCACAAATGCCTGTGAAAATTGGGATGTCATCAGTGAGGTCAACCCATGGGACAGGTGTGCTTTGGTTTGTGTCTGCATTTGAGAGAGGGACCCCATTCCTTGACAGCCCTGTCAGGCTGGTTGGAGCTTTGTGGCTGTGCTGGGCATTAGGACCTGTCCCCTTCCGGGGCGTTTGCTCCCTCCCACCTTGCCCTTGGCTTTCTGGGATCCTTGTTCCTGCACACAATGTTTCCCCTACAAAGCAATTCCAAGTTCAGCTGGTACAGGGTGATGAGGAGCAGTTAGAGTTGAGTTTGGAGGGCAAAATCAGGTCTTAGTGACCTCTGAGTTACCTACAGAAAAAAAAGAATCTTAGTGTGGGTGATGAGGGAGCCATGGTGGCATTTACCTCCACATCTGAGCCATGTCTTTGGCACTTTCTCCTACTGCATCATCCCAGACTATGCAAGGATGTAGAGATGGTGTAAGGGGTCGGTGAGGTGGACTGCTCGTTTTATATATAATTTAGACAACATGACCTGGGGCCTTGTGTTCCAAAGTGAGGCTGGATTCAAAGCCCAAATGAAGTAACTGAAGAAACGTATCCATGAGGCCAAAACTGTTCCGTATCCTCCAAGCTGATGTGAGGCGGTGTGAGCTGTTCTTGGATGCCCCGGGGAGTAGGCCCACAGACTTAGTGAAACAAGGCCAGTTCAGGGCTACCATGATATTTAAAGGGCCGGAGGACTTAGAGAGCTGGGGCTTCCAGGAGACAAAGCTGGATGTGGCGTTGTTACAAGTCAGCAAGGGCACAAGTGAGAACAGATGGAATTCCATGGGCAGAGCAGAGAAGCCTTTTTTAGTGTGAGGGTGGTCACAGAGAGGAAGAGGTGCTGGAATCACTCTGTCCAGGGAGATGAAAACCTGAAGTGTCTATGGTTCTAGAAATTCTCCTCTGGGTAGCCTTCCTTGAGCAGAGGGGATGGAAGTCCTTGCAGCGCTTCTCAAGTTTCTCTGAGAGTGGATGGTATTGTGAGTGTTTGTGTGGTTTGAGAGTTCTGATGGGAGGAGATCTTGTCAAGGCTGTGCCGTCACGGCGAGGCTTTGAAAGAGCAATGAGCAGGAGAGCATTGTTGTGTCAAAGCCTTTGGTAAGGCAGGCGATGTGTTTTTGTCGTGTTCTAGAAGTTCCCATTCCAACTCTGCTTCCTGCTCCAGTCATGGTTATTACTGGTGGGGTTCTACTTGTTTAGGAAGGGGTTGTGTCCCTTTGCCATCCACCCCATGGGTGAGGGTGTGAAAGCTTTGGAATTCAAAATGAAGAGAAGACATGTTTGGCTTTGATGGAGGAAAACTTTATTGAGGCCAAAGAATTTAAAGAGAAGAGAGAGAACTTGAAGAGATCCAGAGTGAGGTGACAGTAGAGAGACCATCAGCCGATGTGCTCTGCTTGCAGGAGGTGTTGCCAGAGGCCAGAGCTGGTGGTGTCAGGGGTGGTGCTGAGGGCCCTTAGCAGATGTAGCCGCCCCTTCTGCCATAGCAGCCCAGGCCTCCCAGGCCGTAGCCAAGGCCAAAGCCAAATCCGCCAGAGATGGGCTGTCCCTGGGCATTGAGCTCAGTGCCCAGAGCAGCGGAGGAGGTGGATCCAAGGGCGGTGTTCTGGGGGAAGGAGGTCATGATGGGTCCTGGCAGGGTGACCAGCACAGGGGAAGGGTTGATGATGACGTGGGAATCCTGGCATTGCAGGGCACAGGGCTCATTGCAGCTGTTGGCCAGCGGGGTGGGTCCGCAGGGACTGCAGATGTTGTTGCAGGCCATGGGTGTGGTGTGGAGGGTACCTGAAAGAGAGAGAGAGGGTGAGACAAGGCAGGAGTGGGGGGGTGCAGAGAGCAAAAATTGTCAGCCGGATGATGCAGTGTGGAGGCTGTTGTGGGGCTGTGGGGAGGCGTGAGGGCTGTAGAGGCTGGGGCTGAGCATGCTGGAAGAGAGGGTCCAGGGGTGCAGGATCAGGAGGGTCGGGGCTAGAGGCTCACCTGGCTGTGTGAAGCAGCAGGAGCAGAAGGCGTGAGGAGAAGTGTGTGAGGGAGAGAGGCTCTGGGCCGGCTTTTATGCAGGTTCTGGAGGGGTGGGACAGCCTTGTCCCATGGCCTTGGGGCATTTGGCAGGCCGGAGTTCCTGGTTGGCTCAGAGTGGTGAATCCTGACGTGGGGAGTGTTTTGCATCCCGCACGTCTGCAGTGTCATGTCCTGCTTTTGTGTCTGTGTCCATCTGACCTTGGCGGCAGCTTTTAAATGCAAGTATTGGAGACCAAGGGCTCTTGGCGATCATCTTTTTTGTGGAGGGCTCTCGATGTGACCAAAGCTTTTTACTGTGGAATGTCAACAGTGAAGTCATCTCCTGGCCGTGGTGGGCTGTGGTTTGTGGGTGTCTTGTGGAGAGGGTTCTTATTCCCCCACAGCCACATCAGGCTCATCTGGGCTTTACAACTCTTCTGGGGATGATGAGTGTCCCGTTCCGTCCTATTCTCTCCCTCCCTGTCCTGTTGCAAACATTGTAAACCTGTCTATATGCCAGGCCTTTCCTGCTGGATGTGGGAAAACAATCCCCTGCTCTCCAATGTCTTGTGTTGTTGCATCCATTGCACTCATCTCAACTGATCCAAGCAGGGTCACACTCTGGGGTCCTGTTGCCAGGATCTGGTCAAACCTAGAAAGGAAAACTAGTCCAGGATAAGAAGACGTGAGGAGCAGTTGATGGTATTGCAAACTTTTCAGAAAAAAATGCTTGACCTTGCTACTCCGTTCAGGTACCTGAACGGAAATTGTAGCGTTGGTTTTGTGTGGCATGGACTTGCGCATTGTGATATGGGTAGTGTTTTTCTTCTCACAATCATTTAATGTCATGCCAAGGCTCTGTCCACCTCCCTTGGTGTCTGCTTTTAAGTGAGAGGTGGTATTTGGGAGGATTTGCTTGGGAGATGTGTGTCAGAAAAAACAAAATATGCAACAAAGGCCCAAGGACTTACACGGGTGTCACCAGTCAGGTCATTTTGTGGTACTGGTGTGGTTTAATTTGTGGGTGTGTTGTGAAGAGGGGCCCCATGCCACCGCAGCCATGTCAGGCTGGTGTGGCCTTTGCAGCTGTGCTGTGCATGAGGAGCTGCCCCTTCCATTGTGGTCATTCCTCCTTTAAAGTGTGAGTATTGAAACCAAATTCTGGTGTGGATGGTGTGTGTCAAACGGGACTGAAGAAGGGAGGAATGTTTGGAGAGGTGGGGTGTCATCAGTGAGGCCAGCCTGTGGAGCTTATGGTTTTGGGTTTGTGGGTGAGTTGTGAAGAGGGGACCCAAAGTATCCCAGGTCAGTCAGGCTGCTCTGGGCTTCGCATCTGTGCCATTTGTGAGCACCTGCACTCGTGCATTCCTTTTAGATATTAGGAGAGTTGCCCCTTGAGCGAGCTGGCAGATGATGGAGTGTCTGAAGCATCACTTGGCTCTTCCACCGCTCAGAATGACCTTGAGACTAAGGGTTAAAGGAATCTCCCAAAGTTCTAGGAAGGGGATGTGAAGTTCTATATCTGGACAGCAATAGCACCGGGCCCCAGACCATGCATTGGGCTGAGAGTCTGAAAAGTGGCTTTTGTGAGCAGGACCCTGTGCTGGTGGTGGTGGAGAAAAAAGAGACCATAAGGTCGCAGTGGGCCATTACTTCATTTGGTGTCACCCGTGTCCAAGCAGATTTCAGAAAACTGTTGCCATGAGATCTGGAGGGGTAGCTCTTTGTCCCTTTAGAGCACTGGTGAGATGCCGTGAGGAGTGGTGTGGGCAGTTCTGGCGTCCACAGGTGAAGAAGCACAAGTGCGTAGTGGACGAAGACTGGTTGAGGGCCACCAGATAGTGCGAGGGCTGGAGAATCCTTGCTAGAGGAGGGACTGAGAGAGGTGTGTAGAAGAATTCTTGGCCAAGCAAGGCCATGCTATTCTCCTGCAGGAATTGGACAACCCTGGCCAGCAGATTACAGAGTTATTTTGAACATCATGTACTGTCCTCGGAACAAGATAGACCATGTACTGTCCTGGAATAGATACATCAAGGAAGAATGAGCATTGTGCCAAGATGAAACCAGATGCCAAGCATGTTGTGGGAACTGCTGATTTTGCACACCTTAGCTAAAAATGCTTATAGCGTGACAACCAATCAGTAATTAACATGTGTGTGAATATAGCTACTTAACCAACGAGCATTAAGCATTAGGGGTTGTGGGACAGTGTATAGAGAAGGATAAATATGCCAAAGTTGCTGAATACAGTAGAACGGCATGTAGCCACATTGTTTGTGAGTGGTATTACTCGGCTGACTGCCTGTGGACCCTCTTCAGAGGTGGGATTATGAGGAGACAAGGCTGGACAGGGTGTGTCACCAGTGATGGGAACTCAGCTGTTGTCAGCACCGCAGAACTGAAGGGAAAGTGGGCACATGCACAAGTGAAAATGCATGGAATTCCATGGGCAAAGGAAGCAAGGATTTTTAAGTGGCTGTGGATAGTCGCAGAGTGTAAGAGACAAGGAGGTCCCTTTTCATGGAGGTACAAAACTGAACTGGCTGTAATTCTGGAAATCATGCTCCTGCTGGGCCTGCTTGAGCAGAGGAGATGGAAGAAGTTGCTCTCCAGATTTCCTGCTGAAGTGGATGCTATTGTTCTTCTGTTCATTGGGACGACTCAAGAGTGTTTCTGAGAAGAGAATTGTTCAAGTGTATGCTGGCGTAGAGGGACAATGACAGAGCTGTGCCCAGGACAGAGTTCTTGTATCAAAGCTTTTGGTAGATGAGGGAATGGCCTTGTGTCATGTTCTGGAAGGTTCTCCCTTCTCCCCTGATTCCCATGTCAAGCGTTGGTTGTTGCTGGTGGGGGCATATTTGCCAAGAAATGTTCTTTGCTCCATTTCCATCCAACAAAATTGTTGAGTGCTGGAATTGCCCAGGGTGAGGATGTGAGAAACCATAGGAATTCAAAAAGAAGAGGAGGAAACTCAAGTTGTGATGCAAGAAAATTTTATTGAATTGAAAGTATGCTGAGAAGGAAGAAGCTGAAGGAATCAGGTGTGAGGTGGAAGAAGAGAGACCATCAGCTGAGGTGCTTTGCTTGCAGGAGGTGTTGCGAGAGGCCAGAGCTGGTGGTGTCAGGGGTGGTGCTGAGGGCCCTTAGCAGATGTAGCCGCCCCTTCTGCCATAGCAGCCCAGGCCTCCCAGGCCATAGCCAAGGCCAAAGCCAAATCCGCCAGAGATGGGCTGTCCCTGGGCATTGAGCTCAGTGCCCAGAGCAGCGGAGGAGGTGGATCCGACGGCGGTGTTCTGGGGGAAGGAGGTCATGATGGGTCCTGGCAGGGTGACCAGCACAGGGGAAGGGTTGATGATGACGTGGGAATCCTGGCATTGCAGGGCACAGGGCTCATTGCAGCTGTTGGCCAGCGGGGTGGGTCCGCAGGGACTGCAGATGTTGTTGCAGGCCATGGGTGTGGTGTGGAGGGTACCTGAAAGAGAGAGAGAGGGTGAGACAGGGCAGGAGTGGGGGGGTGCAGAGAGCAAAAATTGTCAGCCGGATGATGCAGTGTGGAGGGTGTTGTGGGGCTGTGGGGAGGCGTGAGGGCTGCTGAGGCTGGAGCTGAGCATGCTGGAAGAGAGGGACCAGGGGTGCAGGATCAGGAGGGTCGGGGCTAGAGGCTCACCTGGCTGTGTGAAGCAGCAGGTGCAGAAGGCGTGAGGAGAAGTGTGTGAGGGAGAGAGGCTCTGGGCTGGCTTTTATGCTGGTTCTGGAGGGGTGGGACAGCCTTGTCCCATGGCCTTGGGGCATTTGGCAGGCCGGAGTTCCTTGTTGTCTCAGAGTGGTGAGTGCTGAGGTGGGGAGTGTTTTTCATCCCACAACTCTGCAGTGTCATGTTCTACTTTTGCATCCGTGTTCATCTGACCTTGGTGGCAGCTTTTAAGTGCAAGCATTAGAGACCAAGGGCTCTTGATGATTATATTTTTTGTAGTGGGTGGTAGATGTGACCAAAGCTTTAGACAGCAGGGTGTCAACAGTGAAGTCGCCCTATGATCCTGGTGTGCTGTGCTTTGTGGGTGTCTTGTGGAGAGGGTCCTCATTCCCCCACAGCCTCATCAGGCTCATTTTGGCTTTGCAGCTCTCCTGCAGAAGACGGGTTTCCCCTTCCATCCCATTCTCTCGCTTCCTGTCACAGTTTCCAAATTCTAAACCTGTTTCTATGTCAGGCCATTTTTACTGGAGATGGGAAAACAATCCCTGTGATTTGAGGATTCCTTTTTTGCTCTCCAATGTGTTTTTTTTTATTCAACTGTTGTGCTCATCTCAGCTGGCCCCAGGTGGGTCATAGCATGGGGTCCCATTGCTGGGCTCTGAGTGAAAGGTGAAAAGGCAAACTAGTGAAGGGTAGGAAGACGGTGTGTGAGGAGCAGTTGAAGGAGCTGGATGCATTCAATTTTCATTACAAAAGAGTTGACCTTTTTACTCTCTCAAAGTACCTGAATGTAAAGCATAACATCAGCTTTTCCTAGCCCAGCTTGACATGCCATCATGCACTGGGGACCGTTTTCCTTCCTGCAACTCTACAATTCCATGTCCTGCTCTTGTGACCCTGTCCGTCTGACCTTGGCAGCGGCTTTAAAGGGAGAGTTGGCATTTGGGAGGATTTGCTTGGAGGTGCGTGTCAGAGAAACCAGAATGAACCACAAATGCCTGTGAAAATTGGGATGTCATCAGTGAGGTCACCCCATGGGACAGGTTTGCTTTGGTTTGTGTCTGCATTTGAGAGAGGGACCCCATTCCTTGACAGTCCTGTCAGGCTGGTTGGAGCTTCATGGCTGTGCTGGGCATTAGGACCTGTCCCCTTCCGGGGTGTTTACTCCCTCCCACCTTGCCCATGGCTTTCTGGGGTCCTTGTTCCTGCACCCAATGTTTCCCCTACAAAGCAATTCCAAGTTCAGCTGGTACAGGGTGATGAGGAGCAGTTAGAGTTGATTTTGGAGGGCAAAATCATGTCGTAGTGACCTCTGAGTTAACTACAGAAAAGAAGAATCTTAGTGTGGGTGATGAGGGAGCCATGCCTGGTGTTGACCTCCTCCTCTGAGCCATGTCTTTGGCACTTTCTCCTACTGCATCATCCCAGACTATGCAAGGATGTAGAGATGGTGTAAGGGGTCGGTGAGGTGGACTGCTCTATTGATATATAATTTCGACAACATGACCTGGGGCCTTGTGATCCAAAGTGAGGCTGGATTCAAAGCCCAAATGAACTCAAGAAACGTATCCATGAGGCCAAAAGTGTTCCATATCCTCCAAGCTGATGTGAGGCGGTGTGAGCTGTTCTTGGATGCCCCGGGGAGTAGGCTCACAGACTTAGTGAAACAAGGCCAGTTCAGGGCTACCATGATATTTAAAGGGCCGGAGGACTTAGAGAGCTGGGGCTTCCAGGAGACAAAGCTGGATGTGGCGTTGTTACAAGTCAGCAAGGGCACAAGTGAGAACAGATGGAATTCCATGGGCAGAGCAGAGCAGCCTTTTTTAGTGTGAGGGTGGTCACAGAGAGGAAGAGGTGCTGGAATCACTCTGTCCAGGGAGATGAAAACCTGAAGTGTCCATGGTTCTGGAAATCTTTCTCTGGGGAGCCTTCCTTGAGCAGAGGGGATGGAAGTCCTTGCAGCGCTTCTCGAGTTTCTCTGAGAGTGGATGGTATTGTGAGTGTTTGTGTGGTTTGAGAGTTCTGATGGGAGGAGATCTTGTCAAGGCTATGCCGGCACGGAGAGACTTTTCCAGAGCAATGAGCAGGAGAGCATTGTTGTGTCCATGCTTTGGTAAGGAAGGTGATGGGATTTTGTCGTGTTCGAGAAGTTCCCATTCCAACTCTGCTTCCTGTTCCAGTCTTGGTTATTACTGGTGGGTTTCTACTTGTTTAGGAAGGTGTTGTGTCCCTTTGCCATCCACCCCATGGGTGAGAGTGTGAGAGCTTTGCAGTTCAAAGAAGGAGACATGTTTGGGTTTGATGCAGGAAAACTTTATTGAGGCAAAAGAATTAAAAGACAAGGGAGAGAACTTGAAGAGATCCAGAGTGAGGTGACAGTAGAGAGACCATCAGCCGATGTGCTCTGCTTGCAGGAGGTGTTGCCAGAGGCCAGAGCTGGTGGTGTCAGGGGTGGTGCCGAGGGCCTTTAGCAGATGTAGCCGCCCCTTCTGCCATAGCAGCCCAGGCCTCCCAGGCCGTAGCCAAGGCCAAAGCCAAATCCGCCAGAGATGGGCTGTCCCTGGGCATTGAGCTCAGTGCCCAGAGCAGCGGAGGAGGTGGATCCGACGGCGGTGTTCTGGGGGAAGGAGGTCATGATGGGTCCTGGCAGGGTGACCAGCACAGGGGAAGGGTTGATGATGACGTGGGAATCCTGGCATTGCAGGGCACAGGGCTCGTTGCAGCTGTTGGCCAGCGGGGTGGGTCCGCAGGGACTGCAGATGTTGTTGCAGGCCATGATTGTGGAGTATCTCTGGAGGAGAGATGGGTGAAGGATGTTAGACCCATAGGTGTGCAAAGGGTGAAGTGTCAGAAGGGTGAGGGAGTGTGGAGGCTGCTGAGGCACTGTGGGGCAGTATGAGGTCTGGAAAGGCTGGGGCTGAGTGAGCTGCAAGAGAGGGTCCAGGGGTGCAGGATCAGGAGGGTCAGGGGCCTCAGGCTTACCTAGTTGTCAGCAGCAGCCAGAGAAGGTGTGAGGAGAAGTGTGTGTGAGAGGGAGGCTCTGGGCCGGCTTTTATGCTGCTCATGGAGGGGCGGGACAGCCTTGTCCCATGGCCTTCGAATATTTTGCAGGCCACAGTTCCTGGTTGTCTCAGAGTGGTGAATCCTGAGGTGGGGGGTGTTTTACATTCCGCAATTATGCTGTGTCATGTCCTACTTTTCAGTCTGTCTCCATCTGACCTCGGCAACTTTTAAATGCAAGTATTAGAGACCAAGGTCTGTTGATGATGATGTTTTTTGTGGAGGTCTGTAGAGGTGACCAAAGTTTTGGACAGTGGGTGTCAACATTGAAGTCACACCCTGGCCGTGGTGTGCTGTGGTTTGTGGCTGTTTTGTGGAGAGGGTCCTCATTCCCCCACAGCCACGTCAGGCTCATCTGGGCTTTGCAGCTCTCCTGCGGAAGACGGGTTTCCCCTTCCATCCCATTCTCTCGCTTCCTGTCACATTGTCAACATTCTAGACCTGTTTCTATGTCAGGTCTTTCCTGCTGGAGATGGGAAATCAATCACTGTGATTTAAAGATTCCTTTTTTGCTCTGCAATGTGTTTTGTTTTCTTCATCTGTAGGGCTCATCTCAGCTGGCCCCAGCGGGGTCATACCATGGGGTCCCATTACTGGGCTCTGAGTGAAAGGTGAAAAGGCAAACTAGTTAAGGGTAGGAAGACGGTGTGTGAGGAGCAGTTGAAGGAGCTGGATGCATTCAATTTTCATTACAAATGAGTTGACCTTTTTTACTCTCTCAAAGTACCGGAATGTAAAGCATAACATCAGTTTTTCCTAGCCCAGCCTGATGTGTCACGCACTGGGGACTGTTTTTGTTCCTGCAACTCTACTATTCCATGTCCTCCTCTTTGTGACCATGTCCGTCTGGCCTTGGCAGCGGCTTTAAAGGGAGAGTTGGCATTTGGGAGGATTTGCTTGGAGGTGCGTGTCAGAGAAACCAGAATGAACCACAAATGCCTGTGAAAATTGGGATGTCATCAGTGAGGTCAACCCATGGGACAGGTTTGCTTAGGTTTGTGTCTGCATTTGAGAGAGGGACCCCATTCCTTGACAGTTCTGTCAGGCTGGTTGGAGCTTTGTGGCTGTGCTGGGCATTAGGACCTGTCCCATTCTGGGGCGATTACTCCCTCCCACCTTGCCCTAGGCTTTCTGGGGTCCTTGTTCCTGCACACAATATTTCCCCTACAAAGCATTTCCAAGTTCAGCTGGTACAGGGTGATGAGGAGCAGTTAGAGTTGATTTTGCAGGGCAAAATCATGTCTTAGTGACCTCTGAGTTACCTACAGAAAAAAAGAATCTTAGTGTGGGTGATGAGGGAACCATGGCTGGTGTTGACCTCCTCCTCTGAGCCATGTCTTTGGCACTGTCTCCCTGCTGCATCATCCCAGACTATGCAAGGATGTAGAGATGGTGTAAGGGGTCGGTGAGGTGGACTGCTCGTTTTATATATAATTTAGACAATATGACGTGGGGCCTTGTGATCCAAAGTGAGGCTGGATTCAAAGCCCAAATGAAGTAACTGAAGAATCGTATCCATGAGGCCAAAACTGTTGAACATCCTCCAAACTGCTGTGAGCCGGTGTGAGCTGTTCTTCGATGCCCCAGGGAGTAGGCTCACAGACTTAGTGAAACAAGGCCAGTTCAGGGCTACCAAGATATTTAAAGGGCTGGAGGATTTTTCAGGGTGGACTGAAAAGGCTGGGGCTTCCAGGAGACAAAGCTGGATGTGGCGTTGTTACAAGTCAGCAAAGGCACAAGTGAGAACAGATGGAATTCCGTGGGGAGAGAAGACCACCCTTTCTTAGTGTGAGGATTGTCATAGAGTAGAAGAGGTGCAGGAATACCTGTATCCAGTGAGATGAAAACCTGAAGTGTCCATGGTTCTGGAAATCCTTCTCTGGGGAGCCTTCCTTTCGCAGAGGGGATGGAAGTCCTTGCAGCGCTTCTTGAGTTACTGTGAGGGTGGATGATATTGTGATTGTTTGTGTGGTTTGAGAGTTCTGATGGGAGGAGATCTTGTCAAGGCTATGCCGGCACGGAGAGGCTTTTCCAGAGCAATGAGCAGGACAGCATTGCTGTTTCAAAGCATTTGGTAAGGCAGGTGATGTTTTTTTGTCATGTTCTAGAAGTTCCCATTCCAACTCTGCTTCCTGTTCCAGTCTTGGTTATTACTGGTGGGTTTCTACTTGTTTAGGAAGGGGTTATGTGCCTTTGCCATCCACCACATGGGTGAGGGTGTGAGAGCTTTGGAATTCAAATGAAGAGAAGACATGTTTGGCTTTGATGCAGGAAAACTTTATTGAAGCAAAAGAATTAAAAGACAAGGGAGAGAACTTGAAGAGATCCAGGGTGAGGTGACAGTAGAGAGACCATCAGCAAAATTGCTCTGCTTGCAGGAGGTGTTGCCAGAGGCCAGAGCTGGTGGTGTCAGGGGTGGTGCAGTGGCCCCTTAGCAGATGTAGCCATAGCCCCTTCTGCCATAGCAGCCCAGGCCTCCCAGGCCGTAGCCAAGGCCAAAGCCAAATCCGCCAGAGATGGGCTGTCCCTGGGCATTGAGCTCAGTGCCCAGAGCAGCGGAGGAGGTGGATCCGACGGCGGTGTTCTGGGGGAAGGAGGTCATGATGGGTCCTGGCAGGGTGACCAGCACAGGGGAAGGGTTGATGATGACGCTGGAGTTCTGGCATTGCAGGGCACAGGGCTCGTTGCAGCTGTTGGCCAGCGGGGTGGGTCCGCAGGGACGGCAGATGTTGTTGCAGGCCATGGGTGTGGTGTGAAGGGTGCCTGGAAGAAGGAGGTGGTAAAGGCAGGGAATGGAAATGGGACAAGGGGCATTGTAGAATGTGGAGGCTGCTGTGGGTCCATGGGGAGGCATGAGGGCTGCAGTGGCTGGTGCTGAGCGTGCTGAGAGAAAGGGGCTAGGGGTGCAGGAGCAGGAGGTTCAGGGGCTTGAGGCTCACCTGGTTGTTGGCAGGATCAGGAGGAGAAGTGTGTGAGGGAGGAGGCTCTGGGCTGTCTTTTATGCAGGTCCTGGAGGGGTGGGACAGCCTTGTCCCATGGCCTTGGGGCATTTTGCAGGCCTTGTGAGTGCTGAGTTGGGAAGCCTTTTCCATCCTACAACTCTGCAGTGTCATGTCCTGCTCTTGAGGACGTGACCTTGGCGGCAGCTTTTAAATGCAGGAATTAGAGACCAAAGGCTGCTGTTAGTGCTGTTCCTCTGGGACGGCTGTAGACGTGACCAAAGCTTTGGAGAAGTGGGATGTCATCATTGTGGCAGTGGTGTGCTGTGGTTTTGTGGGTGGGTGGTGAACAGGAGCCTCATTCAGCCACAGCCACGTCAGGCTCGTTTGGGCTTTGCAGCTCTTCTGGGAGTGACAAGTGACAGGTCCCTTTCCATCACATTTTCTGTTTCCCTACCATGTTGCAAAATCCCAAAACATCTCTATATTTCAGGCCTTTGCCACTGGATTTTGGAAAGAAATTCCTGTTCTTTAGGGATGCCTCCCATACTCCCCAAGCTCTTGTGTTGGTTCATCCATAGCTGGTAAAGGATAAGGAGAAGAAGGCGTGTGAGGAGCAGCTGCTGGAACTACAGACATTCACTTTTCAGGAAAAGAGTTTTGTCCTTTTTACTCTCTTGAGGTAACAGAATGGAAGTCATAATGTCAGTTTTGTCTGACACAGCCTTGCAAGTCATGATGTGAGGAGTCTTTTCTTGCACAGAACTCTGCAGTGTCATGTCCTGCTCTTGAGGAAGTGTCCATTTGACCTTGGTGGCAGCTTTTAAGTGAGAGCTGGTATTTGGGAGGATGTGTTTGGAAGATGCATGTCGGAAAAAAAACAAAATAGACAGCAAGAGGCTAAGAAAAATGTGGGTGTCATCAGTGAGGTCATTCTGTGTCAATTGTGTGGGTTTTTTTGTGGGAGTGTTGTGAAGAGGGGCCCCATTCCACCACAGCCATATCAGGCTGGTGTGGCCTTTGCAGCTGTGCTGTGCATGAGGAGCTGCCCCTTCCATTGCGGTCATTCCTCCTTTAAAGTGTGAGTATTGGAAACCAAAGTCTGGTGCTGATGGTGAAAGGACTGAAGATGTGAGCAATATTTTGGAGAGGTGGAGTGTCATCAGTGATGCCAGCCTGTGGAACTCATGGTTTTGGGTTTGTGAGTGAGTTGTGAAGAGGGGCCCCAAACTATCGCAGGTGTGTCAGGCTGGTCTGGGCTTTGCATGTGTGTCAGGTGTGAGCACCTGGAGTCTTCCCTTCCATGTGGGCAGTAGGAGAGTTGAGTTGCCTCCTCAGTGAGCTGGCAGATGATGGAATGTCTGAAGCATCACTTGGCTCTTCCAGCGCTCAGAATGACCTTGAGACTAAGGGTTAAAGGAATCTCCCAAAGTTCTAGGAAGGGGATGTGAAGTTCTATATCTGGACAGCAATAGCACCGGGCCCCAGACCATGCATTGGGCAGAGAGTCTGAAAAGTGGCTTTTGTGAGCAGGACCCTGTGCTGGTGGTGGTGGAGAAAAAAGAGACCAGAAGGTTGCAGTGGGCCATTACTTCATTTGGTGTCACCTGTGTCCAAGCAGATTTCAGAAAACTATTGCCATGAGATCCGGAGGGGTAGCCCTTTGTCTCTTTAGACCACTGGTGAGATGCCGTGAGGAGTGGTGTGGGCAGTTCTGGTGTCCACAGGTGAAGAAGCACGAGCACGTAGTGGACGAAGACTGGTTGAGGGCCACCAGATAGTGCGAGGGCTGGAGAATCCTTGCTCGAGGAGAGACTGAGAGAGGTGTGTAGAAGAATTCTTGGCCAAGCAAGGCCATGATATTCTCCTGCAGGAATTGGACAACCCTGGTCTGCAGATTACAGAGTTATTTTGAACACCATGTACTGTCCTCAGAACAAGATAGACCATGTACTGTCCTGGAATAGATACATCAAGGAAGAATGAGCATTGTGCCAAGATGAAACCAGATGCCAAGCATGTTGTGGGAACTGCTAATTTGGCACACCTTAGCTAAAAATGCTTATAGCGTGACAACCAATCAGTAATTAACATGTGTGTGAATATAGCTACTTAACCAACGAGCATTAAGCATTAGGGGTTGTGGGACAGTGTATAGAGAAGGATAAATATGCCAAAGTTGCTGAATACAGTAGAACGGCATGTAGCCACATTGGTTGTGAGTGGTATTACTCGGCTGACTGCCTGTGGACCCTCTTCAGAGGTGGGATTATGAGGAGACAAGGCTGGACAGGGTGTGTCACCAGTGATGGGAACTCAGCTGTTGTCAGCACCGCAGAACTGAAGAGAAAGCGGGCATATGCACAAGTGAAAATGCATGGAATTCCATGGACAAAGGAAGCAAAAATTTTTAAGTGCATGTGGATGGTCGCAGAGTGTAAGAGACAATGGGGTCTCTCTTCTTGGAGGTACAAAACTGAACTGGATGTAATTCTGGAAATCATGCTCCTGCTGGGTCTGCTTGAGCAGAGGAGATGGAAGAAGTTGCTCTCCAGATTTCCTGCTGAAGTGGATGCTACTGTTCTTCTGTTCATTGGGACGACTCAAGAGTGTTTCTGAGAAGAGAATTGTTCAAGTGTATGCGGGCAGAGATTGACTTTGACAGAGCAGTGCCCAGGACAGAGTATCAAAGCCTTTGGTAGATGAGGGGATGGCCTTGTGCCATGTTCTGGAAGGTTCCCCCTTCTCCCCTGATTCCCATGTCAGCGTTGGTTGTTGCTGGTGGGGACATATTGGCTAAGAAATGTTCTTTATTCCCTTTCCATCCAACGAAATGGTTGAGTGCTGGAATTGCCCAGGGTGAGGATGTGAGAAACCATAGGAATTCAAAAAGAAGAGGAAACAACTGAGGTTGTGATGCAAGAAAATTTTATTGGATTGTAAGAATGCTGAGAAGAAAGAAGCTGAAGGAATCAGGTGTGAGGTGGAAGAAGAGAGACCATCAGCCAAGGTGCTTTGCTTGCAGGAGGTGTTGCGAGAGGCCAGAGCTGGTGGTGTCAGGGGTGGTGCTGAGGGCCCTTAGCAGATGTAGCCGCCCCTTCTGCCATAGCAGCCCAGGCCTCCCAGGCCGTAGCCAAGGCCAAAGCCAAATCCGCCAGAGATGGGCTGTCCCTGGGCATTGAGCTCAGTGCCCAGAGCAGCGGAGGAGGTGGATCCGACGGCGGTGTTCTGGGGGAAGGAGGTCATGATGGGTCCTGGCAGGGTGACCAGCACAGGGGAAGGGTTGATGATGACGTGGGAATCCTGGCATTGCAGGGCACAGGGCTCGTTGCAGCTGTTGGCCAGCGGGGTGGGTCCGCAGGGACTGCAGATGTTGTTGCAGGCCATGGGTGTGGTGTGGAGGGTGCCTGGAAGGGAGAGGGGGTGAGGATGGGTAAAAGTTTGAGGATGCAAGGAGTGAAGTGTCAGCAGGGTTAGGTTGTGTGGAGGCTGTTGTGTGGCTGTGGGGCAGCGTGAGGGCTCCTGATGTTCGTGGTGAGCATGCTGCAAGAGATGGGTTAGGGGTGCAGGAGCAGGGGGGTCAGCGGCTTGAGACTCACCTAGTTTTGGGCAGGAGCAGGAGGAGAAGGCGTGAGGAGAAGTGTGTGAGGGAGAGGGGCTCTGTGCCGGCTTTTATGCTGGTTCTGGAGGGGCGGGACAGCCTTGTCCCATGGCCTTGGGGCATTTTGCAGGCCACAGTTCCTGGTTGTCTCAGAGTGGTGAGTGCTGAGGTGGGGAGTGTTTTCCTTCCCACAACTCTGCAGTGTCATGTCCTACTTTTGACTCCTTGGCGGCAGCTTTTAGATACAAGTTATAGAGATGAATGGCTGTTGGTGATGATGTTTTTTGTGGAGGGCAGTAGACGTGACCAAAGGTTTGGACAGTGGGGTGTCACCAGTGAAGACACCCTCTGGCCGTGGCGTGCTGTGGTTTGTGGGTGTCTTGTGGAGACATTCCCCCACAGCCACGTCCTGCTCATCTGGGCTTTGCAGCTCTTCTGAGGGTGACAAGTGTCCCCTGCCATCCTATTCTCTGCCTCCCTGTCCTATTGGCAGCCTTTTAAAACTCTCTTTTTTTCCGGGACTTTCCAGCTAGAAACAAGAAAGCAATCCCTGTGACGCCTCCCCTGCCATCCAATGTCTTGTGTCGGTTCATCCATAGCACTTGACTCAACTGGGCCCTTCAAGTTCATTCTCTGGGGTCCCATTGCTGGGCTCTGAGTGAAACCCAGAATGGAAAACTGGTGAAGGCTAAGAAGACTTGAGGAGCAGTTAAAGGAACTGTGGACATTTACTTTGAAAAAATAAGTGTTGACCTTATTATACTCTAGAGGTACTTGAAGGGAAATTGTAACATCGGTTTTGTGTGCCATAGATTTGTGATTCGTGCTGTGGGGAATATTTTCCTTCCCACAGTCCTTCAGTGTCATGTCCTGCTCTTGAGGCCATTTCCGTCTGATTTTGGTGTCAGCTTTTAAGTGAGAGTTGGTATTTGGGAGGATTTGTTTGTAATATGTGTGTCAGAGACACCAAAACATACAACAAAAGACTAGGAATAATATTGGTGTCATAAGTGAGGTCATTTTATGCCATGTTTGTGCTTTAGTTTCTGGGTGTGTTGTGAAGAGGGGCCCCATTCTCTCTCAGCCATATCAGGCTGGTCTGGCCTTTGAAACTGTGCTGTGCATGAGGAGCTGCCCCTTGCATTGTGGTCATTCCTCCTTTAACTTGTGAGTGTTTGAGACAACAGACTGTTGTTGATGGTGCGTGTCAAAAGGGACTGAGGATGTGACCAAGATTTGGAGATATAAGGTGTCATCAGTGAGGTCAGCCTGGGGAACTCATGGTTTTGGGTTTATGCGTGTGTTCTTAGGAGGGGCCCCAAACGATCTTGGGTCTGTCAGGCTTGTCCAGGCTTTGCATCTGTGTCAGGTGTGAGTGCCTGGACTCTTTAGTTCCATGTGGGCAGTAGGAGAGTAGTTGGCAGATACACGGACAGGCAACTCTTCAACTAAATTAAAGTTGAAAAGAGGATATATTTGTTACAGTGCTGGACACATGGGGAGTAACCTCCCAAAGATGTGTAAAAAGTCACAAACTCCTGTTCTCTGCTTATCAAAAAGTGTTTTACATATTCAGATGGTTTCCAGGAGGCGTTCTGTGGTGCCTATAACATAAACATTAGCTCTCGCCTCATATTATAATTAGTTTAATGTCCATTATGGCTGCTCGATTGTCCTCTTTAATTAGATTGAAGGGTTTATGAAGAGCAAGTAAGACGTCTTCCTCATGGTCAACTCTTCACCCATGTCAAGGTGCAGGGCTCCTTGGCCTGCTGGTCACAGTCCAAACCTCCTCTCTTTCTTAGAAGCCAGAAGTATTTATGGTTCCTGCACTCTTACAGTGCTTCATATATCACCTGTCATTCCTAACCTTGTTTCAGTTATCCCCACCTGGTATCAACTAATTTCCTAGTTAAGCTCCAATCACAGCATATGATCTTTGCTAACTACATTTCTAACTTAACCCCTTAATTCATTTAAGCTCTAAAATAAAATAGATATCGTTTTCTCTATCTTAGTTGCATTCCTAGCTCAACCCCTTCACTTAGACTGTGTGAGGCCCCACTTGGCTGTTCCACCAATCAGAACGGACCGGATTCTAGCGGTTAAAGGAATCTCCTGAAGTTCCAGCAAGGGAAGTGTGAAATTCTGAATCGGGACAGGAATTGCAATTGGCCCCACTTCACGCTGTGGGCTGAGGGTCTGAGAAGTGTGTTTTGTGAGCAGGACCCTGTGGTGCTGGTGGAGTACAAAGGAACCAGAAGGTTGCAGTGGGGCATTGTTTCAGTCGTCATCACAGTGTCCAAGACAGATTTCTAAAATTTATTCCCATGAAGCTGGGAGAGGTGGCTGGTCCTCCCTTTAGAGCAGTGGTGAAATCCCGTGTGGAGTGGTGTGGATGTTTCTGGCCTTCACAGGTGAAGAAGCTCAAGGGGGTAGTGGAGGAAGACCAGCTGAGGGCCTCCAGATAGCTGAGGGCTGGAGAATCTTTCCTGAATCATTCCTAGAGGAGAGACTGAGAAACCAGGGACTCTAAGGAGATAAGGCTGGGCAGGGGGTGTCACCAGAGTGTGGGAACCCAGCTGTTGTCAAGCACTTCAGGTATGAAGGAGAAGAAGGCTCATGCATGAGTGAAAAAGGATGGAATACCACAGATGAAGGTAGTATGGATGGATGGGTTTTCCACCCATATGTATGGTAGTATGGTATGGGTTTTCGGTGGGTGTGGATGGTCACAGAGAGAAACAGACAATGGGATCCATTTTTTTGGATATCCAGAAGTGAATTTGCCATAATCCTGGAAATCCTGCTCCTGCTGGATCTGCTTGAACAAGGGGGATGGAAGCATTTCCACATCCGAATTCCTGCCCAAGTGGATGCTCTTGGTCCTCCCTTCTCTGGGAGTAATCAAGAGTGCTGCTGGGAAGAAAATTTTCAAGTGTATGCTGGCATAGAGGGACTTTGGCAGAGCAGTTCCCAGGAAAGAACTCTTGTGTCAAAGCCTTTGGTAGGTGAGGGGATGGCCTTGTGTCATGTTCTGGAAGGTTCTCCTCCTCTCCCCTATTCTCCATGTCAGGTTTGGTTGTTGCTGGTGGGGACATATTTGCTAAGAAATGTTTTTTCCTCCCTTTCCATCCAACAAAATGGTTGAGTGCTGGAATTGCACAGGGTGAAGATATGACAAACCATAGGAATTCAAAAAGAAGAGGAGGCAACTCAGGTTGAGATTCAAGAAAACTTTATTGAATTGAAAGAATACTGAGAAGGAAGAAGCTGAAGGAATCAGGAGTGAGGTTCAAGTAGAGAGGCCATAAGCTGAGATGCTTTTCTTGCAGGAGGTGTTGCCAGAAGCCAGAGCTGGAGGTGTCAAGGGTGGTGCTGAGGGGCCTTAGCAGAGGTAGCCGCCCCTTCTGCCATAGCAGCCCAGGCCTCCCAGGCCGTAGCCAAGGCCAAAGCCAAATCCGCCAGAGATGGGCTGTCCCTGGGCATTGAGCTCAGTGCCCACGGCAGCAGAGGAGGTGGATCCGACGGCGGTATTCTGGGGGAAGGAGGTCATGATGGGTCCTGGCAGGGTGATCAGCACAGGGGAAGGGTTGATGATGACGCGGGAATCCTGGCATTGCAGGGCACAGGGCTCGTTGCAGCTGTTGGCCAGCGGGGTGGGTCCGCAGGGACTGCAGATGTTGTTGCAGGCCATGGGTGTGGTGTGGAGGGTGCCTGGAAGACAAAAAGTGTGAGGCAGGGCAGGGGAGTGTAGGGGTGTGAGTGGTGCTGAGGCAGGATTGCACAGGAGAGTGGAGGCTCTTGTAGGGATGTTGTGGGGCAGTGTGAGGACTGCTGAGGCTGGGGCTGAGCGTTTCGGAAGGGGGGGTCAGGAGGGGATGCAAGTGCAGGAGGCTCAGCTCCTTGAGGCTCACCTGGTTGTCAGCAGGAGGAGAAGGCGTCAGGAGAAGTGTGTGAGGGAGAGAGGCTTTGGGCTGGCTTTTATGCTGGTTGTGGAGGGGTGGGACAGCCTTGTCCCACCCCTCCACCTTGGGGCATTTTTCTGGCAGCACCTCTTTGCTGACCCAGCCTGGTGAGTGCTGAGGTGGGGAATGTTTTCCTTTTCACGTTTCTGCAGTGCCATGTCCATTTCTTGAGTCTGTCAATCTGACATTGGCGGCAGCTTTTAAATGTGAGTAATAAAGAACAAAATTTGGTGATGATGTTGTTTTTTAGGGAGGGCTGACAACGTGACCAAAGCTTTGGACAGTGAGGTGTCATCTGTGAAGTCACTCCTCAGAACTGGCGTGCTGTGCTTTGTGGCTGTTTTAAAGACAAGCCACGTTCCTTCCCAGGTGTGTTAGGATGGTCTGGAATTTGCAGGTGTACTTGGGGTGACAGATCTGCACCTTTCAGCATGTTTTGTCCCTCCTCACCTTGGCTCCATGTCTGCAGGCCTGTCTCCCTGCCTTTCCTTTCCTCTTGGGCACGGGAAAGTGATCCGTGTAATTTAGCATGACCTCCCAAACTCCCCAAAGTCTTGTGTTGGCTCATCCGTAGCGCTCATCTTACCTGGGCCCAGGAAGGTGCCACTGTGGGGTCACAGAGCTGGGCTCTTACACATGGAAAGGGAAAGTGGTGAAGGATACGGAGAACAAGACACATGAGCAGCAGGTGAGGGAACTGGGGTTGTGCAATTTCCAGAGAGTGGTTCACCTTGTTGCCCTCTGGAGTTACCTGAATGGAAACCCTTTGCCATTAGTCTTGTGTTGCTTTTATCCAGCCAGAGGAGAAGAGGGAGTGGAGTCCAGTTGCCCCAGGGCAGGTTGAGGTTGGCATTAGGGAAAATTCCCTCAGGAGGAAAGTTTTCAAGCCCTATACATGACTGCCCAGGACAGTGGGGTAGTCAGCATTGCTGGAGGAATTTAGAAGCCATGGAGATTTGGACTTTGGGGATGTTTCACTTTGGCCTTAGCATTGATGTCGTAATGCTTGGACTTGATGCCAAAAATTTTCCATTTAGATCTTGTCCAAATGAAACCTTTCTGAGATTGGTGGCATTCCCAGATTTCTTTTACAGTTGGAGTGAAATGTCAGGCGTCTTTTCCAGCTGAAGGGATTCCATGGGTGTTGGGGGCAGCTGTGCAAGGGAGGAGAGGGTAGATGGGAGGAGCATCAGGTGAGGGGTGAGCCAGGCCTTTGGGGTCTTGAGTTGTGGCAAGTGCTGATGGTTGAGGCCAGATCTCTTGGAGGATTTCCCTTGGGGAAATGGTGCTTGGCTGAGCTGTGTGTCTGCCCTGTTCCAGTGACTTGGCATGGGGGGAGAGCTGTGGCTGCTGTTGGACTCAACCCTTTTGTGCAGCCTTGGATGCTACTTCCCATTCTACACGACCAGAGCAGGAAATGAATTCCAGGGAGCTCGGCTGTTCTCAGCAGTGAAGAAGAATAAGGAAGGGCACAAATGAAAATGGTTGCATTCTACGCATAATGAACGAAAGAACTCTTCATTGTGGGAGCTCTGAGAAAGTGGAAGAGGTGATGGGGTCTGTCCTGGGAGATGGAAAACGGATCTGTCCATTGTGTTGGAAATCCGTCTCTTGCTGACTCTGCTTGATCTGTGGAGTAGAAGCACTTGCACTCCAGACTGTGTGTCCAAGTGAATGATGTTAATTCTTCTTTTTTGTGGTGAGGCTTGAAGAGTCTTGCTGGCAAGAGATTTTGTCAAGTGTGTGCTGGCATGGAGTGTCTCATCCCGTTTTATGTCCAGGAGAGGATTGGGTCAAATGCTTTGGTGTATCAGGGAATGGGCATGTGTCATGTTTTAGGTGGTGTCCTACCCCCAGTCCCTGCTTCCCATAACATTTTTGGTGGCTCCTGGTGGTGAGCTATTTGCGAAGAAATGTTTTGTTCCTCTTATCCATCCACCCCAATGGCCTGTTCATTCCTAGAAATGTGCCAGGTGAAGGTGTGAGAGCATTGGAATTCAAAAGGAAGAAGAGTCATTTCAGGCTTTGATGCAAGAGAACTTTATTGAGTGAGCAGTTTAAAAAGACAACAGAAAAAGTGGAAGGGATTGTGTGAGGTGCAAGTAGGGCAAGCATCAGCTGAGCTGCTTTGCTTGCAGGAGCTGTTGCCAGAATATCAAATTTCCAGTGTCAGGGGTGGTGCTGAGGGCCCTTAGCAGATGTAGCCGCCCCTTCTGCCATAGCAGCCCAGGCCTCCCAGGCCGTAGCCAAGGCCAAAGCCAAATCCGCCAGAGATGGGCTGTCCCTGGGCATTGAGCTCAGTGCCCAGAGCAGCGGAGGAGGTGGATCCGACGGCGGTGTTCTGGGGGAAGGAGGTCATGATGGGTCCTGGCAGGGTGACCAGCACAGGGGAAGGGTTGATGATGACGCTGGAGTTCTGGCATTGCAGGGCACAGGGCTCGTTGCAGCTGTTGGCCAGCGGGGTGGGTCCGCAGGGACGGCAGATGTTGTTGCAGGCCATGGCTGTTGTATGAGTGTGCCTGGAAGTCAAAATGTGTGAGGCAGGGCAGGGGTGTGGGTGTGAGGGGTGATGAGGCAGGACGGTAAGGTAGAGTGCAGGCTCTTATAGGGCTGTTGTGGGGCAGCATGAGGGCTGCTGAGGCTGGGGCTGAGTGTGTTGGAAAGGAGGGTTCGGGGGATTCAGGAAGAGCAAGGTCAGGGGCTTGAGGCTCACCTGGTTGTCAGCAGGAGGAGAAGGCGTCAGGAGAAGTGTGTGAGGGAGAGAGGCTCGTGGCCAGTTTTATGCTACTCCTGGAGGGGCAGGACAGCATTGGCCCCAGACCCTGGGGCATTTTGTGGGTTGCAGCTCTTGCCTGGCACAGCAGGGTGAGTCATGATGTGGGGTGTGGTTTTCTTCCTACAACTTTGCCGTGTCATGTCCTGCTCTTGAGTCCGTGTCCCTCTGACCTTGGCGGCAGCTTTAAAGTGAGAGTCGGTATTTGGGAGCATTGGCATCTATGTTGTGTGTTAGAAAAACCGGAATATACAACAAAACCTTAAGAAAAATAGGAGTGTCATCAGGGAGGTCATTCTGTGGCAGTTGTGTGGTTTAGTTTGTGGGTGTGTTATGAAGAGGGGCCCCATGCCACCGCAGCCACGTAAGACTGGTCTGGCCTTTGCATCTGTGCTGTGCAAGAGGAGCTGCCCCTTCCATCGCAGTCATTCTTCCTTTAAAGTGCGAGTATTGGAAACCAAAGGCTGGTGTTGATGGCACTTTTCAAAGGGAATTGAAGAGATGACTGATACTTTAATGAAATGGGGTGTCATCCGTGTGAGGTCAGCCTATGGAACTCATGGTTTTGGGTTTGTGAGTGTGTTGTGAAGAGGGGCCACAAGCTATCACAGGTGTGTCGGGCTGGTCTGGGCTTTGTCTCTGTTTAGCTGTGTGTGCTTGGACTCTTCCATTCCATTCACTCCTTTCTCTCCTTGCCTCCATCTCTTGAAGCCTGTCTAGAAGCCTGGTCTTTCATGTGGGAGATCAGAAAGTGATTTCTGTGATTTAGGGTGACCTCCCCTGTGCCCCAGAGGTTTTTGTTGGCTCATCCACAGCACTCATCTTACCTGAGCCCAGGAAGATCCCTCTGGGGTCGCAGATCTGGGTTCTCAAACTTGGAAAGGGAATGGGTGGAAGGATAAGGAGAATAGGACCCATGAGGAGCAGATGAAGGAACTGTGTATATTCAGTGGGAAGGGCTGGGCTCAGAGGTTGTTAATCCGTGGCCCAAAGTCCAGATGGAGTAAGGTCTCAAGGGAAGTAGGTCAACAGTTGTATCCTTGAGACCATCCCTATTCAAGCTCCTCAAGAAAGATCTGGGCAGTGGGACTGTTGTCCTCTCAGCAAGTTGGCATTTGATGGAGTGGCTGAGGCACCACTTGGCAGTGCCACCGGTCAGAGGGACCTGGAGACTGGGGGTTCAAGGCATCTCCTGAAGTTCAGGAGGAGAAAATGTGAAGTTGTGCATGTGGTCAGGAATGGCAGTGGGCTCCATGTCCTGGGTGGGAGCTTTTCAGAGCAGGATGCTGTGGTGCTGGTGGAGAACAAAGGGACCTCAAGGTCTCAATCAACTTTCACTTCAGAAGGTGTCACTCATGTTCAAGATAGGTTTCAGAGAAATCTTGGAAGAATTCCAAAGACTCAGTGAAGCAAGTTCAGAAAGATTCTAAAAAAAGCTGGAGGATCTTTCAGAGTGGAGAGGCTGAGAAAGCTGGGCCTCTCAGGAGACAAGGATGGACAGGAGTGTTATCAATGTTTGCAAATTCCTGCTGGCAGGGAAAGAAGTGAGGGAGCCTGGCTGTTCTCAGCATTCCGCATGTCCAGGACAGGAGCACAAGGGCAAAAGGGCAAAGAGATGGAATTGCTAGGGCAAAGAAGGAAAGAATTTTTCCAAGTGTAGGTGGTCACAGAGGGGAAGAGTGTCTGAGGGGGATGATCCAAATCTGCACTGTCCATGGTGCTGGGAATGCTGCTGTTGCTGAATGTGCTTGATCAGGGGAGTTGAAGCACTTGCACTCCAGAGTTTGTTCCTAGGTGGATGTGATGTAGTTTCTCCTCTTTGGTGGAAAGGCTAGAGGTTCCTGGTGGCAAGAGGCTTTGTCAAGTGTGTGCTGGCATGGAGAGATTTAACCAGAATCCTTGATGACCTGGAGAGCACTGATGTGTCAAAATCTTTTGTAGATCCAGTGATGTGTTTTTGTCATGTTCTGAAAGGTCACCCTTCAATGCTGCTTCCTGTGCCAGTCATGGATATTGCTGCTGTGGGTCTCCCTGTTTCGAAAGGTATTGTGCCCCTTTGCCACTCACCCCATGATGCTGTGTTGGGTGAGGCTGTGAGAGCTTTGGAATTCAAAAAGGAGCCAGGAGGCTTTGATGCAAGGAAACTTTATTGTTGCAAAAGAACAAAAAGGCAAGGGAGAGAACTTGAAGGGATCCAGTGTGAGAGGAAAGTAGGGCAACCATCAGCAGAGGTGCTTTGCTTGCCGGAGCTGTTGCCAGAATCCCAAGCTGGTGGTGTCAGGGGTGGAGCTGAGGGCCCTTAGCAGATGTAGCCGCCCCTTCTGCCATAGCAGCCCAGGCCTCCCAGACCGTAGCCAAGGCCAAAGCCAAATCCGCCAGAGATGGGCTGTCCCTGCACATTGAGCTCAGTGCCCAGAGCAGCGGAGGAGGTGGATCCGACGGCGGTGTTCTGGGGGAAGGAGGTCATGATGGGTCCTGGCAGGGTGACCAGCACAGGAGAAGGGTTGATGATGACGCTGGAATCCTGGCATTGCAGGGCACAGGGCTCGTTGCAGCTGTTGGCCAGCGGGGTGGGTCCGCAGGGACGGCAGATGTTGTTGCAGGCCATGGGTGTGGTGTGGAGGGTGCCTGGAAGACAAAAAGTATGAGGCAGGGCAGGGGTGTGTGGGTGTGAGGGGTGGGGAGGTGAGATGGCTAGGGAGAGTGGAGGCTCTTGTAGGGATGTTGTGGGGCAGTGTGAGGACTGCTGAGTCTGGGGCTGAGCGTTTTGGAAGGGAGGGTCAGGAGGGGAGGCAAGTGCAGGAGGTTCAGCTCCTTGAGGCTCACCTGGTTGTCAGCAGGAGGAGAAGGCGTCAGGAGAAGTGTGTGAGGGAGAGAGGCTCTGGCCTGGCTTTTATGCTGGTTGTGGAGGGGTGGGACAGCCTTGTCCCACCCCTCCACCTTGGGGCATTTTTCTGGCAGCACCTCTTTGCTGACCCAGCCTGATGAGTGCTGAGGTGGGGAATGTTTTCCTTTTCACGTTTCTGCAGTGCCATGTCCATTTCTTGAGTCTGTCAAACTGACATTGGCGGCAGCTTTTAAATGTGAGTAATAAAGACCAAAATTTGGTGATGATGTTGTTTTTTAGGGAGGGCTGACAACGTGACCAAAGCTTTGGACAGTGAGGTGTCATCTGTGAAGTCACTCCTCAGAACTGGCGTGCTGTGCTTTGTGGCTGTTTTGAAGACAGGCCACGTTCCTTTCCACGTCTGTTAGGATGGTCTGGGATTTGCAGGTGTACTTGGGGTGACAGATCTGGACCTTTCAGCATGTTTTGTCCCTCTTCACCTTGGCTCCATGTCTGCAGGCCTGTCTCCATGCCTTTCCTTTCCTCTTGGGCACGGGAAAGTGATCCGTGTAATTTAGCATGGCCTCCCAAACTCCCCAAAGTCTTGTGTTGGCTCATCCGTAGCGCTCGTCTTACCTGGGCCCAGGAAGGTCCCACTGTGAGGTCACAGAGCTGGGCTCTTACACATGGAAAGGGAAAGTGGTGAAGGATAAGGAGAACAAGACACGTGAGGAGCAGCAGGTGAGGGAACTGGGGATGTTCAATTTTCAGAGTGTGGTTCACCTTGTTGCCCTCTGGAGTTACCTGAATGGAAACACTTTGCCATTAGTCTTGTGTTGCTTTTATCCAGCCAGAGGAGAAGAGGGACTGGAGCCCAGTTGCCCCAGGGCAGGTTGAGGTTGGCATTAGGGAAAATTCCTTCAGCAGGAGAGTTTTCAAGCCCTGTTCATGAGTGCCCAGGACAGTGGTGTAGTCAGCATTGCTGGAAGAATTTAGAAGCCATGGAGATTTGGAATTTGGGGATGTTTCAGGGTGGCCTTAGCAGTGATGTCGTAATGGTTGGACTTGATGCCAAAAATTTTCCATTTAGATCTTGTCCAAATGAAACCTTTCTGAGATTGGTGGCATTTACAGATTTGTTTTACAGTTGGAGTGAAATGTCAAGCATCTTTCCCGCTGAAGGGATTCCATGGGTGTTGGGGGCAGCTGTGCAAGGGAGGAGAGGGTAGATGGGAGGAGCATCAGGTGAGGGGTGAGCCTGGCCTTTGGGGTCTTGAGTTGTGGCAAGTGCCGATGGTTGAGGCCAGGTCTCTTGGAGGATTTCCCTTGGGGAAATGGTGCTTGGCTGAGCTGTGTGTCTGCAGTGAGCTGTTCCAGTGACTCAGCCTGGGCAGGATGGGAGAGCTGTGGCTGCTGTTGGACTCAACCCTTTTGTGCAGGCTTGCATGATCCTTCCCATTGTACACTCTCAGAGCACCCAAACAAGCCCGGGTTGCCAGAGAGTGCAGTGAGTGGCCTGAGAGTGGCTGAGAGGCTGGCCCAGAGGCTGGAGATCAGTGGCATGAAGTCCAGATGGAGTCAAGTCTCAAGGGAAGTATTTCAAGAGTTGAATCCTTGAGGCCAGTCCTGTTTAAGATCCTCAGTAATGACGGGAGCTGTGGGACTGTGAACGGAGATCAGTAGAGGACCAGCAAGATCCTGAAAGAGATGGAGAAGCTTTCCTAGAGAAGAGCGGAGATAGCTGGGATTCCCAGGATACCAAGATGGATGGGGGTGTCATGAGTGTGTGTAAATCCCTGCTGGCAGGGAATGAGGTCCAGGGAGCCTGCCTGTTTTCAGCAATGAAAGAAACCGGGGAGGGCACAAAGGAAATGGATGCATTGTATCGGCAAAGAATGGAAGAATTCTTCACGGTGGGAGCTCTGAGAAAGTAGAAGAGGTGATGAGGATTGTCCCAGGATATCAAAAATGGATCTGTCCGTTGTGCTGGAAATCTGTCTCGTGCTGACACTTCTTGATCAGTGAAGCACTTGCACTCTAGTGTGTGTGCCCAATTGAATGATGTTTTTGTTGTTGTTGTTGTTGTTGTTGTGGTGAGGCTTGAAGAATCTTGCTGGCAAGAGATTTTGTCAAGTGTGTACTAGTATGGAGTGACTCTTCCAGTTTTATGTCCAGGAGAGGATTGGTCAAATGCTTTGGTGTATCAAGGAATGGGGGTGTGTCATGTTTTAGGAGGTGTCCTACCCCCACACCCTGCTTCCCATAATATTTTTGGTGGTTCCTGGTGATGAGCTATTTGCTAAGAATGGTTTTGTTCCTCTTTTCCATCCACTCCAACGGCCTTTTAATTCCTAGGAATGTGCCAGGTGTGGGTGTGAGAGCATTGGAATTCAGAGAGAAGAAGAGTCATTTCAGGCTTTGATGCAAGAGAACTTTATTGAGTGAGAAGTTTAAAAAGACAACAGAAAAAGTGGAAGGGATTGTGTGAGGTGCAAGTAGGGCAAGCATCAACTGAGCTGCTTTTCTTGCAGGAGCTGTTGCCAGAGTATCAAATTTCCAGTGTCAGGGGTTGTGCTGAGGGCCCTTAGCAGATGTAGCCGCCCCTTCTGCCATAGCAGCCCAGGCCTCCCAGGCCGTAGCCAAGGCCAAAGCCAAATCCGCCAGAGATGGGCTGTCCCTGGGCATTGAGCTCAGTGCCCAGAGCAGCGGAGGAGGTGGATCCGACAGCGGTGTTCTGGGGGAAGGAGGTCATGATGGGTCCTGGCAGGGTGACCAGCACAGGGGAAGGGTTGATGATGACGCGGGAATCCTGGCATTGCAGGGCACAGGGCTCGTTGCAGCTGTTGGCCAGCGGGGTGGGTCCGCAGGGTTGGCAGATGTTGTTGCAGGCCATGGCTGTTGTATTGAGTGTGCCTGGAAAACAAAAAGTATTAGGAAGGGCAGGGATGTGAGGGCTGGTGAGGCAGGATGGCAAGGGAGAGTGCAGGCTCTTGTAGGGCTGTTATGGGGCAGTGTGAGGGCTGCTGAGGCTGGGGCTGAGCGTGATGGAAGGGAGGATTCAGGGGGTGCAAGAGCAGGAAGGTCAGGGGCTTGAGGCTCACCTGGTTGTCAGCAGGAGCAGATGGCGTCAGGAGAAGTGTGTGAGGGAGAGGGACTCGTGGCCAGCTTTTATGCTGCTCCTGGAGGGGCGGGACAGCGTTGGCCCCAGACCCTGGGGCACTTTGTGGGTTGCAGCTCTTGCCTGCCACAGCAGGTTGAGTCATGATGTGGGGTGTGGTTTTCTTCCCACAATTCTGCCGTGTCATGTCCTGCTCTTGAGTCCGTGTCCCTCTGTCCTTGGCGGCAGCTTTAAAGTGAGAATTGGTATTTGGGAGCACTGGCATCTAAGTTGTGTGTTAGAAAAACCAGAATATACAACAAAACCTTAAGAAAAATAGGAGTGTCATCAGGGAGGTCATTCTGTGGCAGTTGTGTGGTTTAGTTTGTGGGTGTGTTATGTAGAGGGGCCCCATGCCACTGAAGCCACGTGTAAGACTCTGCCCAAAATTGCTTTCTCATCTGCCTCACGATCGTCAAGAAAAAAGGACTGAGACCACCGAAAGAAAGAGGATCCTACATCCTGGTTTGGTGGGGGTTCGCCAAGTTCCCGGGACTGGAACTTGAGTTACTGTACCTCACGCTACACTGCTCCCAGAGAAAAGGACGAGGGGCATCTTGACCTTCCTTCGCCTGCACCGCTCTGTAACAATGGCCTGGAGTTTTCCACCCCCAAGCCTGGCTGGACTCTCTTCTGGAATTACCCTTCGGTGGTCTCCACAGAAGACCCTTCATCTACTGAACAACCACCGTGGCAGATGGACTGAGATGGGAGAAACCACTCCCTCTAAGACTGAGACATGAAATCCCTATGTGGACAAGACTCTTTTTCTCCTCAAGGACTGAAATCTGTAATCTGGGGGGAGGAGGGCGGTGTGTGTGTGTGTGGAGAACAGCTAATCGAACTGATCATGTTTGCCTGCAGCCAGTGAACCAGGAAAACAATAGCTCTCCCCACTGTTGAGATCACAAGCTCTTTCTCCCCCTCCTTCCCAACTTTTTACATAAAAGGCCCCTCAAGTCAGCTAGCCTTTCGAGATCTCCCCAACGTAAAGGCGACTCCTCAACTGGACATCGACTGGACTTCGAAGAATTGCATCGCCTCTATGTTGGTAGATATACCTACTCTGTCTTTCCTTCCTTTCCTATAGGGTTCTTCTTTCTCTCTCTCTCTCTCTCTCTCTCTCTCCAGTTCCCTCCAATGCATTTTGCTGTGATTGTTCAGTAAAGTACATTGATTTTGTTGCTGCAAACCCCCTTGCCGTGTTGGTGTTTTGTACCCTGAGATCAGATAACGAACCATCACAATCTCGTCCATAAGGGCGGATCGTGACATAAAATTGGCGTCACGGACAGGATCCTGGTTGACAGACTCCACTTGGGACTCTGTCTCTGGGATTTCACAAAAGATCTCTCGGTGCAAAAGGGGGAAAACTGTTGTTGTTGTATTTGTCTGTATTTGGACTGTTTGGGAGAGAAGGGGCGTCTGAGGAAACTAAGCAGAGCCTCCCAAACAGGTTAGCTCCTTCGCCTACTCGGGGAAGTGAGGGGAAACACGACAGAGGTTGTGTGTTTGATTTTCCCCGCAGTAGTTTTGATCCTCTCACAAAAACTTGCTTTTGTTGTTGTGTTTGTCTGTATTTGGACTGTTTGGGAGAGAAGGGGCGTCTGAGGAAACTAAGCAGAGCCTCCCAAACAGGTTAGCTCCTTCGCCTACTCGGGGAAGTGAGGGGAAGCACGACAGAGGTTGTGTGTTTGATTTTCCCCGCAGTAGTTTTGATCCTCTCACAAAAAACCTGCTTTGTGTGCATGTGCATGTGTGTGTGCTGTCTGGGAAGGAAGAGACCTTTTCTGAAATAAATAAGCAGGGCCTCTCAGACAGATTTTGGTCTCTTCAAATACCTAAAGAAAGGTTAAGCACGGGCTTACACCTACATTTTTCTTACTGTGACACTAACACCTTCACACAATGAGTGAGAATCTAAACACAAAGGTAAAAGCTGATTTCTATGCATTACTTGCTAAACACCATGCAAAACCATCACCTGGAGGAGAGGTGTGGGCAGAAAATAATTGGCATAATTTGGAAAATGTAATAGACAGGATCTGCTCACTGCAACATGAAAATAGGCTAAAACTGGGCAAAAATAAGACTATCCTCTGCTCAGTTTTGGGAGCCTGCCTCACAGCAGCTGTAGATACTCGCTTTAAGCGAAAAAGTGAGGAAAATGCAATAATTGAATCCCTCCAAAATCTAGTTGAAGTTTTGCAAAAACAGTTAGATGAAGCAAGAAATGAAAAAAATTTATTACGGGCTGCCTTGAGAGAGGAACGTGTTAAAATCTCACATAATGCTGATTCCTCAAAAGAGACAGAGGAGAAGGAAACTCCTCACAGTAATCAAAATTACCCTAAAAAAGAATTAGCTCTGATGAAAAATTGTGGGGATCACTGCTGTTCTAGTATGGAACCTCTAATTACAACAGAATATAACTATATCAATGATGAGGATTTTGACCCGCACATAACCACCAAGGAAAACCCGTATACTGCTACTGAATTAACAAAACTTGCAAAGGAGTATGAGCTTCTCTCCCACAAATCAGAAACAGAATACATATGTCAAGTGTCTCTCACTGGGGGGGATCAAAAGTCCCTGACTCAGTGCACAGCTCATTGGGCAGAGGGGCTTAACCCCTTGGAAAGGGGAGACCTTTTAACCATACCTGATACCCCTGACCAACTCCCGGAAAACATTCACAAAGCTGGCTGCCTGCAAATGATTCATGAAAAGAAACTAATTCCTAGTTCTGAGTTACCAGTGCAATCACCTGTAAAGCCTGAAATTATGGCCTCTTTAATGCAAGGGCTCCCAGGAACATTTGAACCTATAGCAATTTTCCCTCAAAAAACTATAGCAGCCCTGGACCCTATCCATCCTCCAGATCCCTACCAGGTGGAGTGGGAACTTGCCTCTTCACAACTATCGGTACACATCTTGCAGTGGGGTTCTGAGGGCCCGACAAAACCTGTTTGTTTCTATTCCCGTGGTTTCAAAGATGCTGAGAAAGGATACTCTACCTGGGAAGGGGGGTTGTCTGTGGTTAGCTTAACTCTTATAGAAGTGGATAAAAACTTAGCAGTACCCAAAACTGAGAGCCTGGGTAGCAGCCAAGACAAACTTGCCTCTGTGATTAAAGCAACCCCTCCTTTCTCCCCCGCTTCTGCTAACAGAGAGGAAGAAAGCAGCGCACAAGTTAAAATACTGTTAACTATTTGGACTACTTTCCAGCATGAGGGACAAAATTATTTCCTTGTCTGTATTTATACTGAGTCCTATGCTGTGTTTTTATTTGTGTTGGTCCAGGCCGATGCTTTAAAAGGAGTTACTGGAGATAGTACTGTTAAAGCATTGCAGGGATGGTTTGGAATTTTCCTAAAACCACAGGAAATTCAATCTGATCATGTTTCTCACTTTACTGTCCAAGATGTGCAGGATTGGGCAAAAGGTGAAGGGGTTAAATGGATTTCTCACACCTCTTATTATAGATGGGGGGTCAATGGGTGTCCCAAAATCACTGCTTTTCGCCCAACAGCTCTAAGCATAATTCCTTCACTACAGGAACCAGATGACTTCAAGAACCCAGCACATTGCCCTGGACAACCTGTTTGGGTGGACTCCCCTGCTACAGGGGAAGTACCACTGATATTAAAAACCTTTCTGACAATTCCATCGTTCTAACTTTTCCTGCCTCTTTGTGGCAGAGTTTGTTGTGTTTGCTTTTACAGAAGAATTCCGAGGGACAACATGAAGACCTGATAAACCATGACAACACTGGCGCTGGACAACAAAAATAATGTTTTCCCTTCCCTTTATGGTAACACCAGGTGATGATATTACATATAACGTGTAAATTATTTGAACTTAAGTAAATTGGCTGCTATCAAACGTTTTGCCGAATTGGGAAAAAATAAATATAGATGGCCACAAATTGGTGATTGATGCACTAAGTGCTACTCAAAACAATGTCTCTTTAGCTCTCAGCTGTATCCAGGCTCAACTGTGGATGCAGTCAGTTTCTGCTTCAATTATAAGAGAAGGGGAAGAAGGCACCTTTCCTACTGAGATTCGGAAAATAGTTTGGGAAAGTGCCACTGATTTCGAAAGAGAATTCCAATCCTGGTGGAATCTGGTGAACTTTACCTATGACCCCATTACAAACACAGCCACAGCTTTTGTGTTAACGATACGCAATGCTTCTGTACATTTCATATTCCCTATTATCCCATTAGGACTGAATCACGGTGGAGCCATTCTCTATCCTTCTGGACATAGGGAATGGGCCCGCCACGTTGGTAACAAATGGCAAACTGTTAACCTGGAATCTTGTATTGTCCGAGAACAACAAGGGTTCATCTGTGAAAGCAATGCAATAACCGCTCAGGATATTTGTTTAGACACAGAGCAAAACATCTGTCATTTTGAAATTCATCCTAACGAGACTTCTAAAACAATTTTAATATACATAGGCAACGGATGTGCATGCTTTAGAACTGCTTGTGATATTGTATCTGTAGAAGATGTACTCGTAGATACCAGTAATCATTCAAATTTTTGTGCTTGTAACTTTACTAAGATTGCAGGATGTGATTTTTCCTATGAAGCTCCAGTTACGTCTCACTACCTTTTGCAATCCAATTACACGCTGATCCACAAATTAGAACCCACTCCCATCGGGATGAACCTCACATTGGTAAGACAACTGTTGCTCCACCAGGACCTGAGCGAGATTTTGGAAAAGATCAAGAAAAACGGACAAAAAACCTTGGTGACTGTTCATCACAATGTAAAACAGATACACCGTGTCCTGGAAAGAGTAAAGAGAGATGCCGAGCACCAGTGGTGGAACACTCTTTTCGGGTGGTCACCAACTGCCACAAGTGTCCTGAATACCATGTGTCATCCCATTGTTGTTCTTCTCATTCTAGTTTTGATTGGTTTTGTTCTATCCATAATCTTGTTTGTAATGAATTGGAGAATGATGAAACGGCTAACTAGACTGACAGCTATAATCAATGCTCACAACTTGGCTGATGTTTTCAATACTGTAGACATTCCTAAGACTGTTGACACAAAATGGGTATAAACTAGAATATGCATTTTGGAACAATCATTAGTTTCCTTTTAATGATTTTGTAAGAATTATTCTGATTCATAGTGAATTATTTGGATAAAATCATTTAGAGATTATTTTCTAAATCAATTGTGATTTAATTTTGCTTTTGCTTTTAATTGTTTATGATTTATTTTGATTGTTTAAGAATATTGTTTTGAAAATCAATTGTGATTTAATTTTGCTTTTGCTTTTCAATTGTTTAATATTGTTTTGAATTGATATTAATCATGTTGAACAATTGCTTCCCTTCTTTTTCTTTTTCTCTCTTTTCCTATTTTCCATTTTCCTCTTTTTCTCTCTCTCTTTTTCCCCCTTCTGTCATACTGTGTCTGTTTTCCGAGGTATACTACCGACATATGAGCCCCGCTGATGAAGACAATCGTGAGTCACGGGGTGGTGTAAGACTCTGCCCAAAATTGCTTTCTCATCTGCCTCACGATCGTCAAGAAAAAAGGACTGAGACCACCGAAAGAAAGAGGATCCTACATCCTGGTTTGGTGGGGGTTCGCCAAGTTCCCGGGACTGGAACTTGAGTTACTGTACCTCACGCTACACTGCTCCCAGAGAAAAGGACGAGGGGCATCTTGACCTTCCTTCGCCTGCACCGCTCTGTAACAATGGCCTGGAGTTTTCCACCCCCAAGCCTGGCTGGACTCTCTTCTGGAATTACCCTTCGGTGGTCTCCACAGAAGACCCTTCATCTACTGAACAACCACCGTGGCAGATGGACTGAGATGGGAGAAACCACTCCCTCTAAGACTGAGACATGAAATCCCTATGTGGACAAGACTCTTTTTCTCCTCAAGGACTGAAATCTGTAATCTGGGGGGAGGAGGGCGGTGTGTGTGTGTGTGGAGAACAGCTAATCGAACTGATCATGTTTGCCTGCAGCCAGTGAACCAGGAAAACAATAGCTCTCCCCACTGTTGAGATCACAAGCTCTTTCTCCCCCTCCTTCCCAACTTTTTACATAAAAGGCCCCTCAAGTCAGCTAGCCTTTCGAGATCTCCCCAACGTAAAGGCGACTCCTCAACTGGACATCGACTGGACTTCGAAGAATTGCATCGCCTCTATGTTGGTAGATATACCTACTCTGTCTTTCCTTCCTTTCCTATAGGGTTCTTCTTTCTCTCTCTCTCTCTCTCTCTCTCTCTCCAGTTCCCTCCAATGCATTTTGCTGTGATTGTTCAGTAAAGTACATTGATTTTGTTGCTGCAAACCCCCTTGCCGTGTTGGTGTTTTGTACCCTGAGATCAGATAACGAACCATCACAATCTCGTCCATAAGGGCGGATCGTGACACCACGTCAGGCTGGTCTGGCCTTCGCAGCTGTGCTGTGCATGAGGAGCTGCCCCTTCCATCGCAGTCATTCTTCCTTTAAAGTGCGAGTATTTGAAACCAAAGTCTGTTTTTGACGGCACTTGTCAAAGGGAATGGAAGAGATGACTGATGTTCGAAAGGGCTGCAGTGTCATCCGTGTGAGGTCAGCCAATGGAACTCATGGTTTTGGGTTTGTGAGTGTGTTGTGAAGAGGGGCCCCAAACTATCGCAGGTGTGTCGGGCTGATCTGGGCTTTGTCTCTGTTTAGCTGTGTGCGCTTGGACTCTTCCATTCCATTCACTCCTTCCTCTCCTTGCCTCCATCTCTGCAAGCCTGTCTAGAAGCCTGGCCTTTCATGTGGGTGATCAGAAAGTGATTTCTGTGGTTTAGGGAGATCTCCCCTGCGCCCCAGAGGTTTTTGTTGGCTCATCCACAGCCCTCATCTTACCAGAGCTCAGGAATGTCCCTTCTGGGGCCGCCGAGCTGGGTTCTTCTACATGGAAAGGGAATGGGTTGAAGGATAAGGAGAACACGACCCATGACGAGCAGGTGAAGGAACTGGGCATGTTCATTTGGAAGGGCTGGGCTCAGAGGTTGTTACTCAGTGGCCCAAAGTCCAGATGGAGTAAGGTCTCAAGGGAAGTTGTATGCATGTGACCAACCCTTTTCAAGCTCCTCAAGAAAGATCTGGGCAGTGGGACTGTTGTCCCCTCAGCAAGTTGGCATTTGATGGAGTAGCTGAGGCACCACTTGGCAGTGCCGCCGGTCAGAGGGACTTGGAGACTGGGGGTTCAAGGCATCTCTTGAAGTTCAGGTGGAGAAAATGTGAAGTTGTGCATGTGGTCAGGAATGGCAGTGGGCTCCATGTCCTGGGTGGGAGCTTTTCAGAGCAGGACCCTATGTTGCTGGTGGAGAACAAAGTGACCTCAAGGTCTCAATCAACTCTCTTTTCAGGAGGTGTCACCAGTGTTCAAGACAGGTTTCAGAAAAATCTTGGAAGAATTCCAAAGACTCACTGAAGCAAGGCCAGAAAGATTCTATAGGAGCTGGAGGATCTTTCAGAGAGGAGAGGCTGCGAAAGCTGGGCCTCTCAGGAGACAAAGATGGACAGGGGTGTTATCAATGTTTGCAAATTCCTGCTGGCAGGGAGAGAAGTGAGGGAGCCTGGCTGTACTCACTAGTGTGCATGTCCAGGAAAGAAGTGCAAGGGCAAAAGGGCAATGAGATGGAATTCATAGGGTGAAGAAGGCAAGAATTTTTCCAAGTGTAGGTGGTCACAGAGGGGAAGAGTGTCAGAGTGGCATGAGCCAAATCTGAGCTGTCCATGGTGCTTGGAATGCTGCTCTTGCTGAATGTGCTTGATCAGGGGAGTTGAAGCACTTGCACTCCAGAGTTTGTGCCTAGGTGGATGTGATGTCGTTTCCTCTGTTTGGTGGAAAGGCTAGAGATTCCTGGTGGGAAGAGACTTTGTCAAGTGTGTGCTGGCATGGAGAGACTTAACCAGAATCCATGATGAGCTGGAGAGCATTGATGTGTCACAGCCTTTGGTGTAGAAAGTGATGGCTTTGGCTCCTGTTTTGGACGGTCTTCACTCAATTGATTTTCCCGTACCAGTCTTGGTTGTTACTGCTAGGGACGTATTTCCTAACAAATGTGTTTTGCCATTTTCCATCTACTCCAATGGTGTGTGTACTTCTGGCTCTGTGCTGGGTAAGCATGTGGAACAGGAGTCAAAAAGGAGCGGAGGCACGTAAGGGTTTGATGCAGCAGAAGTTTATTGAGGCAAAAGCATGATGAGGGAAGGTGAATAAATTGAGCTCGCCTGATGTGCATCCTGGCTCCCATCAGCCGACATGCTTTGCTTGCAGGAGCTGTTGCCAGAGGCCAGAGCTGGTGGTGTCTGGGATGGTGCTGAGGGCCCTTAGCAGATGTAGCCGCCCCTTCTGCCATAGCAGCCCAGGCCTCCCAGGCCGTAGCCAAGGCCAAAGCCAAATCCGCCAGAGATGGGCTGTCCCTGGGCATTGAGCTCAGTGCCCAGAGCAGCGGAGGAGGTGGATCCGACGGCGGTGTTCTGGGGGAAGGAGGTCATGATGGGTCCTGGCAGGGTGACCAGCACAGGGGAAGGGTTGATGATGACGCTGGAGTTCTGGCATTGCAGGGCACAGGGCTCGTTGCAGCTGTTGGCCAGCGGGGTGGGTCCGCAGGGATGGCAGATGTTGTTGCAGGCCATGGGTGTGGTGTGGAGGGTGCCTGGAAGACAAAAAGTATGAGGCAGGGCAGGCGAGTGTGGGTGTGAGGGGTTGGGAGTTGAGATGGCAAGCCAGAGTGGAGGCTGTTGTAGGGCTGTTGTGGGGCAGTGTGAGGACTGCTGAGGCTGGGGCTGAGCGTTTCGGAAGGGAGGGTCAGGAGGGGAGGCAAGTGCAGGAGGTTCAGCTCCTTGAGGCTCACCTGGTTGTCAGCAGGAGGAGAAGGTGTCAGGAGAAGTGTGTGTGAGGGAGAGAGGCTCTGGGCTGGCTTTTATGCTGGTTGTGGAGGGGTGGGACAGCCTTGTCCCACCCCTCTACCTTGGGGCATTTTTCTGGCAGCACCTCTTTGCTGACCCAGCCTGGTGAGTGATGTGGTGGGGAATGTTTTCCTTTTCACATTTCTGCAGTGCCATGTCCAGTTCTTGAGTCTGTCAATCTGACACTGGCGGCAGCTTTAAATGTGAGTAATAAAGACCAAAATTTGGTGATGATGTTGTTTTTTAGGGAGGGCTGAAAATGTGAGCAAAGCTTTGGACAGTGAGGTGTCATCTGTGAAGTCACTCCTCAGAACAGGCGTGCTGTGCTTTGTGGCTGTTTTAAAGACAAGCCCCGTTCCTTCCCAGGTCTGTTAGGATGGTCTGGGATTTGCAGGTGTACTTGGGGTGACAGATCTGCACCTTTCAGCATGTTTTGTCCCTCCTCACCTTGGATCCATGTCTGCAGGCCTGTCTCCATGCCTTTCCTTTCCTCTTGGGCACGGGAAAGTGATCCGTGTAATTTAGCATGGCCTCCCAAACTCCCCAAAGTCTTGTGTTGGCTCATCTGTAGCGCTCGTCTTACCTGGGCCCAGGAAGGTGCCACTGTGAGGTCACAGAGCTGGGCTCTTACACATGGAAAGGGAAAGTGGTGAAGGATACGGAGAACAAGACACGTGAGGAGCAGGTGACGGAACTGGGGTTGTGCAATTTCCAGAGAGTGGTTCACCTTGTTGCCCTCTGGAGTTACCTGAATGGAAACCCTTTGCCATTAGTCTTGTGTTGCTTTTATCCAGCCAGAGGAGAAGACGGAATGGAGCCCAGTTGCCCCAGGGCAGGTTGAGGTTGGCATTAGGGAAAATTCCTTCAGCAGGAGAGTTTTCAAGCCCTGTTCATGAGTGCCCAGGACAGTGGTGTAGTCAGCATTGCTGGAGGAATTTAGAAGCCATGGAGATTTGGAATTTGGGGATGTTTCACGGTGGCCTTAGCAGTGATGTCGTAATGGTTGGACTTGATGCCAAAAATTTGACCATTTAGATCTTGTCCAAATGAAACCTTTCTGAGATTGGTGGCATTCACAGATTTGTTTTACAGTTGGAGTGAAATGTCAGGCGTCTTTTCCAGCTGAAGGGATTCCATGGGTGTCTGGGGCATCTGTGCAAGGGAGGAGAGGGTAGATGGGAGCAGCAGGAGGTGAGGGGTGAGCCAGGCCTTTGGGGTCTTGAGTTGTAGCAAGTGCCGATGGTTGAGGCCAGTTCTCTTGGAGGATTTCCCTTGGGGTAATGGTGCTTGGCTGAGCTGTGTGTCTGCCCTGTTCCAGTGACTCAGCCTGGGCATGAGGGGAGAGCTGTGGCTGCTGTTGGACTCAACCCATTTGTGCAGCCTTGGATGCTCCTTCCCATTCTACACGACCAGAGCAGGGAATGAAGTCCAAGGAGCTCGGCTGTTCTCAGTAGTGAAGAAGAAGAGGGAAGGGCACAAATGAAAATGGTTGCATTCTACGCATAAAGAATGAAAGAACTCTTCATTGTGGGAGCTCTGAGAAAGTGGAAGAGGTGATGGGGTCTGTCCTGGGAGATGGAAAATGGATCTGTCCATTGTGCTGGAAATCCGTCTCTTGCTGACTCGTCTTGATCTGTGGAGTGGAAGCATTTGCACTCTAGAGTTTGTGCCAAATTGAATGATGTTAATTCTTCTTTTTGTGGTGATGCTTGAAGAATCTTGCTGACAAGAGATTTTGTCAAGTGTGTGCTTGTACGGAGTGACTCTTCCAGTTTTATGTCCAGGAGAGGATTGGGTCAAATGCTTTGAGGTATCAGGGAATGGGCTTGTGTCATGTTTTAGGAGGTGTCCTACACCCAGTCCCTGCTTCCCATAAAATTCTTGGTGGTACCTGGTGGTCAGCTATTTGCTTAAGAATGGTTTTGTTCCTCTTATCCATCCACCCCAATGGCCTTTTCATTCCTAGAAATGTGCCAGGTGAGGGTGTGAGAGCATTGGAATTCAGAAGGAAGCAGAGTGGTCTCAGGCTTTGATGCAAGAGATCTTTATTGAGGCAAAAGTTTAAAAAGACAACAGAAAAAGTGGAAGGGATTGTGTGAGGTGCAAGTAGTACAAGCATCAGCTGAGCTGCTTTTCTTGCAGGAGCTGTTGCCAGAGTATTGAATTTCCAGTGTCAGGGGTGGTGCTGAGGGCCCTTAGCAGATGTAGCCGCCCCTTCTGCCATAGCAGCCCAGGCCTCCCAGGCCGTAGCCAAGGCCAAAGCCAAATCCGCCAGAGATGGGCTGTCCCTGGGCATTGAGCTCAGTGCCCAGAGCAGCGGAGGAGGTGGATCCGACGGCGGTGTTCTGGGGGAAGGAGGTCATGATGGGTCCTGGCAGGGTGACCAGCACAGGGGAAGGGTTGATGATGACGCGGGAATCCTGGCATTGCAGGGCACAGGGCTCGTTGCAGCTGTTGGCCAGCGGGGTGGGGCCGCAGGGACTGCAGATGTTGTTGCAGGCCATGGGTGTGGTGTGGAGGGTCCCTGGAAGACAAAAAGTGTGAGGCAGGGCAGGCGAGTGTAGGGGTGTGAGGGGTGCTGAGGCAGGATTGCACGGGAGAGTGCAGGCTCTTGTAGGGCTGTTGTGGGGCAGTGTGAGGGCTGCTGAGGCTAGGGCTGAGCATGATGGAAGGGAGGATTCAGGGGGTGCAGGAGCAGGAAGGTCAGGGGCTTGAGGCTCACCTGGTTGTCAGCAGGAGGAGACGGCGTCAGGAGAAGTGTGTGAGGGAGAGGGACTCGTGGCCGGCTTTTATGCTGCTCCTGGAGGGGTGGGACAGCGTTGGCCCCAGACCCTGGGGCATTTTGTGGGTTGCAGCTCTTGCCTGGCACAGCAGGGTGAGTCATGATGTGGGGTGTGGTTTTCTTCCCACAATTCTGCCATGTCATGTCCTGCTCTTGAGTCTGTGTTCCTCTGTCCTTGGCAGCAGCTTTAAAGTGAGAGTCGGTATTTGGGAGCATTGACATCTAAGTTGTGTGTTAGAAAAACCAGAATATACAATAAAAGCCTAAGAAAAATATGAGTGTCATCAGGGAGGTCATTCTGTGGCAGTTGTGTGGTTTAGTTTGTGGGTGTGTTGTGAAGAGGGGCCCCATGCCACTGCAGCCACGTCAGGCTGGTCTGGCCTTTGCAGCTGTACTGTGCATGAGGAGCTGCCCCTTCCATCGTGGTCATTCTTCCTTTAAAGTGCGACTATTTGAAACCAAAGTCTGGTGTTGACGGCACTTTTCAAAGGGAATTGATGACTGATGTTTGAAAGGGCTGCAGTGTCATCCGTGTGAGGTCAGCCTATGGAACTCATGGTTTTGGGTTTGTGAGTGTGTTGTGAAGAGGGGCCCCAAACTATCGCAGGTGTGTCGGGCTGGTCTGGGCTTTGTCTCTGTTTAGCTGTGTGCGCTTGGACTCTTCCATTCCATTCACTCCTTCCTCTCCTTGCCTCCATCTCTCCAAGCCTGTCTAGAAGCCTGGCCTTTCATGTGGGAGATCAGAAAGTGATTTCTGTGATTTAGGGAGATCTCCTATGCGCCCCAGAGATTTTTGTTGGCTCATCCACAGCGCTCATCTTACCTGAGCCCAGGAAGGTCCCTCTGGGGTCACAGATCTGGGTTCTCAAACTTGGAATAGGAATGGGTGGAAGGATAGGGAGAACAAGACACTTGAGGTGCAGGTGAAGAAACTGGGTATATTCAGTTGGAAGGGCTGGGCTCAGAGGTTGTTAATCAGTGGCCCAAAGTCCAGATGGAGTAAGGTCTCAAGGGAAGTTGTATGCATGAGACCAACCCTATTCAAGCTCCTCAAGAAAGATCTGGGCAGTGGGACTGTTGTCCCCTCAGCGCGTTGGCATTTGAAGGAGTAGCTGAAGCACCACTTGGCAGTGCCTCCGGTCAGAGGGACCTGGAGACTGGGGATTCAAGGCATCTCCTGAAGTTCAGGAAGAGAAAATATGAAATTGTGCATGTGGGCAGGAATGGCAGTGGGCTCCATGTCCTGGCTGGGAGCTTTTCTGAGCAGGAACCTGTGGTGCTGGTGCAGAACAAAGGGACCTCAAGGTCTCAATCAACTCTCACTTCAGGAGGTGTCACCCATGTTCAAGATAGGTTTCAGAAAATTCTTGGAAGAAGTCCAAAGACTCACTGAAGCAAGGCCAGAAAGATTCTAAAGGAGCTGGAGGATCTTTCATGGAGGAGAGGCTGCGAAAGCTGGGCCTCTCAGGAGACAAAGATGGACAGGGGTGTTACCAATGTTTGCAAATTCCGGCTGGCAGGGAAAGAAGTGAGGGAGCCTGGCTGTACTCACTAGTGTGCATGTCCAGGACAGGGGTGCAAGGGCAAAAGGGCAATGAGATGGAATTCCTAGGGTGAAGAAGGAAAGAATTTTTCCAAGTGTAGGTGGTCACAGAGGGGAAGAGTGTCTGAGGGGGAATGATCCAAATCTGAGCTGTCCGTGGTGCTGGGAATGCTGCTCTTGCCGACTCTGCTTGAGCAGGGGAGTTGAAGCACTTGCACTCCAGAGTTTGTTCCTAGGTGGATGTGATGTAGTTTCTCCTCTTTGGTGGAAAGGCTAGAGATTGCTGCTGGGAAGAGACTTTGTCAAGTGTGTGCTGGCATGGAGAGACTTAACCAGAATCCTTGATGACCTGGAGAGCACTGATGTGTCAAAATCTTTTGTAGAGCCGGTGATGTGTTTTTGTCATGTTCTGAAAGGTCTCCCTTCAATGCTGCTTCCTGTGCCAGTCATGGATATTGCTGCTGTGGGTCTCCCTGTTTCAAAAGGTATTGTGCCCCTTTGCCACTCACCCCATGATGCTGTGTTGGGTGAGGCTGTGAGAGCTTTGGAATTCAAAAAGGAGCCAGGAGGCTTTGATGCAAGGAAACTTTATTGTTGCAAAAGAACAAAAAGGCAAGGGAGAGAACTTGAAGGGATACAGTGTGAGCGGAAAGTAAGGGTGACCATCAGCTGAGGTGCTTTGCTTGCAGGAGGTGTTGCCAGAGGCCAGAGCTGGTGGTGTCAGGAGTGGAGCCGAGGGCCCTTAGCAGATGTAGCCGCCCCTTCTGCCATAGCAGCCCAGGCCTCCCAGGCCGTAGCCAAGGCCAAAGCCAAATCCGCCAGAGATGGGCTGTCCCTGCACATTGAGCTCAGTGCCCAGAGCAGCGGAGGAGGTGGATCCAACGGCGGTGTTCTGGGGGAAGGAGGTCATGATGGGTCCTGGCAGGGTGACCAGCACAGGGGAAGGGTTGATGATGACGTGGGAATCCTGGCATTGCAGGGCACAGGGCTCGTTGCAGCTGTTGGCCAGCGGGGTGGGTCCGCAGGGACGGCAGATGTTGTTGCAGGCCATGGGTGTGGTGTGGAGGGTGCCTGGAAGAGAGAGAGGTGAGGCAGGGATGTAGGGGTGTGAGGGGTGGTGAGGCAGGACAGCAAGGGAGAGTGGATGCTGTTTTTGGGCTTTGGGGAGGCATGAGGGCTGCAGAGGCCGGTGCTGAGCATGCTGCTAGAGGAACCATGGGTGAGGGAGCAGGAGGGTCTGGGGCTTGAGTCTCACCTGGTTGTCAGCAGGAGCAGGAGGTGAAGGCGTGAGGAGAAGTGTGTGAGGGAGAGAGGCTCTGGGCTGGCTTTTATGCTGGTCCTGGATGGGTGGGGTAACCCTGCCCTTGACCCTGGGGTATTTTGGAGCCTTCAGATCTTGGCTGACCCAGCCTGGTGAGTCTGGTTGGGGCGTGTTTTCCTTCCCACTGCTCTGCAATGTCATTTCCTAATCTTGAGTCTGTGTCCATCTTTCTTGGGCGGCCACTTTAATGTGTGAGTTTCAGAGATCAAAGTTTGCTGCTGCTGGTGTTTTTCAGGAAAGGCTGAAGTCATGACCAAAGCTTTGGACAGTGGGTGTCATCAGGGAGGTCACCGTCTGTGCTGTGCTTTGTTGGTGTCTTGTGAAGAGCTGCGTCATTCCCCTGATGGCCCCATCAGGCTGGTCTGGCCTTTGCAGCTCTTTTCAGAGTGAGTGGTGTCCCCCTCTATTACGTTACCTCCCTCTCTACCTTCTTTTCAACTTCCTGAACCTGTCCATATGCCATGATTTATCCACTGGAACCAGGCCAGCTATCCCATTTAGGTGTTTAGAGATTCCTCCCTTGCCCTCCAAATCTTATGTTGGTTCATCATAGCTGGTGAAAGATAAGAAGAACAAGACAGATGGGGAGCTGTTGAAGGAACTGGAGATGTTGAGTTCTGAGAAAAAGAGACAACCTCAATACTTTCTAGAGGCACCTGAATGGAAATCATAACATTAGTTTTGCCCGTTGCAGTTGTGCAGGTGATGGGGAGGTGGAGAGTGTTTTCCTTCCAGAAGCTGTAGAACTCCATGTCAGACCCTTGAGTCCGCTTCCATCTGACCTAGGCGGCTGCTTTTAAGTGAGTGTTGATGTTTGGGAAGATTTGCTTGGAATGTGTGTGTCAGGGAAACCAGAACCAAGAGTCAGGAAAACCAGAACCAAGAGTATTTAGGAATAATATGGGTGTCATCAGGGAGGTCATTTTGTGGGACCTGTGTGGTTTGGTTTGTGGGTGTGTTGTGAAGAGGGGTCCTCTTCACCCTGCCAGGCTGCTCTGGGCTTTGCAGCTGTGCTGGGCATTAGCACCTTCCCCTTGCAGTGCATTTACTCCCTCTCACTTTGCTAATGGCTTTTCCAGGGACCTTGTTCCTGCAGACAAGGATGGGACAATTTTGTGATTCTGTAAAGCACAGCCAAGAGCAGGTCAGACAAGAAGTTAATGAGTAGACATTAGCATTAGTTTTTGGGGGCAAAATCAAAAATTAGTGACCTTTGTGTCACCTACAGAGAAGAACAGCGAACTGGGGATTATAAGAGAGGCATGGCTGGTGTTAACCTCCATTTTTCACGTAGGGATATTTACTGTGCCTCCTACAGCATCATTCTAGGCTATCCAAGAATGGACAGGTTGTGCAAATGGTCAATGAATTGGACTGCTAGATTTTTATCACATATAATATTCTGGGCAAGATCCGAAGTCCAGGTGAAGTCAAGTCACAAGAGAAGTCGTTCAAGAGTTGTGTCCATGGAGCCAACACCGTTCAACATCCTCAACATTTAGGTGGGTTGGTGTGGGCACTGCTGGGCTCCCCAGCAGAAGAACCCCATGGACATACTGAAGCAAAAGCAGTGCAAGGCCACCAAGATAATATAAGGGCACTTTGACATGGGATTGCGATACCTGGGGCTCCCAGGAGACAAAGTTGGACAGGGGTGTGTCATCGATGTGTGCAAATTCCTGATGGCATGGAATGAAGTCGAGGGAGCCTGGCTGATCTCAGCAGTGCTGCCGTAAAGGAAAAGAGAGCAAGGGCAGAAATGAAAAGAGATTGAATTTCCTTGCCAAAGAAAGAAATAACTTGTCATTGTGAGGGCAGTCAGAGAAGAGAAGAGGTGTTGGAGACTCTGTCATCCACAATCCAAAACTGAACTGTCCATAGTTCTGGAAATGCTGCTCTTGCTTGGGCAGGAGGGTTCCCCAGGATTCCTGCCAAGTGGTGAGTGTTTGAGAGTCCAGCTGGGAAGAGAATTTGTCAAGAATGTTCCAGTATGGAGCGTCTTTGCCAGAGCCATGCACAGGAGAGCATTGATTTGTCAAAACCTTTGGTGTTATCAGATGATTGGGTTGTATCTCGTGTTCTGAAATTCATCCCCCTCCCCCTTACGTCCCTTGCCAGTCTTAGTTGGTACAGGTGGTGACATCTTTGCTAAGAAAGATGTTTTGTCCCTTTTGCATCTACCCAAATGGCCTGATCACTTGTGGCACTGTGCTGAGTAAGGAGGTGAGACCACTGGGATTCAAACAAAACAGGAGGCATCTCAGGCTTTGATGCAACAGAACTTTATTGAGGGAATAAAATTGAAGAGAAAGGAGAAAGAGATTGAAGAGAGCGGGTTGGCTGAGTAGGTAGGGCAAACATCAGCTGAGGTGCTTTGGTTGCAGGAGGTGTTGCCAGAGGCCAGAGCTGGAGGTGTCAGGCGTGGTGCTGAGGGCCCTTAGCAGATGTAGCCGCCCCTTCTGCCATAGCAGCCCAGGCCTCCCAGGCCGTAACCAAGGCCAAAGCCAAAGCCCCCGGAGATGGGCTGTCCCTGCACATTGAGCTCAGTGCCCAGAGCAGCGGAGGAGGTGGATCCGACGGCGGTGTTCTGGGGGAAGGAGGTCATGATGGGTCCTGGCAGGGTGATCAGCACAGGGGAAGGGTCGATGATGACGCGGGAATCCTGGCATTGCAGGGCACAGGGCTCGTTGCAGCTGTTGGCCAGCGGGGTGGGTCCGCAGGGTTGGCAGCGGTTGTTGCAGGCCATGGGTGTGGTGTGGAGGGTGCCTGGAAGAGAAGGGGATGAGGCAGGGCAGGGGAATGGGGGAGTGCAAGGTGTGGTGTGTCAGGAGGGCAAGGGAGTATGTGGAGGCTGTTGTGGGGCTGTGGGGAGGCGTGAGGACTGCTGAGGCTTGGGGAAAGCCTGCTGGAAGAGCAGGGCCGTGGGGTAGGAGGGAGGGTCAGGACTTGAGTCTCACCTGGTTTTCAGCAGGAGCAGAAGGCGTCAGGAGAAGTGTGTGAGGGAGAGAGGCTCTGGGCTGGCTTTTATGCTGGTCCTGGAGGGGCAGGACAGCCTTGTCCCATGGCCTTGGGTCATTTTGCAGGCAGCAGCTCTTGGCTGGCCCGGCCTGGTGATTCATGAGGTGGGGAATGTTTTCCATCCCCCTACTCTGCAGTGTCATGTCATGCTCTGGAGTCTGTGTCCATCTGACCTTGGCGGCAGCTTTAAAGTGGCAGTTTTTATTTCAGGAGGATTTGTGTTTCAGATGTGTGTCCAAGAATGAAGAATAGACAACAACAGCTTAGTGGTGTCATCAGAGTCCTCAGACTATTGCTTTTGTGTGGTTCGGTTTGTAGGTCTGCTGTGCAAAGGGGCCCCATTCAATTACAGCCCTGTCAGGATGGTCTGGTCTTTGCAGCTTTGCCATGAGTGAGGAGCTGCCCCTTCCATCACAGTCATTCTTCCTCACACCACCACCAGGTCACCAGACCTGTCTTTCAGACTTGCCTTTCTCCTTGGTTCTGCTGCAGCTTTGCCACCCTGGTGTTACAATGGTTCTTCTGTGGTGGGACACACCCTAGGAACAGCTGCTGAGGGATCTGGAGAACAAGATTTTGAGTAGTTTTTTTAGGAACTGCAGATTTTTACATGCAGAAAAGGCAGCCAAAGGAGAAATCATTTCCTTTCCTCAGCTGTCTGAAAGGAGATTTTTTTGTAAGGCTGTTGTTGCTCTTTCCTCCCTTTTAGCAAGTCATGGGACAAGTGGAAATGGTATCAAATCTTGAGCTGACAAAAGTCGTGGGCAGCCTTGTTGTGCAGTCTTCCCTTGAGCAGGCTGGGTTGAACCTGCTCTATGACCTCCTACACAAACAGAGAGTGATGCGACAGGGAGAAATGTCTTCCCACTGCCAGAGGGTAGAGTTAGATGGGATATTGTGAAGAAATTCTTCCCCATGTGGGCACAGGTTGCTGAGAGAAGCTGTGACTGCCCCAACCCTGGTAATGATCAAGGCCAGGTTGGCCAGGGCTTCAAGCAACCTGGGATAGTGGAAGGTGTCTTTGTCCACTGCAGGGGTTTGGACAAGAGAATCTCCAAGGTCCTTTCCAAGCACAACCATTCTACAATGACTCTCTGGTCACCTCCAAGAGGTTTCTTGAGCACAAATTATTCCCTTTGCTGTGATTCTGCTTCCTGGGATGGGCACAGTGTCCTGCTGAGGGAGAAAGTTCCTCACCAGGGAGCAAAATTCAATCCCTCCTAATCCAATGAGGATGGTCAGTGACAGACTTGTGTGTGGCACTGAATTGATCCACCTAAGGGCTCTGAGGGAGCTGGTGGAAGTGCTCCCAAGCCACTTGCTATCTTTTGCCAGCACTCCTGGCTAACTGGAAAGATCCCAGTTGATGTAGGCTTGAAAATGGGACTCTTCCCTAGAAGAAGGGCCAGAAGAAGGGTCTGGGAAACTCCAGGCCTGTCAGTCTGAGCCTGGTGCTGCAGAAGCTGCTGGAGCAGATCATCTTGAGAATATTTAATGGCCCCTGCAGGGCCACCAGGTGATCAGGCCCAGGAAGCCTGGCTTTAGCAAAGTCAGGTCTTGCTTGACCAACCTCATCACCTGAGGTGTCAATGTGACCACTTTAGTAAGTGAAGAAAAGATTATTTTGGATGGGGATGATTTTTATTTGGAATTTAGTAAAGACTTAATTCTCCAGGCTTGGGAAGGAGTGACTAGGAAGGTGCCTGTGGGAAAAGGATCTGGGGGTGCTGGTTGACAGTAGCTGAACGTGATCCAATGTGTTCCCAGGTGGCCACGAAAACCAGTAGCGTCCTGGCTTATATTACCTATAGTGGGGCCAGCAGGACCACCACAGTGACTGTCCCACTGCATTGGGTACTGGCGAGGCCACACCCTGAATCTGAGTTCAGTTTTAGGCCCCTCACAACAAGAAAGACATTGAGGTGCTTGAGGATGTCCAAAGAAGAACAAGAATGTTGATGAAGAATCTACAGAACCATTTCTGTGAGGGGCAGCTGAGGGAAGGGTGGTTGCTTTGCCTGGGGATCAGGTTAGCTTGAACTAATGGATTTCCCCAGGTTCCTTGTGCACTCCTGGATTCCAGTGCTGGGATGTTCAGAGAGTCCTGGTGGGGAAGAGTTGGACAAATCATTGCTGCCATCAGGAGATTGTGTTGGAGGTGTGGGCACAAGTGCATCGGTGTGGGCACAAGTGCATCAGTGTGTCCAAGGCTTTGGGAAAAGGAAAGGCCTGTGCTGCATTCTGGAAGCCCAGTGGATGGTTCTGCCCTTGACAGACATGCCAGGAGAGGTCTTGTGGCTCCTTTTCCACACACACCGATGGGCTCTTGATCCATGACTTTGAGCTAGGTGAAGTTGCAAGAGCCATGGTAGAACAAAGGAGAAGGAGACGTCTGAGGCTATATTCCTGGAAAAGTTTATTGAGGCAAAAGAATTACAAGGCAGGAGAAAGAAGTGGGAAGGGAGGTGGTGTGAGGTGCAATAAGGGTGACCATCAGCTGAGATGCTTTGCTTGCAGGAGCTGTTGCCACAGCACCAAGGTGGTGGTGTCAGGAGTGGTGCTGAGGGCCCTTAGCAGATGTAGCCACCCCTCCTGCCATAGCAGCCCAGGCCTCCCAGGCCATAACCAAATCCACGGCCATAGCCAAGGCCAAAGCCAAATCCGCCAGAGATGGGCTGTCCCTGGGTATTGAGCTCAGTGCCCAGAGCAGCAGAGGAGGTGGATCCGACAGCGGTGTTCTGGGGGAAGGAGGTCATGATGGGTCCTGGCAGGGTGACCAGCACAGGGGAAGGGTTGATGATGACGTGGGAATCCTGGCATTGCAGGGCACAGGGCTCGTTGCAGCTGTTGGCCAGCGGGGTGGGTCCGCAGGGACGGCAGATGCTGTTGCAGGCCATGGGTGTGGTGTGGAGCGTCCCTGGAAGAGAGTGGGGTGAGGCAGGGCAGAGGTGTGGGGGTGTGGAGGGGCAGCAATGCAGGATGGGGAGGGAGTGTGGAGGCTGTTGTGGAGCTGTGGGGTGGCATGAGGGCTGCTGAGGCTGGGGCTGAGCATGCTGGAAGAGAAGGGCCAGGGGTGCAGGAGCAGGCGGGTCAGGGGCTTGAGACTCACCTGGTTGTCGGCAGGAGCAGGAGGAGAAGGCGTGAGGAGAAGTGTGTGAGGCAGAGAGGCTCTGGGCTGGCTTTTATTCTGGTGCTGGAGAGGCAGGACAGCCTTGTCCCATGGCCTTGGGGCATTTCGCAGGCATTTTGTAGCTTTTGCCTGGCCCAGCCTGGTGAGTGATGAGGTTGGGAATGTTTTCCTTTATGCAATTTTGCAACTCCATGTCCTGCTCTTGATGCTGTGCTCATCTGAACTTGGCGGCAGCTTTAGAGTGGGAGTTGGTGTTTGGGAGGATGTGGTTGTTCAGCCTATGTCAGGGAGGGCTGAATAAACAACCTGAGCCCAGGAGAGGCGTGATGTCATCAGTGAGGTCATTTTATGGCACTCGTGTTCTGTGGTTTGTGGGTGTCTTGTGAACACTGGACTCATCCCTTTGTGTCTTGAATGAGATCAAGAGAGAGAAACTGGAAAACCAGGTCCTGGTCAGGATGGATTTGCTTCATTTTTATGGTCCATTTGGATTTCAGAAAATTCCATGACAGCAAATTCTTTCATTTTAAGTGTGTATCTCAACATCATTAAGAAATCAAAGAAACTCACCAGTCAACAGTGTCTGATCCTTTTTTTATCATGGCTGGTCTGTGACTCCAGTTCTGTTATTCTTCATTTAAGCTGTAAGGTTTCATATCTTACATCCCTTAAGTCTTAATACTGTGTTCCTGTTAGCAAAAACCAATAATTACTGCCTGATGGTCAGCGTCCTACTCTTTCCTTCTTTGTTGTGGTCTGGGCATTTCTTCATTAAATTCTATCACTCCATGTCATTCTCTTGAGGCCTTGTCCATCTAACCTTGACAGCAGCTTTTAATCGCAAGTTGGTATTTGAGACGGTTTGCATGGAAGATGGGTGTTAGGCTGGGCTCAATAAACAGCCAGAATTTAAGAGAAGTGTGGTGTCATCAGTGAAATGACCCCATGACACTCTTGTGCTGTGGTTTGTGGATGTGCTGTGGTGAGGCGCCCCTCCCAGCCCTGTCTCACTGCTCTGGGATTTGCAGATATGCTGAAGGTGTTGCCCCTTCCCTCACATTTCATTGCCCCCACCTTGATCCCACCTGACTAAGCCTGACACTAGACCTGACTTTTCCTGTTCACTCTACTCTGTGGACATCTTGCTGCCCCTCTTGCTTCTAAGCTTTTGCTAACCGGGGTAATTAGGTTTCAGCTTGGGCCGAGTGCAAAGGGCTCAGGCCACTTGTGGTTGTCAGAAAGAGGATTGGGAAGTCACCCAGGGTTGTTGCAGGTGAGCATTTCAAGATCTTTGACAACCAGGCAAGTCCAGGTTGTGTAGGTGCCCAGCATGGATGTCTGAGAAAGGTCTGAAGGGATGGACCCAGAGGTTTGTGGTCAGTGCTTGAAGTCCAGATGGCAGCAAGTCCCCAGTGCTGTAGCCCAGGATTTGGATCCATTGACACAGCCCTGAAAATCTGGTGTTGAAGCTCAGCAAGAGCATCTGCCAAGGGCTGTTTGTTGGGAGGAGTCATCCCAGGTAAGAAGGAATGTATGAGTATCAAATGTAAGAATAGTTTTCTTCTGAGAAATTGCCCTTGTGGTTCTGGGTAAGAATAAGTGAAGCAGGAGGTGTCCCTGTATCATTGTGGGAAAAGGGACCCCAAGTCTTCGGGTCAGGATTGGGAAGTGTTATGATGAAGCAGAGGGAAGTGGCTCTTGCTGTCTCCTCAGCAGTGGTGACGTCCTGTGTGAGGTGTCCTGAGCAGTTCTGGGCTTCCCACATGTAAATGAAGTAGATTTAGTGAATTGACACCAGTTCAGGGCCAAAAGGATTTTAAAGGGCCTGGAGGATCTTTCCCAGAGGAGAGGCTGTGAGAGATGGGACTCCCAGGGAACAAGGCTGGAGACGGGGTGTCATCCGTGTGTGCACAAATTCCTGATTGCAGAGAATGAAGTTGAGGGAGCCGGGCTGTTCTCAGCAATGCACATGTGCAGGACAAGAGGGCAAGGGCAAAGTGAAAGCAGATGGAATTCCCTGGGCAAGGCAGAAAAGCCTTTTTCAGTATGAGGTTTGTCCCAGAGTAAAAGCAGTGCTCAAATAGCTGTTCTGGGAGAGCCAGCTCTGAACTGTCCATGGTCCTGGAAATCAGACTCGTGCTGACTATGATCGAGCAGAAGAGAATCAAGCAATTGCACTCCAAAATTCCTGCCTAATTGGATGATGTTGCTCCTATTTTGTTCCTATTTTTTTTTTTTTTTGGGGGGGGGGTTCTGCTGGGAAGAGTTTGTCAAGTGTGTACTGGCCCAGAGAGACCTGAAGAGAGCCCTGAGCAAGTGAGATTTGTTGTGTCAAAGCCTTTGTTGTAGTAGGTGATGGGTTTGTGCCTCCGCTCAATCCCTGGTCCCATACCAGTCTTGATTGTTCCTGATGGTGATGTATTTTCTAAGAAAGGTTTGAGACCTTTTTCCATTCAGTCCAATAGTCTGTTTATTCCTGTGTTGGGTAAGGAGGTGAGACCATTGGAAATCAGAGAGATAAGGAGACATGCCAGGCTTTGATGCAGGTAATCTTTACTAAGGCAAAAAAAGAAAAAAAAAAAAAAAAGAAGAGAGAGGACAAAGTATTTGAAAGGATCTGGTCTGAGGTAGAAGTAGAACAACCATCAGCCAAGATGCTTTGCTTGCAGGAGCTGTTGCCACGGCACCAAGGTGGTTGGTGTCAGGGGTGGTGCCAAGCGTCCTTAGCAGATGTAGCCACCCCTTCTGCCATAGCAGCCCAAGCCGCCAAACCCATAGCCAAATCCACGGCCATAGCCAAGGCCAAAGCCAAAGCCCCCGGAGATGGGCTGTCCCTGGGCATTGAGCTCAGTGCCCAGAGCAGCGGAGGAGGTGGATCCGACGGCGGTGTTCTGGGGGAAGGAGGTCATGATGGGTCCTGGCAGGGTGACCAGCACAGGGGAAGGGTTGATGATGACGCTGGAGTTCTGGCATTGCAGGGCACAGGGCTCGTTGCAGCTGTTGGCCAGCGGGGTGGGTCCGCAGGGACTGCAGATGTTGTTGCAGGCCATGGGTGTGGTGTGGAGGGTGCCTGAAAGAGAGAGAGGTGAGGCAGGGGCGTAGGCATGTGAGGGGTGGTGAGGCAGGATGTCAAGGGAGAGTGGATGCTGTTTTTGGGCTTTGGGGAGGCATGAGGGCTGCTGAGGCCGGTGCTGAGCATGCTGTAAGAGGGACAACAGGTGCAGGAGCAGGAGGGTCAAGGGTTTGAGGCTCACCTGGTTGTCAGCAGGAGCAGGAGGAGAAGGCGTGAGGAGAAGTGTGTGAGGGAGAGAGGCTCTGGGCTGGCTTTTATGCTGGTCCTGGAGGGGTGGGACAGTCTTGCCCCATGGCCTTGGGGCATTTTTGAGGCAGCAGTTCTTGGCTGGCCCAGCCTGCTGAGTCATGAGGTGCAGTGTTTTTCTTCCCACAACTCTGCAATTCCATGTCCAGCTCTTGAGTCTGTGTCCACCTGACCTTGGCGTCAGCTTTCAAGCAGGAAATGGTATTTGGGAATATTTATTTATTAAATGTTTGTAAGGGAAGACTGAATAAGCAACCATCGCCCTGGAGAACTGCAATGTCATCAGTGAGGTCATTTTGTGGCATTTGTGTGCTGTGCTTTGTCAGTTCCTTCTGAAAACTGGGACTCTGTTTTGTGCCACTGGATGTCCATCAGTCATTGTGTTGCACCCAGGAATGCTGAGGGAGCTGCTGATGTCCTGGGAAGGTCACTGTGTTATAGCATGGAGAGGTTACAGTGCCTGGGACTGCCTTATGAATTAAACAGAGCTTGTGGCATTCTGTCTTGAAGGCAATGAAAAGAGAGCATCTGGAAAAGGAGAGGCTATTCAGGCTAAGCTTGTTCCAATGTTACAGCCCTTTTGAAATCCTCAACTGTACATGATAACGTACTCTGTCATTTAAATTGTACTCCTTGACTTCATTAAGAAACCCATTAAACAAACAAGAAACGGGTGCCCAGGCAGGTCGGTGACATCAGTTGTCTTATTCCACATTAAGGTCATAAGGTTTCATAACTTGTGTTCTTTAAGGCTTAACATTGTGCTCCTGTGAGCAAAACCCAATAATTACTAGTTCTGGTCAGCAACATCATCTTTCTTTTCCTGTCATGGTGCAGGTGTTTGTTTTTGGAATTCTGTTATTCCATGTCCTTCTCTTGAGTCTGTGTCCATCTGACCTTGGCAGGAGCTTTTAACTGTGATTATTAGGGGTTAAAGACTGGTGTTAATGGTTCATGTTAGCGTGAGGTGAAGACATTACCAAAGCTTGGGAGAGGTGGGTTGTCATCACTGATGTCAGCCTGTGATACTGGTGTGCTGTGGTTTTTGTGTGTGTTGTGAAGAGGGGCCCCATTCCCTGCTAGCCATGTCAGGCTGGTCTGGGCTTTGCAGGTGTTCTGGGGGTGAGGGGCTGCTCCTTCCAGTGCATTCCTGTCTGCCTTGGCTCCATCTCTGCTGCCCAGTCTATATGCCAGGCCTTTCTTGATGGAGGTGGGAAAGCAGTTCCTGAGATTTATGAAGGTCACCCAAGCTCCCCAAAGTCCCGTGCTGGTTGATCCATAGCAGTCGTCTCAGGTGGACCCAGCGCGGTCACACTGTGGGGTCACAGTGCCAGGTTCTGACTGACACATGGAAAGGAAAACAGTTGAAGGATAAGGAGAACAAGACAGGTGAGGAGAAGTTGAAGGAAGCAGGGATGTTCAATTTTCAGAAGAAGAGGATTGACCTTACTGCTCTCTGAAATTGTGCGAATGGAAATTTTTTTACACCATTATTTTCTCCCTTTTGCCAAGCTGTGGAGAAAAGGGAACGAACTTTAGTTTTCCCTAGTGGAAGTTTAGTTTCCTATTAGAGAAATTTAATTCACGAAAACACAGGACAACCAACTGTCATGGTTTGACGCTGGCCCAATGCCAGTGCCCCCATGAAAACCCATCTTCCCTGGTGTCTGCTGTGAGATGTGATCAGAGACAGAGCAAAGCAGGCCTCCACTTGCAACAAAAGAAAAAAACTTTATTATTACACAATTACAATAAAATTAACACACAGAGCAGAATGGAAAACCTTTTAAAACATTTCTCCTCCCCCCACTCAATTCTTACAGAATATTACAGAACCTTAGATCTTAATCCAGTCCATCACCCTTCAGATAATCAACTCAGTCCATCTCCACCCTTCAGATAATCACTTCTCATTTCATTAAGGAGAGAAGGAGCCCTCCTTGTGCCACCACAGGTAAATCCCCGTCACTCAGCAACTACACGTCGTGACTTCTTCCTTCCATGTTCAGTGCTCTCACCACTGCACATGGACCAGAGCTGCTCTTAGGGTTTCCCCTTTCAAGGACGCCTTGCCCAGTTCCAGAAGAGAACGACAGTCTCTCTCACCTCATTTTGGGACACCAGTCCCCCCCAATATTTCACCCCCTGGGGCCGAGGGGTCTCACCATCTCTTCATCACCTGTCGTCTCCGCACACATCACTCCTTTGGCGCAGCCTCCCCCTAAAATGCAGTCTCTTTATTACAGGAAAGATTCTGCTCATGGCTATACAAGAAAGAGTCCAGCCAAAAGCCACTCTATCATCTCCTCCACCTAGGATTTCCTCAGCTTCTCTCCGTCGTTCTTCACTTGCACCGCTCTCTCACCTTTTATATTTCCTCTCATCCGTCTCTCTCTCCTTCAACTCCCGGAGGATCAGCATTTGCCAGGTTTCCACCTTCCGCAGAAGGGTTAAAATCACAGTCTCTGCTCAGCTTGAACTCCCACACTCTCAGCACTCTTCACTGGGCACGGTTCCCATTGCCCCCCCCCACTTCTCTTCCTCGGCCAGGCCGGTGCTATCAAGTTCAAGATAGCACTGGCACTTCTCTTTCACTCTCTCTCTCCCGAGGAGGGGGGGCTGCCCACTGCTTCTCTGAGTTCCTCCACCCCTCCGTCTCTGTGGGGAACTCACTCTTATCCAAGCCATCGCCTCCTGTCTTCGGCCCATGGCTCCGGCCTACCTCCCCCGGCCGCGTGGCCCTCCCCTCCCCCACCCAGCCCGAAGCTGGGCAGGGGAGGTCTGAACTCTTCCATCCACCGGAACCAAGAGAGCTAAGATCCTGTGAGTTCTCGCTTTTAACCCCTGTGTTCTCAGAGGCGGATCCATATCCTCAATGGTCAAACCAGGTGCCAATATCCACATCTGGGCACCTATTGGTTTGACTACTATCACCTCCCAAAAACTCATTTCCTCTCAAACCACGACACCAACATACTGAAAGGGCTGGAGAATCTGTCATAGAGGAGAGGCTGGGAGAGCTTGGACTCCCAGGGGACAAGGATGGACAGCGGGGTGTCATCAATGTATGAAAATCCCAGATGGCAGGGAATGAAGTTGAGGGAGTCCATTTATTCACAGTAGTGCAACCATGCAGGAAAAGAGGGCAAGGACACAAGTGAAAAGAGATGGAATTCCATGGGCAAAGAAGGGAAGAATTTTTCAATGTGAGGGTGGAGAGACAGCAGAAGACATGGTGGAGTCTCTGTCCTGGGAAGAGCCAAACCTGAACTGTCCATGGTTCTGGAAATCCTGCACTTTTTAGTCTTTGTTGAGCAGAGGAGAATTAAGCACTTGCATCCCAGAGTTGCTGCCTGAGTGGATGATTTTGTGACTCTGCTGAGAGGGTTCAAGAGTTCTGCTGGGAAGAGAGTTTGTCAAGTGTGTGTTGGCATGAAGACACTCTACCAGAGCTGTGCTCAAGGGACCATCAATGTGTCAAAAGACTGGTGTAGTGGGTGATGGGCTTGTGCCAGGTTCTGGAAGATCCTCCCAATCACTTGTTTCCTGTGCCAGTCTTGGTTGTTAATGGTGGTGGCATTTTTACTAAGAAATGTGTTGTGCCCCTTTTCCATCTACCCAAATGGCCTGTCTGACACTGCGTGAGGTGATGATCTGAGACCACTGGAATTTACAAAGATGAGGAGACATGTCAGTCTCTGATGCAGGAAAACTTTATTGAGGCAAAAGAATTAAAAGGCAGGAGAAAGAAGCAGAAGTGATCCAGTGTGAAGCACAAGTAGGAAGATCATCAGCCAAGGTGCTTTGCTTGCAGGTGCTGTTGCCAGAACTCCAAGGTGGTGCTTTTAGCAGTTGTAGCCACCCCGTCTGCCATAGCATCCAAGCCCATAGCCAAATCCACGGCCATAGCCAAGGCCAAAGCCGAATCCCCCAGAGATGGGCTGTCCCTGCACATTGAGCTCAGTGCCCAGAGCAGCGGAGGAGGTGGATCCGACGGCGGTGTTCTGGGGGAAGGAGGTCATGATGGGTCCTGGCAGGGTGACCAGCACAGGGGAAGGGTTGATGATGACGCGGGAATCCTGGCATTGCAGGGCACAGGGCTCGTTGCAGCTGTTGGCCAGCGGGGTGGGTCCGCAGGGACGGCAGATGTTGTTGCAGGCCATGGGTGTGGTGTGGAGGGTGCCTGGAAGAGAGAGGGGTGAGGCAGGACAGAGGCATGGGGGTGTGAGGGGTGATGAAATGTGGAGGGTGTTGTGGGGCTGTGGGGAGGCATGTTTGCTGCTGAGGCTGGGGTTGAGCATGCTGGAAGAGAGGCATGAGAGGCGCAGGAGCGGGAGGGTCGGGGGCTTGAGTCTCACCTGGTTGTCGGCAGGAGCAGGAGGAGAAGGCTTCAGGAGAAGTGTGTGAAGGAGAGAGGCTCTGGGCTGGCTTTTATGCAGGTCCTGGAGGGGCGGGACAGCCTTGTCCCATCGCCTTGGGGCATTTTGCAGGTAGCAGGTTCTGCTAGGCCCAGGCTGGCAAGTCATGATATGGTATTCTGTAGAGTATTCGTCCCCACAGCTCTGCCGTGTCATGTCTTGCTGTAAGGAGACCATGTCCATCTGACCTTGGCGGCATCTTTAAAGTGACAGTTGGTATTTGGGAGCATTGGTGTGGAAAATGTGTGTCAGAGAAACCATAATGTGTAAAAAAACCCTAGGAAAAATATGGTTATCATCAGTGAGGTAATTTTGTGGCAGTTGTGTGGTTTAGTTTTGGGTGTGTTGTGAAGCGGTGCCCCATTCCCTCCCAGCTTTTTCCCGCTGGTGTGGCCTTTGCAACTCTACTGAGCATGAGGAGCTGCCCCTTCCATCGCGGTCATTCCTCCTTTAAAGTGCGAGTATTTGAAACCAAAGTCTGGTGTTGATGGTGCATGTCAAATGGGACTGAAGATAGGAGCAATATTTTGTAGAGTTGGGGTGCATCACTGAGGTGAGCCTGTAGAACTCATGATTTTGGGTTTGTGGGCGTGTTGTGAAGAGGGGCCCAAAACTATCCCAGGTCGGTCAGGCAGGTGTGGGCTTTGCTTCTGTGCCAAGTGTGAGTGCCTGGACTCTCCTGTTCCACCTGGGTAGTTGGAGAGTTGCCCCCTCAGTGAGCTGGCAGATGATGGAATGGCTGAGGCACCACTTGATTGCGCCACCAGTCAAAGAAATCTGGAGACTGTTGGTAAAAGGAACTTCCTGCATTTCAAGAGTGGGAAATGAGAAGTTCTGCATCTGGGCAGGAATTACACTTGGCCCTGTGTCATGCTGTGGGCTGAGAATCTGGAAAGCAACTTTGCTGAGCAGGACCCTGCAGTGCTGGTGAAGAACAAAGAGGCCACAAGATCCCAATGAAGCTTTAGCTGAAAAGTCATCATCAGTGTCCAAGAGAGATTTCAGACAATTCTTGCCATGAAGTGGGGAGAGGTGGCCCATCCTCTCTTTAGAGCTCTAACGGGGCCCCATGTGGTGTGGTTTGGGCAGTTCTGGATTCCCCAGTGGAAGATGCCCATGGACTTTGAAACAAAACCAGTTAGTGGCCAACAAGATTTTGAAGGGGCAGGGAGATCTTTCACAGATGAGACTCAGAGAGCTGTGACTCCCAGGAGACAAGGATGGAGAGAGGATGTCATCAGTGAGTGCAAATCCCTGATGGTAGGGAATGAAGATGAGGGATCACAGCTGTCCTCAGCAGCGCATATGTGAAGGATAATAGGGCAACAACACAAGTGAAAACAAATGTAATTCCATGGGCAAGGAAGAGAAGCATGTTTTGGTGTGAGGGTGGTCACAGAATGGAAAAGGTGTTGGGAGTCTGTCCTGGGAGATCCAGAACTGGAACTGCGCATGGTCCTGGAGTTCCTGCTCTTGTTGGTCTGACTTGAGCAGAAGGGAACAAAGATGTTGCTCTCCAGTGTTCCTCCCAAAATGTATGATTTTGTGACTGTTTACTGGGAGGGTTTGAGGATCCAGCTGGGGAAGAGAGTTTGTCAAGTGTCTACTGGCAGGCAGTAGCTTTTGCAGATCCATGAGCAGGAGAGCATTGGTGTTTCAAAGCCTTTGGTGTAGCAGGTGATGGGCTTGTGACACATTCTGGAAGGTCACGCTTCAACCCTGCTTCCTGTGCAATTCTTATGATTAGTGGTGGGAATGCATGTCCTAAGAAAGGTGTTCCAGCCCTTTTCCCCCTATGCCAACAGCCTGTTATGGCCTTGCACTGTGCTGGGTGAGGATATGAGATAATTTGAAATCAAAAAGAAGAGGAGACTTCTCAGGCTTTGATGCAGGAAAACTTTATTGAGGGAAAAGACCAAAGACAGAGGAGAAAAAGATGGAAGGCATCTGGTGAAAGTTGCAAGTAGGGCGACCATCAGCCGAGGTGCTTTGCTTGCAGGAGCTGCTGACAGAGCCCCGGGGTGGTGCATCAGTCCTTAGCAGTTGTAGCCATAGCCCCTTCTGCCATAGCAGCCCAGGCCTCCAAACCCATAGCCACAGCCCAGCCCGTAGCCAAATCCACGCCCATAGCCAAGGCCAAAGCCAAATCCGCCAGAGATGGGCTGTCCCTGCACATTGAGCTCAGTGCCCACGGCAGCGGAGGAGGTGGATCCGACGGCGGTGTTCTGGGGGAAGGAGGTCATGATGGGTCCTGGCAGGGTGATCAGGACAGGAGAAGGGTCAATGATGACGCGGGAATCCTGGCATTGCAGGGCACAGGGCTCGTTGCAGCTGTTGGCCAGCGGGGTGGGTCCGCAGGGACGGCAGAGGCTGTTGCAGGCCATGGGTGTGGTGTGGAGGGTGCCTGGAAGAGAGAGGGGTGAGGCAGGGCAGGGGTGAGGGGCATGCAAGGGGTGATGATGCAGGTGGATGAGGTGGTGGGGAGGCTGTTGTGTGGCTGTGGGGAGGTGTGAGGGCTGCTGAGGCTGGTGCTGAGCATGCTGCAAGAGGGGCCAGGGGTTCAGGAGCAGGAGGGTCAGGGGCTTGAGTCTCACCTGGTTGTCGGCAGGATCAGGAGGAGAAGGTGTGAGGAGATGTGTGTGAGGGAGAGAGGTGCTGGGCTGGCTTTTATGCTGGTTCTGGAGGGGCGGGACAGCCTTGTCCCATGGCCTTGGGGCATTTTTGAGGCAGTCGCTGTTGCCTTGCCCAGCCTGGTGAGTCATGAGGTGTGGAGTGTTTTCCTTTATGCAATTCTGCAATTCTGTGTCCTTCCCTTGGGGCTGTGTCCATCTGACCTTGGTGGCCACTTAAAGGGAGAGTTGGTATTTGGGCAGATTTGATTGTTCAGTGTGTGTCAGGGAGGAATGAATAAACCAGAACCCCAGAGAACTGCAATGTCATCAAGTAAGGTCATTTTGTGTCTCTGATGTGCTGTGGTTTGTGGGTTCCTTCTGATGACTGGGCCCCTATTCTGTGCCACTGGGTGTCCATGAGTCATTGTGTTGCACGCAGGAATGCTGAGGGAGCTGCTACTGTCCTGGGGAGGTCACTCGGCAAGAGCTTGGAAAGGTCTTCATACCTAGGAGCAGTTTCTGATGGATGAAACAAAGCTCATCCCCTTGTGTCTTCAATGGGATGAAAGGACAGCACCTGGAAAAGGAGAGGCTGTTGAGGCTGAACTTGCTCCATCTTTCAGGTCCATTTGGAATTCTTAAGTTTACATGACAATGTACTCAGACAGTTAAAGTCTATAACTTGAACTCATTCAGAAACAAAAAAAAAAACCAATCAGTAAACCTGGCCTGATTGCTTTTTTCCCCAGTTTGTTCTGTGACATGACTTTACTTATTCCACATTCAAGGCATGAGGTATAACTTGTAAGTCTTTATATTTCACTCCTGCGAGCAAAAACCAATAATTACTAACTGATGCTCAGCAAACTCTTTCTTCCTTTTCTGTCATGATGTGGGTATTTCTTTATGGAATTCTATGATTCCATGTCCTGCTCTTGACCCCTTTTCCTTCTCACCTTGGCAGCTGCTTTTAAGTGTGAGTGGGTATTTGGGAGGGTTTGCTCTGAAGGTTCATGTCAGGGAGGGCAGAGTAAAGAACCAAAGCATTGGAGCGGTGGGGTGTCATCAGTGAGGTCACTGCGTGACATCCATGTGCAATGGTGTGTGGATGTGTTTTGAAGAGGGGCCTCATTCCCTCCCAGCTCTGTCAGGCTGCTCTGGAATTCGCAGTGCTGGAGGTGTTGCCCCTTCCCTCACACTTCATCCCTGCCCAGATTGATCCCACCTGGCTAAGCCTGACACTAAGCCTGACCTTTCCTGTTGACAGTGCTCTGTGGGTGTCTTAGTGCTCCTCTTACTTTTGAGCTTTTGATATCTGGGGTCTTTTGGATTTTTATGTGGGCTGTATGCCAAAACATGAGGCCACTTGTGATTGTCAGAAAGAGGATTGGGGGGCTGCCCAGGATTGTTGGAGGCAAGCATTGCACGATCCTCAAAAACAACCCAGGCAAGTTTAGGTTGTGTCAGTGCCCAGCATGGATGCTTGAGAAAGGTCTGAAGGGCTGGACCCAGAGGCTTGTGGTCAGTGTCCCAAAGTCCAGATGGCAGCAAGCCCCCAGTGCTGTAGGCCAGGAAGTGGATCCATTGGGCTAACACAGAAAACCTGACAGGTGCTGGACATCTGATGGGGTTCTGTCAGGGCAGAATGGGGTTCTGCCAAGGGCTGTTTGTTGGGAGGAGTCATCCCAGGTAAGAAGGAATGCCTTGGTATCAGTCGGAACAATTGTTTTCTTCTATGAAAAAGCCTTTGTTTTGTGGTTGTAGTTGAGAAGAAATGGAGCAAGAGGTGTCCCCGTGTGAGAAAAGGGAACCCAAGTGTCCAGGTTAGGATTGGGAAAAGTGTATCACCAAGCAGGGAGAAGTGAGCTGTCTACTCAGCACTGCTGAGGTCCCACGTGAGGTGATGTGGGCAGTCCTGGGCTCCCCAGCATGAAAATGAAGTAGATTTAGTGAATCCAGTCTAGTTCAGGACAACAAGACTCCAAAGGGTTTGGAGAATCATTCCTAGAGGATAGTCTGAGACAGCTGGGACTCACGTGGATAAGGATGGATGGGGGGGTGTCATGAGTGTGCGCAAATCCCTGATGGCAGGGAATGAAGTGAAGGAGCCCTGCCGTTCACAGCAGTGCTCACATGCAGGGCAAGAGAGCAAGGGCACAAGTGAAAAAAAAATTGAATTCCCTGGGCAAAGAATACAAGAATCTTTCATTGTGAGGGTGGCCACAGAGTGGAAGAGGTGCTGTAGTGTCTGTCATGGGAGAGCGAGCACTGAACTGTCCATGGTGCTGCTAATCCTGCTCTTGCTGGCTCTGCTTGAGCAGGGGAGTTGAAGCACTTGCACTCCAGATTTCCTGCCAGAGTGGTTGATGTAGTTCCTCAGTTTGCTGGAAGGGTTCAAGAGACCTGCTGGTAAGAGAGTTTGTCAAGTGTTCACTGGCATGGAAAGGCTTTACCAGAGCTGTATCCAGAAGAGCATGAATGTGTCCAAGGCTTTGGTGTACCACCTAAGGCGTGTGTGACAGATTCTGGAAGGTCTTCCCTCCTCTGCTACCCATGCCAGACTCTGTTATTGGTTATTTTGAAATATTTGTGAGGGAAGGTGTATTTGGTCTGCTCCATGTACCTCAATGTCCTGTTGAGCTGTGGTATGTGCTTACCAAGGATGTGAAATCATTGGAATTCAAAAAGAATAGGAAGCATTTCAGGCTTTGATGCAGGAAAGCTTTATTGAGGCACAAGAATGAAGAGGCATGAGAAAAAAATGAAAGGGATCCAGGGTAAGATGCAAGTACAACGACCATCAGCCAAGGACATTGGCTTGCAGGAGCTGTTGCCAGAGGCCAGAGCTGGTGGTGTCAGGAGTGGTGCTGAGGGCCCTCAGCAGTTGTAGCCATAGCCCCTTCTGCCATAGCAGCCCAGGCCTCCAAACCCATAACCACAGCCCAGCCCGTAGCCAAATCCACGCCCATAGCCAAAGCCACCAAAGCCACCAAATCCTCCAGAGATGGGCTGTCCCTGCACATTGAGCTCAGTGCCCACGGCAGCGGAGGAGGTGGATCCGACGGCGGTGTTCTGGGGGAAGGAGGTCATGATGGGTCCTGGCAGGGTGATCAGGACAGGAGAAGGGTCGATGATGACGCGGGAATCCTGGCATTGCAGGGCACAGGGCTCGTTGCAGCTGTTGGCCAGCGGGGTGGGTCCGCAGGGACGGCAGATGCTGTTGCAGGCCATGGGTGTGGTGTGGAGGGTGCCTGGAAGAGAGCAGGGTGAGACAGGGCAGGGGTGTGGGGGTGCAAGGAGTGAAGTGTCAGCAGGGTGAGGGAGTGTGGAGGGTGTCATGGGGCTCTGGGGAGGTGTGAGGGCTGCTGAGGCTGGTGCTGAGCATGCTGGAAGAGAGGGGCCAGGGGTGCAGAAGCAGGAGGGTCAGGAGCTTGAGTCTCACCTGGTTGTCAGCAGGAGCAGGAGGAGATGGAGTCTGGAGAAGTGTGTGAGGGAGAGAGGCTCTGGGCTGGCTTTTATGCAGGTCCTGGAGGGGCGGGACAGACTTGTCCCATGGCCTTGGGGCATTTTTTAGGCAGCAGCTCTTGGCTGGCCCAGCCTGGTGAGTCATGAGGTGGGGAGTGTTTTCCTTCCTCATTTTCTGCAGTTCTGTGTCCTTCCCTTGAGTCTGTGTCCATTTGACCTTGACTGCATATTTCTATTGGAAGTAGAGGCCAATGGATTGGTACTGGTTTTGTTTTGAATGTTGAAGAGGCAAACAAAGCCTGCAGGAATTTGGGTGGTGTTTCATGTCTTCAGCTAATCCCCAGCTATTCCTTCTGGCCAAATCTACTTCTCTGCAGCCTGGGATATGGTCACTGCTATGGGCCGAAATTTCATAAATGGATCATGAGGTGGCCATGTACCCTTGGCTGTGAAAAGCTCCAGCAGTTACTTGGACAGGATTCGGAAAAGAAATACAGGCAATTTGAGAGAGTTGAACATCCTGTTGCACACCACTGTTGGGGCTCCTCAGTGGAACAAGGCCATGGATGTGGTTGGCCAACAGACCATGACACTGATGGGAGTGGAGGATCCCTAAGATGAGGAGAAGCTGAGAGACCTGGAATTTCTTTCCAGGCAGGAGGCAAAAATGCAAATGGGGCCTGTTGCCAATGTGCCATGGAATGACTTCAGTGGTGACACCCCAAATCTCCTAAGCTGTGGGTGAATCTTCTATGTGTTGTGACACTCACAATCAACAACATCTTGGTCTCTAATTTTTGCGACTTAAACCTACCACCAAGGTCAGATGGAAATGGCCTCAGAAGCAGAACATGAAATTGCACAATTCCACAGAGGAACAGCTGCTCCATGACACAAAAGGAAAGAGGAGCTTAGTGGCTGTCCGTTAGTAATTATTGGGTTTTGCTCACAGGAACAACACATTAAGACTTACTAATTATAGGTTATGAAAACTTGTGGCTTGAACGCGGAAAAAAGGAATTGATGCCACTGACCAGCCTGGGAAAAAAGGGTTCGGGCCCCGTTTGTTGTTTATTTGATTTCTGAATGAGGTCAAGGAGTACACTTTAAATGACACAGTATATTGTTGTGTAAATTGTGTAAATTTCAAAATATAAGTAGACTGGAACAAGTTCAGCCCTGAATTGCCGCTTGTTTCCCAGAACATCTTTCCTGATATCATTGAAAAAACAATAGGGAGAAGCTCTCTTTCCTCTATCAGGAAGGGCTCTCAAGCACTGTGACCTTTTCAAGTTCATGCAGAGTGACCTACCCAGGACATCAGCAGCTCCTTCAGCATTCCTGGGAGAAACACAACGACTGATGGACATCCAGCGGCACAGAACAGAATCCCAGTCTTCACAAGGCACCCACAAACCACAGAACACAACTGCCACAAAATGACTGCACTGATGACATTGCACCTTTCCTGGGTGCTGGTTGTTTATTCACCCCTCCCCAACACACATGGAACAGTCAAATACTCCCAAATACCAGCTCCTAATTAGAAGTTGCTGCCAAGGTCAGATGGACACAGTCTCAAGAGCAGGACATAGAATTGTTGAAATGGATGAAGGAGAACATTCCACACCTCATGACTCAACAGGCTGGGACAGCCAAGAGCTGCTGCCTGCAAAATGCCTCAAGGCCATGGGACAAGGCTGTCCCGCCCCTCCAGGACCTGCATAAAAGCCAGCCCAGAGCCTCTCTCCCTCACACACTTCTCCTGACTCCTTCTCCTCCTGCTCCTGCTGACAACCAGGTGAGACTCAAGCCCCTGACCCTCCTGCTTCTGCACCCCTGGCCCCTCTCTTCCAGCACACTCAGCACCAGCCTCAGCAGCCCTCATGCCTCCCCACAGCCCCACAACACCCTCCACACTCCCTCACCCTCCTGCATCACTGCCCCTTGCACCCCACACACCTGACCTGCCTCACCCTGCTCTCTTCCAGGCACCCTCCGCACCACACCCATGGCCTGCAACAGCCTCTGCCGTCCCTGCGGACCCACCCCGCTGGCCAACAGCTGCAACGAGCCCTGTGCCCTGCAATGCCAGGATTCCCGCGTCATCATCGACCCTTCCCCTGTGCTGGTTACCCTGCCAGGACCCATCATGACCTCCTTCCCCCAGAACACCGCCGTCGGATCCACCTCCTCTGCTGCTCTGGGCACTGAGCTCAATGTGCAGGGACAGCCCATCTCTGGCGGATTTGGCTTTGGCCTTGGCTATGGGCGTGGATTTGGCTACGGGCTGGGCTGTGGCTATGGGTTTGGAGGCCTGGGCTGCTATGGCAGAAGGGGCTATGGCTACAACTGCTGAGGGCCCTCAGCACACCATGCTCCCACTGTGGGGCAGGAAGGCATTGATGATCTGAGAAAACCTCCTCCAAGTAAATGACCTTGGCTGATGCTCACCCTACTTGTACTTCAGCCTGGCTCCCTTCCATTTTCTGCTTATGGCCTCTTAGTCTTCTACCTCAATAAAGTTTTCCTGCATCACATTTTAAGATGAGTCCTCCTTCTTTCTGATGCCAAGACCCTTCCAGTCTCACTCAGTTCTCAGCCAGGCTTCCAGAGTCCACTGGAGTGGGTGAAAATGTGCTCCAAGACCTCTTTTAGGATTATTTCCCTGTTCTACTACCAGCTGGCACACTTTGCTCTTCCAGTGCATCCCACAAATCCTTCAGTTATTGAATCACAGACCTGGATACACTAAGGCAGATCTATCCCTGCTTCTGGCACGAGTCTCTCTGGGGAGTGTGTTCACTTTTGGTGGACAGCAGTTGCTTCTGTCCCTCATCATCTTCCATGCCCTTCTACGGATCCTATGAAGCAGGTCCACGTCTTCCTTGTCTTTGTGGGCTCAGAGTTCAACACAGAACTCTGATTTTAGAACAGGAGAGCAGAGGGTGAGATTCCCCCAGTCTCTTGTGCTGCCCATGCTGTGGGGATGAGCACAGGATAGAGGAGGAGTTTCTTGTCAGTGAGTGCACATGGCTGGGGCAAATCCAGTTCTTCATCCACCAACATCCCAAGTGCTCCTCCCTGGGCCTGCTCTCAATCCCCTCATCACCCATCCTTTACCCTGCATGTTTGGGAGTGCTCCAATCCAGGTGCAGCAGGTTCTGCCCCTCTGCTCTGCTCTAGTAATATTGGAGAACTCTTAATCTATGGGTTACTGGGAACAAGGAAGACAAAGCTCTGCTGGATAAGATCAAGAGTACGGCCTCAAGGATGATCCATGGGTGAAGGTTTGGAACAGCCTTGGACTGTGACATTGGGACATTTTCCAGGCAGAAGCTGTTGCCTGGCACAGCCTGATGTCATGAGGTTGGGAATGTTTTGCTTCAAACAGCTCTGAAATTCCATGTTCTGCTCTTAAGGCTGTGTACATCTGACCTCGGTGACAGCTTTAGTGGATTGGTATTGGTTCCACTATGGGTGGAAGAAGAGAGGGAGAAGCAGTATCCTGTACCTGGACTTGTGCAAAACTTGTTCCTGTGCCAGACAACCTTGTCTCTAAGCTGGAGAGATGTGGAGTCGATGATTGGACCTCTGGCTGGATAAGGAATGGGCAGGATAGTCTCACTCAAAAGCTGTGGTCACTGGCTCCATGTCCCAGTGTGCAGAACCGGGACTTGTGGCGACGCACAGGGATTCGTATTGGAACAATTAGAATTATTTTTTGTCAAGGACATGGAGAGTGGGTTTGAGTGTCCCCTTGGCAAGACTGGGGATGACACCAAGGTGAGTTGTGTGGTTTATGGTCTGAGGGAAGGAATGACATCCAGAGGGTCCTGGACAAGCTGGGGAAATGGGCTGGTGTGAAGCTCGAGAAGGTCAGCAGGGCCAAGAGGAAGGCCCTGCATCTGGATTGGATCAATCTCAGTAATGGATGTTGGATGGGCAGTGAGTTAATTCACAGCATCCCTGAGGAGAAGGACTTGGGGTGTTGGTGGATGAAGAACTGGACATGTCCTGGCCATGTGAATGAGCTGAGCAAAAATGCCCCATGCTCTGGGATTATCCCCACAGTGTGGGCAGAACATTCAGCCCCTCTGCTGCACTCTGATGAGGCTGGACTTGTGTGTTCCACTCTGAGGACACAAATAAAAGAAGACATGGACCTCCTCAAGCAGATCTGTAAATGGCCTTGGGAGATGATGAGGGTCTGCAGGAACTGGTGTCCAGCCAAAGTGAGCCCACCAGCCAGGAGGGCCTTGTGTCAGAGTCACGGATAGACCTGCACTGGGGCATCCAGGCGTGTGTCAAGCAACTGAAAGGTTACTGTGGTGCACTGGAAGAACAAAGTGTACCAGTGGGTAGTGGAATTGGGGGAATAGTTCCTAAAAGACGTCTTGGAGCACTTTTTCAACAATCCCAATAGCATCAACAACATTGGCTTAATCTCAAAGTGTCTAGGGAGAAGAAAGAAGAAGGAGTCTTGTGAGGTGATGATGCAGGAAAACTTTATTGAGGTAGAACAGTGAAAACTCAGGAGCAGCCAGTGGAAGGGAGCTGGTCGGAGGTGCAAGCAGGACGACCATCGGCCGAGGCCCCTTGGTTGCAGATGGTTTGGTCAGAGCACCAAGGCCTTCCTGCCCCACAGTGGAAGCAGCCAGGCAGAGGTGCCCAAAGGTCACTGGCTTGGGAGAAGGGGTTTGCAGCAGAGAAGCTGGACAGAGCTGAAGGGGCAATGCAGAGCAGACAGAGGGAGAAGAGCAGGAGGCAGATGGGCCATGTTTGCAGGCAGCCTGGGCTGGCCCCTGGGCTACTGCCTTGCTTGGTGCCCTGGGAGTAGGAGCTGGAAGTGATGACTCTATTTGAGATCCTTGGCCCAGAAATGTGTTCTCAATACCAGAGATGTGTTCCAGGGAGTGGCTGGTTGGCGTCAGGGGTGATGCCGAGGACCCTTAGCAGTTGTAGCCATAGCCCCTTCTGCCATAGCAGCCCAGGCCTCCAAACCCATAGCCACAGCCCAGCCCGTAGCCAAATCCACGCCCATAGCCGAGGCCATAGCCAAAGCCACCAAATCCCCCAGAGATGGGCTGTCCCTGGGCATTGAGCTCAGTGCCCAGAGCAGCGGAGGAGGTGGATCCGACGGCGGTGTTCTGGGGGAAGGAGGTCATGATGGGTCCTGGCAGGGTGACCAGCACAGGGGAAGGGTCGATGATGACGTGGGAGTCCTGGCATTGCAGGGCACAGGGCTCGTTGCAGCTGTTGGCCAGCGGGGTGGGTCCGCAGGGACGACAGAGGCTGTTGCAGGCCATGGGTGTGGTGTGGAGGGTGCCTGGAAGAGAGCGGGGTGAGGCAGGACAGGGATGAGGGGCTGGGAGCCGAGGGAATGTGGAGGGTGTTGTGGGGCTGTGGGGAGGCATGTTTGCTGCTGAGGCTGGGGCAGAGCGTGTTGGAAGGGAGGCTTCACGGGGTGCAGGAGCAGGAGGGTCAGGGGCTTGAGGCTTACCTTGCTGTCGGCAGGATCAGGAGCAGAAGGCGTGAGAAGAAGTGTGTGAGGGAGAGAGGCTCTGGGCTGGCTTTTATGCTGGTGCTGGAGGGGCGGGACAGCCTTGTCCCATGGCCTTGGGGTGTTTTTTAGGCAGCAGCTCTTGTCTTGCTCAGCGTGGTGAGTCATGAGGTGGTTAGTGTTTTGCTTCCTGATGTTCTGCACTTTCATGTCTTCTTCTGTTTGTGTCCCTGTGACATTGACGGCTGCTCATAATTTGAGAATAGAGACCAGGGTGGGATTTTTTGATGACATCTATCAAGACATGTAGAAGATTCAACAAAAGCTAAGGAGAACTGGGGAGTCATGGAGTGAGGTAATGCCATATTGACAACGTGTCCCATTTGCATTCTTGCTTCCTGTATCAAGAAACTCCCAGCTCTTTCTGCTTCTCCTCATTTTGATGATACTCCAGTATTGTCAATGTCATGGTCTCCCTGCACTGCTCTTGATCAACCATGTCCATGTCCTTGTTCCACTCTGCAGCCCCAACAGTGGTGGGGGACAGGAGGGTCAGCTCCTTCGGCCTACTTGTATTTCTTCTCCTATGTTACCTACCCTGGTAACTGCTGGAGATTTTTATTCTGAAGAGTGCATGTCCGCCTCATGATCCACTTAAGCTCTGGCAGGACTACAAGGACCTTCCCTTCTCAAATGCTTTGGTTGCCAAGGAAAGGGCAACTGGAGTCATCCTGAACTTCTGTCAGGGCTTTTACACAGTCCCACAGGACACCCTTGTCTCCAAACTGCAGACACGTGGGTTTCAAAGGTGGTCGAATGAATGGATGAGGAACAGAGAGACAGTGATTGTCAATGGCTCTATGTACAAGTGGAGGCCAGTGACGAGGCCTCCAGGCATCTGCCTTGGACTGATGATCTTGAATACCTTTATCAAGGAGATAAGCAGTGAGATTGAGACCATCCCCAGGAGGTGCCACAAAGCTGAGTGTTGCAGGTGACACAAGAACATGGAGGGATGCCATCAGGAGGGACACTGGGAATGTTGAGAACATAAGAACCTCTTGTGGTTCAACAACTCCAAGTTCAAGGTCCTGCACACAGGTTGGGACAGTCCCAGAGGTGAGCACAGCTTTGGAGAGGGAATCCTTAAGAGCAGTTCCACAGAGAAAGATTTGCAGGTTCTGGTGGACCAAAATAACACAGCAATGTGAATTTCAGCCCAGAAAAACAACCATATCCTGGGCTGCATAAAAATAGGTGTGGCGTGCAGGAATGACTGGGGGTCATTTGAAGACAGGAGAAAAGAGCCAAATTCTTGTCGGCTTTGTTTGCATCTTCTACATTCCTGAGACAAAACAAGACCAAAACCTTGGCCTGTATTGCTACCAATTAAAAGCTGCTGCCAAGGTCAGATGGACACAGACTCAAGGGGAGGGCATGGAATCACAGAACATCAGGAAGGAAAACATGACCCATTTATGACTCACCAGGCTGGGCCAGCCTAGAGCTGCTGCCTCAAAAATGCCCCAAGGCCATGGGACAAGGCTGTCCCGCCCCTCCAGGACCAGCATAAAAGCCGGCCCAGAGCCTCTCTGCCTCACACACTTCTCCTCACGCCTTCTCCTCCTCTTGCACCAGAAACCAGGTGAGCCTCAAGCCTCTGACCCTCCTTCTCCTGCTGCCCTTATCCCTCTCTGCCAGCATGCTCTGCCCTAGCCTCTGCAGCCCTCATGCCTCCCCACAACCCCACAACACCCTCCCCATTCCCTCAAACTCCTGCATCACCGCCCCTCGCAACCCCATGCTCCTCACCCCTGCCTTACCCCACTCTCTTCCAGGCACCCTCCACACCACACCCATGGCCTGCAACACCCTCTGCCGTCCCTGCGGACCCACCCCGCTGGCCAACAGCTGCAACGAGCCCTGTGCCCTGCAATGCCAGGACTCCCACGTCATCATCAACCCTTCCCCTGTGCTGGTCACCCTGCCAGGACCCATCATGACCTCCTTCCCCCAGAACACCGCCGTCGGATCCACCTCCTCCGCTGCCGTGGGCACTGAGCTCAATGTGCAGGGACAGCCCATCTCTGGGGGATTTGGCTATGGCCTTGGCTATGGCCGTGGATTTGGCTATGGGCTGGGCTGTGGCTCTGGGTTTGGAGGCCTGGGCTGCTATGGCAGAAGGGGCTATGGCTACAACTGCTAAGGGCCCTCGGCATCACCCCTGACACCAACCACCCACTCCCTGGAACTCATCTCAGGCATTGAGGACACATTTCTGGGCCAAGGCTCTCAAACGGGCTCAGCACTTCCAGCTCCTGCTCTCAGGGCGCCAAGCAAGGCAGTAGCCCAGGGGCCAGCCCACAATGCCTGCAAACATGGCCCATCTGCCTCCTGCTCTTCTTTCTGTGCTCTGCATTGCCCCTTCAGCTCTGTCAGGCTTCTCTGCTGCAAACCCCTTCTCCCAAGCCAGTGACCTTTGGGCACCTCTGCCTGGCTGCTTCCACTGTGGGGCAGGAAGGCCTTGGTGCTCTGACCAAACCATCTGCAACCACGGGGCCTCGGCCGATGGTCGCCCTACTTGCACCTCCGACCAGCTCCCTTCCATTGGCTGCTCCTGAGTTTTCACTGTTCTACCTCAATAAAGTTTTCCTGCATCATCACCTCACAAGACTCCTTCTTCTTTCTTCTCCCTAGACACTTTGAGATTAAGCCAATGTTGTTGATGCTATTGGGATTGTTGAAAAAGTGCTCCAAGACCTCTTTTAGGAACTATTCCCCCAATTCCACTACCCACTGGTATACTATGTTCTTCCAGTGCACCACAGTAACCTTTCAGTTGCTTGAACACACGCCTGGATTCCCCAGTGCAGGTCTATCCGTGACTCTGACACAAGGCCCTCCTGGCTGGTGGGCTCACTTTGGCTGGACACCAGTTCCTGCAGACCCTCATCATCTCCCAAGGCCATTGACAGATCTGCTTGAGGAGGTCCATGTCTTCCCTTTTATTTGTGTCCTCAGAGTGGAACACACAAGTCCAGCCTCATCAGAGTGCAGCAGAGGGGCTGAATGTTCTGCCCACACTGTGGGGATAATCCCAGGGCATGGGGGATTTTTGCTCAGCTCATTCACATGGCCAGGACATGTCCAGTTCTTCATCCACCAACACCCCAAGTCCTTCTCCTCAGGGATGCTGTGAATTAACTCAGTGCCCATCCAACAGGCATTGCTGAGATTGATCCAATCCAGATGCAGGGCCTTCCTCTTGGCCCTGCTGTCCTTTATGAGCTTCACACCAGCCCATTTCCCCAGCCTGTCCAGGACCCTCTGGATGCCATCCCCTCCTTCCAGACAATCAAGCACACAACTCACCTGCCATTCTTTCTGTGGTGACACACAATTGCACTCTCCATGTCCCTCAGAAAGATGGGCAGTGATAATGGTCGAACACGAGTCTCTGAGGGTCACCACTCATCCCTGTTCTCCATAACACATGGAGCCATTGACTCTTTCATAACTCTTCCAGTGCAACCATCCCACCCATTTCCTTCCTAACCAAATGGTCCGAACAACATCCACATCTCTCTGGGTTACAGACAAGGATGTTTTCTGGCAAACGAAATACTGTGCACAGGTCCAGGTACATGTCATTGGTCCCTCTTCCCTCATCCAGCAATGCTGGAACATTCAAACTCATCAAATCTGCTGCCAAGGTCAGCTGGACATGGCCTCAAGAGCAGGACATGACAATGCAGAGCTGTGGGAAGAAAAACACTCCCACCATATGGTTTGCCAGGCTGTGCCCGGCAAAAGCTGCTGCCTGAAAAAATGCCCTGGGATAACCGGCCAAGGCTGTCCCAAACTTCCAGCCATAGATTGTCCTCAAGGCTGTGCCCTGGATCTTCTAAACCAGAGTCTTCCTTATTCCCAGTACCTATATATTAAGAGTTCTCCAGAACCACCAGAGAGGAGCAGAGGGACAGAATCTGCTGCACCTGGATTGGAGCACTCACAAACATGCAGGATGAAGACTGGGCCATGAGGGGATTGAGAGCAGTCCCAAAAGGGAAGGACTTGGGATGCTGGTGGATGAAAAACTGGATATGCCCTGATCATGTGCACTTGCAAACCAGAAACTCCTGTGTCCTGTGCTCATCCCCCCAGCGTGGGCAGCAGATGAGCCGGCGAAGTCTTGCTCATCTAGCTCATAGCTTCTGCTCGTCTCTGGCAAGACTGGAATTGTGTGTGATAAGGAAGGCATGGACCTGCTCCAGCAGATCTCTTAGTGGGCTGAGGAGATGATGAGTGGCTCGAGCAACTGGTGTCCACCCAAATCAAACACACCACCCACAGGGGCTTCTGCCAGCAGCAGGGAGATACCTGCATTAGTGTATTCAGGCCTGTGTTCTAGAAACAGAAGGATTTCCGGGATTCACTGGAAGAACAAAGCGTGCCCGTGGGCGATAGAACTGGAGAAATAAAGAAAAGAGATCTTGGTACAATTTTTAACCCCAGTGATCTCTTCAACACTGGCTTATTGCTGAGTGAGATGGGAAAAGTCTTGGGAGAAGAAAGAAGGAGGAGTCATCTGAGGCTATGATGCAAGAAAACTTTATTGAGGTCGAAGAACAAAAGGTCATGAGCATCCAGTAGAAAAGAGCAGGCTGAGGTGAAAGTAGGGTGACCATCAGCCAAGGTTCTATACTTGCAGGAGGTTTTTCCAAAACATCAAGAACATTCTGCCCCACAGTGGGAGCAGCCCATCAGAGGGGCCCAAAAGTGTCTGGCTTGGGAGAAGAGATTTGCAGCAGAGAGGACTGAACAAAGCCCAAGGGGCTTTGCAGAGCAGGGAGTGGGTGACAGGAGGCAGATGGGCCGTGTTTGCAGGCAGCCAGGGCTGGCTCCTCAGCAGATGTAGCCGCCCCTTCTGCCGTAGCAGCCCAGGCCTCCCAGCCCGTAACCAAATCCACGGCCATAGCCAAGGCCAAAGCCAAATCCGCCAGAGATGGGCTGTCCCTGGGCATTGAGCTCAGTGCCCACGGCAGCGGAGGAGGTGGATCCGACGGCAGTGTTCTGGGGGAAGGAGGTCATGATGGGTCCTGGCAGGGTGACCAGCACAGGGGAAGGGTTGATGATGACGTGGGAATCCTGGCATTGCAGGGCACAGGGCTCGTTGCAGCTGTTGGCCAGCGGGGTGGGTCCGCAGGGACGGCAGATGCTGTTGCAGGCCATGGGTGTGGTGTGGAGGGTGCCTGGAAGAGAGCGGGGTAAGGCAGGGGTGAGGAGCATGGGGTTGCGAGGGGAGGTGATGCAGGAGTTGGAGGGAGTGTGGAGGGTGTTGTGGGGTTGTGGGGAGGCATGAGGGCTGCTGAGGCTGCGGCTAAGTGTGCTGGAAAATAGAGGCCAAGGGTGCAGCAGCAGGAGGTTCAGGTGTTTGAGACTCACCTGGTTGTCTGCAGGAAGAGAAGGCGTGAGGAGAAATGTGTGAGGGAGAGAGGCTCTGGGCCAGCTTTTATGCCGGTCCTGGGGGGGCGGGACAGCCTTGTCCCATGGCCTTGGGGCATTTTTGAGGCAGCAGGTCTTGCCTGGGCCAGCTTGGGGAGTCATGAGGTGGGGAATGTTTTCCTTCATGTAGTTTTGCAATTCCATGTCCTGCTCTTGAAGCCATTTCCATCTGACCTTGGCAGCAACTTCATTGCATTTGTATTTGGGCAGATTTGATTGTTACATGTGAGTCAGGGAGGGCTGAATAAACAACCAGAGCCCAGCAGAAATGCGATGTCATCAGTGAGGTCATTTTGTGGCACACGTCCTGTGGTTTGTGGGTGCCTTGTGAAGACTGGGATTCTTCTGTTCCACTGGATGTCCATCAGTTATTGTGTTGCACCCAGGAATGCTGAGGGAGCTGCTGATGTCCTGGGGACGTCACTCAGCAAGAGCTTGGAAAGGTCCCAGGGCCTGGGAGCTCTTCCTGATGGATGAAAGAGACCCCATGCAGTTGTTTCTTCTTTAAGATCAAGACAGAGGATCTGGAAATTAAAGCCTTCATAGGTTGAACTTGTTCTAATGCTCTCATCCATTTGGATTTCTCAACTTTACATGGAAACGTACTCTGCCATTTGAAGTATATTTCCTTACCTCTTTAAGAAATCAAATAAATAAGTAACCAGTGATGCTTGATCACGTTTTTCCCAGGCTGCTCTCTGACATGAATTTGCTTATTCTGCATTCAAGTCCTAGGGTTTCATAACTTATATCCTGTCAATTGTAATATTTTGTTCCTGTTAGGGAAAAAACCTAATTGCTACTGGATGGTCATTGCGATCCTATTTCCTCCTCTGTCATGGTGCTGGCGTGTCTTTATGGAATTCTGTGAGTCTGTGTCCCTCTCTACAGGCTGTGTCCATCTGACCTTTGCGGCAGTTTTTAATTTGAGGAGTAGAGGCCAAAGGATTGGAATAATTGGTTTGTGTCAGGCATGTAGAGGACAACAACAAAGCCTACAAGAATTGGGGTGTTATGAGTGAGATCATGCCATGGAACACTCACAACATCTCCTTTGTCCATTCTTCCCTTCCCGCAAAAATAAACCTTGCACGTCTCCCATTTCTAATCACAATGAGGATTCTTCTCAACCTCCTGCTGTTCCTGCACTGTTCTTGCTTCACTAAGTCCATGTCTTTCGCTGCAAAACCCAGCGCATCACCCTAAATCAGATATCCTTTTCTCTGAGGAAACAGGAAGTATCAATCTGCTAGAAACCCTTTTCCAGAAGTTATTTTGCTGCAAGGATGCATGGCCATCTCTCGAACCTTTTGATTTCTATTTGTGTCCCTGTTTTGGTCCCTCTTTTGTCACCTATTGGTGACAATAATGACATTCTCACATCTCAAATTAACCTCCAGCTACTCCTGCTGGCCACAGTTCTTTCTATGCAGCCCAGGAAATGGCTGCTGGCCTGGGCTGAAAATTCACATTGCTGTTTCCTTTTAAGATTTTGGTCCGCCAGAACTCTCAGGTCATTCTCTGGTGGAACTGCTCTTAAGGATTTCCTCCCCAAAGCTGTGCTCACCTCTGGGACTGTCCCAACCCGTGTGCAGGACCTTGAACTTGGAGTTGTTGAACCACAAGAGGTTCTTATGTCCTCAACATTCCCAGTGTCCCTCCTGATGGCATCCCTCCATGTTCTTGTGTCTCCTGCAACACTCAGCTTTGTGGCACCTGCTGGGGATGGTCTCAATCTCCCTGCTTATCTCCTTGATAAAGGTATTCAAAACCATCAGTCCAAGGCAGAGGCCTGGAGGCCTTGTTACTGGCCTCCACTTGTACATAGAGCCATTGGCCATCACTGTCTCTCTGTTCCTCATCCATTCATTCGACCACCTTTGAAACCCATGTGTCTGCAGTTGGAGACAAGGGTGTCCCGTAAGACTGTGTAAAAGCCCTGACAGAAATTCAGGATGACTCCAGTTGCCCTTTCCTTGGCAACCAAAGCATTTGAGCAGGGAAGGACCTTCTGTTCCTGGTGGAGCATAAATGGAGCTTGAGGTCGCCATGTACTCGTTACGGTGAAAATCTCCAGCAGTTACCAAGACAGGATTAGGAACAGAAATAAAGCAGGCTGAGGGGGTTGAACATCCTGTTCCAAATGGTGAGGCTGCATGGGCATGAGCATGGTTGACCAAGAGCAGGGCAGAGCCACCATGACACTGATGGGAGTGGAGGATGCTTAAGATGAGGAGAAGCTGAGAGAGCTGGGAGTTCTTCCAGGCAGGAGGCAAGAATGCAAATGGGGCATGTTGTCAATATGCCACGGAATGACCTCACTGATGACACCCCAATCCTTGTAAGCTTTGTTTGAATTTTCTACATGTCCTGACAGCCATTGGCCATGTGCATGTCCTGGCATGCACCATCAACAACAACACCTTGGTCTCTAATTCTCACCACTAAAAAGTATCACCAAGGTCAGGTGGAGATGGCCTCAGGAGCAGAACATGAAATTGCACAATTCCACAAAGGAACAACCAAATCCTGGCAAAGAAGGAAAGAGGAGCTTGCTGGATGTCCATTACTAATTATTGGGTTTTGCTCACAGGAACAAAACATTAAGACTTATGATTATAAGTTATGACACCTTGTGGCTTGAATGCGGAATAAGTGAATTGATGTCGCAGATCAGTTTGGGAAAAGAGGGATCAAGCCTGGTTTGTTCTTATTTATGGGATTTCTTAATGCGGCCAAAGAATACACTTTAATGGACAGAGTACACGGTTGAGTAAATTTCAGAAATCCAAATGGACCAAAGAATGGAACACGTTCAGCCTAAAAAGCCTCTTATTTTCCAGATTCACCCTCTTGCTCACATAGAGGCCACAAGAGAATAAACTCTATTTCAGAAATCAGGAGCAGCTCCCAGGCCCCAGAACCTTTCCAAGATATTGCTCGGTGACATCTCCAGGGCATCAGAAGCTCCCTCGACACTCCTGGGTGCATCATAACGAATGATGGTCATCCAGCGGCACAAAAGAGGAGCCCAGTCTTCACAAGCCACCCACAAACCACAGAAAACGAGGGCCAAAAAAAACGACCTAACTGATGACACCACATTTCTGCTGGGCTCTGGTTGCTTATTCAGCCCTCCCTAACACACATCTAACAATCAAATCCACCCAAACACCATCTCTGAAAGCTGCCGCCAAGGTCAGATGGACATGGCCTCAAGAGCTGGATATGACACTGCAGAGTTCTGGGAAGAAAAACACTCCACACCTCATGAATCACCAGGCCAGGCAAGACTGTTGGCTGGTGAATGCCCCAAGGCCATGGCACAAGGCTGTCCCGCCCCTCCAAAACCAGCATAAAAGCCGGCCCAGAACCCCTCTCTCATTCACAAACTCCTCCTGATACCTTCTCCTCCTGCTCCTGCCCAAAACAAGGTAAGCCTCATGCCCCCAACAATCCTGCTCCTGCACCTCTCACCCCTCTCTTCCAGCATGCTCAGCCCCAGCCTCAGCAGCCCTCATGCCTCCCCATGGCCCCATAACAGCCTCCACACTCCCTCACCCTCCCGCATCACTAACCCCTCACACCCCTCACCCCTGCCCTGCCTCATCCCTCTCTCTTCCAGGCACCCTCCACACCACACCCATGGCCTGCAACAACATCTGCCGTCCCTGCGGACCCACCCCGCTGGCCAACAGCTGCAACGAGCCCTGTGCCCTGCAATGCCAGGACTCCCACGTCATCATCAACCCTTCCCCTGTGCTGGTCACCCTGCCAGGACCCATCATGACCTCCTTCCCCCAGAACACCGCCGTTGGATCCACCTCCTCCGCTGCCGTGGGCACTGAGCTCAATGTGCAGGGACAGCCCATCTCTGGTGGCTTTGGTGGCTTTGGTGGCTTTGGCTATGGCCGTGGATTTGGCTATGGGCTGGGCTGTGGCTATGGGTTTGGAGGCCTGGGCTGCTATGGCAGAAGGGGCTATGGCTACAACTGCTAAGGGCCCTCAGCAACACTCCTGATGGCCACTCTGGAACTCATCTCAGGCATTGAAGACCCCTCTCTGGTCAAGGCTCTCAAAGGGGCTCAGGTGTCCCTGCTCCTGCTCTCAGGGCACCAAGCAAGGCAGTAGCCAAAGGGCCAGCCTACACTGCCTGCAAACATCGCCCATCTGCCTCCTCCTCTTTTCCCACTCTCTGCTCTGCATGGACTCTTTGGCTCTGTCCAGCTCCTCTGCTGCAAATCCCTTCTCCCAAGCCAGAGACCCTGAGACACCTCTGCTGGGCTGCTCCCTTTGTAAGACAGAAAGTCTGGCACAGCCTCCTGCAAGGAAAGCAGCTCAGCTGATGGTTGCCCTACTTGCACCTCGCACCAGCTTCCTTCCACTGGCTGGTCCTGAGTTTTCACTGTTCTACCTCAATAAATTTTTCCTGCATCATAGCTTCAGATGAGTTTGTCGTCTTTCTTTTTCCGAGATGCTTCCAATCCCTGCTCGGTACTGTACCAGCGTTGTAGAGACCACTAGGGTGGGTGAAAAAGTGCTCCAAGACCTCTTTCACGTGTTACTTCCCCAGTTCTACTACCCACTGGCACACTTTGCTCTTCCAGTGGATTCCATCAAACTTCAGCTACTGAATCACAGGCTTGGATACACTCATGGAGATCAATCCCTGCCTCTGACACAAGCCCCTCATCATCCTCCAGGTTGTATGTTTCCTTTGGCTGGACACCAACCTGGCTGACCCTCATCATCTTCCAGGCCTCCATCCACTCAAGCAGGTCCACGTCTTCCTTGTCTTTGTGGGCTCAGAGTTCAACGCAGAACTCTGATTTTAGTACAGGAGAGCAGAGGGTGAGATTCCCCCACTCTCTTGTGCTGCCCACGCTGTGGGATGAGCCCAGGACACAGGAGGAGTTTCTGGTCAGTGAATGCACGTGGCTGGAGCACATCCAATTCTTCATCCAACACACGAAGTGCTCCTCCTTGGGCCTGCTCTCAATCCGCTCATCACCCAGCCTGTATTGTGCATGTTTGGGGCTGATGCCTTGTGAAGGCTGACCTAGAACAGAGACTAGATGAAGCTAAAAACCAAAGTAGGTATTTATTAGAAAGCCTCAATGGATACACCTTGGGAAGCACAAGAACCCAGCCAGGACTACACCCAAGATGAACCCAAAATGGTCACAAAATGGACGACCAGTCACGGGGTCTCACACTTTTATAAGTTCTGTTCCATTTGCATATTGGAGTTAATTGTCCCATCACATCTTTAGCTTATGGAGTCCCATGCTTCTTGTTTTTCTCTCTTCAGTCCACCAGTGTTTCTGCTCTTGGACCTGAGATTTGGATCAGTTGTCCTCGGTCCCCAGCTAGAGAAGGAATTGTTTTGTCTCCCTGTTCTGTGAAGAGAGCTCACCATTCCCCAATATGAAGCTCCGAAGTACATACTAAAGCAGTACAGAATCTGAAAAATATAAAAGCTAAAACCTGAGGCATCAGCTCCATTCCAGGTAAGGAAGATTCTGCCCCTCTGGGCTTCTCTGCTCACATTAGAGAACTCTGTTTATCTCTGGGTTACTGGGAATAAGGAAGACAAGACTCTGCTGGATAACATCCAGAGTATGGCCTTGAGGACGATCTGGGGCTGAAGGTTTGGGACAGCCATTGGCCATGACATTGGGGCATTTTTTCAGGCAAATTCTCTGTCAAATCATAAGGTGGGAAATGTTTTGTTGCCCTCAGCTCTCCTGTATCGTGTCCAGCTATTGGGGATGTGCCAGTCTGACCTTGGCAGGCAGATTAAAAGGTGTCCCTTGACAGTCCATTAAAAGGTGGATTCTTTTAATGAGCTATATTGGTTCCAGCCTTGTTGGATGAGGGGAGAGGGAACAATATCAGGTACCTGGACTTTGCATTGCATTTGTTCCTGTACCAGTGGCATCTGCATATTCTCTCTGAAAAGACGTCGAGTTGTGGTTGGACCGTGTGGTGGATAAGGAATGGATGGGATGGTCTAACTCAAAGAGGACAGTCTAAGTCGAGCTGTTGTGGTTCCATGTGTGTGGAGAAAAGGGATGACTGGTGACAGACAGAAACTCCTATTGGGACCAGTATTATTTCCCATCTTTGTCAGGGATGTGGACGGTGGGATTGAGTGGGGTGTTCAGCAAAATCAGAGACCAGAATAAGCTGAGTAGTGCAGTTGGTTGTCTGGAGGGAAAGGATGGTATCCAGAGGGGCTGGAACAGGTTGGGGCAGTGGTATATTGTCAGTTTCATGAAGCTGAACGTGGCCAAATGCAAGCTCCTTCGCTTGGTTTGGAGCAATGACAAACATGGCTGTGGACAGGATAATGCAGGGGTTGAGAGCGGCCCAGAGAAGGACCTGGGATGTTGGTGGATGAAGAATTGAACATGCCCTGGCCATGAACACTGACAGACCAGAAACTCCCCGTGTCTTGGGCTCATTCCGATGGCGTGGGCAGCAGGTGAGAGGGGAATTATGTCCCTCTGCTCTGCTCTTCAGAGACTGGAGATGTGTACTCGGAAGGCATGGACATGCTCGAGCAGGGCTGCTGATGACCCTGGAAGATGATGAGGGTCTGGAGCAACTGATGTCCAGCCAAAGTGAAAACAAGACCCATACACGGAGTCTATCAGAGGCAGGGATAGATCTGCATTTGTGTATCCAGGCCTGGAATCAAGCAAGTGAAGGGTTTGTGGGATCCAAGGGAAGAGCAAAGTGTGCCAGTGTGTGCCCATGAAGGAAGAGGTCACTTCACAATATGCAATGCAAAAGAATTTTATTGAGGCATAAAGAACAGTGAAAGTCATGAGCAGTCAGTGGAAGAGGCCGGGCTGAGGTACAAGGAGAACAACCACCAACCAAGGCCCCTTGGCATGCCGGCAGTTTGGCCAGAGCATCAAGGACTTCCTGGCCCACAATGGGAGCGGCACAGTGGTGGAGGTGCTGATGGTCTCTGGCTTGGGAGAAGGTGATTGCAGCAGAGGGGACTGGACAGAGCCAAAGGGGCGATGCAGAGCAGGGAGCAGGAGAAGAGCAGGAGGCAGATGGGCCGTGTTTGCAGAGTGTGGCCTGCTGCCTTGCTTGGTGCCCTGAGAGAAGAAGCTGGAAGTGCTGAGCAAATTTGAGAGCCTTGGCACAGAGAACCATCCTCAATGCCTGGGGTTTGTTCCAGGGAGTGGGTGGTTGGTGTCAGGAGTGATGCCGAGGGCCCTTAGCAGTTGTAGCCATAGCCCCTTCTGCCATAGCAGCCCAGGCCTCCAAACCCATAGCCACAGCCCAGCCCATAGCCAAATCCACGGCCATAGCCAAATCCGCCAGAGATGGGCTGTCCCTGCACATTGAGCTCAGTGCCCACGGCAGCGGAGGAGGTGGATCCGACGGCGGTGTTCTGGGGGAAGGAGGTCATGATGGGTCCTGGCAGGGTGACCAGCACAGGGGAAGGGTTGATGATGACGTGGGAATCCTGGCATTGCAGGGCACAGGGCTCGTTGCAGCTGTTGGCCAGCGGGGTGGGTCCGCAGGGACGGCAGAGGCTGTTGCAGGCCATGGGTGTGGTGTGGAGGGTGCCTGGAAGAGAGAGGGGTGAGGCAGGGCAGGGGTGACGGGGTGTGTGGGGCAGTGATGCAGGATGTTGAGCGAGTGTGGAGGGTGTTGTGGGGCTGTGGGAAGGCTTGAGGGCTGCTGAGGCTGGGGCTGAGCGTGCTGAAAGAGAAGTTCCAGGGGTGCAGGAGCAGGAGGGTCAGGGGCTTGAGGCTCACCTGGTTGTCGGCAGGAGCAGGAGGAGAAGGCGTCAGGAGAAGTGTGTGAGGGAGAGAGGTTCTGGGCCAGCTTTTATGCTGGTCCTGGAGGGGTGGGACAGCCCTGTCCCATGGCCTTGAGGCATTTTTGAGGCAGCAGCTCTTGGCTGGCCCTGCCTGGTGAGTCATGAGGTGGGGAGTGTTTTCCTTCATGCAATTCTGCAATTCCATGCCCTCCCCTTGAGTCTGTGTCCATCTGACCTTGGCGGCAGCTTTTAACTGCAAGAATTAGTGACCATTTTCTTGTTGCTGGTGCCTTTCAGGACATGTAGAAGATTCAAACAACCCTGAGGACAACCGATGTGTCATCAGTGAGGACCCAGCATGGAATAATGACATCATGTTCCATTTGCCTTCTTTCCTCCTGCTTGAAGGAGCCCTCAGCTGTGTCACCTTCTCCCGTGTTAAGGGTATCCAGTCTAGTAAGAGCTTCAACGAGAGATGTGGGACTCTAGGCGGCTCTTCAATATGAAGTTTATTACATCGAATATATTACAGCAGTCTAGGGTTGTGGGCGACAGAGTTTGTGCCTACAGCCATCAGCTCTAGCTACAGACAAGCCTGCAGACTCTAGTTTTGGTTACTATGCATTATTTACTTTTCTTTGCTGAGATCTTAATACAGAAAAACCAATCTATACCTTAACTTCTACCTATAGCCTATCATAACTACTGTAATTACCATATTCATTCAAATTAACATATTCATGTTGCTTTTCTCCAATCACTAAAAGTTAGTACGTTGCAGTTTAAGCCAGAAGTTGTTTTTCAGTTTTCTTACAGTGGAAAATTCTGAGACCTTTTTTCTACTTGCAGCATTGGCAGTCTTGTTTGCCTGTGCTACCTTTCTGCTTGGTAAAAACATCATCTTGTTTGAGGTGGGTTTATCCTTTGCTCTAAGTTATAAAACCCCTTCTAACTAGCATACCCTTTGCCTTCTTAGTTATCCAGTAAGATTGGCTCAGCAATTCTTTTCTTCTATGTCAAAACTTGCTTTCAATTCTATTCCTTCTTCAGATTCTACATTCAAAAATCTTTCTACCAAGTATACATATCTGTTAAACCTTCTTGTCAAACTTTCATCCTTCTCAACACAGTCCCATCAGTCTCCTGGAACTGCTCTTGGTCAACCACGTCCATGTCCTTGTTGCACTCTGCAGCCCCACCAGTGGTGCACAACCCGACAGTCGGCTTCCTCATCTTCGCCCTATTACTTTTGCTATTATGCATTTCCTACTTCTCTCCCGGTAACTGCTGGAGCTTTTTACATCAGAGGGTCCATGGCCACCTCATGATCCACTTATGCTCTTTCAGGATCACAAGGTCGAATTCTATTTTTGACAAGGGAATGGCAACCAGTGTCACGTTCCTGGAATTCTATCAGGGCCTTTAACTAGTCCCACAGGACATCCTTATCTCTGAACTGCAGACACGTGGGTTTGAGGGTTGACTAACCAACGGATGAGTGATTGTTCCCCTCTTGCTTTTTCTTCTCCTTATCTTCTCCTTATCCTCCTCTTTCTCCTTATCCTGCAACTTTCCATGTGTCAGTCCCAGCCCAGCAATGGGACCCCACATTGTGACCTTGCTTGGCCCAGCTGAGACGAGCGCTACGGATGAAGCCACACAAGTGGGAGGCACAGGACACCTCCCTAAGTCATATGGATTGCTTTCCCATCTCTAATGGCCAGGAATACAGACAAATCTGGAGAGATGCAGCCACGGTAGGGAGGAAGAGAACACGATTTAAGGTGCAGATGCTCACCCCCAGAACACCTGCAAAGCTTAGAGCTCCCTAAAAAAGGGAGCTGGGGGTGTTCAGCCTGGAGAAAAGGAGACTCAGAGGTGACCTTATCACTCTCTACAACTTCCTAAAACGTGGTTGTAGTCAGGTGGGGGTTGGTCTCTTTCTCCAGGTTCCGACAGAATGAGAGGATACAGTCTCAAGCTACGTCAAGGAAAATATAGGTTGGATATTAGCAAAAAGTTTTTCACTGAAAGAGTGATAAAGTAAATGGTCTGCCCGGGGAGGTGGTGGAGCCACCATCCCTGGATGTGTTTAACAAAGCCCGGATGTGGCACTTTGTGCCATGGTTAAGTTGAGGAGTTAGGGCATGGGTTGGACTCGATGATCTTGAAGGTCTCTTCCAACCTAGTGATTCTATGAATTCTGTGAAAAGCTCTGTGGGGAAACAGGGTCCCTCTTCACCACAGGCACACAAAACACAGCACACCAGTGCCGTGGGGTGACCTCACTGATGACACCCCGTCTCCACAAAGCTTTGGTCACGTCTTCAACCCATCCTGACATAAACCATCAAGACCAACATTCAGCCTCTAATACTCACACTTAAAAGCTGCCGCCAAGGTCGAATGGACATGCCCTCAAGAGAAGGATGTGGAATTGCAGAATCACGCAAAGGAACGCCAGCACCATGACAGAGAAGGATAGAGCAGCTCACTAACTGTCCATTAGTAATTACTCCTTTTTGCTAATAGGAACACAAAATTACATTTACAGGATATAGGTTTTGAAACTCTTTGGCTTGAATGCAGAATAAATGAATTGACGTCACACACCAGGCTGGGAAAAAAAGGGATGGGCCCACATTTGTTGTTGGCAATTGGATTTCTAAATGAGATCAAGAAATACGCTTTAAATGATAGCGTAGCTTTATGGTTAAATTTCAGAAATCTAAATGGACAATAGCATGGGAACAAGTGCAGCCTGAACATCCTCTACATTCCAAGATACTCTCGCGATCCCATTCAAGACACAAGAGCAAGAGCCCACTTTCATCCATAAGGAACAACTCCCAGGCACTGGGACATTTCCAAGTTATTGTAGAGTGGCCTCCCCAGGACATCAGCAGCTCCTTCAGCATTCCTGGGAGAAACACAATGACTGATGGACATCCAGTGGCACCAAACAGAGTCCCAGCCTACAAAAGGCACCCACAAAACACAGCACACAAAGCCCACTGATGACATTGCACATCTCCTGGGCTCTGGTTGTTTATTCAACCTTCACAGACATGTATCTAACAATCAAATCCAACCAAAGATCAACTCTCAGTCTAAAGCTGCCTCCAAGGTCAGATGGACACAGACTCAAGGGCAGGACACGAAACTGCAGAATTCTGTGAAGGAAAACACTCCCCACCTCATGACACACCAGGCTGGGCCAGCCAAGAGCTGCTGCCTCAAAAATGCCCCAAGGCCATGGGACAGGGCTGTCCCGCCCCTCCAGGACCAGCATAAAAGCAGGATCAGAGCCTCTCTCCCTCACACACTTCTCCTGACAACTTCTGCTCCTGCGGACAACCAGGTGAGCTTCAAACCCTTGACCCTCCTGCTCCTGCACCCCTGGACCCTCTCTTCCAGCATGCTCAGCCACAGCCTCAGCAGCCCTCACGCCTCCCCATAGCCCCACAACACCCTCCACAACAGCCTCCCCATCCTGCATCACTAACCCCCACACCTCTGCCCTGCCTCACCCCTCTCTCTTCCAGGCACCCTCCACACCACACCCATGGCCTGCTACGACCGCTGCCGTCCCTGCGGACCCACCCCGCTGGCCAACAGCTGCAACGAGCCCTGTGCCCTGCAATGCCAGGATTCCCACGTCATCATCAACCCTTCCCCTGTGCTGGTCACCCTGCCAGGACCCATCATGACCTCCTTCCCCCAGAACACCGCCGTCGGATCCACCTCCTCTGCTGCCGTGGGCACTGAGCTCAGTGTGCAGGGCCAGCCCATCTCTGGGGGCTTTGGTGGCTTTGGTGGCTTTGGCTATGGCCGTGGATTTGGCTATGGGCTGGGCTGTGGCTATGGGTTTGGAGGCCTGGGCTGCTATGGCAGAAGGGGCTATGGCTACAACTGCTGAGGGGCCAGCCTCAGCACCATCCCTGATACCAACCACTCAGTCCCTGGGACACACCTCAGGCACTGATGATGAATATCTGGGCAAAGGTTGTCAAAGGGATTCAGCACTTCCAGCTCCTGCTCTCAGGGCACCAAGCAAGGCAGCAGCCAAGTGGCCAGCCTAGGCTGCCTGCAAACATGGCCCATCTGCCTCCTGCTCTTCTCCTACTCCATGCTCTGCATTGCCCCTTCAGCTCTGTCCAGTCCCCTCTGCTGCAAATCCCTTCTCCCAAGCCGGAGACAGTTGAGCACCTCCACTGGACTGCTCGCACTGCGGCACAGGAAGGCCTTGGTGCTCCGGCTGAACCTCCTGCAAGCAAAGGAGCTGCCCTAATGGTTGCCTACTTGCACCCCTCCTTGCCCTTCTCTCTTCCAGTGGACGCTCACGCCCTTACACTGTTCTTTTAGCTCAATAAAGTTCTCTTGCATTACAGCCTCAGATGTCTCCTTTCCTTCACTGACATGCACTGGCACACTTTGCCTTTCTGGTGCATTCCACACTTCACTTGCTTGGCCCCAGGCCTGAATACACTAATGCACCTCTCTCCCTGTCTCTAATAGAAGCCATGTATGAGTCTTGTTTTTACTTTAGCTGGGCCCCAGGTGCTCCAGACCCTCATCATCTTCCAGGGTCACCTACATCTCTGCTTCAGCAGGCCCATGTCTTTCGTCTCCTCGGGTGCCCAGAGTTGAACACACATCTCCAGTCTCTGAAGAGCAGAGCAGAGGGTCAGAATCTCCCCTCACCTTCTGCCCATGCTGTGGTGATGAGCCCAGGGCACAGAGGGTTTTGGTCTGTGACTCCACATGGCCAGGGCATGTCCAATCCTTCATCCACCAGCACCCCAATCCTCCTTGGGCATGCTCTCAATCAACTCATTACCTATCTATTATCTATTACTGAGATTGCTAAATGTCTGAGGGGACAACACTGCCCAGACCATTATTTAGGACGTCGAACAGAGTTGGCCCCATGGATCCGACTCCTGGGCTGCAGTACTGGGAAATCACCTCCATGTGCACTTTGAGCCACTGATCAGAAGCCTCAGCCCCTCAGCCACTCTCAGTCCACTCACTGCACTCTCTGGCAACCTGGACCTGCTCAGCTGCTCTCAGAGTGTACAATGGGAAGGATCTTCCAGGGCTTCACAAAAACGTTGAGTTCAACAGCAGCCACAGCTCTCCCCTCATGCCCAGGCTGAGTCACCGGCACAGGGCAGACACACAGCTCAGCCAAGCACCATTTCCTCAAGGGAAATCCTCCAAGAGAAGTGGCCTCAGCTCTGGGAACTTGCCACAACTCAAGACCCTAAAGGCCTGGCTCATCCCTCACCTTCTGCTGCTCCCATTTTCATGAAGGGCAAATTCTTCCTGAAGAGTTCGATGGGGTTCCAACACTGGTGAATTATGGAAGAGCAACTGATGTCATGTACATGGACTTGTGCAAAGCATTTCTTCCCGTGGCAGACTACATTCTTATCTCCGACCTGGAGAGATGTGGAGTTGATAGCTGGGACATCAGCTGTGGGGTGGAAAATGGACAGGATGGTCTCACTCACAGAGTTGTGGTCAATGGCTCCATGTCTGTGAGGGGAACAGGGATGAGTGGTGACCTACAGAGGCTCTTATTGGGAAAATTATTACTTCCCATCTTTGTCAGGCACAGGGAATTGAGTGTCCCCTCAGCAAGAATGGGAATTACACCAAGGTGAGCAGTGTGCTTGATTGTCTGGAGGGAAGGGATGGCATCCAGAGAGCTGTTGACAGGCTGGGGTGGTGTGATTGTCATGAAGGTCAGCAGGATGAAGTGCAGCATCCTAAATCTGAGTTGGATCAATCTCAGTAATGGATATTGGATGGCTAATGACTTGATAAAGAGCATCCTTGAGGAGAAGGACTTGGGGTGCTGGTGGATGAAGAATTGGACATGCCCTGGCCATGTCAACTTGCCAAACAGAAGCTGCCCATGCCATGGGCTCATTGCCACAGCGTGGGAAGCAGGTGAGGAGGGAATTCTGGCCCTCTGCTCTGCTCTGCTCTGCTCTGCTCTGCTCTGGTGAGACTGGAGTTCTGTGCTCAGCTCTGGGGCCTCAGGGGTAAGAAGCTGCTCGTGTGGATCTGTATAAGGGCAAAAGGGATAATGAGGGAATGGAGCAACTGCTGTGTAGCCAATGTAAAACCATGGCCCAGGAGGGGCTTGTGTCAGAGGCAGGGATAGATCTGCCACAGTGTATCCAGGAGCAGAATCAGGCAAGTGAAGGGTTTGTGGTATGCACCGGAAGAGCAAACTCTGCCAGTCTGTGCCCTGAAGGAAAAGGAGACATAACAATGCTGAAATGCAAGAGAATTTTATTGAGGCAAAAGAACAGTGAGAGGTCATGAGAGGCAAGAGGAAGGGAGCTGGTCTGAGGTGCAAGCAGGGCGACCATCAGCCAAGCTCCTTTGCTTGCTGGTGGTTCGGTCAAAGCAGCAAGGACTTCCTGCTCTACAGTACAAGCAACATGATTGTGAAGCTTACGAATGGTCTCCAGCTTGGGAGAAGGAATTTGCAGCAGAGGGAGCTGGACCAAGCTGAAAGGCAGTGAGAAAAGAACAGGAGGCAGATGGGCCATGTTTGCAGGCAGTATGGGCTGGCCACTTGACTTCTGCCTTGCTTGGCGCCCTGAGAACAGGAGCTGGAAGTGCTGAGCCCATTGACAGCTTTGGCCCAGAAAGGCGTCGGCAACACCTGGAGTGTGTTGCAGAGAGTGGCTGGTTGGTGTCAGGAGTGGTGTTGAGGGCCCTCAGCAGTTGTAGCCATAGCCCCTTCTGCCATAGCAGCCCAGGCCTCCCAGCCCATAGCCAAATCCACGGCCATAGCCAAGGCCAAAGCCAAAGCCACCAGAGATGGGCTGTCCCTGCACATTGAGCTCAGTGCCCACGGCAGCAGAGGAGGTGGATCCGACGGCGGTGTTCTGGGGGAAGGAGGTCATGATGGGTCCTGGCAGGGTGACCAGCACAGGGGAAGGGTTGATGATGACGCGGGAATCCTGGCATTGCAGGGCACAGGGCTCGTTGCAGCTGTTGGCCAGCGGGGTGGGTCCGCAGGGACGGCAGATGCTGTTGCAGGCCATGGGTGTGGTGTGGAGGGTGCCTGGAAGAGAGGAGGGTGAGGCAGAGCAGGGCAGGGCAGGGAGTAGGGGTGCATGAGGGATGAGGGAGTGTGGAGGCTGTTGTGTGGCTGTGGGGAGGCATCAGGGCTGGTGTGGCTGGAGCTGAGCATGTTGGAAGAGAGGGTCCAGGGGTGCAGGAGCAGGAGGGTCAGGGTGTTGAGACTCACCTGGTTGTTGGCAGGAGCAGGAAAAGAAGGTGTGAGGAGAAGTGTGTGAGGGAGAGAGGCTCTGGGCCGGCTTTTATGCTGGTGCTGGAGGGGCGGGACAGCCTTGTCCCATGGCCTTGGGGCATTTTTGAGGCAGCAGCTCTTGTCTGGCCCAACCCGATGCGTCATGAGGTGGGGAGGATTTTCATTCACAGAATTCTGCAGTGTCATGATTGGTTCTTGAGTCTGTGTCCATCTGACCTTGACAACAGCTTTGAAGTGAGAGCTGGTATTTGGGAGGTCCTGATTGATCCATGTGTGTCAGGAAGGGCTGAATAAACAACCAGAGCCCAGCAGAGTTGCGATACCATCAGTGATGTCATTTTGTGACACTTGTGTTCTGTGGTTTGTGGGTGCCTTGTGAAGACTGGGACTCTGTTCTGTGCCGCTGGATGTCCATCAGTCATTGTGTTTCTCCCAGGAATGCTGAGGGAGCTGCTGATGCCCTGGGGAGGTCACTCTGCAATAGCATGGAAATGCTATCGTGCGTAGGAATGTTCCTACAGATTAAAGATATCTCATGGCCTTTTGTCTTGACCTGAATCAAGAGAGAACATCTGAAAAAGTAGAGGCTTGTCTGGTTGAACTTGTTCTGGTGTCATGGTCCATTTGGACTTCTCATCTTTACTTGACATTGTACTCTGTCATTTAAAGCATATTCCTTGACTTCATTAAGAAATCCATTAAACAACTCAGCTTGATCTTTTTTTCCCAGGCTGGCCTGTGATGTCCTTGCCCTTAATCTGCATTCATCCCGTAAGTTTTCGTATCTCATATCCTTTTAGTCTTAATAATCTCTTGCTGCTAGCAAAACCCAGTAATTACGAAGGTTGGTCAGCACAGTCCTCTTCCCTCCTGCGTCATGGTGCGGGCATTCCTTTGTGGAATTCTGCGGCTCCACGTCCTTCTTTTGAGGCCATGTCCATCTGACCTTGGAGGCAGATTTTAAGTGTCTTAGAGGTTAAGGGCAGGTGTTGATGCCCTTGTGTGTTGTGGTGGGCTGGAGACATCTCCAAAGCCTTGAAGAGATGGGGGTGTCATCAGCGAGGTCACCCCATGGCACTGCTGTGTCCTGGTTTTCGGGTGCATTGTGAAGTGGGCCCCCGAGTCATCACAGCTCTGTCAGGATTGTCTGGCTTTGCAGGAGCATTGCTTGTGGGGAAGTGCCCTTTGAATGATGTTCTCTCCATCCCCACCATGTTGCCAACATTCAGAGCCTGTCTGTATTCCCAGCCTTTCCTGCTGGAGAGAAAAAATCAACCCCTGTGGTTTAGGATGGCCTTCCATGCTCCCCAAAGTCTTGAGTTGCTTCATCCACAGCGCTCTTCTCAGCTGTGACCAGCAAGTTCACACTGTGGGGTCCCAGTGCTAGGCTGTGCCTGACCCATGGAAAGGAAAAATGCTGAAGGATAACAAGAACAGGACACATGAGGAGAACAGTTCCTCATCCTTGATTAATCCACCCTTGAAACCTCTGTGCCTGAGCTTTAGGTTGAGGGAGTGGACTGTCCTGGTCCACAACACTGGCAGGGATCCCCGTGGAGCAAGGACGTGGACATGGTTGACCAAGAGTGCTGCAGGGACACCATGACACTGAGAGGACAGGCGTGTCCTCAAAATGAGGACAAGGAGAGAAAACTGGGAGTTCTTTCAGGCACGAGACAAGAATGCAAATATGAGATGTCATCAATATGCTGTAGTATGACCTTACTGAAAACATCCCAATTATCCTAAGATTCGGCTGGGTATTTTACATGTCCTAACATACACCATAAACAATGAGATAATGGTCATCAATTCTCACAATTAAGACCTTCTGCCAAGGTCAGATGGACACTGCCCCAAGGGAAGAACACAGAATTGCAGAACTGCATAAAGGAAACCAAACTCCAACTCATGACTCACCAGGCTGGGACAGGCAAGACCTGCTGCTTCCAAAATGCCCCAAGGCCATGGGACAAGGCTGTCCCGCCCCTCCAGGACCTGCATAAAAGCCAGCCCAGAGCCTCTCTCCCTCACACACTTCTCCTGACTCCTTTTCCTCCTGCCGACAACGAGGTGAGACTCAAGCCCCTGATCCTCCAGCTCCTGCACCCCTTTGCCCTTCTCTTGCAGCTGGCTCAGCCACAGCCTCAGCAGCCCTCACGCCTCCCTACAGCCCCACAACAGCCTCCACATTCCCTCACCCTCCTGCATCACTAACCCTCCACACTCCCCCAAAACTGCCCTGCCTCATCCCCTTCTCTTCCAGGCACCCTCCACACCACACCCATGGCCTGCTACGACCGCTGCAGTCCCTGCGGACCCACCCCGCTGGCCAACAGCTGCAACGAGCCCTGTGCCCTGCAGTGCCAGGATTCCCGCGTCATCATCGACCCTTCCCCTGTGCTGGTCACCCTGCCAGGACCCATCATGACCTCCTTCCCCCAGAACACCGCCGTCGGATCCACCTCCTCCGCTGCTCTGGGCACTGAGCTCAGTGTGCAGGGACAGCCCATCTCTGGCGGATTTGGTGGCTTTGGCTACGGCCTTGGCTATGGCCGTGGATTTGGCTATGGCTGTGGATTTGGCTACGGGCAGGGCTATGGCTACGGCCTGGGCTGCTATGGCAGAAGGGGCTATGGCTACAACTGCTAAGGGCCCTCAGCACCAGTCCTGACACCACCAGCTCAGGCCTCTGGCAACAGCTCCTGCAAGCAAAGCACCTTGGCTGGTGGTTTGCCTACTTCCACCTCACGCCGCATCCCATCTTCTCCTTTCTCCTGTCTCTTCATTCTTGTGTCTCAATAAAGTTTTCCTGCATCAAAGCCTGATACGCCTCCTGTTCTTCTGTAATCCCAGTGGTCTCACATCCTTACCAGCCACATACCCTGCCTCAACAGGTCACTGGGTTATGTGCAACAGCATCTTCCATTACAAATATGTCAAAACAACTAATAGAAACGTCTGGCATAGGAAGCACAGGAGGGGACACCTTCCAGAACATGGCATAAACCCATCACTGGATAGACCAAAGCCTTGGCCTCATCCATGCTCTCCTCGGTACAGCCCTGGTCCAGTCACTCTGTATCAGCACACACTTGGAAAACTGATCCCCATGAGGACTCTCGAACCCCTGCAGCACAAAGAGTCCAAAAATCCTGCACTTGGGCAGGAAATCTGGAGAGCAAGTGCTTCAACTCCCTGCTCCAGCAAGACCATCCAGAGCAGGATTCCCAGCACCATGGACAGTTCAGTATTGGCTCTCCCAGGGTCAATAATCCAACAGCTTTTCCACTCTATAACCTCCCTCAGAATGTGGAGTTCTGGCCCTCTTTGCGCATGCAATTCCATCTGTTTTCCCTTTGCTCTTATCCTCTTATTCTGCACGTGGGCACTGGTGAGAAATGCCAGGCTCCCTCACCTTCATTCTCTGCTATCAAAGATTTGTGCACTGATGATACCCCCCTGTCCACCCTCATCCCCTGAGAGTCCCAGCTCTCTCAGTTTCTCATCAGGAATGATCCACCAACCCCTGTGGAATCTCGGTTGGTCTGAAATGGTCACTGTACATTAATTCACTAAGTTGACTTCATTTTCCCACTGGGGAGAACAGAATTACTCACAACACCTCACATTGGACATCACCTCTGCTCAGAAGACACCAGGAGTCTCCTCATCACATCATCTCCCTGCTTCATCACAACAACTCTCCACAAACCAGATGTAGACGCTGGAGGTGCCTTTTCCCACAATGATACAGCGACACCTCCAGCCCCATTCCTTCTAACCCAGAACCACTCTGAATGCTGTTTCCAGAGATGAAAACAACTATTCCAAGTGACACCCAGATATTTCTTCCCACCTGGCATGACTCCTACCATGAAAAAGCCCTGGGCAGCATCCCTTGATGAAGTCCAGCAGATGTCCAGAATCCAGCAAGTTTTCACTGTTGGCCCAGGGGTCAGCACTGGGGACTTGCTGCCCTCTGGACTTTGGGACACTGACCATAAACCACTGGGCTCAGACCTTCAGACCATTCTCAGTCTACTGTGATGGGCACTGACACCACCTGGGCTCGCCTGGCTTGTTGACGATCAAGCAATGCTTGTCTCCTCACCAACCTCCAAACCCTCCTTCAGACAAACACAAATGGCCTCAGCCTTTGGCACTCAGCTCAAGAGAAGATCGAAAAATATCAAAACCTCTGAGGCTAGGCTATCACCCAAGCACACACTGGGCATGTCCAAATTGAAAGGTGAGGTCTGAGGTCAGCCTTTGCCAACTGGGATAAATGCATGGAGGAATGGAAGGCAATGCAAGGTGCAACACCTCCTCCTTGGCACACAATCAAAGCCCAGACCAGCCTATCAGAACTGTGGGAAATTGGGGGTAATATTTCAGAAGGCACCCACAAACCACCGCACACGAGGGCTGTGGGGTGACCACAGTGATGACACCCCATCTCTGCAAAGCTTGGGTCACGTCTTCAGCCCTCCCTTAAATGAACCACCAATAGAAACATTTGACCTCTTCGTATTCGTCATTGAAAGTTACTGCCACAGATGGACAGGGCCTCAGGAGCAGGACGTGGAATTGCACAATTCCAAAAGACATGCACCCACCTTGTCAGGGAAGGACAGAGGAGCTTCCTGATGCTCCATTGGTAATTATTTGCTTACAGCAACACAATGTTAACCATTACAGCTTATGAGTTATGAAACTTGTGGCCTGAATGCGGAATAAGCTAATTGATGTCACACACAGCATGGGGAAAAAGGGATCAAGCCCAATTTGTTGTTTCTTCATTGAGTTTCATAACAACGTCAAGGAATACAGTTTAAATACCTGAGTACATTGTCATGTGAATTGGAGAAATCCCAATGGGCCATAATACTGGAACACGTTTAGCCTGAACAGCCTCTCATTTTCTATGTCCTCTCTCTCGATCCCATGCAAGATACAATGCCATGAGTTCTCTTTCATCCATCACGAAAGGCTTGCAGGCTTTGGGTTCTTGCCAAGCTCTTGCAGAGTGATCGCCCCATGAAAGCAGAAGCTCCCTCAGCATTCCTGATGCAACACAATGAATGATGGACATCCGGCGGCACGGAACAGAGTCCCAGTCTTCACAAGACACCCACAGGCCACAGAGCACAGGTGCCACAAAATGACCTCACTGATGACATGGCAGATCTTCAGGGCTTTGGTTGTTCATGGAAGCCTCCCTGACACACATGGAGCGAACAAATCCGCGCAAATACCAAATTACTAAAGCAGCCGTCAAGGTCAGATGGACACAGCATCAAGAGCAGGACATGGAATTGCAGAATGGCATGAAGGAAAACATTCCCCACCTCATGACTCACCAGGCTGGGCCAGGCAAGAGCTGCTGCTGCCTCAGAAATGCCCCAAGGCCATGGGACAAGGCTGTCCCACCCCTCCAGGATCTGCATAAAAGTCTGCCTAGAGCCTCTCTCCCTCACACACTTCTTCAGATTCCTCCTGCTCCTGCTGACAACCAGGTGAGACTCAAGCCCCTTATCTTTCTTCTCCTGCACCCCTGGACCCTCTCTTCTTCCAGCACGCTCAACTGCCGCCTTAGCAGTCCCCTCCTGCATCTCTGCCCCTCACACCCCCACACTCCTGACTTGCCTCATCCCCTTTTCTTCCAGGCACCCTCCACACCACACCCATGGCCTGCTACGACCGCTGCCGTCCCTGCGGACCCACCCCGCTGGCCAACAGCTGCAACGAGCCCTGTGCCCTGCAATGCCAGGATTCCCACGTCATCATCGACCCTTCCCCTGTGCTGGTCACCCTGCCAGGACCCATCATGACCTCCTTCCCCCAGAACACCGCCGTCGGATCCACCTCCTCCGCTGCTCTGGGCACTGAGCTCAGTGTGCAGGGACAGCCCATCTCTGGCGGATTTGGTGGCTCTGGCTATGGCCTTGGCTATGGCCGTGGATTTGGCTATGGCTGTGGATATGGCTATGGGCAGGGCTATGGCTACGGCCTGGGCTGCTATGGCAGAAGGGGCTATGGCTACAACTGCTAAGGGCCCTCAGCACCACTCCTGACACCACCAGCTCAGGCCTCTGGCAACAGCTCCTGCAAGCAAAGCACCTTGGCTGGTGGTTGTCCTACTTCCACCTCACGCCGCATCCCATCTTCTCCTTTCTCCTGTCTCTTCATTCTTGTGTCTCAATAAAGTTTTCCTGCATCAAAGCCTGATACGCCTCCTGTTCTTCTGTAATTCCAGTGGTCTCACATCCTTACCAGCCACATACCCTGCCTCAACAGGTCACTGGGTTATGTGCAACAGCGTCTTCCATCACAAATATGTCAAAACAACTAATAGAAATATCTGGCATAGGAAGCACAGGAGGGGACACCTTCCAGAACATGGCATAAACCCATCACTGGATAGACCAAAGCCTTGGCCTCATCCATGCTCTCCTCGGTACAGCCCTGGTCCAGTCACTCTGGGTCAGCACACACTTGGAAAACTGATCCCCATGAGGACTCTCGAACCCCTGCAGCACAAAGAGTCCCAAAATCCTGCACTTGGGCAGGAAATCTGGAGAGCAAGTGCTTCAACTCCCTGCTCCAGCAAGACCAACAAGAGCAGGATTCCCAGCACCATGGACAGTTCAGTATTGGCTCTCTCAGGGCCAACAGCTCAACACCTTTTCCACTCTATAACCACCTTCAGAATGAGGAATTCTGGCCCTCTTTGCGCATGCAATTACATCTGTTTTCCCTTTGTCCTTTGCCCTCTTGTCCTTCATGTGTGCACTGCTGAGAACAGCCAGGCCGCCTTGACTTCATTCTCTGCCATCCGGGATTTTTGCACACTGAGAGTACCCCCCTGTCCTCCATCACCCCCTGGGAGTCCCAGCCCTGTCAGTTTCTCATCAGGAATCATCCATCAACCTCTGTGGAATCTTGGTGCTTCTGAAATGGTCACTGTTCACTAATTCACTAAGTTGACTTCATTTTCCCACTGGGGAGACCAGAATTGCACACTACACCTCCCATGGGACCTCACCACTGCTCAGAAGGCATCGAGAGTCTCCTCATCACATCATCTCCCTGCTTCATCACAACAACTCTCCCCAGTCCTCATCCGGAGACTGGAGGGGCCACTTTCTGAACACTGGAGGTGCTCACAATGATACAGGGACACCTCCAGCCCCATTCCTTCTAACCCAGAACCACTCTGAATGCTGTTTCCAAAGTTGAAAACAACTATTCCAAGTGGCAACCAGGTATTTCTTCCCACCTGGCATGACTCCTATCATGAAAAAGCCCTGGGCATCTGCCCTTGCTGAAGTCCAGCCGATGTCCAGAATCCAGCAAGTTTTCACTGTTGGCCCAGGGGTCAGCACTGGGGACTTGCTGCCGTCTGGACTTTGGGACACTGACCATAAACCACTGGACTCAGACATTCAGACCTTTCTCAGTCTACTGTGATGGGCACTGACACCACCTGGGCTCGCCTGGCTTGTTGAGGATCAATCAATGCTTGTCTCCTCATCAACCTCCAAATCCTCCTTCAGACAAACACAAATGGTCTCAGCCTTTGGCACTCAGCTCAAGAGAAGATCGAAAAATATCAAAACCTCTGAGGCTAGGCTATCACCCAAGCACCCACTGAGCACGTCCAAATTGAAAGGTGAGGTCTGAGGTCGGCCTTTGCCAACAGGGATAAATGCATGGAGGAAAGGAAGGCAATGCAAGGTGCAACACCTCCTCCTTGGCACACAATCAAAGCCCAGACCAGCCTATCAGAACTGTGGTAAATTTGGGGTAATATTTCAGAAGGAACCCACAAACCACCGCACATGAGGGCCATGGGATGACCACAGTGATGACACCCCACCTCTGCAAAGCTCGGGTCACGTCTTCAGCCCTCCCTGACATGAACCACCAATAGAAACATTGGACCTCTTCGTATTCGTCATTGAAAGTTACTGCCACAGATGGACAGGGCCTCAGGAGCAGGACGTGGAATTGCACAATTCCAAAAGACATGCACCTACCTTGTCAGGGAAGGACAGAGGAGCTTCCTGATGCTCCATTGGTAATTATTTGCTTACAGGAACACAATGTTAACAATTACAGCTTATGAGTTATGAAACTTGTGGCCTGAATGCGGAATAAGCTAATTGATGTCACACACAGCATGGGGGAAAAGGGATCAAGCCCAATTTTTTGTTTCTTCATTGAGTTTCATAACAACGTCAAGGAATACAGTTTAAATACCTGAGTACATTGTCATGTGAATTGGAGAAATCCCAATGGGCCATAATACTGGAACACGTTCAGCCTAAACAGCCTCTCATTTTCTATGTCCTCTCTCTCAATCCCATGCAAGACACAAGGCCATGAGTTCTCTTTCATCTATCACGAAAGGCTTGCAGGCTTTGGGTTCTTACCAAGCTCTTGCAGAGTGATCACCCCAAGAATGCAGAAGCTCCCTCAGCATTCCTGATGCAACACCATGAATGATGGACATCCGGCGGCACGGAACAGAGTCCCAGTCTTCACAAGACCCACAGGCCACAGAGCACAGGTGCCACAAAATGACCTCACTGATGACATGGCAGATCTTCAGGGCTTTGGTTGTTCATGGAAGCCTCCCTGACACACATGGAGCGAACAAATCCGCGCAAATACCAAATTACTAAAGCAGCCGTCAAGGTCAGATGGACACAGCATCAAGAGCAGGACATGGAATTGCAGAATGGCATGAAGGAAAACATTCCCCACCTCATGACTCACCAGGCTGGGCCAGGCAAGAGCTGCAGCTGCCTCAGAAATGCCCCAAGGCCATGGGACAAGGCTGTCCCACCCCTCCAGGATCTGCATAAAAGTCTGCCTAGAGCCTCTCTCCCTCACACACTTCTTCAGACTCCTTCTGCTCCTGCTGACAACCAGGTGAGACTCAAGCCCCTTATCTTTCTTCTCCTGCACCCCTGGACCCTCTCTTCTTCCAGCACGCTCAACTGCCGCCTTAGCAGTCCCCTCCTGCATCTCTGCCCCTCACACCCCCACACTCCTGACTTGCCTCATCCCCTTTTCTTCCAGGCACCCTCCACACCACACCCATGGCCTGCTACGACCGCTGCCGTCCCTGCGGACCCACCCCGCTGGCCAACAGCTGCAACGAGCCCTGTGCCCTGCAATGCCAGGATTCCCGCGTCATCATCGACCCTTCCCCTGTGCTGGTCACCCTGCCAGGACCCATCATGACCTCCTTCCCCCAGAACACCGCCGTCGGATCCACCTCCTCCGCTGCCGTGGGCACTGAGCTCAGTGTGCAGGGACAGCCCATCTCTGGCGGATTTGGTGGCTTTGGCTATGGCCTTGGCTATGGCCGTGGATTTGGCTATGGCTGTGGATATGGCTACGGGCAGGGCTATGGCTACGGCCTGGGCTGCTATGGCAGAAGGGGCTATGGCTACAACTGCTAAGGTCTCTCAGCACCACTCCTGACACCACCAGCTCAGGCCTCTGGCAACAGCTCCTGCAAGCAAAGCACCTTGGCTGGTGGCTTTCCGACATCAACATCATGCCAGATCCCATCTTCTCCTTTCTCCTGTCTCTTCATTCTTGTGTCTCAATAAAGTTTTCCTGCATCAAAGCCTGATACGCCTCCTGTTCTTCTGTAATTCCAGTGGTCTCACATCCTTACCAGCCACATACCCTGCCTCAACAGGTCACTGGGTTATGTGCAACAGCATCTTCCATCACAAATATGTCAAAACAACTAATAGAAATATCTGGCATAGGAAGCACAGGAGGGGACACCTTCCAGAACATGGCATAAACCCATCACTGGATAGACCAAAGCCTTGGCCTCATCCATGCTCTCCTCGGTACAGCCCTGGTCCAGTCACTCTGGGTCAGCACACATTTGGAAAACTCATCCCCATGAGGACTCTCGAACCCCTGCAGCACAAAGAGTCCCAAAATCCTGCACTTGGGCAGGAAATCTGGAGAGCAAGTGCTTCAACTCCCTACTCCAGCAAGACCAACAAGAGCAGGATTCCCAGCACCATGGACAGTTCAGTATTGGCTCTCTCAGGGTCAATAATCCAACAGCTTTTCCACTCTATAACCTCCCTCAGAATGTGGAATGCTGGCCCTCTTTGCGCATGCAATTCCATCTGTTTTCCCTTTGCTCTTATCCTCTTGTCCTTCATGTGAGCACTGCTGAAAACAGCCAGGCTCCCTCACCTTCATTCTCTGCCACCAGGGATTTGTGCACACTGATGATGAGTGCCTGCCCAGCCTCATCCCCAGGCATCCCAGCTCTCTCAGTTTCTCATCCAGGAATAATTCATCAGCTCCTCTGGAATCTTGGTGCTTCTGAAATGGTCACTGTTCATTAATTCACTAAGTTGACTTCATTTTCCCACTGGGGAGACTGGAATTGCACACTACACCTCCCATGGGACATCACCACTGCTCAGAAGACACCAGGAGTCTGCTCATCACATCATCTCCCTGCCTCATCACAACAACTCTCCACAAACCAGATGTAGACGCTGGAGGTGCCTTTTCCCACAATGATACAGGGACACCTCCAGCCCCATTCCTTCTAACCCAGAACCACTCTGAATGCTGTTTCCAAAGTTGAAAACAACTATTCCAAGTGGCAACCAGGTATTTCTTCCCACCTGGCATGACTCCTACCATGAAAAAGCCCTGGGCATCTGCCCTTGCTGAAGTCCAGCCGATGTCCAGAATCCAGCAAGTTTTCACTGTTGGCCCAGGGGTCAGCACTGGGGACTTGCTGCCGTCTGGACTTTGGGACACTGACCATAAACCACTGGACTCAGACATTCAGACCTTTCTCAGTCTACTGTGATGGGCACTGACACCACCTGGGCTCGCCTGGCTTGTTGAGGATCAATCAATGCTTGTCTCCTCATCAACCTCCAAATCCTCCTTCAGACAAACACAAATGGCCTCAGCCTTTGGCACTCAGCTCAAGAGAAGATCGAAAAATATCAAAACCTCTGAGGCTAGGCTATCACCCAAGCACCCACTGAGCACGTCCAAATTGAAAGGTGAGGTCTGAGGTCGGCCTTTGCCAACAGGGATAAATGCATGGAGGAAAGGAAGGCAATGCAAGGTGCAACACCTCCTCCTTGGCACACAATCAAAGCCCAGACCAGCCTATCAGACCCGTGAGAAATTTGGGGTAATTTTTCAGAAGGCACCCACAAACCACCGCACACGAGGGCTGTGGGGTGACCACAGTGATGACACCCCACCTCTGCAAAGCTTGGGTCACATCTTCAGCCCTCCCTGACATGAACCACCAATAGAAAAATTGGACCTCTTCGTATTCGTCATTGAAAGTTACTGCCACAGATGGACAGGGCCTCAGGAGCAGGATGTGGAATTGCACAACTCCAAAAGACACGCACCCACCTTGTCAGGGAAGGACAGAGGAGTTCCCTGATGCTCCATTGGTAATTATTTGCTTTCAGGAACACAATGTTAACAATTACAGCTTATGAGTTATGAAACTTGTGGCCTGAATGCGGAATAAGCTAATTGATGTCACACACAGCATGGGGAAAAAGGGATCAAGCCCAATTTGTTGTTTCTTCATTGAGTTTCATAACAACGTCAAGGAATACAGTTTAAATACCTGAGTACACTGTCATGTGAATTGGAGAAATCCCAATGGGCCATAATACTGGAACACGTTCAGCCTGAACAGCCTCTCATTTTCTATGTCCTCTCTCTGGATCCCATGCAAGACACAATGCCATGAGTTCTCTTTCATCTATCATGAAAGGCTTGCGGGCTTTGGGTTCTTGCCAAGCTCTTGCAGAGTGATCGCCCCATGAAAGCAGAAGCTCCCTCAGCATTCCTGGTTCAACACAATGAATGATGGACATCTGGAGGCACAGAACAGAGTCCCAGTCTTCACAAGACCCACAGGCCACAGAGCACAGGTGCCACAAAATGACCTCACTGATGACATGGCAGATCTTCAGGGCCTCGGTTGTTCATTCACCCCTCCCTGACACACATGGAAAAATCAAATCCACCCAAATACCAAAATAATACAGCTGCCGTCAAGGTCAGATGGACACAGGATCAAGAGTAGGACATGGAATTGCGGAATGGCATGAAGGAAAACATTGCCCACCTCATGACTCACATGGTGGAGCCAGGGCAGAGCTGCTGCTTCCTCAAAAATGCCCCAAGGCCATGGGACAAGGCTGTCCCGCCCCTCCAGGATCTGCATAAAAGCTGGCCCAGAGCCTCTCTCCCTCACACACTTCTCCTGACGCATTCTCCTGCTGACAACCAGGTGAGCATCAAGCCCATGACCCTCCTGCTCCTGCACCCCTGACCCCTCTCTTCCAGCACGCTCAGCCCCAGCCACACCAGCCCTCACGCCTCCCCACAGCCCCACAACAGCCTCCACACTCCCTCAACATCCTGCATCACTAACCCTCACACCCCTCACCCCTGCCCTGCCTTACCCCTCTCTCTTCCAGGCACCCTCCACACCACACCCATGGCCTGCAACAACATCTGCAGTCCCTGCGGACCCACCCCGCTGGCCAACAGCTGCAACGAGCCCTGTGCCCTGCAATGCCAGGATTCCCACGTCATCATCAACCCTTCCCCTGTGCTGGTCACCCTGCCAGGACCCATCATGACCTCCTTCCCCCAGAACACCGCCGTCGGATCCACCTCCTCCGCTGCCGTGGGCACTGAGCTCAGTGTGCAGGGACAGCCCATCTCTGGGGGATTTGGTGGCTTTGGCTATGGCTTTGGCTATGGCCGTGGATTTGGCTACAGTCTGGGCTGTGGCTATGGGCTGGGAGGCCTGGGCTGCTATCGCAGAAGGGGCTATGGCTACAACTGCTAAGGGTCCTCGTTACCGCCCCGACATCAAGAATGTGCTTGCGGCTTTGGCAACAGCTCCTGCGAGCAAATTGCCTGTGGTTGTCATCGCCCTACTCGCCTCTCGCAATGGATTCCTTCCCGTTTTTTCTCCTGTCTTCATTTTTTCCCCTCAATAAAATTTTCCTGCATCAAATCTGAGATGCCTCCTCATCTTTTTGAATTCCAATGGCTTCCTCACCCAGTTAAATGCCAGATAGGCCATTGGCATGTATGGAAAAGAAGGAGAACACCTCTGTTTGGTAAGATGTCACCACCAGCGATAACCAAGACTGGCAGTTGAAGGAGGTGACAAGGCCTTACACACCTTCCAGAGTATGACACAAACCTAGAACCCACTGCCCCAAACTTTTGACACATCCATGCTCTCCTGCTCATGGCTCTGGTGTAATCTCTCTGTGCCAACACACACTTGAAGTAATCTCTTCCCCAATAAGGACTTTTGAACCCACCCAGAAAACAGGAGGAACAACATCATCCATTTGGGCATGAGCTCTGGAATCCAGGTTCTTCATTTCCCTCTCCTCAAGGAAAGCCAGCAATGACAGCATTTCCAGAACCATGGCCAGCTCAGTTTTGGTTCTCCCAGCAGACTCCAGTAGCACCAGATTCCACTTCGAGACCACTCTCACACTCAAAAATTCTTGCCTTCTTTCCCCAAGGAATTCCACCTGTTTTCCCTTCTTCCCTTCCCCCCCTTCCTTCTCCTGTGTGCACTGTTGAAAACAGCCAGGCTTCCTCAACTTCATTCCCTGCCATCAGGGATCTGCCTTGTTTCCCTGCAGTCCCAGCTCTCTCTGCCCTCTAGGAATGATTCTCCTGCCCTTTCAGTCAGTATCTTGGTCGCCCTGATCTGTTTCTCCAAGCCTTTGTGCTTCTTTCACTGGACAGCCCAGAACTGCCCACACCACCCCACACAGGACTCCACCAGTGCTCTAAAGAGAGGAAAGGCCACCTCTCCCAACTACAGAGCAAAAATTGCCTGAAATCTTTCTTGGATACTAGTGATGCCTTCTCCAGAAAGGAAAGAATTGAGATTACGCAGTCCCTTTGTTCTCCACCAGCACCACAGGGTCCGGCTCTTCAAAGCTCCTACCCAGCCTCTCAGCCCCAGCATGACCTGGGGCCCACTGCCATTCCTGCCCAGATGCAGAACTTCACATTTTCCTCTCCAGAACTTCAGGAGATGCCTTTAACCCTCAGTCTCCAATCTCTCTGACTGGTGACACAACCAAGTAGTGCCTCAGCCACTCCACCACCTGCCAGCTTGCTGAGGGGACAAGCGGTCCCACTGCCCACACCACTGTTAAGGATGTTGGACAGGGTTGGCACCCTGGATACAACTCTTGACCTACTTCCCTTGAGACTTGTTTCAATTTGAATTTTGGGCCACTGATCCCCCCCTGGGAACAGCCCCACAGCCACTCTCAGGCCGCTCACAGCCCTCTGAGGCAGCCTGGATTTGCTCGGGTGCTCTGGGAGCATGGAAGGGGAAGGAGCATCAAAGGCTTCACAAAAAAAGTTGTGTCCAACAGCAGCCACAGCTCTCCCCTCATGCCCAGGCTGAGTCACTGGCACAGGGCAGACACACAGCTCAGCCAAGCCCCAATTTCCCAAGGGAAATCCTCCAAGAGAAGTGGCCTCACCCCTCAGCACTTGGCACAACTCAAGACCCCAAAGGCCTGGCTCACCCCTCCCCTGCTGCTGCTCCCCTTCAGCCTCTGCTCCCTTGCACAGGTGCCACAAACACACATGGAGTCAGTTCTGATGGAAAAGCCTCTTGACATGGAGTACAACTGTTAAAGCAGGACTACAAAATGCACCACTAAAGGATCACATTTACACTGTGCAGTCTGTGACACCACTGACAACCCTCTCCATGAAGGAAGATATTCCTTAATAGACAACCTAAACTTTGCCAGAAGACACTTGGACTCTGGATTCCTGCTCTCCTGTGGTGCAGCACAAGGGAAACAGGTTACACATCCAGTTTATTATGAGTCCAATCAGAAAACAGACATCTGAAATTGTGATGCAAGAAAAATTTTATTCAGGCAAAACAGTGAAAAAGCAGAAGGAGCCAGTGGAAGGCTGAGGTGCAATCACAGCGACCGACAGCCGAGGTCCTTTGCTTGCAGTACATTTGGCCAGAGCATCAAGGACTTCCTGTCCCACGGTGGCAGCAGCCCACCAGAGGGGCACAATGGTCTCTGACCTGGAAGAAGGAGTTTGCAGCAGAGGGGACTGGAGACACCAAAGGGCAGAGCAGAGAGCAGAGGGCAGGGAGCACGGAGAGGAGAAGAGCAGGAGGGAGATGGGCCGTGTTTGCAGGCAGCCCAGGCTGGCTCCTTGGTTACTGCCTTGCTTGGTGCCCTGAGAGCAGGAGCTGGAAGTGCTGAGCCCCTTTGAGAGGCAGGCCCCTTGGCCCAGAGAGGAGTCCTCAATGCAAGAGATGAGTTGCAGGGAGTGGCTGGTTGGTGTCAGGGGTGGTGCTGAGGGCCCTTAGCAGTTGTAGCCGCCCCTTCTGCCATAGCAGCCCAGGCCTCCCAGCCCATAGCCAAATCCACGGCCATAGCCAAAACCATAGCCAAGGCCGCCAAAGCCACCAAATCCCCCAGAGATGGGCTGTCCCTGCACACTGAGCTCAGTGCCCACGGCAGCGGAGGAGGTGGATCCGACAGCGGTGTTCTGGGGGAAGGAGGTCATGATGGGTCCTGGCAGGGTGACCAGCACAGGGGAAGGGTCGATGATGACGCGGGAATCCTGGCATTGCAGGGCACAGGGCTCGTTGCAGCTGTTGGCCAGCGGGGTGGGTCCGCAGGGACGGCAGATGTTGTTGCAGGCCATGGGTGTGGTGTGGAGGGTGCCTGGAAGAGAGAGGGTTGAGGCAGGGCAGGGGTGTGGGGGTGTGGAGGGGCAGTTATTCAGGAGAGGAAGGTTTAGGGTTTGGGAGGTGTGGAGGCTGTTGTGGGGCTGTGGCGAGGCGTGAGGTCTGCTCAGGCTGGGGCTGAGCATGCTGAAAGAGAAGGTCCAGGGGTGTAGGAGCAGGAGGTTCAGGGGCTTGAGACTCACCTTGTTGCCTGCACAGGAGAAGGCGTGAGGAGAAGTGTGTGAGGGAGAGAGGCTCTGGGCTGGCTTTTATGCTGGTCCTGGAGGGGCGGGACAGCCTTGTCCCATGGCCTTGGGGCATTTTGAGGCAGCAGCTCTTCACTGGCCCAGCCTGGTGAGTCATGAGTTGGGGAGTGTTTTCTTTCCTGCAACTCTGCAATTCTGTGTTCTTCCCCTGAGCCTGAGTCCATCTGACCTTGGCACAACCTCTTAGTTGAGAGAATTAACAACCAGTATCTTGCTCTTGATAGCAAGTGTCAGGACAAGCAGAAGATTCAATAAAAGCTTTGAAGAACTGGGGATTTAACACGAGGTCATGCGATGGCATATTGACAACATCTCTCATTTGCATTTTGTCTCCTGCCTGAAATTCCAGGTGCCTAGTTTCATCTCATTTTAAGGGTGCTCCAGTTCCATCAACGACTCGGTCTCCCCGAGTTGCTTTTGGTCAACCATGTCCATGTCCGTGTTCCACTGTGTAGTTCCAGCAGTGGTGGGTGAAAGGATGGACACTGCCCTCAGCTCGCTTTTATTTCTTTTCCTAATCCTGTCTTGGGAACTACTGGAGTTTTTTGCAGCAAAGGGTACGTGGGCAAAGGGTTGGTTAATCAATGGTTGAGGAACTGTTCTACTCGCATCTTGTTCTCCTTATCCTTCACCATTTTCCCTTTCCATGTGTCAGGTAGAGTCCAGCACTGTGACCCCACAGGGTGACCTTGCTGAGCCCAGATGAGACGAATGCTATGGATGAACCAAACAAGACTTAGGGCAGCATGGGATCCTCCCTAAACAACAGGATTGCTTCCCCATCCACAGCCGGAGAGGTCTGGTGTACAAAAACACCTGGAGAGAGGGTAACGCGGTGGGGATGGAAACACTGGCATGAAAGGAGCAAACCCTCACAAGCAGTGCTCCTGCAAAGCCCAGACCTGCCTGACAGAGATGGTTTGGGGCCCATCTTCACAACGCACCCACAAACCCCAGAACATGAGTGCCCTGGGGCGACCTCACTGATGAGGTGGCTTTGGTCACGTCTTCACCTTGCCGTTGCAAGGCCATCAACACCAGCATTTAACCTCCAATGCCTGCATTAAAATATTGCCATCAAAGTCAGATGGACAAGACCTCAAGAAAATGGCTTGGAATCACAGAATTCCACATAGGAACGCCAGCATCATGACATAGGAGGGAGGAGGAGCTCACTCATCATCCATTAGTAACAATTAGCTTTTGCTAACAGGAAGAAAATATTAAGACTTGGAGGTTTTAAATAATGAAATCTTGTGGCTTGAATGCGGAATAAGAGAATTGACATCACAGACCAGCCTGGGCAAACACGGGCTTGTTGTTTGTTTATAAGATTCATGAATGAGGTCAAGGAATATGCTTTAAATGACAGTGTATGCTGTTGTGTAGATTGCAGAAATCCAAATGGACATGACAAATGGAACAAGTTCAGCCTGAACAGCCTCTGCTTTGGCGAACCCTCTCCCTTGATCCCATTCAAGACACAAGGCCGGGAGCTCTCTTTCATTCATTAGGAAGCGCTCAAAGGCACCGGAATCCCGCCAAGTTATTGCAGAGTGACCTTCCTGGGACATCAGCAGCTCCCTCAGCATTCCTGGGTGCAACACAATGACTGATGGACATCCAGTGGCAGAGAAAAGAGTCCCAGTCTTCAGAAGGCACCGGCAAACCACAGCACATGAGAACCACAAAATGACCTCAATGATGCCACTGTAAATATCCAGGGCTGTGGTTATTTATTCAGCCCTCCCTGACACACACGGAACAATCAAATCCACCCAAATACCAACTCCTGACAGAAAGCTTCCTCCAAGGTCAGATGGACACAGTCTCAAGAGCAGGACATGGAATTGCAGAATTGCATAAAGGAAACAACTCCCCACCTCATGACTCAGCAGGCTGGGCCAGCCAAGAGCTGCTGCTGCCTCAAAATGCCCCAAGGCCATGGGACAAGGCTGTCCCGCCCCTCCAGGACCTGCATAAAAGCCGGCCCAGAGCCTCTCTCCCTCACACACTTCTCCTGACAACTTCTGCTCCTGATCCTGCCTACTACCAGGTGAGCTTCAAGCCCCTGACCCTCTTGCTCCTGAACCCCCCGTCTCTCTCTTCCAGCAAGCTCAACCCCAGCCTCAGCAGCCCTCACACCTCTCCACAGCCCCACAACAGCCCCCACACTCCCTCACCCTCCTGCATCACTAACCCTCCACACTCCCTCAATCCTCTGCCCTGCCTCACCCCGCTCTCTTCCAGGCACCCTCCACACCACACCCATGGTCTGCAACAGCCTCTGCCGTCCCTGTGGACCCACCCCGCTGGCCAACAGCTGCAACGAGCCCTGTGCCCTGCAATGCCAGGATTCCCGCGTCATCATCGACCCTTCCCCTGTGCTGGTCACCCTGCCAGGACCCATCATGACCTCCTTCCCCCAGAACACCGCCGTTGGATCCACCTCCTCCGCTGCTCTGGGCACTGAGCTCAGTGTGCAGGGACAGCCCATCTCTGGTGGCTTTGGTGGCTTTGGTGGCTTTGGCTATGGTTTTGGCTATGGCCGTGGATTTGGCTATGGGCTGGGAGGCCTGGGCTGCTATGGCAGAAGGGGCGGCTACATCTGCTAAGGGCCCTCAGCACCACCCCTGGCACCTCCAGCTCTGGGCTCTGGCAACAGCTCCTGCAAGCGAAGCACTTCAGCTGATGGTCACTGTACTCTCACCTCACAGCAGATTATTCCCACTTATTTCTCCTGCCTCTTCATACTTTCACGTCAATAAAGTTTTCCTGCTTTAAACCTGGCACGTCTGCCTATATTTTTTGTATTCCAATGGTCCCACATCCTCACCCACCACATTCTAGATCTGGACAAGCCACTGGGAGTATGTGGAACAGGACAACACTTTTGATTACATCTATCTCAAACCAACTAATAACAAATTAGTTACAGCAATAACTAATCTGGCACAGGAAACACAGCAGGAGCCACCATCCAGAACATGTCACACACCTTGCAAACTGCTACACCAAAGTCTTTGATGCATCAATTCTGTCCTTGGCATAAAAATGGAAAAGTCACTCCATGCCAGGCAGACTTGACAAACTCTCTTCCTGGCCATGACTCAGAAGCCTTCCAGCAAAGAGAGAAACATCAACCTCTTGGGCAGGAGCTCTGCAGTGCAAGTGCTCCAACTGCCCTGCTCAAGCAAGACCAGCAGGAGATCACTTCCAGCACCATGGACAGGTCAGATTTGGATCTCCCAAGGATCGAGACTCCACCATCTCTTCCACTCTGTGACCGCCCTTATGAAGAAAGATTCCCGTCTCCTTTGGCCATGGAGTTTCATCTTTTTTCACTTGTGCCCTTTATCTCTTTCTCTGCACATGTGCGCTGCTGAGAACAGCCGGGCTCCCTTGTCTTCATCCCCCACCATCAGGGATTTGCAAACAATGATTGTGCACCCCTGTCCATCCTTGTCCCCTGGGAGTCTCAGATCTCTCAGCCTCTCCTCAAGGAAGGTTCCCCCAGCACCTTTAGAACATTGCTGGCCCCAAAATGGTTTAGATTCATTAAATGCATTTCATTTTCACAGTTTAGAACATTACTGGCCCTGAAATTATCTAGATTCATTAAATTATTTTAATTTTCACACTGGGGAGCCCAGGACTGCTCACAACACCTCACATGGGATGTCACCAGCTTTCAGGAGACAGCAAGAGTCGCCTCCTCTGTCTCATTGCAACACTTTTCCCACTTATACCCTCAAACCTGGCGGTCCCTTTTCCCACTCAGGGACACCTCCTGGTCCATTTCTTCTCAACCACAACCACAAGAGAAGAAAACCATTGTTCCAAGAGACTCTGAGACATTACTTCCTATCTGGGATGACTCCTACCAAGAAACAGCCCCTGGCACCTGCCCTTGCTGAGCTCCAGCAGATGTCCAGGACCACTCAGGTTTTCAGCCTGAGTGGCCAAAAAAAGATCCAACTCCTGTGCTACAGCACTGTGGATTTGCTGCCATCTGGACTTCGGGACACTGACCACAAGCCTCTGGACTCATCCCTTCAGAGCCTTCTCCGGCCACCACTGGCACAATCTGGACGTGCCTGGGGGTGTTGTCAAGGATTACGCAATGGTCTCCTCCAGCAACCCAGGACAACTGTCCAATCCTCTTTCTGACAAACAGACATTGCCCAGAGGAGTGACCTCGGTCTTTAGCCCAAGAAACGACCCAAAAGACCCTGGACATCAGAACTGTAAAAGCAAGAGGGGCACCAAGACACACACAAAGCACAACCAACAGGAAAAAGATGTCAGCAATTGCCAGCTGGGAGAAAAGCATGGAGGGAGGGAGGGTATGTGACTGAGGGTACAACACCTCCTACTTAGCGCAGCTGCAAAATGCAGACCAGCCTGACAGGGCTGCCAGAGAGTGGGGGCAACTCCTCCCCACACAGCCACAAGCCACAGCACAGAAGTACCACGGGGTGACCTCAGTGATTACACCCCACCTCTCCAAAGCTTTGGTTGCGTCCTGATCCCACTCTGACACAAATACCAGAATACATTTTCTAAAACTTGCACTTAACAGCCGCTGCCAAGGTAGGACGGACACAACCCCAAGAGAAGGGCATGACACTGTGGATGTGGGAAAAGGCAAGTAATCCTCAACTCATGACTTGCCAGGTGGGGCCATCCATGAGAAGGAAGAAAAGAACCTGCTGAAGCAGACCTGTGGATGAGCCTCGAATATGATGAGGCACTGGAACAAAAAGTGAACACAGAGAGCATGAGGGGCTTGTGTCAGGGGCAGGCAAAGACCTGCACTAGAGTATCCAGGCCAGATTTCAAGCAAGTGAGGGGTTTGTGTGGTGCAGTGAAAGACCAAAGAGGGCTAGGAGTAGTGGAACTGGAGAAATATTTCCTAAGGCAGGTCTTGGTGTGCTTTTTCATCCACACCAACTACCTGGACAAACTTGTGCCTTAGCACTGAGTGAGATTGGAAGAGTCCTGGGAGAAAAAAGAAAGAGCCATGTCAGGTTGTGATGCAAGAAAACTTTATTGAGGACAAATAGCAAAAACTCAGAAGCAGAAAGTAGAAGGAAGCAGCTTTGGGTTGTGGCCAGGGTGACCATCAGCAGAGTAGTTTTGCTTGAAGGTTTGGCCAGAGCATCAAGGTGGTCAGGCCCTCCACTGGGAGCAGCACACTGGAGGTGCCCAATGGCCTCTGGCTTGGGAGAAGGGGTTTGCAGCAGAGGGCACCGGGCAGAGCTGAAGGGACGATGCAGAGCAGGGAGTGGGAGAAGAGCAGGAGGCAGATGGGCCGTGTTTGCAAACAGCCTGTGCTGGCTCCTTGGCTGCCGCCTTGCTTGGTGTCCTGAGAGCAGGTGATGCCTTAAGGCATCACAGGAACTGGAAATGCTGAGCCCATTTGAGAGCCTTGGTCCACAGAGGGGTCCTCAATGCCTGAGATGAGTTCCAGGGAGTGGCTGGTTGGTGATAGGGGTGATCCCGAGGGCCCTTAGCAGATGTAGCTGCCCCTCCTGCCATAGCAGCCCAGGCCACCCAGCCCATAGCCAAATCCACGCCCATAGCCAAAACCATAGCCAAAGCCAAAGCCCCCAGAGATGGGCTGTCCCTGCACATTGAGCTCAGTGCCCAGAGCAGCGGAGGAGGTGGATCCAACGGCGGTGTTCTGGGGGAAGGAGGTCATGATGGGTCCTGGCAGGGTGACCAGCACAGGGGAAGGGTCGATGATGACGCGGGAATCCTGGCATTGCAGGGCACAGGGCTCGTTGCAGCTGTTGGCCAGCGGGGTGGGTCCGCAGGGACGGCAGATGCTGTTGCAGGCCATGGGTGTGGTGTGGAGGATGCCTGGAAGAGAGAGGGGTGTGAGGCAGGGAAGGGGTGTGGGGTGTGGAGGGACAGTTATTCAGGAGAGCAAGGTTTAGGGTTAGGGAGTGTGGAGGCTGTTGTGGGGCTGTGGGGAGGTGTGAGGGCTGCTGAGGCTGGGGCTGAGCATGCTGGAAGAGAAGGGGCCAGGGGAGCAGGAGCAGGAGGGTCAGGGGCATGAGGCTCACCTGGTTGTCAGCAGGAGCAGGAGGAGATGGAGTCTGGAGAAGTGTGTGAGGGAGAGAGGCTCTGGCCTGGCTTTTATGCGGGTCCTGGAGGGGCGGGACAGACTTGTCCCATGGCCTTGGGGCATTTTTGAGGCAGCAGCTCTTGCCTCACCCAGCCAGGCATGAGGTCATGAGGTGGGGAGCGCTTTCCTTTGTGATGTTCTGCAATTCCATGTCCTGCTCTTGAGTCTGTGTCCATCTGATCTTGGCGGCAGTTTTCATGGGTTGGTATTTGGCAGGATTTCACTCTCAGATGTGTGTCGGGGATGGAAGAATAAACAACCACAGCCCTGGAGATTTGCAATGTCATCAGTGATGTCACTATTGGCCCTTAGCTGCTGTGGTTTGTGGGTGCCTTGGGCAGACTGGGACTCTGTTTTGGGCTGCTGCATGTCCGTCAGTCACTGTGTTGCACCCAGGAATGCAGAGGAAGCAGCTGATGTCCTGGGGAGGTCACTGGGGAACAGCTTGGAAGGATGCCAGTGCCTGGGTGCAGTTCCTGATGGATGAAAGAGAGCTCTTCTCTTGGCCGTGTGTCCTGAATGGTCTCACAAGATCTGGTTAACAAGTGGCTGTTCAGGCTGAACCTGTTCCATTTCTATGGTCCACTTGGATTCATCAAATTTTAATCCCAACACATTCTTACATGTAAAGTGAATTCCTCATCCTCATTCAGAAATCCAATAACAAACAAGAAATGGGGCCGGATCCCTTTGTTCCCAGCTTGCTCTGTGGCGTCAATTCCCTTATTCTGCATTCAGACCATCTGGTTTCATTATGATTTACATCCTGTAAATCACAATATTGTGTTCCTGTGAGCAAACCCCAGTAATTGCTACCTGATGGTCAGCGTGCTCTGCTTTCCCTCTCTGTCATGATGTGGGTGTGCCTTGATGGAATTCCACCATTCCACCTCCTTCTATTGGGGCCGTGTCCTTCTGACCTTGAGGGCAGCTTTTAGGTGTGAGTTATTGGCATGTGAGGGTTGGTGGCATTTGGGAGGGTTTGCTCTGAAAGGTGAGTGTCACGGAGGGCTGAATAAACAACCAGAGCTTTGGGGAGGGGCGGTTGTCATTGGCAAGGTCACCCTGTGGCAGGGGTGTGCTGTGGTTTGTGGGTGTGTTGTGAAGAGGAGCCCCATTCCCTCCCAGCCCTCTCCGGCTGCTCTGGGATTTGCATCTGTGCTGGAGGTGTTGCCCCTTCCCTCACATTCCATCCCTCCCCACACTGATCCCACCTAGCCAAGCCCGACACTAGACCTGACCTTTCCTGTTGCCCGTGCTCTGGGGGTCTCTTAGTGCCCCTTGTGGCTTTAAGGTTTTGGTATCCCGGGCCTTTGGGGTCTTTGCTGGGGCTGAGTGCAAAGGGTGAAGCCACTTGTGATTGTCAGAAAGTGGATTTGGAGGTTGCCCAGGGTTGGAGGAGGAGAGCATTGCCTGATCCTCGAGAACCAGACAGGTCCGGGTTGTGTCAGTGGCCTGAGAAGGGTCTGAAGGGCGGGACCCAGAGGCCTGTCCTAAAGTCCAGAGAGCAGCAAGGCCCAGGAGTTGGATCCTTTTGGCCAACACTGAAAACCTGAGTGGTCCTGGACATCGGCTGGAGCTCAGCAAGGGCATCTGCCGAGGGCTGTTTCTTGGGAGGAATGAGGATGTCATCCCAGGTAGGAAGGAATACGTGGGTATCAGTTGGAACAATGGCTTTCTATTCCAAAAATCCTTTGTGGTTGTGGATAAGAAGAAATGGAGCTGGAGGTGTCCCAGTGCCTGTGTGGGAAAAGGAACCCCCAGGATCCAGGAATGATATGGAAAAGTGTTGGGATGAGGCAGCGAGAGGTGGCTGTTGGTGTTTGCTCAGCACTGTTGAGGTCCCGTGTGAGGTGCTGTGGGCACTTCTGGGCTCCCTGGTGAGACAAGCTTAGGGCCACCCAGATACAAACGGGCCTGAAAGATGATTTCCAAATGAGAAATGGAGAGAGACAGAACTCCCGGGGGACAAGGATGGACACGGGTGTGCCATCAGTGTGTGCAAATCTCTGATGGTGGGGGATGAAGACAAGGGAGCCCGCCTGTTCTCAGCAGTGCACACGTGCAGGCCAAGAGAGCAAGAGCACAAGTGAAGAGAGATGATGGTCCATTGCCAAAGTCGGCAAGAATCTCTCATTATGAGGATGATCAGAGATTGGAGGAGGTGGTGGAGTTGCTGGCTTGGGAGATCCAAATCTGACCTGTCCATGGTTCTGGAAGTGTTCTCCTGCTGGTCTTGCTTGAGCAGGGCAGTTGAAGCACTTGCACTGCAGAGCTCTTGCCCAAGAGGCTGATGTTGTTTCTCTCTTTGCTGGAAGGTTTCAGAGTCCTAGCCAGGAAGAGAGTTTGTCAAGTCTGCCCTGGCATGGAGTGACTTTTCCCTTTTTGTGCCAAGGACAGAATTGTTGTATCAAAGACTTTGGTGTAGCAGTTTGCAAGGTGTGTGACATGTTCTGGAAGGTGGCTCCTGCTGTGTTTCCTGTGCCAGATTAGGTTTTTAGCTGTTTTGTACATGTAAGGAAGATTGTTGCTGCCCTGTTCCAGGTAGCCTCAAGGGCCTGTTGAACCACGAATTAGGTGGGTGAGGATGCGAGACCATTGGAAGAGAAAAGAAAGGAGGCGTTGCTGGTTTGATGCAGGAAAATTTTATTTGTGCAAAAGACTGAAAAGTCAGGGGAAAGAAGTGGGAATAAACTGTTGTGAGGTGCGAGTACGGTGACCATCATCAGAGGTGCTCTGCCTGCAGGAGCTTTGCCAGAGCCCCGAGCTGGTGGTGTCGAGAGTGGTGCTGAGGGCCCTTAGCAGATGTAGCCGCCCCTTCTGCCATAGCAGCCCAGGCCTCCCAGCCCATAGCCAAATCCACGGCCATAGCCAAGGCCAAAGCCAAGGCCGTAGCCAAAGCCCCCAGAGATGGGCTGTCCCTGCACATTGAGCTCAGTGCCCACGGCAGCGGAGGAGGTGGATCCGACGGCGGTGTTCTGGGGGAAGGAGGTCATGATGGGTCCTGGCAGGGTGACCAGCACAGGGGAAGGGTCGATGATGACGCGGGAATCCTGGCATTGCAGGGCACAGGGCTCGTTGCAGCTGTTGGCCAGTGGGGTGGGTCCACAGGGACGGCAGAGGCTGTTGCAGGCCATCGGTGTGGTGTGGAGGGTGCCTGGAAGAGAAGGGGTAAGGCAGGTCAGGGGTGTGGGGGTGTGAGGGACAGTGATGCAGGAGGGTGAGGGAGTGTGGAGGCTGTTGTGTGGCTGTGGAGGGGTGTGAGGGCTGGTGTGGCTGGGGCTGAGCGTGCTGGAAGAGAGGGACCACAGGTGCAGCAGCAGGAGGTTCAGGGCTTAGAGACTCACCTTGTTGAGGACTGGAGCAGGAGCAGAAGTTGTCAGGAGAAGTGTGTGAGGGAGAGAGGCTCTGGGCCGGCTTTTATGCAGGTCCTGGAGCGGTGGGGCAGCCTTGTCCCATGGCCTTGGGGCATTTTGCAAGCATCTGCTCCTTCCTGCCCCAGCTTGGCATGAGGTGGGGAGTGTTTTTATTCATGTTGTTCTGCAATTCCATGTCCTGCTCTTGAGTCTGTGTCCATCTGACCTTGGCGGCAGCTTTCATTACTTGGTGTTTGGGTAGATTTGATTGTTAGATGTGTGTCAGGGAGGGCTGAATAAACAACCACAGCTCAGGAAAGGTGCGATGTCATCAGTGATGTTATTTTATGGCACTCGTGTGCTGTGGTTTGTGGGTGTTTTGTGAGGACTGGGACTCGGTTCTGTGCTGCTGGATGTCCATCAGTCATCGTGACACCCAGGAATGCTGAGGGAGCTTCTGATGTCCTGGGGCGGTCACTCTGCAATAACTTTTAAAGGTCTCCATTTTTGGATGAAAGAGATCTCATGACCTTTGTCTTCAAAGGGTTCAAGAGAGGGGATCTGGAAAATTAGAATCTGTTCAGGCTGAACTTGTTCGAGTGTTCTGGTTTGTTTGGATTTCTCAAATTTGTCCAACAGCATACACTGTTATAGAAATTGCTCTTCTACACCTCATTCAGAAATCCAATAACAAAGAACAAACCTGCTCCAATCAGTTTCTCACCACAGCTTGTCTGCTATGTCAGTTTCCACATTCTGCATTGAAGCTGTCAGGTTTCATAACTTTTATTCTGCTATCTTAATTTTGTGTTTTTGTTAGCAAAAGCCAGCAATTACTAGAAGACGGTCAGCAAGGTCCTCTTCTGTCCCTGTCGTGGTGGGGGCAAAAACTCCAGCAGTTACCAGGACAGGAACAGGAAAAGAAACACAACTGGGGTGAGGATATCCTTTCAACCACAAGTGTTGGGGCTCCACAGTGGATCAAGGATCTGGACACGCCTGTCCAACAGCAGTGCAGGGAAATCATGACAGTGACGGAACTGGCGCATCCTTAAAAGAAGAAGCTGAGAGAGATGGGAAATCTTTCAGGCAGGAGGCAAATGAGATATATTGTCAATATGTCATGGAATTACTTCAGTGATGACTTCCCAATTCTGCAAAGCTTTGTTTGAATCTTCTACACATCCTGACACATGCAGTCACATCCGAGATAATGTAACAAATTCTCTCCATTAAGAGTTGTCACCAAGGTCAAGTGGAAACACCTCAAGTGGAGGACATGTAGAGTTGCAGGAAAGAAAACACTCATCACCTCATGACTCAGCAGGCTGGGCCAGGCATGGGCTGATGCCTAAAAAATGCCCCAAGGCCATGGGACAAGGCTGTCCCGCCCCTCCAGCACCAGCATAAAAGCCAGCCCAGAGCCTCTCTCCCTCACACACATCTCCTCACATCTTCTGTTCCTGCTCCGGCCCTCAACAAGGTGAGTCTCAAGCCCCTGACCCTCCTGCTCCCCTGGCCCTTCTCTTCCAGCATGATCACCCCAGCCTCAGCAGCCCTCACACCTCCCCACAGCCCCACAACAGCCTCCACACTCCCTCACCCTCGTGATTCTTGGCCACTCACACCCCCACACCCCTGCCCTGCCTTACCCCTCTCTCTTCCAGGCACCCTCCACACCACACCCATGGCCTGCAACAACATCTGCCGTCCCTGTGGACCCACCCCGCTGGCCAACAGCTGCAACGAGCCCTGTGCCCTGCAATGCCAGGATTCCCGCGTCATCATCGACCCTTCCCCTGTGCTGGTCACCCTGCCAGGACCCATCATGAGCTCCTTCCCCCAGAACACCGCCGTCGGATCCACCTCCTCCGCTGCTCTGGGCACTGAGCTCAATGTGCAGGGACAGCCCATCTCTGGCGGATTTGGTGGCTTTGGCTTTGGCCTTGGCTATGGACGTGGATTTGGCTATGGGCTGGGAGGCCTGGGATGCTATGGCAGAAGGGGCGGCTACATCTGCTAAGGGCCCTCAGCACCACTCTCGACACCTCCAGCTCTGGGCTCTGGCAACAGCTCCTGCAGGCAGAGCACCTCTGATGATGGTCACCGTACTCGCACCTCACAACAGTTTATTTCCCCTTCTTTCCCCTGACTTTTCAGTCTTTTGCACAAATAAAGTTTTCCTGCATCAAACCAGCAACGCCTCCTTTCTTTTCTCTTCCAATGGTCTCACATCCCCACCCACCAGATTCTGGGGCTCAACAGGCCCTTGAGGCTACCTGGAACAGGGCAGCAACAATCTTCCTTACATGTAGAAAACAGCTAAAAACCTAATCTGGCACAGGAAACACGGGAGGAATCACCTTCCAGAATATGTCACACACCTTGCAAACTGCTACACCAAAGTCTTTGATACAACAATTCTGTCCTTGGCACAAAAAGGGAAAAGTCACTCCATGCCAGGGCAGACATGACAAACTCTCTTCCTGGCCAGGACTCTGAAACCTTCCAGCAAAGAGAGAAGCAACATCAACCTCTTGGACAGGAGCTCTGCAGTGCAAGTGCTCCAACTGCCCTGCTCAAGCAAGACCAGCAGGAGAACACTTCCAGCACCATGGACAGGTCAGATTTGGATCTCCCAAGCCTGCAACTACACCACCTCCTCCAATCTCTGATCATCCTCATAATGAGAGATTCTTGCCGACTTTGGCAATGGACCATCATCTCTCTTCACTTGTGCTCTTGCTCTCTTGGCCTGCACGTGTGCGCTGCTGAGAACAGGCGGGCTCCCTTGTTTTCATCCCCCACCATCAGGGATTTGCACACACTGATGGCACACCCGTGTCCATCCTTGTCCCCCGGGAGTTCTGTCTCTCTCCGCTTCTCATTTGGAAATCATCTTTCAGGCCCGTTTGTATCTGGGTGGCCCTGAGCTCGTCTCACCAGGGAGCCCAGAACTGCCCACAGCACCTCACACGGGACCTCAACAGTGCTGAGCAAACACCAACAGCCACCTCTCGCTGCCTCATCCCAACACTTTTCCATATCATTCCCAGAACCTGGGGGTTCCTTTTCCCACACAGGCAGTGGGACACCTCCAGCTCCATTTCTTCTTATCCACAACCACAAAGGATTTTTGGAATAGAAAGCCATTGTTCCAACTGATACCCGCGTATTCCTTCCTACCTGGGATGAAATCCTCATTCCTCCCAAGAAACAGCCCTCGGCAGATGCCCTTGCTGAGCTCCAGCCGATGTCCAGGACCACTCAGGTTTTCAGTGTTGGCCAAAAGGATCCAACTCCTGGGCCTTGCTGCTCTCTGGACTTTAGGACAGGCCTCTGGGTCCAGCCCTTCAGACCCTTCTCAAGTCACTGACACAACCCGGACATGTCTGGTTCTCGAGGATCAGGCAATGCTCTCCTCCAACAACCCTGGGCAACCTCCAAATCCACTTTCTGACAATCACAAGTGGCTTCACCCTTTGCACTCAGCCCCAGCAAAGACCCCAAAGGCCCGGGATACCAAAACCTTAAAGACATGAAAGCAAGAAGAGACCCCCAGAGCACAGTCACCAGGAAAGGTCAGGTCTAGTGTCAGGCTTGGCTAGGTGGGATCAGTGTAGGGAGGGATGGAATGTGAGGGAAGGGGCAACACCTCCAGCACAGATGCAAATCCCAGAGCAGCCTGAGAGGGCTGGGAGGGAATGGGGCTCCTCTTCACAACACACCCACAAACCACAGCACACCCCTGCCTCAGGGTGACCTTGCCAATGACAACCGCCCCTCCCCAAAGCTCTGGTTGTTTATTCAGCCCTCCGTGACACTCACCCTCAGAGCAAACCCTCCCAAATGCCACCAACCCTCACATGCCAATAACTCACACTTAAAAGCTGCCCTCAAGGTCAGAAGGACACGGTCGCAAGAGAAGGAGGTGGAATGGTGGAATTCCATCAAGGCACACCCACATCATGACAGAGAGGGAAAGCAGAGCACGCTGACCATCAGGTAGCAATTACTGAGGTTTGCTCACAGGAACACAATATTGTGATTTACAGGATGTAAATCATAATGAAACCAGATTGTCTGAATGCAGAATAAGGGAATTGACGCCACAGAGCAAGCTGGGAACAGAGGGATCCGGCCCCATTTCTTGTTTGTTATTGGATTTCTGAATTAGGATGAGGAATTCACTTTACATGTAAGAATGTGTTGGAATTCGATTTTGAAGTGTCCAAGTGGACCATAGAAATGGAACAGGTTCAGCCTGAACAGCCACTTGTTAACCAGATCTTGTGAGCCCATTGAGGACACAAGGCCAAGAGAAGAGCTCTCTTTCATCCATCAGGAACAGCACCCAGGCACTGGGATCTTTCCAATCTGCTCCCCCAGTGACCTCCCCAGAACATCAGCTGCTTCCTCTGCATTCCTGGGAGCAGTCTGCACAAGGCACCCACAAACTACAGCAGCCAAGGGCCACAAAGTGACATCACTGATGACATTCAAACCTGCAGGGCTCTGGTTGTTTATTCTTCCATCCCCGACACACATCTGAGAGTGAAATCCTGCCAAATACCAACCCATGAAAACTGCCGCCAAGATCAGATGGACACAGACTCAAGAGCAGGACATGGAATTGCAGAACATCACAAAGGAAAATGCTCCCCACCTCATGACCTCATGCCTGGCAGGATGAGGCAAGCGCTGCTGCCTAAAAAATGCCCCAAGGCTACAGGACAAGGCTGTCCCACCCATCCTGAACCAGCATAAAAGCTGGCCCAGAGCCTCTCTCCCTCACACACTTCTCCTGACGCCTTCTCCTCCTGCTCCTGCTGACAACCAGGTGAGCCTCATGCCCCTGACCCTCCTGCTCCTGCTCCCCTGGCCCTTCTCTTCCAGCACGCTCAGCCCCAGCCACACCAGCCCTCATGCCTCCCCACAGCCCCACAACAGCCTCCACACTCGCCCACCCTGCTGACACTTCACTCCTTGCACCCCCACACCCCTGCCCTGCCTCACGCCTCTCTCTTCCAGGCACCCTCCACACCACACCCATGGCCTGCAACAGCCTCTGCCGTCCCTGCGGACCCACCCCGCTGGCCAACAGCTGCAACGAGCCCTGTGCCCTGCAATGCCAGAACTCCAGTGTCATCATCGACCCTTCCCCGGTGCTGGTCACCCTGCCAGGACCCATCATGACCTCCTTCCCCCAGAACACCGCCGTCGGATCCACCTCCTCCGCTGCCGTGGGCACTGAGCTCAATGCCCAGGGACAGCCCATCTCTGGCGGATTTGGCTACGGCCTTGGCTTTGGCCTTGGCTATGGCCGTGGATTTGGCTATGGCCTGGGAGGCCTGGGCTGCTATGGCAGAAGGGGCGGCTACATCTGCTAAGTGCCCTCAGCACCACCCCTGGCACCAACCAGCCACTCCCTGCAACTCATCTCAGGCACTGAGGACACATCTCTGTGCCAAGGCTCTCAAACAGGCTCAGCAATTCCCATTCCAGGGAATTCCTGCTCTCAGGGCAAGGCAGCAGCCTAGGGGCCAGCCCAGGCTGCCTGCAAACATGGCCCATCTGCCTCCTGCTCTTCTCTCACTCCCTTTCAGCTCTGTCCAGTTCCCTCTGCTGCAAATCCCTTCTCCCAAGCCAGAAACCATTAGGAACCTTCATCTTCAGGTTGCTTCTTCTGCCAAGCAGGAATGCCTTGATGTTCTGACCGAACCACCGGCAAGCAAAGGAGCTCGGCTGATGGTCGCTCTGCTTGCCCCTCAGACCAGCTCCCATCCGCTTGCCTCTCATGACCTCTCACTCTTCTTTTGCCCCAATAAAATTCTCTTGCCTTGCAACATGAGATGTCTCCTTCAACATTTTTCTGGCAAAGGTGTGCCCACCACACTTGGCACAGATCCGTGTCTCCACATGCCATTTGTGGAGGGTGAAAATTGCATGAACACCTCTCTTTGAATTGGTTCTACAGTTCCACAACCCACTGGGACACACTGACACACTTTGTGTCCATCACAGGGAAGAACCTCAGTTGCTTAATCACAGGCCGGGACACACTAGTGCAGCTCTGTCCTTGATTCTGGCACAAGCCCCTCCTGGCTGCTGTGTTCATTTTCACTGGACATCAGTTGCTCCAGACCCTCGTCATCTTCCAGGCCCATCCACAGATCTGATCAAGCTGCTTCACGTCTCCCTTATTTTCAGGTCCCAGAGTTGAACACACAACTCCAGTCTACCCCAGCCAGAGCAGAGGGGCAGAATCCTCCCCCAATAAAGTTATGCCCATGCCATGGACCTGAGCTCAGGGCACGGGGAATTTCTGGTCAGCTCATTCACGTGGTGGGGCATGTGGAGTTAGTTCTTCATCCACCAACACCCCAAGGCTTTCTCCTCTGGGCTGCTCCCAATCCACTCATCATCCAGTCCACAGCCATGTTTGGCATTGCTCCAAACCACATGCTGCACCTTGCACTTGGCCTTGTTCAGCTTCATGAAACTGACAATATCCCACATTCCCAACCTGTTCCAGCCCCTCTGAATGCCATCCCTTCCCTCCAGACAACCAACCCCACCACTCAGCTTGGAGTGGTCCCAGCTTTTGCTGATCATCCCACTAAATCCCAGTACCCTGATTTCTGACAGGGATTCAAAATTATCACAACCCCAACATGAGTCTCTGTGGGTCACCACTCATCCCTGTTCTCCACACAGACCTGGAGCCATTGACCACAACTCCTTGAGTGAGACCATCCCGCCCGTTCCTCCTCCACCAAATGGTCCAACCAACATCCACATCTCCCAAGCCTCGAGACTAGGATGGTGTCTGGCCCAGGAACAAAGGACTTGCACAAGTCCAGCTGCAGGATACTGGCACCTCTTCCCTCATCCTCCCACGCTGGAATGAATACCAACTCATCACAGCTGCTGCCAAGGTCACATGAGCATGGCCTGAAGAGTGGGACATGGAATTGCAGAGCGGTGGGAAGCAAAGTGTTCCCAAAGTCGTGACTCACCAGGCTGTGCCAGGCAAGAGCAGCTAGCCTGAAAAATGCCCCGATGGCATGGGCAATGGCTGTCCCAAACCTTCAGCCATGGATCATCCTTGAGGCCTTGCTCTGGATCTCCCTCAGCAGAGTCTTGTCTTCCTTGTCCCCAGTAACCCAGAGATTCACAGAGTTCTCCAATATCATCCGGGCAGAGCAGGGGCAGAATCTGCTGCACCTGGTCTGGAGCAATCCCAAACATGCAGGCTAATGTGCCGAACCGAAACCCGGCTGAGTCCTGGGCTCATCCCCACAGAGTGGGTGGCAGGTGAGGGGGGATTCTGCTCCGCTGCTCCACCCTGGAGAAACTGGTGATGTGATGTCAGCTCTGGGACCTGGAAACAAGGAAGACATGGACCTGCTCAGCCAGAGCTGGAGATTGCCCTGGAAGACATTGACGGGCAGGAGCAACTGGTGTCCAGAAAAATTGCACACACCACCCACGAGGGGCTTGTGCCAGAGACAGCGATAGACCTGCATTGGTGTGTTCAGGTTTGTGTTTCAGTAGCTGAAGGGTTGATGTGGTAATGCACAGGGAGAGCAAAATGTGGCAGTGAGAAGTGGAAATGCAGAAATAATTCCAAAAATTGATCTTGGTGCACTTTTTCATCCACCCCAGTGGCCTCTACAAGCCTGGCTTAGTGCTGAGTGAGACTGGAAGAAGCTTGGGAGAAGAAAGAAGGAGTCATCTGAGGTAGTGATGCAAGAGAACTTTATTGAGGTAGCAGAGAGAAAACTCAGGAGCAGCCAGGGGAAGGGAATTGGTCTGAGGTGCAAGTAGGGCGAGCATCAGCCACGGTCCCTTCCTTTGGCAAGGTTTGGCCAGAGCACCAAGGCCTTCCTGCCCTGCAACGGCAGCAGCCCAGCAGAGGTGCCGATGGTGTCTGGCTTGGGAGAAGGGGTTTGCCCACGGGGAGCTGGGGAGAGCCGAAGGGGCGATGCAGAGCAGGGAGCAGGAGGAGAGCAGGAGGCAGATGGGCCGTGATTGCAGGCAGCCCAGGCTGGCCCCTTGGCTGCTGCCTTGCTTGGTGCCCTGAGAGCAGGAGCTGGAATTGCTGAGCCAGTTTGAGAGCTTTGGTCCAGAGATGTGTCCTCAATGCCTGAGATGAGTTGCAGGGAGTGGCTGGTTGGTGTCACGAGTGGTGCTGAGGGGCCTTAGCAGATGTTGCCGCCCCTTCTGCCATAGCAGCCCAGGCCTCCCAGGCCATAGCCAAATCCACGGCCGTAGCCAAGGCCATAGCCAAAGCCACCAAAGCCACCAGAGATGGGCTGTCCCTGCACACTGAGCTCAGTGCCCACGGCAGCCGAGGAGGTGGATCCGACGGCGGTGTTCTGGGGGAAGGAGCTCATGATGGGTCCTGGCAGGGTGACCAGCACAGGGGAAGGGTCGATGATGACGCGGGAATCCTGGCATTGCAGGGCACAGGGCTCGTTGCAGCTGTTGGCCAGCGGGGTGGGTCCGCAGGGAGTGCAGATGTTGTTGCAGGCCATGGGTGTGGTGTGGAGGGTGCCTGGAACAGAGAGGGTGAGGCAAGGCATAGTTGTGGGGGTGTGAGAGGCAATGATACAGGATTTTGAGGGAGTGTGGAGGCTGTTGTGGGGCTGTGGGGAGGTGTGAGGGCAGCTGAGGCTGGGGCCAAGCATGCTGGAAGAGAAGGGCCAGGCGTGCAGGAGCGGGAGGGTCAGGGGCTTGAGACTCACCTGGTTGTCAGCTGGAGCAGGAGGAGATGGAGTCTGGAGAAGTGTGTGAGGGAGAGGGGCTCTGGGCCGGCTTTTATGCAGGTCCTGGAGGGGCGGGACAGCCTTGTCCCATGGCCTTGGGGCATTTTGAGGCAGCAGCTCTTGGCTGGCCCAGCCAGGTGAGTCATGAGGTGGGGAGTTGTTTTATTCATGTTGTTCTGCAATTTCATGTCCTGCTCTTTAGGCCATGTCCATCTGACCTTGGAGGCAGCTTTCTGTCAGGAGTTGGTATTTGGGGGGATTTGGTTGCTCAGTGTTGTCAAGGATGGCAGAATAAACAACCACAGCCCTGGAGATTTGCAATGTCACCAGTGAGGTGATTTTGTGGTACTCATGTGCTGTGGTTTGTGGGTCTCTTGTGAAGACTGGGACTCTCTTCTGTGCCCCTGGATGTCCATCAGTCTTTGTGTTGCACCCAGGAATGCTGAGGGAGATGCTGATGTTGTGGGGCGGTCACTCTGCAAATTCTTGGAAGATTCCAGTGCTTGGGAGTGTTTCCTGATGGATGAAAGAGAGCTCTTGGCCTTGTGTCTTCAGTGGGGTCAAGGGAGAGGATCTGGGAAGCATGTATTTGTTACAGTGTTAACTGTATTTGTTACAGTGTTATGGTCCATATGGATTTCCTAAATTTAAGCAACAACCTAATCTGTCATTTAAAATGTATTTCTTGACCTCTGTCAGAAATTTAGGAAATAAACAACACTTGGGGCCCATCCCTTTGTTCCCAGCCTGCTCTGTGACGTCAACTCCTTTATTCCGCATTCAAGCCGTAAGGTTTCACAATTTATACCCTTCGAGTCTTAGCATTATACTCCTCTTAGCAAATAACCATTAATTACTAACGGACGGTCAACAACCTCCTCTTTCCTTCTCTGCCATTATTTGGGCATTTCTTTGTGGAATTCTCAGATTCCATGTCCTTCTCATGAGGCCGTGTCCATCTCACCTTGGCGGCAGCCTTCAAGTTTGCCTTTTAGAGATGAAATTTTGGTGTTGTTGGTGCAGGATGAAGACGTGACCAAAGCTTTGGAGAACCGAGGCCAGCCTGCAGCACTGGCTTGCCGTGGTCTGTGGGTGTGTTGTGGAAAGTTCCCCCAGCCTTTCTCAGCCCTCTGAGACAAACGGATCTGGGCTTTGCAGCTGTTCCAAGTACCTGTTCCAAGTACCTGTTCCACCCCATTCCCTCTCTCCACGCTATTTCTCCAGCTGTCAAAGCCTGATTGGAGACATCCCCCTTACCATCAGTCACGCTCTGAGGGTGTCTTGCTGTCCCTCTTGTCTGGAAGTTTTACAGTGATGGAAGGATTTGATATTCAGGGGTTTTGGCATCTTTACTTGGACTGAGTGTGGAGGAGTGAAATCAGTTCTCTGGGCAATGTCTGATTGCCAGGAAGAGAGCTTGGAAGTTGTCCAGGGATTGTGGAGGCGAGCATTGCATGATCCTCAACAACCCAGGCAAGCCCAGGTGTCCATTGTGGTGGCCTGAGAAGGATCTGAATGGCAGGACCCAGAAGGTTGTTGTCTGGAATGTCCTTAAAATGGGCAGAAGCTGAGAGAGCTGGGAGTTCTTTCAGGCAGGAGGCAAGAATGCAAATGGGACATGTTCTCAGTACGCCACGGAATGACCTCGGATGACACCCGAGTTCTCCTCAGCTTCGGCTGAATCTTGTACGTGCCCTGACACGCGCCATCAACAACCGCTCACTGCTCTCTAATCCTGGCAGTTAAGAGGTGCCGCCAGGGTCAGATGGACACTGCCCCAAGGGAAGGACACGAAACTGCAGAACTCCAGGAAGGAAAGGACTCCCCACCTCAGGACTCACCAGGCTGGGCCAGCCAAAAGCTGCTGCCTCAAAATGCCCCAAGGCCATGGGACAAGGCTGTCCCGCCCCTCCAGGACCAGCATAAAAGCCAGCCCAGAGCCTTTCTCCCTCACACACTTCTCCTGACAACTTCTCCTCCCGCTCCTGCTGAGAACCAGGTGAGACTCAAGCCCCTGACCCTCCTGCTCCTGCACCCCTGGCCCCTCTCTTTCAGCATGCTCAGCCTCAGCCTCAGCAGCCCACAACAGCCTCCACACCCCCTTACCCTCCTGCATCACTGCCCCGCACACCCCTCACCCCTGCCCTGCCTCACCCCTCTCTCTTCCAGGCACTCTCCACACCATACCCATGGCCTGCAACAACATCTGCACTCCCTGCGGACCCACCCCGCTGGCCAACAGCTGCAACGAGCCCTGTGCCCTGCAATGCCAGGATTCCCGCGTTGTTATCCAGCCTTCTCCCGTGCTGGTTACCCTGCCAGGACCCATCATGAGCTCCTTCCCCCAGAACACCGCCGTCGGATCCACCTCCTCCGCTGCTCTGGGCACTGAGCTCAGTGTGCAGGGACAGCCCATCTCTGGTGGCTTTGGTGGCTTTGGCCTTGGCTATGGCCGTGGATTTGGCTATGGGCTGGGAGGCCTGGGCTGCTATGGCAGAAGGGGCGGCTACATCTGCTAAGGGCCCTCAGCACCACTCCTGACACCAACCACCCCCTCTCTGGAACTCATCTCATGCACAGAGGACACAGCTCTGTGCCAAGGCTCTCAAACAGGCTCAGCAATTCCCGTTCCAGGGAATTCCTGCTCCCAGGATGAGGCAGCATCCAAGGGGCCAGCCCAGGCTGCCTGTAAACATGGCCCATCTGCCTCCTGCTCTTCTCTCACAACCTTTCGGCTCTGTCCAGCTCCCTCTGCTGCAAATCCCTTCTCCCAAGCCAGAAACCATTAGGAACCTTCATCTTCAGGTTGCTTCTTCTGCCAAGCAGGAATGCCTTGATGTTCTGACCGAACCACCGGCAAGCAAAGGAGCTCGGCTGATGGTCGCCCTGCTTGCACCTCAGACCAGCTCCCTTCCTCTTGCCTCTCATGACCTCTCACTCCTCTTTTGCCCCAATAAAATTCTCTTGCCTTGCAACGTGAGATGTCTCCTCCAACTTCTTTCTGACAAAGGTGTGCCCACCACACTTGGCACAGATCCGTGTCTCCACATGCCATTTGTGGAGGGTGAAAATTGCATGAACACCTCTCTTTGAAATGGTTCTACAGTTCCACAACCCACTGGGACACACTGACACACTTTGTGTCCATCACAGGGAAGAACCTCACTTGCTTGATTACAGGCCGGGGTACACTAGGGCAGCTCTGTCCTTGATTCTGGCACAAGCCCCTCCTGGCTGCTGTGTTCATTTTGGCTGGACATCAGTTGCTCCAGACCCTCATCATCTTCCAGGCCCATCCACAGATCTGCTCAAGCTGCTTCACGTCTCCCTTATTTTCAGATCCCAGAATTGAACACACAACTCCAATCAACCCAACCAGAGCAGAGGGACAGAATTCATACTCTCAGTTTCTGCCCATGCTGTGGGCGTGAACCCAGGACATGGAGAATTTCTGGTCAGCTCATTCACGTGGTGGGGCATGTGGAGTTTTTCATCCACCAACACCCCAAGGCTTTCTCCTCTGGGCTGCTCCCAATCCACTCATCATCCAGTCCACAGCCATGTTTGGCATTGCTCCAAACCACATGCTGCACCTTGCACTTGGCCTTGTTCAGCTTCATGAAACCGACAATATCCCACATTCCCAACCTGTTCCAGCCCCTCTGAATGCCATCCCTTCCCTCCAGACAACCAACCCCACCACTCAGCTTGGAGTGGTCCCTGCTTTTGCTGATCATCCCACTAAATCCCAGTACCCTGATTTCTGACAGGGATTCAAAATTATCACAACCCCAACATGAGTCTCTGTGGGTCACCACTCATCCCTGTTCTCCACACAGACCTGGAGCCATTGACCACAACTCCTTGAGTGAGACCATCCCGCCCGTTCCTCCTCCACCAAATGGTCCAACCAACATCCACATCTCTCCAGCCTCGAGACTAGGATGGTGTCTGGCACAGGAACAAAGGACTTGCACAAGTCCAGCTGCAGGATACTGGCACCTCTTCCCTCATCCTCCCACGCTGGAATGAATACCAACTCATCACAGCTGCTGCCATGGTCACATGGGCACGGCTTAGGGAGTGGGACATGGAATTGCAGAGCGGTGGGAAGCAAAGTGTTCTCAACGTCGTGACTCACCAGGCTGTGCCAGGCAAGAGCAGCTAGCCTGAAAAATGCCCCGATGGCATGGGCAATGGCTGTCCCAAACCTTCAGCCATGGATCATCCTTGAGGCCTTGCTCTGGATCTCCCTCAGCAGAGTCTTGTCTTCCTTGTCCCCACTAACCCAGAGATTCACAGAGTTCTCCAATATCATCCGGGCAGAGCAGGGGCAGAATCTGCTGCACCTGGTCTGGAGCAATCCCAAACATGCAGGCTAATGTGCCGAACCGAAACCTGGCTGAGTCCTGGGCTCATCCCCACAGAGTGGGTGGCAGGTGAGGGGGGATTCTGCTCCTCTGCTCCACCCTGGAGAAACTGGTGATGTGAGTTCAGCTCTGGGACCTGGAAACAAGGAAGACATGGACCTGCTCAGCCAGAGCTGGAGATCGCCCTGGAAGACATTGACGGGCAGGAACAACTGGTGTCCAGAAAAATTGCACACACCACCCACGAGGGGCTTGTGCCAGAGACAGCGATAGACCTGCATTGGTGTGTTCAGGTTTGTGTTTCAGTAGCTGAAGGGTTGATGTGGTAATGCACAGGGAGAGGAAAATGTGGCAGTGAGAAGTGGAAATGCAGAAATAATACCAAAAATTGATCTTGGTGCACTTTTTCACCCACCCCAGTGGCCTCTACAAGCCTGGCTTAGTGCTGAGTGAGACTGGAAGAAGCTTGGGAGAAGAAAGAAGGAGTCATCTGAGGTAGTGATGCAAGAGAACTTTATTGAGGTAGCAGAGAGAAAACTCAGGAGCAGCCAGGGGAAGGGAATTGGTCTGAGGTGCAAGTAGGGCGAGCATCAGCCACGGTCCCTTCCTTTGGCAAGGTTTGGCCAGAGCACCAAGGCCTTCCTGCCCTGCAACAGCAGCAGCCCAGCAGAGGTGCCGATGGTCTCTGGCTTGGGAGAAGGGGTTTGCCCATGGGGAGCTGGGGAGAGCCGAAGGGGCGATGCAGAGCAGGGAGCAGGAGGAGAGCAGGAGGCAGATGGGCCGTGTTTGCAGGCAGCCCAGGCTGGCCCCTTGGCTGCTGCCTTGCTTGGTGCCCTGAGAGCAGGAGCTGGAATTGCTGAGCCAGTTTGAGAGCTTTGGTCCAGAGATGTGTCCTCAATGCCTGAGATGAGTTGCAGGGAGTGGCTGGTTGGTGTCACGAGTGGTGCTGAGGGGCCTTAGCAGATGTTGCCGCCCCTTCTGCCATAGCAGCCCAGGCCTCCCAGGCCATAGCCAAATCCACGGCCATAGCCAAGGCCATAGCCAAAGCCACCAAAGCCACCAGAGATGGGCTGTCCCTGCACACTGAGCTCAGTGCCCACGGCAGCGGAGGAGGTGGATCCGACGGCGGTGTTCTGGGGGAAGGAGCTCATGATGGGTCCTGGCAGGGTGACCAGCACGGGAGAAGGCTGGATAACGACGCGGGAATCCTGGCATTGCAGGGCACAGGGCTCGTTGCAGCTGTTGGCCAGCGGGGTGGGTCCGCAGGGACGGCAGAGGCTGTTGCAGGCCATGGGTGTGGTGTGGAGGGTGCCTGGAACAGAGAGGGTGAGGCAAGGCATAGTTGTGGGGGTGTGAGAGGCAATGATACAGGATTTTGAGGGAGTGTGGAGGCTGTTGTGGGGCTGTGGGGAGGTGTGAGGGCAGCTGAGGCTGGGGCCAAGCATGCTGGAAGAGAAGGGCCAGGCGTGCAGGAGTGGGAGGGTCAGGGGCTTGAGACTCACCTGGTTGTCAGCTGGAGCAGGAGGAGATGGAGTCTGGAGAAGTGTGTGAGGGAGAGAGGCTCTGGGCTGGCTTTTATGCAGGTCCTGGAGGGGCGGGACAGCCTTGTCCCATGGCCTTGGGGCATTTTGAGGCAGCAGCTCTTGGCTGGCCCAGCCTGGTGAGTCATGAGGTGGGGACTTGTTTTATTCATGTTCTTCTGCAATTCCATGTCCTGCTCTTTAGGCCATGTCCATCTGACCTTGGAGGCAGCTTTCTGTCAGGAGTTGGTATTTGGGGGGATTTGATTGCTCAGTGTTGTCAAGGATGGCAGAATAAACAACCACAGCCCTGGAGATTTGCAATGTCATCAGTGAGGTGATTTTGTGGTACTCATGTGCTGTGGTTTGTGGGTCTCTTGTGAAGACTGGGACTCTCTTCTGTGCCCCTGGATGTCCATCAGTCCTTGTGTTGCACCCAGGAATGCTGAGGGAGATGCTGATGTTGTGGGGCGGTCACTCTGCAAATTCTTGGAAGATTCCAGTGCTTGGGAGTGTTTCCTGATGGATGAAAGAGAGCTCTTGGCCTTGTGTCTTCAGTGGGGTCAAGGGAGAGGATCTGGGAAGCATGTATTTGTTACAGTGTTAACTGTATTTGTTACAGTGTTATGGTCCATTTGGATTTCCTAAATTTAAGCAACAACCTAATCTGTCATTTAAAATGTATTTCTTGACCTCTGTCAGAAATTTAGGAAATAAACAACACTTGGGGCCCATCCCTTTGCTCCCAGCCTGCTCTGTGACGTCAACTCCTTTATTCCGCATTCAAGCCGTAAGGTTTCACAATTTATATCCTTCGAGTCTTAGCATTATACTCCTCTTAGCAAATAACCATTAATTACTAACGGACGGTCAACAACCTCCTCTTTCCTTCTCTGCCATTATTTGGGCATTTCTTTGTGGAATTCTCAGATTCCATGTCCTTCTTTTGAGGCCGTGTCCATCTCACCTTGGCGGCAGCCTTCAAGTTTGCCTTTTAGAGATGAAATTTTGGTGTTGTTGGTGCAGGATGAAGACGTGAACAAAGCTTTGGAGAACCGAGGCCAGCCTGCAGCACTGGCTTGCCGTGGTCTGTGGGTGTGCTGTGGAAAGTTCCCCCAGCCTTTCTCAGCCCTCTGAGACAAGCGGATCAGGCCTTTGCAGCTGTTCCAAGTAGCCGGTGTTGCCCCTTCCGCCCCATTCCCTCTCTCCACGCTATTTCTCCAGCTGTCAAACCTGACTGGAGACATCCCCCTTAACCATCAGTCATGCTCTGAGGGTGTCTTGCTGTCCCTCTTGTCTGGAAGTCTTGCAGAGATGGAAGGATTTGATATTCAGGGTTTTTGGCATCTTTACTTGGACTGAGTGTGGAGGAGTGAGATCAGTTCTCTGGGCAATGTCTGATTGCCAGGAAGACAGCTTGGAAGTTGTCAAGGCATTTTGGAGGCGAGCATTGCACGATCCTCAACAACCCAGGCAAGCCCAGGTGTCCATTGTGGTGGCCGGAATGGCAGGACCCAGAAGGTTGTTGTCTGGACTGTCCTTAAAATGGGCAGAAGCTGAGAGAGCTGGGAGTTCTTTCAGGCAGGAGGCAAGAATGCAAATGGGACATGTTCTCAGTACGCCACGGAATGACCTCGGATGACACCCGAGTTCTCCTCAGCTTCGGCTGAATCTTGTACGTGCCCTGACACGCGCCATCAACAACCGCTCACTGCTCTCTAATCCTGGCAGTTAAGAGGTGCCGCCAGGGTCAGATGGACACTGCCCCAAGGGAAGGACACGAAACTGAAGAACTCCAGGAAGGAAAACACTCCCCACCTCAGGACTCACCAGGCTGGACCAGCCAAAAGCTGCTGCCTCAAAATGCCCCAAGGCCATGGGACAAGGCTGTCCCGCCCCTCCAGGACCTGCATAAAAGCCGGCCAAAAACCACTCTCCCTCACACACTTCTCCTGACAACTTCTCCTCCTGCTCCTGCTGAGAACCAGGTGAGACTCAAACCCCTGACCCTCCTGCTCCTGCACCCCTGGCCCCTCTCTTCCAGCATTCTCAGCCTCAGCCTCAGCAGCCCCACAACAGCCTCCACACCCCCTCACCCTCCTGCATCACTGCCCCGCACACCCCTCACCCCCGCCCTGCCTCACCCCTCTCTCTTCCAGGCACCCTCCACACCACACCCATGGCCTGCAACAACATCTGCAGTCCCTGCGGACCCACCCCGCTGGCCAACAGCTGCAACGAGCCCTGTGCCCTGCAATGCCAGGATTCCCGCGTTGTTATCCAGCCTTCTCCCGTGCTGGTCACCCTGCCAGGACCCATCATGACCTCCTTCCCCCAGAACACCGCCGTCGGATCCACCTCCTCGGCTGCCGTGGGCACTGAGCTCAATGTGCAGGGACAGCCCATCTCTGGCGGATTTGGCTTTGGCCTTGGCTATGGGCGTGGATTTGGCTATGGGCTGGGGGGCCTGGGCTGCTATGGCAGAAGGGGCTATGGCTACAACTGCTAAGGGCCCTCAGCACCAGCCCTGACACCACCAGCTCTGGCCTCTGGCAACAGCTCCTGCAAGCACAGCACCTCAGCGATGGTTGCCCTGCTTGCAGCTCACTGTGGATCCCTTCCATTTCATTCTCCTGTCTCTTTGTTCTTTTGCCTCAATAAAGTTTTTCTGCATCAAAGCCGCACATGCCTCTGCTTCCTTTTTGAGTTCAAGTGGTCTCACATCCCCACCATGCACAGTGCCAGGGCTCAGCAGGACTTTGGTGAAAGGAAAAGGGGCACGAGACTTTTCTCTAGGAAATACGTCAGCAATATTTAACAGAGCCATCCCCACCTGTAACAAACAAGACCTGCCCAGGAAGCAGAGAAGGGGGCGAACCTTCCAAAATATTTTACAATCCAAACACCTGCTATAGCAAAGGCTTTGAGACATTAATGCTCTTGTGCTCAAATTCTCTCTCTGCCAGCACACCACGTCTCTTCCCAGCAGGACCCTCAAGCCCTCTGAATAAACACTCATAAAATCTTCCGCTTGGGCAGGGACTCGAGTGCAAGCGCTTGATTCCCTGCAGCTCAAGCAGGACCAGCAAGGGCAGAGTTTCCCAGCACCATGGACAGCTCACGTTTGATTTCCCAGTAGTCTCCACCTCCTCTTCCCCTGCGTGACCAACCTCACGCTGAAAAATTCTTGCTTTCTTTTCCCGCAGAATTCCGTGTTTTCCCTTGTGCTCTTGCCTTCTTGTACTCCACTGCAGAGAACAGCAGGGCTCCCTCCACTTCATCCTCTGCCATCAGAGATTTGCACACACTGACGGCTGGGAGTCCCAGCTCTCTCAGCCTCTCCTCTAGGAAAAATCCCCCTTTAGAGCATTGCTGGCCCTGAAATGGTTTTGGTTCACTGAATCAACTTCATTTTCACACTGGGGTATGGCCAGGACTGCCCACAACCCCTCACATGTGACCCCCGCTAGTGCTACACAGAAAGCAAGAGTCACCTCTCCCTGCTTGGTCATAACAGCATTCCAGATCCTGGACACTTGAGGTCCCTGCTCCCACGATGTTACAGGCACACCTCCAGCTCCATTTCTCCTCAACCACAACCACAAAAGCTTTTTTGGAGAAGCAAACCATTGTTCCAACTGAGACTCAGACATTTTATCCCCTCCAGGAATTACTCCCACCAACAAACAGCCCTTGGCGCCTGTCCTTGCTGAGCTCCAGCAGATGTCCAGGACCACTCAGGTTTTTTCAGTGTTGGCCAAAAGGATCCAACTCCTGGATCCTGGGGACTTGCTGTCATCTGGACTTTGGGACACTGACCACAAGCCACTGGACCCAGCCCTTCAGAGCCTTCTCAGGCCACCACGCTGGGCACTGCCACAACCTGGACTTGCCTGGCTGTTGAGGATCACACAATGCTCACCTCCAAGAACACTGGGCAATCTCCAAATCCTCATTCTGACCATCAGCTACTGCCCAGAGAAGTGTCCTCACACCTCAGCCCCATTTGGGACCTGAAATGCTCTGGATATCCAAACTGTAAAATCAAGAGGGACACGTAGAAACCCAAAGAGCACAACCAACATGAAAGACAAGGTTTAATGTCAGAGTTTGCCAGATTGGGGAAATGCAAAGAACTGGGGAATGCGATGGAAGGGGCAGCACCACATACTTGGAACAGCTGGAAAGCTCAGCCCAGCCTGACAAGGCTGAGAGAGACTGGGGACAACTCTTTACAGCACACCCACAAGCCACAGCACACCAGGGCCACGGGATGACCTCAATGATGACACCCCAGCTTTCCAAAGTTTTGGTCACGTCTTCAGCTTGCCCTGACACGAACCATCAACAGCAGAATTTGGTGGCTATGATTTGCAATTAAAGGAATTAAAAGCTGTCACCAAGGTCAAAAGGACATGGCCTCAAGAGAGGGACGTGGAATCACAGAATTTACACAGACACGCTGGAACCATGAGAGGGGAGGGGGAAGGACCACACTGACCATCCGTTAGTAATTATTAGGTTTTGCTCAGAGGGACACAATACCAACATTTATGGAACAAAAGTTGTGAAACCATGTGGCTTGAATGCAGAAGGAGAGAATTGAGGTCACAGCCCTGGATAAAGGGGCCAGGCACTGGATTGTTGTCTGTTTACTGGATTTTTAAACCAGGTCAAGGAATACACTTTAAATGACAGAGAATGCTGTCACGTAAATTTGAGAAATACGAACGGACCCAAACATTGGAACAAGCTCAGCCTGACCGTGCTCTCGTTTCCCAGATCCTCTCTTGATCCCACTCAAGACAAAAGGCCATAAGATCTCTTTTATCCGTCACAAAGAATTCCCAGGCACTGGGATCTTTCCAAGCTGTTCCAGAGTGACCTCCCCAGGAGCTCCTCAGCAGCTCCCTCAGAATTCCAGGATGCAACCCAATGACTGATGGACATCCAGCAGCACAAAACAGAGTCCCAGTCTGCACAAGGCACCCACAAACCAAAGCACTCCATAGAATGACCTCACTGATGACATCGCAGACCTTCAGGGCTCTGGTTATTTATTAAGCCCTCCCAGAAACACCTTGAACAATCACATCCACCCAAATACCAAATTGTTGAAGGTGCTGCCAAGGTCAAATGGACACAGCAACAAGAGCTGGACACGAAACTGCACGATTGTGGGAGGGAAAACATTCCCCACCTCATGACTCACCAGTAACGAAAGAGCTGCTGCCTAAAAAATACCCCAAGGCCGTGGGACAAGGATGTCCCGCCCCTCCAGGACCTGCATAAAAGCCAGCCAAAAACCACTATCCCTCACACACTTCTCCAGACTCCATCTCCTCCTGCTCCTGCTGACAACCAGGTGAGTCTCAAGCCCCTGACCCTCCTGCTCCTAAACCCTGGCCCTTCTCTTCCAGCACGCTCAACCCCAGCCTCAGCAGCCCTCACGCCTCCCCACAGCTCCACAACAGCCTCCACACTCCCTCAAAATCCTGCATCATTGCACCCCTCACCCCTGCCTCACCTCTCTCTCTTCCAGGCACCCTCCACACCACACCCATGGCCTGTAACAACATCTGCCGTCCCTGCGGACCCACCCCGCTGGCCAACAGCTGCAACGAGCCCTGTGCCCTGCAATGCCAGGATTCCCGCGTCGTTATCCAGCCTTCTCCCGTGCTGGTCACCCTGCCAGGACCCATCATGACCTCCTTCCCCCAGAACACCGCCGTCGGATCCACCTCCTCCGCTGCCGTGGGCACTGAGCTCAGTGTGCAGGGACAGCCCATCTCTGGGGGCTTTGGTGGCTTTGGCCTTGGCTATGGCCGTGGATTTGGCTACGGCCTGGGAGGCCTGGGCTGCTATGGCAGAAGGGGCGGCTACATCTGCTGAGGCCCCTCAGCACCACTCCTGACACCAACCACCCACTCCCTGGAACTCACCCCAGGCATTGAAGACATCTCTGGCCAAGGCTCTCAGATGGGTTTAGCTCTTCCAGCTCCTGCTCTCAGGGCACCAAGCAAGGCAGCAGCCAAGGTGCCAGCCCAGGCTGTTTGCAAACACGGCCCATCTGCCTCCTGCTCTCCTCCTGCTCCCTGCTCTGCATCGCCCCTTCGGCTCTTTCCAGTCCATTTGGGCAAATCCCTTCTTCCAAGCCAGAGACCATTGGGCTGCTCCCACTGTGGGGCAGGAAATCCTTGATGCTCTGGCCAGACCTGCTGAAACCAAAGGATCTGTGCTGATGTTTCTCCTATTGCACCTCAGACCAGCTCCATTTTATTTACTTCTGCTTTTCACTTGTTTTTTTGCCTCAATAAAATTTTCCTGCATCATAACCTCAGATGACTCCTTTTTCCTTCCTCTCCCAAGACTGTTCCAACCTCTCACAGCCTGAATCCAGGTGTCAATTTTCCATCAGCTCCAGCAGGCCCCGGGTTTGGCATTCACCCTCTTTCCAGTCTGGCCAAGCCACTCATTCCAACAGAGATGACCCTCCGAGGCGCCAAGACTTGTTCAGGGAAACATTTCAGCCCAAACAACTGCTGGTGTAATTTTTCCTTCCTTGCCGACCAACCTCCTCCCCTAACACCATAAGGAGATCCATAAGGAGAAACAGAAAGGAATTCTGGAGGCAGGGTGGAAAGGAAGAGGAGAGAAAGGAAGCAGGAAAAAATTTGTTGTTTCTTCCCATGGGTTCAGCACTGATTTCAATGTCCCAACTGTTGCAGTAAGGTATAAAATTATAAAGAAAGGCCTCATAAAACCAAGCCTGCTTTCCTAAAATCAGTGGCTGGCCTTGCCAAGCTAGCACTTTGCGAGTTCCCATGCAGAAGCAGTCCTGGTGTGAGCGGTTTGTTAGCATAACAATCTACTCCTGGGTGAAAAAAACCCAACTTACACCTGTATGAACTGTTTTTACGCTGTTGATAGAAAAAATGAGAACTACCTCTCACAAACAACTTTTCCTGCATGTACACACCGGGGGTTTGAGTGACCAGTCAATACAGAATAACAAAAATTTATTCCTAACCAAGGAAGTAATTGGCAGAAATTACAAACCGATTGGAGTCTGTAAAACTGTACAAAAACAAGTTACGTGAATAAAGAACAGGCTTTTTCCACTACTGAAGAAAATGGAGTTATAAAAACGCGTTATGTTCCAACCCCCATTCCATAACCTGCCAGGCACCGACCAAACAGGCTCTGGTGCCTTTTCCACAGGGAAAAATTTCCTCATTGTCCGAGGCATCTCCTGTGTCCTGCGCTGAGGCCACGGCCAAGGAACGGCCACAAAAACCATCCCGTGCCTCACTTCCATCCCTGGAAGCGTCCAAGGCCAGGCTGGGCTGGTTGGAAAACAATTTCCCGTGTTGTCGGAAATATTTGCTTTGGGAAGTTCAGCGATTGGGGACCAGAGACTGGAAAAACTTGTGGATGAGTAGAGGGAATCACCATGAGACCCCACAAACAGCCTGGACAAAAGGAGGCTTGGGGGAACCTTCTGGAAGGGGGGTGGAGCCAGGTGGAGGTTGGGTTCTGTTCCCAGGGAGCAAGGGACATGAAGAAATGGTCCCAAGTTGTGCCAGGGGAGATTCAGTTGGATATTGGGAAAAATTCCTTCCCGGAAAGGGCTGTCCAGCCCCGGCACGAGTCCCCATCCCGGCGAGGGACCAACAACCATGTGGGGGTGGCACTTGGGGACGTGGTTCGGAGTGGCTTTGGCACTGCTGGGGGAAGAGCTGGACTCAGTCCCAGAGGGCTTTTCCAACCTCAACAATTCCACGGTTCCACGTCCCCTTTGGAAGCTGATTCCAAGACTTCAATTCCTCACAATAAATATAAATACAGAACTAATTTTGCCACCTATAGCTCAGTCCTTCTTCTAATTGTGGTCAATCTGTTGTTTTGATTTTTTAAGATTTTCTAAGCCTTCTGATGTTTACATTCTTGTAATGAACTTCTTTACCCACTTTTTGTAAATGACTCATTGTTTTACATTTTTTTATGGAAAAAGAAAAAAAAAAATCAACAAATTGTTAATTTGTCCAGTGTCACTGGAGAGGCAGCGCTGCCACCCTCCAATCCGCTGTCACTTTTGGAAAACTATAAATGTTAAAATCAGAACATAAACATTCCCCTTTTTTCTCCACCTTGAGAACAACAGTGGCCGTTTGTTTTCTTCCGAGTCCTACAACCACACCAATCCTAAGGAACCGCTTCATTGATAAGAACGATAAGCCAGTGATAAGACAGCGATAAACCAATGATAACCCCCCGACAAAATGCCGCTAAGCTTTCTCATGATCCACATAAATTATTATAAATTAATTCTAACTCGACGTTCCCTTTTATGTCTCATCCGTGTTGACGACCTTGGAGGTCTTTCCCAACCACGATCATTTTAGGATGCGATGGAATTAGTAGAGAGGACCTTCCCATCAAACCCTGTATTGACAAAATATAATTTGAATTAAACCAGCTTTTGTTGGTGTCTTTGACAGTGAGAGTTTAATCAACCTGAACGATTAATTTCATGACACTTTGGTGTGGAGGTGAAAGCGCTGCTCACTTTTCCCATGTCCTATGGAATCAGGGCCCCTGATTTTCCACTTTTTAATAATAATAATAATAATAATAATAATAATAATAATAATAATAATTGCAAACCCTCAAAACCAGCTGCAATTGATAAAACCATCGACAGACCCCCGCAAGCAGATGGGGAAGGAAAAATAACCCCATAAAGGTAAAGAAAAACCCCAAAAACCCTCCTGCTTTAAGTTAATCCACAAAACCCCACCGGAATAAATCGGAATAAACGCCAAAACCAAAGCACCCAGCAAAGGCCTTCTGGGGGAGAACGGTTGCCAAAAAAAATACAGAAAACATCTGGTAAGAAAACTCCACCTGAAGAAATTATTGAGATTGAGCAATGAGCCCGCAAAAAAATAGAGGGAGAAAGGGAAAAGAATCAATTTTAGCAAAAAAAGAAGGGGAAATAGCAAAAAACCCACAAAATATAAACTTTGAGAAAGGGGGAAGGACAATGATCCAAAGCCAAAAAGTTCCTTAAAATGTTGATAACAAGAACGAACTCTGAAATTTCCCAAAGCAAATCTGCTGGGTGCCACATTCCCCTCAGTCCTGCACCAATTCCCTGACACTTTTCACCATCCACGGGGTCCTTGGGTGTTCTCACCTCCAGCCCGCCCTGTCCCCACCCTGATGGAAAGTTTGGGGCAATCCAGAGCACCCAGGTCATGGAATTGTGGAAGGCTTTGGGTGGGAAGGGACCTTCAAGATCTTTAATTCCAACATTTTGCCTGGGCAGGGACACCTCCCACCATCCCAGGTTGTTCCAAGCCCTGTCCAACCTGGCCTTGGACATTTCCAGGGATCCAGGGGCAGCCACAGCTTCTCTGGGAATCCCATTCCAGCCCCTCACCACCCTCCCAGGGAAGAATTCATTCCCAATATCCCAAACTCCCTCCGTCAATTTAAAGCCATTCCCTTTGTCCTGTCCCTCCAGGCCCTTTCCCAAAGATTTCAGCCAAATCAAACTTTCCAAGGGAAACAAAGGAAGCAAATCCATCGGCCACATCCCGTCCCTCCAGGATCCCACTGCCAGCATCCCAGTATTCCTGGGGGGCTGCACACAACCCCGGGAAGGGAGCCCAAGTCCCTCCAGCCTGGAAAAGCCTCCGCAGTGATGGCTCTGCCTAAACCAAACCCCACGGCCTCGGAATTCACCTTTCTGGAGAAAAGCTGCCCGCACAAAGGGATTGGGATAACCAGGGGATGGATTTTAGGGTCCTTCCCAACCCAAACCATTCCATGAGGATTTAGGAGCCCAATCCGTTCACCTCAACAGGGTGACCCTTTAAAGGGAATTTTCCGGGTTTCTTCCTGGGCCTCCTTTGGCCTGCGCACACCAGGACGCTCCGAGCCTTCCTCTCCTCCCAGGTTTCGTTATTCCCCGCCAGGATTGCTCAAGAACCAGGAGAGGACTCCGGTACAGGCTCTCGAGGACTGAAATTATATTTTCCACTCCCAAAATCCAGTGTTACTCAAGAGGACTTTGTGACCGGTGGCTGAATTCCTGCGGCTCCCGCTCCCAGGTGGGACAACAACAACATTTCCCAATTTCCCAGCTGGACAAAGACACCTTTTGGAGAAGCCAAGCAAACAAAAATGAAGATTTTTTTATGAATTTAGAAACTATTCAGGCTTGTGTGAACATCAGGAGAGCCAGGAAAGCAAAATCACCGACACAGGGAAAAAAATCATCCCCAAAAAAATGCTCTCCAGTCCTGGAGGAGTCTTGTTCTCCAGCTTCATTCCTTAGGGTTGGATTTGCAACAGGCCGGGGGGGAACGGAGAGGGAGCAGCGTGTTAAAATATGGGATTGAAACATCAGCACTCCGGGATTTGGGCTCTGGAATAAATGGGATTGGATTTTATCCATGGAACGGTTTGGGTTGGGAGAGGCCTTCAAGATCATCCCTTTCCATGGTTTTCCTGATGGAAAAGTGGATTTAATTTTCCCACTATTCCTCTTGTTTAATCACTGAGGGGGGGTTTCAGAGTTGTTCCAAGCCTTTATATAACTTAAAAATATTAAAAGACAACAGCCTGACGTTCCCATGGTGACGGAGGCAGCGGGAACTCACGGGCTTGAGTTGCTGGCATCTCGTTTTTAATCGAGGTTTAAAAGTCAGAGGAATTCGCTTGGAAAAGCTCCAGGCAGAACAAAGAGAGGCCGTGTCCGGGAATAGAATCATGGAATGGCTTTGGGTCGGAAGGGACCTCGACCACGTCCCCAAGTGCCACATCACACCCCTCCGAGACATCCTGATTTTCCTCTGGAAGCGTCCAAGGCCAGGTTGGAGGAGGCCTGGAGCACCCTGGGGTTGTGCGAGGTGTCCCTGCCCATGGCAGGGGGGTGGAACTCGGTGAAATTCCCTTCCGACCCGAACCACTCCATGATTTGGGGACGGAATGGATTTTCTCGGATCAGGATGCTTAGAGAAAAGGCCAAAGCTGCTCTTTTATTCTGTAAAAATCAGATTAAATTTTAAAAAATAAAAAACAAACCGCAAAACCCCTAAAAAAACCCCAAAGTATTTCCAAAACTAAACCTAAAGAGCAACAGGAACAGGAGGAAAAATACCAAAATTTTACTGACTCACCCTCTCCCAGCCTCCATCCCCCTCCACGCACGTCCCAAAGGAGCTCGGAGGAGAAAACCTGACGGGTTTTGGGTCCTTCTGCTCCCCAAAAAAAAACCACAGCTGGACGTGAGGAAGCTCTCGCAGCGCGTGGAAAGAAAAGAACATGTGAGCAGCACCCCGGGCACGGCGGAGCCGCCGATCCTGCTGAGACAGCCGGCCAAATTCCTGGAAAAATTGCAAGTCAGGGATTGTGCTGAGGCTGGAAAGGGAATAAAAGGGTTTTGTGGTTGGTTTCGCGCCGTGACCCAACTTGTCCCCTCCTGAGAAATTGAATTCCCCGAGTTTTGGCCAGGGGGTGAAAGCTGCTCCGAAGGTCTCGTGGTGTCCTCAACTCTGTCGTCACCCCAGCCAGCTGTCCTTCATCCTCCCAAAAATATATTTTGGGCTTCGTCCTCGGGGTGTTTGGGGTTTTGGGGTGTTTTGTGGACATCCCAGTGAGGGAATGTCTGATGGAAGAGGGGCTGGGGTGGAGGGAAAATTTGGGGTGGACAAATTTCAGCGGGGACCCCCCGGGGTGGACAGAGTGGGCAGCGCTGGGGGGCCCCGGAGGGGTCGGAGTCTCCCAGTTTGGGGTCTCCATCCCCATCCCAAAGACACTGGGGAGGGAATGGGAACGTGGATGTGGATGGGGGGCACGGGGGGGGTGGGGACACGGGGGGGACAGTGGGGGGGGGGGGTGTGCACATGTCCCGCACGGTACAGCGGGGTATTTTGGGATGCTGTGGGACACGGTGGGTGGGGGGGCGGGAGTGTCACAGACCCCGGGGGGGGCTCAGGGGCCACACGGTGCCACCGAGGGGTGAAGGTCCCGGGGGATCTCGGGGTGCCGAGGCGCTGGGGGATCCCCACGCGTGCTTTTGGCGGAGTGGCACACGAAACACGCACAGAGCGCCCGTGGCAGCCGCCACGCGTGTTTCCACCCCCTCAAAACTGCGTGCGCTTCGGGAAATACGGGATTACCGTATTTCCAAATGCGTGTGCGCGCCGCCGGTACCGTAATTTTTTCCAAATGCGCATCACGCCGGTACCGTAATTTCCAGCGCGCATGCGCCGTGCCGCCGCTTCTATTTCAAATGCGCATGTGCAAAAGACATACCGGATTTTTTTTACCGTGCGCGTAGCGCCGCTACCGTAATTTCACCTTGCGCATGCGCACTGAAAGTAACGTAGTCTAGGTGCGCGTCACACGGTTACCGTAATTCCAGAAGCGCACGCGCATCAGAACTAAAATAATTCGGCTTGCGCATCACACAATTACCGTACCAGGACATGCGCATGCGCACCTTAAGTACCGTAATGTCCAATGCGCACCATACAATTCCCGTGTTTCCACAGGGCGCATGCGCACACCAAGTATCGCCGTTCCAAATGAGGCTAAAGCAAAGTGCCGTAGTTACAAATGCGCATGCGCACCACAACTACCGTAATTCCAAATGCTCGGATGAGCACGACTACCGTAATTCCGAAGGCGCATCACATCTCAAGTGCCGTAATTCCAAAGGCGCCGTAGTTCCAAAGGTACCGTATTTCCCAATGTGCATGCGCGTCATAACCACCGCTTTCACACGCGCCTGCGCGCCATCACTACCGTATTTCCAAATGCGAATCGCGCACTAACGTATCTCCCAGTGCGCATGCGCACCATTACTACCGTAATTTCGACCGCATATACTACCAGAACTACGCTCTTTCTAACGCGCATGCGCAGAACTACCGTACTTCCCAAAGAGCAGCGCACACCCGTAGACACGAATGCGCTTGCGGGCCGCGGCTACCGTAATTCTGAGTGCGCATCCAGACACAACTACCGTAATTCATAGTGCGCATCAGAACATAAATACCGTATTTCCGAGTGCGCATCAGAACATAACTACCGTATTCCTAAGTGCGCATCAGAACATAAATACCGTATTTCTAAGTACGCATCCAACATAACTACCGTATTTCCTAGTGCGCATCGGAACACAAATACCGTATTTCTGTGTGCGCATCAGAACATAACTACCGTAATTCCTAGTGCGCATCACAAAACTAACCGTATTTCTGAGTTGCGCATGCGCACAGAGGAAGGGCCGTAATTAACGGGGGCGCGCCGCATCTCCGCCGTTACCGTAATTCCCAGCGCGCACGCGCACCGGCGCTCCACGCCTCCCCCCTCCCACCCTCCGCGCTACCGTATTTCCCAGAACGCACGCGCATCTCACCCGAACCCCCCATCCTCCCCCGCGGAGGGGAGGGGGGGCTCTCCCCGCCCCTCATTTGAATAAAGGCGTGGTTTTCCCCGCAGAAAGGGGCGTGTCCCTGCGTGGCCCCGCCCCCCGGCTGCGCCCCCATTGGCCGCGGCGCCGTTGTCGCTGGTGACGGGGACGCGGCGGGGCCGCCGCGCTCGGAGCGCGCCGGGAGCGGCCGCGGCGGGCACGGAGCGAGGAGGGGCCGGGGGAGGGGGGCTCGGGGTCGGTCACGGGGGTGGCCATGGGAGCCCGAACCGGGGCCGGGACCGGCGGCGGCGAGCGGTAGAGCCGCCGGGGATCATGGCGGAGAGGTGAGGAGCGGCATCGCGGCGGGGAAAGGTGGGGGGGGGGGGGGATTGGGGAGGGGGGCTGCGCTGGGTGGAGGGGCTGCGCCTCTTGGTCCAAACCCTCCCAAATTCCCTTTAGGGACCCCTTCTTGCGTCCCCCTCCTCTTCGTGGGGCGCTTATGGGGGTGCCCCCCCTTCTTTGAGGTGCCCTTGGGGGGGTCTTTGCCCCCCCATCAGCACTTTGGGGGGTCTCAGCCCCATTTTTGGGAAAAGGGGGATGTTCCGTCCTCCTCTGGCTCCGTTTTGGGGGCTCCGCTTCGATTTTGGGGTGCTGGGTGGGGGCATCCTCACCTGCGCTGCATCCAGGTGTTGGCTGGCCTGGAGAATTCCAAACCCCCCTCCCAGATTTTGGTGCATGGAGGGGGGGGAGGGGGGGGCTGGATGCGCCCACCTGGATCCCCGTGGCTGCGGGAAGGGGACGGGAAAAGGGGGATGGAGCTCAACCCCACCCTGGATTTCGGGGAGAATTGGGAAAGGAGCGGGGGGGAATTGGATCCCATCCTGCTCCCGGTGCAGGGGCTGGATCCCACCCTGCTGCCTTTGGAAGGGGTCGTGGAGGAGGGGCTGGATCCCACCTGGAGCGGCTGGATCCCACCCTGCTCCTCTCAGGGGGTTTTATGGAGGGGCTGGATGCCGTCCTGCTCCCCACGGCTGGGGCTGGATCCCTGTTCCCTGGTTTATGGAGGGGCTGGATCCCACCCTGGTGCTCCTCAGAAGGGTTTGGAAGGGCTGGATCCCACCCTGCTCCCTATGGAGGGGTTAAATCCCACTCTGCTTCCATTTTTGGGGGGGGGGTTGGAGGGGCTAGATCCCATCCTGCTCCCTATGGAGGGGTTAAATCCCACCCTGCTCCCCTTTTCAGAGGGGTTTGGAGGAGCTGGATCCCACCCTGTTCCTTAGGAAGGTGCTGGATCCCACCCTGTTCCTTAGGAAGGTGCTGGATCCCACCCTGTTCTCCTTGAGGTGTTTCATGGAGGTGCTGGATCCCATCCTGTTCCTTCCAGAGGGGTTAAATCCCACCCTGCTTCCCATTTTGGGGGGGTTTGGAGGGGCTGGATCCCATCCTGCTCCTTATGGAGGTGCTGGATCCCACCCTGCTTCCCATTTTGGGGGGTTTGGAAGGGTTGGATCCCATCCTGCTCCTTATGGAGGTGCTGGATCCCACCCTGATTCCCATTTTGGGGGGGTTTGGAAGGGCTGGATCCCATCCTGCTCCATAAGGAGGTGCTGGATCCCACCCTGCTTCCCATTTTGGGGGGGTTTGGAAGGGCTGGATCCCATCCTGCTCCATAAGGAGGTGCTGGATCCCACCCTGCTCCCTCCAGAGGGGTCGAATCCCACCCTGCTTCCCTTTTTGGGGGGTTTGGAGGGGCTGGATCCCATCCTGATCCAAATGGAGGTGCTGGATCCCACCCTGCTCCCTATGGAGGTGCTGGATCCCACCCTGCTTCCCTTTTTAGGGGGTTTGGAGGTGCCGGATCCCACCAAGGGGTTTGGAAGGGCTGGATCCCACCCTCCGCAGGATGGGGGGGCTGGGCTGGGGGTTAAAATCCCACCCTCCTCCCTCGGCAAGGTGATGGAAGGGCTGCATCCATCCCCATCCCGCTCCCCGCGGATGCTGCGCTCGGGATCGGGCTGGGGGGGGGGGGGGGGGGGGGTGGGAAGGTGCCCGCCGCCCGGGATGGATCCCATGGGATGCGGGAGGTGTTTTCATGGAGGTGGAAGGTGTGGCAGGGCAGCAGGGAGTGGGTGTGGATGCGGGGATGCGCCGGGAAAGGGGAGCGGGCAGGGATGGAGCCGGGTGGGATGGAGAGGAGGGGAGGGAAGTGGTGGTGGGGGGGGGGCTGCAGCGGGATGCGCAGCGCCGGAATTCGGGGCGGGGATCTGGAGGACCAAATCCGCTGGTTTTGGAAAGGTGGAGGGGCAGAGTTGTTGGGATTTGTTTTGGGATTTGTTTTATTTCGCCGCCGGTTCGGGATTTTTATTTTTTTCCCCCCCATTCCCTGCGCCGTTTCCCCCATTCCTCGCATTTCCCTCCGGCTGTGAAAACTGCAGGATGGGAGCGGAGTTATTTATTTATTTCCTTATTTATTTATTTCCTTATTTATTTATTTCCCTATTTATTCATTCCCGTGCTCATTTATTTCCCCGTCTATTTATTTCCTCATTCGTTTACTCCCCGATTTATCTGTTCCCCCATTTATTTATATTTTTTTTTCCCCTTCGCTTATTTGTCCCGCCGCTCGTTTATTTCGTTGTTCATCGGGTCATTTATTCATCCTCTTATTTATTCCCACTTTAATCAACCCCTGGAGTGACCTCTACGGAGAAATCCGCAGCTGCTCCGCGGCTCCGGAGCCTCACCTGGCACGCGCAGCTGGGTGGGATTAAGGGGGAAAAAAAAACCCACACACGCACAAAAAACCACGTTTTCCATAGAAAATGGATGGATTTGGGATGTTTGGAGGGAGCTGCGAGCAGCAGGTGGCTCGGGCAGGGTTGGAATTGGGACGTGGCGCTTCCCTCCGTGTCCATCCTGCGGTTGGTTGGGCTCCTTCCCCCATGGAATGGCTTTTCCCGGGTGGAAGTTCATGGATCCCAAAATCAGCGGGATTGCGGAGCGCGGGGGGCTGGGATTTGGTGCTGCCGATGGTTTTGGGGAAGGGGGAGAGCGTCAGGTTGTGGTCGTGGGCATGGATTAGTCCGGGAATGTTGGATTTTGGGTTATTTGGGTGGTTTTGTGTTGGATTTTTGGAGTTCTCCCAGTGTTTTTCCATGTGGATTTTGGGGGGGATCGAGGGTTGTATTCCCGTGGGATGGGTGGAGGAGGGAGAGCATCCAGCGGCCTTCCCTTTCCTCCAAAAGGGATTTTCTTGGAATATCCTGAATTACAAAATCCTGGGATGGTTTGGGTTGGAAGAGGCCTTAAACCCCACCTAATCCCACAGGAAGGGGACACTTTCCACAATCCCAGATTTCTCCAAGCCCAATCCAACCTGGCCTGGAGCTGGTGTGCGGGATCTTGGGGGCGCTGACCGGGAGCAATTCTAGGCCTAAAAAACCTAAATTTGGGTGAATTTAGCTCCAAAAATTGGAGTTTTGTGTCACTGGCGGTGGCACAACTCATGCCGCCAGAACTAGGGATGGATTTTCAGGATAATCCCGACATTAATCCCATTGGGAAAGAGCATTTCGGTGCTTCCTTTGGGATGAAAGGCCTGTGGGGAGGCCCTCGTTTTCCGGGGAAGTCTTTGCTTTTCCCACCCAAATCCTGGATTTTTCCAGCTGCAAATCCACACAATCCAAGCTCTGGGCTGTCTGTGAGCCAGATGTCCTCGGGCTGCTCTTTTCCAGAGGGGCTGGAGATGGGTTCAAAGGGATTTTTGGGAATGTCCCACTGTGCTGTGGGATTGGCTGCGAGGGGTGGTGGGAGCAGCGAGGGGTCAGGGATTTATGGAATTGTTTAGGCTGGAAAAAGACCCTTAAAATCATGGAGCTCAACCCTAAAAAGGTTGAAAGGGAGGCTCCTGAAGGTTTTCCAAATCCTGACTCAGGTTGTGTTTCCCGATGGGATTTCCTGATATCCATGAAAATCGGTCAGTTCGGTTTTATCCCGATTTTTTTGGGGGATTTTATTCATTGGTGCCACTGTTTTGTCGGGACAAGGAGCCGCTTTTTACCCCAGATGCGACCCCAGGTGGTTTTTTATGGATTGTCCAACCTTTGTAGGGTTTTCCAGGCCTTTATATCGCTGGATCATCCCAAGTGATCCGCGATCGTTTTAAAAAAAAAAAAAAGGTGTTTCATGGAATTCCAGACCTCTGGAAAATGTTCTGTGTGTGGTTGGTTGGACATCGCAGTTCCTGGGAGCCTGTGGAATCCACTCCATGAAAATCTTGTCCCGTGGGCCACCGAATCCCTTCTTTAGGGATGGAGAATTCCTGATGCATCCCATAGGTCCTCCCTGTGGATAATCCTGATGTTCTCAGGTAGAACTCCAGGGAAGGAATTCCCTCAACTTTGCGCTCCTTTAAACTTTGTTCCCCCCACCTTCCGTTTCCCAGAAAATTTGGATGAATCCATAGTTCTTTACCTGGATTTGATGGTGACCTACTTAGGCCTTGACCCCAAAATTCCAGGCTTTTCGGAACTCCTTAAACCATTCCCAGGAAACCAAAGCTTTGCGGCGCCGTCGTTCCTTTCCTGAGAAATGATGGATTTTGGAGTCCCGCCGCTGGGAATTTGGGAACAGACAATGACCCGGAAACCTTTAAAAAAAAAAAATAAATCCCGAATCCAAACCACAAAACGCAGCTGGGAATTCAGGAAGATTCCAGAGTCAAACTGATGTCAAATCCCATCAAACCACACGTTCCCTGATGGTGGAACAGAGCCGTGGAGGAGCCTGGATTTAGGGGAGAGATCCCAAACCATCGGATCTGGGATTTTTGGGGGCTGTGCTGCGGCTGCTGCCGCTGTTTTGTGGAGTTTTCGTTCAGGAACGTTTGCTCCAGATGACATAAATATCGGTGGGAATTTCATTTAGATGATCGGGATTTGGTTGAGATGATTCCAAAGTTGCTCCTTCCAAAAAAAAAAAATCCTTTAAATCACCATTCCTTGCTCTTCCTCCCTCCTCTCCCTCCCGCGTTTTTGCTCCAGTGATTATTTCCTTACATGCTCTAAATAACGCATTGAACCCCGACCTTTCCTCTTCCTCCTCTGGCTCTTCCCAAAAATAAACATTCCGGCTGGAATTTATTTTTCTCCCCCCCCCACCACCACTTTCCAACCCGTCCAGGCTGGCTATTTTTAATTCCAGCCGCCAAGAAGTGTTGGAGGGAGGGATAAATGTGCTCCAGGTGCTGAGGGGAAGAAGCGGAGCGCTCCAGACCTCCCAGTGCCCTTGGGAATTCGTTGTTATCCCTGAAATCGCTCCCAGGGATCCCCAAATCCCAGGGTTTTTTTGGTTTTCCAGCTCCTGAAAGGATCACGTTGTGCTGCTCCAATGGGAGGTGCCTCCCCTGTCTCGAATTCTTCATCCCTCGCTCTTTCCTTGACCTTCACAGATCCAGGGATTTGGTTTATTTCCTTCCTCCTGCTCCTGCCCTTTAAACGTTCCCACATCCAGCTGCTCCATCCCGATTTTTAGGGAATAAACTCACCAATCCCAGTTTTTTTTATGGAGTTAAAAGCATCACTCTGACTTTCAGGAAGCTGGATATCCCCGTCGCCACGTTCCCGAGAGGAAAATAAATCTTATTTCCAGGTTTTTTTGAGTCTTTCCCAACAATAAACGGGAAGAGGCAGCGGAGTGACCCAGTGGTGTCATTCCAGGACCAGGAACTGCCGTTCCCAGAGGGAAAGATGCGGAAATTCCTGATTGTTGAGGAAGGTCTCGTAGGACTTGGAGAAAGTGAGGCCTGGAATGGACGCTCAGAGGGAGAAGGTTTTGTTTGTTGGGTTTTCCCGACTCTGGGATCCTGGCAGGTTTCGTTCCTGGCTGGAACGGGGCTGGGAAGTCTGGGGTTCTGGGTGGGAGCAGAGCTTTCGGAATGGTTTGGGTGGGAAGCGACCTTCAAGACCACCCACGGGCAGGGACACCTTCCAAAATCCCAGGTTGCTCCAAGCCCCGTCCAACCTGGCCTTGGACAATTCCAGGAATGGGGCAGCCACAATTTCTCTGGGAATTCCATCCCAGCCCCTCACCACCCTCACGGGGCAGAATTCCTTCTCAAAATCCCATCTGTCCCTGCCCTCTGGCAGTGAGAAGCCATTCCCAGTGTCCTGTCCCTCCATCCCTTGTCCCAAATCCCTCTCCAGCTCTCCTGGAGCCCCTTCAGGCGCTGGAAATGTCTCCAAAGTTTTCTTCCCTTCTCCAGGTGAACCCCCCCCACCCCTTTTCCAATTTTCCTGGGATTTCATCTCCTGGGCCTTCACCCACATTGTCCCTTTATCCTTCCAAACCACCAAAAACCACGGAAAAATCCCTGGATTGAGGCACGGCTCCTTCCTTACGGCCTTTTCCCTACGGAAAACCCCCGCGCCCGATCCGTTTGCGCCGGGGCCGGATTCCGGCGGATTCTGGGCCGCCTCTTCCCCAGGTGCTGACATTTCCCTGCCGGCCTCGTCGTGTTTTTATTGATCTTCCCTCTCTGCTCCGTGCCGGAATGGAAACGACTTCCAGCGGGTCCGCGTGTTCGGGAAAACTTTTGGAAAACGTTACTTTGGGAAGCGCCGCCACGGAATTACGTTCTTTTTTTCCAATTGATCTTCCTCGTGCGCTTCACACCCGGCTGGGAGAGGTCATGGAAAAGCATGGAAAAGTGTGGTTATGGGATGGGAACGGGGTGGTTTTCTGTCTGGAAGAGGAGGATGGACAATGAGGTGCCTGGGAATAACGTGGGAATTTCTGTTGCTTTGGAATTTTAACCTGCCGTCGGTCCGGGGCGTTGGGAGCGCTGGAATCATGGAATCATGGAATTGAGTTGGATGAGGGTGCAGGGATCACCCAATTCCACCCCCTTGCCATGGGAAGGGATAATTTCCACTATCCCAGGTTGCTCCAACCTGGCCTTGGACACTTCCAGGGATCCAGGAACAGCCACAGCTTCTCTGGGAATTCCATTCCAGCCCCTCACCACCCTCCCAGAGAGGAATTTCTTCCCACTATCCCACCTAACCCTGCCCTCTTGCCCCCATTCCCCCTTACCCTGTCATTCCATGCCTTTTCCCAAAACCCTTTCCCAGCTTTTTTTTGGGATGTCTTTGGACTCTTAAATCCTTTCAAAGGCTCCAAGTGGAGCCGTCCCTGGATTCCGAGTTCCAGGCGGGCTCGGGAGGGGAAATGCTGCTCCTTGAGGAGCCCATCTTCCCTCTTTCCCTCTTTTCCGTGCTCCAGGGTTACTTTTGATCTTTTGGGTGCCTGCCTGTGAATTCCTCACCTCCAGGGACACATCCCAAGCTGCCCTGAGCGCGGACACCGGGATTTGTTGGATCTATGGATGCATCCTCAATTTTACAGGGAATTAAGCTGCCTCTTAGGGGTTTTCTGGATCCATTTTTGGACCTGGACTTGGATTTCTGGATGCTTCCTAAGGTTCTTTGCTCCCTTTAACCCAAGGGGTGCATCCATGGATCCGTGTCCTCTCAAAGACAGGGAAAGGAGGAATCCCATGGAGCCCTTTCCTGGCTGGGCTGCTTGGGAAAAAAAAAACAACAAACCCAGAACAAAAATTCTTGGCAAGATTTAACGGAGTTGGGAATATTCGGGAATAATTAGGGAAAAGGAGGAGAAAAATAATTAGGAAAAGAGGAAAAATTCCTTTTGGAAGAGGAGGAATTGAGGGATTCATGCTCACGGATCTCTGACCACTTCAGCGGGCTCTGGGTGAGGTGGGAGGGGATTTTCTTCCACTTCCCAGAAAATCTAGTGGGATTTGGGTCAGAGGTTGTTGGCTGAGGCTGCCAGAGTCGGAATCGTCCACGGGGCAGGAATTCTTCTTAATCGTGGAATCATGGAATGGGCTGGAAGGGGTTGGATTAAAAATCATCCAGTTCCAGCTCCTGCCATGGGCAGGGACACCTTCCCCTCTTCCTGGTTGCTCCAAACCCTGTCCAGCCTGGCCTTGGACACTTCCAGGGATGAGACAGCCATGGAATTCCCTGGGAACTCCATCCCAGCCCCTCACCACCCTTGCTGTGATAAATTCCTTCCTTAAATCCAGTCTGAGTGGATCAGGAATCCTGCTGGGTTGGAGGTCTGGGGTTGCTGATTCCCGTGGGGAGGGTGCCAGGACGGGAGCGGGCTTCCCTCGGGATCGGTGTGTTCCCTAATTAAGTGTGTCTGGATTAAATGGAGCAGTCGGGCAACAAAAACATGGAAAAGCCTCTTTATTTTCCATTAATTCCACATCGAATTGGTTTTCATTGCCTCTCCCAAGGAGCAGAGACCATTCCCTTCCCTATTCCCGCCTTCCGTGCCATTTCCAGGAGACACCGTCGGATCTGTCAGAGCCGCCAGGAAGGAGGAAATTCCAAACGAATCCATTCTTTTTCTTTTCCCCCTTCTTCTCCTGCCTCTCCGACATCTCCTGAAAGTCACCTTGAGGAATCCATATCGGAGCGTGGCGGTTCCATGCCAGGGATTTTCATTTTGGAAGTGGGTGCTACTCCCAGAAAAACCAAAAAATCCCACAGTGATCCAGAGAACACATTTTCTGTCTGGGAATTTTCTGTTTTAACAGGAAGTTCCTGGGGGTTTTTTGGGTTTGTTTTTTTTTTTTTTAATTGAGGAAAATGCTGTGCTCAGGATTCTCCAAACCCCGATAAGTGAGTCTGGAATTATTCCTGTTCTGTCACGCTCCAGCTCACCTGAACAATTCCCCCTTTTTTCCTCCGCTGGGAGGGGCACGGAAGGGGATTTTTATCAGGATGGAAGTGGGAATAAGATCAAAGAATGGGTTGGGTTGGAAAGGGGACCTTAAAAAGAATTCCCAACCCCCTTCTTCCATGGGCAGGGACACCTCCCATTATCCCAGGGTGCTCCAATCCCATCCAACCTGGCCTTGGACGCTTCCAGGGATGGAGCAACCACAGCTTTTCTGGGAATTCCATTCCATTCCAGCCCTCACCGCCCTCATCACAATGCTCGGAGCACAGAATGAGGTTGGGAAGGTTTTTTTTGTGGGAAAACCCATGGGAATAACACAGGGAGGAAAACAGATCTTAATTTATCATCTCTTTAATCCCCCAAAAGTGTTTTTTTTTGGGAATCTCCAAACAGGAAATCAACACAAACCCTTGGGAAAAGCCAGGCTGGGTGTGCAGGAGGAGCAGGTTTGGCGACGGATCCCAGTGCTTTTCCACGTAGGACAATCCCAGACTTTTAAGCCACAGGTGGGATTTGCTTCATTCCGTGTGTTCCTCCGGCATTGCCTCAGCCTTATCAGCTCATTAAGTGCCTTATCAGCTCATTAAGTGCCTTATCAGGAGGGATCAGTGGCCTTTGGAATTCTGTCCTTTGGGCAGTAGGGATCATAGAAAAATCGGGATACTCCTGGCATGTGCAAATATCTTCCCTTAAAGCTTTTAACTGTGGAAAAAGTGGCTTTTTTGGGGGGATAATTTTGTGGGAATACCTGGATCAGGGAAGTGGCATTCCCTCCGTGCCAAGGGACCTCAAATCCCGGGATTGGGATTTTGGGCTCTTCATGACAAGAAGGACATTGAGGGGCTGGAGCGTGGATTCCTTAATCATGGAATCATGGAATGGATTTGGGGAAAAGTCTGGAACACCAGGAGCAGCTGTGGGGGGAAAAAAAAGAGTTTTTTTAGGGATAAATAGGCTGAGCTTAGGAGTTGTCCCCACCTTGTGTCAAATCCCACTGCAAAGCCGGGAATTCCGATTCCATTCCTTGTTCCCTTTCCCTCCAGTGGAACATGGAAAACCCCCAGATTTGGAAAACCGAGAGCCTGGATATTTCAGTGCCGTGAACATTTTTTTTCCTGCGGCTGGTTTCATTCCAGAGAACCTGGAAAAGGGAATTTCAGAGGGTACAAACCTGCCCGCGGCAGCGATTAAAGGCTGTCGGTGACTCACGGATCTCCCTCCACCCACATTCCCTGATCCAAGCATCTCGTTGCTCTTTTCCTGATTCATGTCAGATTTTCCTGGCTGCCAGGAAATCGTTTCACCTTCAGGAATGCTCTGAGGGGATCTTGGATCTTCTTCCAGCGCCTAAAGGGGCTCCAGGAGAGCTGGAGAGGGATTTGGGATAAGGGATGAAGGGACAGGACACAGGGAATGGCTTCCCACTGGTTGGATGGGATATTAGGAAGGAATTCTTCAATGGAATTCCTGGAGGAGCTGTGGCTGCCCCTGGATCCCTGGAAGTGTCCAAGGCCAGGTTGGACGGGGCTTGGAGCAACCTGGGATAGTGGAAGGGGGTTGGAACTGAATGAGCTCTGATCCAATCCCTTCCAACCCAACCCATTCCAGGATTTTGTGAACTTGAATGGAAGAACTTAAAGCTCCATGGAATTTTGGCTCAAGGAGGATTTAGAGCAGGAACGGAAAGGCACAAATGTCCGAGGGCGTCTGCAAAAACCTGGGAAACTGTCAAAAAACGGGGATTGGGAAGGAAAAGATGAGAGGGGAATGAGGAATCAATTACTTGGGACCGATGTAGGTAAAAAGGAGGATCATGGAATTTTTTAGGCTGGAAAGGAGCTTTAAGGTTGAGCCCCAGCTCTCCCAAGGCCACCACTGACCATATCTCCAAGTGGATTTTGGATCCCTCCCGGACAGCCCTTCCCGGGAGGAATTCTCCCAAAAAATATCCCACCTAAACCTCTCCTGATGCCACTTCCTTTTGCCCTGTCCCTCATTCCCTTGGGAGAAAATCCCGACCTTCACCCGGCCTCAACCTCGGAGCAGAAAACGTGGCGGGGGAAAAAAACCCAATAAGTGTGGAATTAATCCAAAGGGACAGAAACTCGGGAGAAGAAAACTGGATGTGAAGGAGGCTGAGGATGCTCCGGGCTACGCGTGGAAGTTGCGTGCACGGAGAGGGACGTGGGGGCTCTTTGATTGTGATCAGGGATGAAGTGCAGGCTCGGGAAAAATACAGGGAAGTTTGGAATGGTTGTGAGGAAAAAAAAAGAGCAGCGTTTCAGTTCCTAAATCCCTGTTTATGGAGAATGCGAAAATATTCCAGCAAAAATTAAATCCCGGGGATGAAGGGAAGATTTGGTGTCGCCTCAGTGGGTTTTTTAGGAATTGTTGTTCCTGGAAAGTTGTAGAATTAGGGAAGCGTTTGAGGTATTTGGGGTAGGAAGGGCAGGAATAAATGAGGTTATAGATTTGCCTGAAATTGTGGGAATTAGAGTGGACCAGACAGGCTTTTTAAGGAAGAGTCTTGTTTGGAGCTTCTGGAATAGTGGGTAATATTTTCTGTCGTCAGATAAATGTGTAAAAATCCCCTTTTTTATCAGGAAAATTTACAGCAGGAATTGCTGGAGCGGGAACAGGAGAAACCTTGGAGCGAGGGTGAAATCACCAAAAAAACCAATTCTGTGATTTGACCAAAATCACAGTTTCATAGAACTGAGAATTCCAAGGGAAAGCTCGGGATTGGGAGAGGTTCTGTTGTTCATCCCAAACGTCTGAGGGACGAGGGAACGGGCGGGATGTGATCTCACGGAGATGGTCTGAGGATGCCCCAGAAGAGACTTTTTTCGGGATCCTTCTCCGTGAATGAACCTTTGTATTTTCGGCAAAATTTGCCTGGAAATGTTTTTTTCATCCCATCTTTTCCCTGCGAGATACCGAAGGAATGGCGGAGGAAGCGATGGGAATAGGAGGGAGGGAGAATTGGGGGGGAAAAAAAGGACAAAAAGTGTGACCGTAGCAGGAGCTCCACATTTGGAGAAATTCCAAGTGGAACTTGGGCACGAGGAGAACATTTGGGAAGATGCTGATGGACCACTGGAGCTGGCTGGGGGTTGGGATCTGCTCCCAGGGAAAAAGGGACAGGACAAGGGGAAACTCCAGCCATGCCAGGGGAGGTTTAGGCTGGATTTTGGGAAAATTCCTCCTGGAAAGGGCTTGGCACAGAGAGACTCGGGAATATTTTTGGCTGGGAATGATAACGAGGCCTTAACGCAGAATCCATTTGAAGCAGGACCCGTTTGATGCAGGAGATCAGAACAACTCCAGTTGAAAATCCCAGGATGCAGAAATAGGAATGACAAAGGGTGTGGGATCTCTCCTTGTCTTCTTCTAAATCAGAGGGAGAAGCTCAAGTTGGGCTTCCAATCCTTTAATCTGCCAAAACGTATTTCCAAGGAATGCCTTTCTTTCCCTGTTCCTCGACTTAAATGGAAACTCTTCCAGCTTGCTCCGTGTGTTGCGCTTATTCCTTTCCCAGTTTTAGGTTCGCTTCCCCTTGGCAAATTTCCTTTTATCCCAAAAAAAGGCCTTGAACTGCTCCAAAGGGCGAAAATACTCGGAGCAGATTTGGGTTTTTTCCCACATCTGACTCAGGAACTCTTCTGTCAGCTGGAGGAGGAGGAAGAATAATTTAAAATATTCAACCCTTCACGAGCAGCGCTCCAAGAACATTTTTAATGCGGCCGGAATGAGATTTGGGTTTTGGAGCTCTCTCGGTATTGATTTGTTGCTTCAATTTGTTCGTTGAGCACGGAGGGAGGAAAACGTTTTATAAAAAGATTTCTGAGCACACCCAGTGATGGCTGGACCATCGCGGAGTTGCTTTGGCTGTTCATGGTTAATTTGATTTCTATTTAAAGCCAGCCAGGGATTTATTTTGTCGCGTTTCAAAGGAGAAAAAAGGGAGGAGTGGGCGGGACCCTGATTTAGGAGATGTCTCCTCCTTTCTACCTGAAATTGGAGCTTTTTTATCCTAAATTTCTGTCTCGCCCTCGCCTGGGTGCAGGTGGCATTTGTCAGCCCGAGGAGAGTAAATTATAAACGTCCTTAAAAAAAACCCCAAAACCCAAAACAAACCCCAAATCTTGATGCTTAAGGAATTTTCCTGCTCGCCTCATCATCTTCCCTCATTTTGTAGCTGCACTTTTCAACCGTAGCTTCCAAGAGCACGGGTCATTGACTTTGAGATTGGCAGATGAGATTCCCTCTGGCTCCGACGTCGCTCCGAGGAATCCGTGTCCGGACAGGCGGAATTGAGCCGGGTGGGCACCGTTGGGTGAAGAGCCCAGCGAGGGCCTTGCCTGGGGCACGGAAACGCCTTCGGAGCGTGGCAGTGTCTGGCAGTTCCTACTCTTCCCTGGAAATTTTTTGCAGTTGGAAGAGGTTTTTTCTTGGGGTTGGAGTTGAGGTCGGGCTCCCGGGATCTTGGAATGCCGCGTCATCCTGGAATCTTTGCCTCAGTTTCTGAGCAGGGATGTTGGGTGGTTCATGATGAGTTTCTGCTCAAATGTTTGGGTTGAAAGGGTCTCAGTGGGGAAGGCCTTGAGGGTTGGGATAGATTTTCCTTTCCCTGAAAAAATTGGATCGTGTTGGAACAGGCTGGGAGAGCTGGGAATGTCTGTCCTGGAGAAGAGAAAGATCCAGGGAGACCTCAGAACCTTTCCAGTGCCTAAAGGGGCTCCAGGAGAGCTGGAGAGGGACTTGGGACACGGGATGGAGTGACAGGACATTGGGAATGGCTTCCCACTGCCAGAGGACACGGATAGAGGGGATATTGGGAAAGAATTCTTCCCTGTGAAGGTGGTGGGGCCTGGAATGGAATTCCCAGAGAATCTGTGGCTGTCCCATTCCTGGAATTGGACGGGGCTTGGAGCAACCTGGGATAGTGGAAGTTGTCCAAGGCAGGGAGTTGGAACTGGATGGTCTTGAAGGTCCTTTCCTACCCAGATCATTCCGGAATTTTGTCCTGCTGGTGCCACTCTGGAAGGAGGATCCTGCCGGATAACAAGCCTGATCTCCGTGTCCAACACCTCGGAGCTGTGGCCATTGTGTGGCCAAGGTCCAGCTGGCTGTGGACCTTCTCCATGGACGCTCAGCGTGCTTGGAGAACATCCCAAGTGGCTCAGACTTACGGACAAACAACTTTTTTGGACGGTTTGTGGTGGGAAACGTGCCTGGTGAGCTCACTCGGGTGAGTCGCCCGCGTCGCCCGAAACCCGTCCCCGCGCCAGACAGGCCGAGCGAGTCCCGGAGGCTCCAGCGACGTCTCATCCATGCCCAAACAACCACTGCCATCCCCCAAATGTTGGGATGGGATCGTTTATCCCGGGAGGCAGCCGGTGTGGTTCCTTCAAGTGTCTGGGGGATGATTTCCCTAATTTTCCTGCTGCTCCAAGGGTTTAATCAGCCAGCAAATTGCAGGCCTGGCTGATTCACGCCTTATCTCCCGGCCTTGCTGCTCGGGTTCAAGGGCCCTGCTTGGCTTTGTCGTTTCGGGATGAGCTCCCAAACTTCTTTGAGGGCGGAATTAGCGGGATTAAAGGCTTTGGGCACACAGGACCTGCTGGTTTGAGCAGCTTCTCCAGGAGACCAAACTTTGTTTAACCACAGGAAGCATTTCAGGTTCTTTGAATCTTTCCAGGTGAGGAGCCTTTCCATGGAAAGCCCCCCCCCCCCCTTCCCAGTGACTCAGCCACATCCATCTCGAACCCTCGGGAATCACGTTAAATCCACCAAATTCCCCTGTCATCCGTAAAAATTCCATGACGTAGCATCCCTTTAACCTGGTTACCTGCTTTTCCTGTGGTCTTTCAAAGGGATTCCTGCGTTTCCTCTGCCCTATTTTCCCTCGGCAGCTCCGTCGCGAGGGTGACACGGATAAGAAGGGAAATTTTCTGCTCTCCCACGGCGCCGGGAGCCTGATTTGCTCACGGAAGGCATCGCTGGGATAATCAAACCTTCCAGCTGCTTTGTTCCAGGCACCTATTATCGGAAAAGGAGGCTGCTGTGAACCATCACAAAGTGTTTGGGAAGGCTGGAATTCAAAGGGAAGCAGGTTCAGGAGGAGGATTTGGTCACCTCACCCTTTTGGAGAGGGTGTGGGAGTTGGGATTTGGGTCATTTGTTCTTGCTGCGTAATAAAAACAGATCCTAATTGCTACAAGTTCTTGTTATTGTGCCAAAATTGCCGTGACAGGTAAACCATTCCCGACGCTGTCGTTCCTAAAATGACAAAAAAAAAAAAAAAAAAAAAAAAAAAAAAAAAAAAAAAAAAAAAAAAAAAAAAGAATTGTTTTCCCGACAATAATTCCCTGTTTTTCCAGTCCACAGCTCCAGAGCTTCCAAGATGTGGGTGATGGGTGGGCTGGATGAAACTCTTCCCATACCCTGGTGGTTTCTCTCCTGTTTTGTTCTCCAGAGTGGTGAAGTTTGACCTCCTGGTCCATGAAACCTCTGGAAATGGCTCTCTAGGATATGGTGGGATTTTGGGGGTGGCCTCGTGCAGGACTCGACATCCTTGTGGATTACCTCAGGTTATTCCATGATTTTGATTCCGCATCTTTGAGAATCTTTCCGTGATTCTCACCCTTTGTTTTGGGGTGCTAGGAGTTGGAAAAGCCTGGGAATATGGGGAAGGAATAATTGTACTCTTGAAATCAAATTACTAGCCTTAAAGCAGGGAATAATTCCATCTTGGATGGAGTGTGGGTGATGGAAATGAGCTCTTTGCTGTAGAGTAGCCCCAGCACCATCAGAATTCCTGAAAATGTTTTATTTTACGGATCCTCTTCATGAGCACCCAAGACCACCCTGACTTCTATTCCAAAATATTCTTCCTTGGGAAGACTTGAGTTCCCGGCGCTTCAACCTCCCCAAACTGGTTCAAAACTCTGCTTTGAGCCCTAAAGACTGGGAAAATCCTCATTTAAATATTCCTTATGCAAAGTGGAGCTCCTGACTCGACTGGTGCCGCAGGTATTCCCTTGTTCTACAGCCTGATTATCCCACAGCAGTTTCTCCTACGTTTTCAGCTCCCGTCTGCAGCTCCAACCGCAAATCCCAAAGTTTTGAGTCAGCTCCTCATCCCAGCTGCCTCCGGAGCGCTTCTCTCCCACACGCACCCGGCTCCTCTTCCCTTGGCTTTCCCACTTGCCAGCCCGGCAATCATTCCCTGCTCTGGTGGTGGAAAAATAGGGATTAATCATCCTGACGGCTCCGTGATGACTTCCAGGGCACCTGAATTAAACGGGATGAGACAAAATCTTATTTGTCTTGTCTGCCCTCGCCAGTCGCCTGCTCTTCCTCCTTTCCTTTGCTGTTTGTTTAAGACAGGCTTGGATCTGCTGGAGCAAAGCCAGGAGATGCTCCAAGGGCTGGAGAGAGGCTGGGAGAGCCTGGGAATGTCCAGCCTGGAGAAGAGAAGGCTCCAAGAGCCTCTTCCAGTGCCTAAAGGGGCTCCAGGAGAGCCTTTGGACAAGGGATGGAGGGACAGGACGCAGGGAATGGCTTCCCACTGACAGAAGGCAGGGATGGATGGGATACTGGGAAGGAATTCCTGGCTGGGAGGGTGGTGAGGCCTGGAATGGAATTCCAGGAGAATCTGTGGCCACCCCATCCCTGGAAGTGTCCAAGGCAAAGTTGGAGCAACCTGGGATAGAGGAAGGTCCACTATCCCATGGGATAAAGTTCTGGGAATCTGGGAAAGGCTTCCATGCCCATGGCAGGGGGTGGGGCTGGATGATCCTGAAGGTCTCTTCCCACCCAAACCATCCCATAATATTTTTTTCTGGAGGTAGCTGGCTCAGCTGTGCTCCAGCAAGACTTTAAAAATCCCAACCAATTATTCCATTTTCTTCAACTCCTCATCATTCCCGGGCTCCATCTCCCTGAAAACCTCGTTCTGCCGTTTTTAGGGGGGATTTTGGAAGGGTTTTTTCCTTCTCCTCATCTTTCCCCTTCCAAGGCCTTCAACCAGAGCGTTCTCCTCCAGCCTGTGGAACCAGGATTTTCCCGGCTATCCCAAACTTTTTACAGGCTTGGAAGGTCTGAGAAATTTATGGAGAAGCCTTGTGGGATTTTGCTGGAAAATTTGCCCCCTCCTGCCTTGATTTCTCACGTTTTCCTTCCGCTCCATTTCTCCTCGCTTGCTTTCTTCACACCCTCCGCGTCCTCCTTCACGGCTCCAGCAGAAACTCCTTCATCCCGGCTCGGAGAGACTCGGAATTCTGCAGGAAAGCTGCAGAAGCACAAAAATATCCCTTCTGGCTGCTTTTCACGGAGCTCCTGGAGTCCGGTGGAGCTGCAGGGATGTGCAAACTCCGTCCACGGGTGTTTCACGGAATTGTTCCTCATTTTTCCTCATTTTTTGGGATCAACCTTTGAGTTTCCTCCTCCTCCTCCTCCCATTGTTTTTTGGTCGCTCCCTGTGGGAATTATCTTGTATCAGGTGCCTGAATATCTCTCTTAGAATGATGGAATTGTTGGGCTTGGGAAAGATTTCCATGCTCAAGGAGTCCAACCATTCCTTCAGCACTTCCAAGGCCACCACCGGCCATGTCCCCAAGCGCCACATCCACAGGGATGTCAAATCCCTCCAGGGACGGGGATTCCAACTCTGTGCCAGGGCTGGAACGGCCTGGAATATTCCCAATATCCAACCTAAACCACCCCTGGCTCAGCTTGAGGCCGTTTCCTCTCACCCCTGTTCCCTGGGAGCAGATCCCAACCCCCACCTGGCTCCAACATCCCGTCAGCATCTTCCCAACTGTTTTCCTCGTGCCCAAGCTCTGCCGTTCCCTTGGAATTTCTCCAGCTGTCGAGCTCCTGCTACAGTCACACTTTTTTTTTTGTCTTTCTTATTTTTTCCTTTTTTTTTCCCCCCCATTCTCCTGTCCTCCCACTCCCGTCACTCCCGCTGCCATTCCTTCAGTATCTTGCAGGGAAAAGATGTTTTCATACTCCGGGATCTCGTGGAGTCTTTGATGCTCAGATATGCAAATTTATTTGCATCTCTTTTGTGCTGCTGCTACCTTGCTGCGTCTTTCAGGTGCTGGATTGTTGATCCAGCTCCGCTGTATCCCGGTGGGAATTAACCCTCATGCTGGGAGACTACTGGTAGCTGTTAATCCATGGGGGAAAAAAAAACCAAAAACCAAAAACTGCATTAATTCCTGGCAATTTTAGCACGGAGTTCTTTTGGCTGCTGTGAGTCGTGAACAAGAGGCCGGAGGAAGAATTCTGGGTGTGGAATTTGGAAGAAATGTAGGGGAAATAGAAGATGCGGGAAGGATATCCCGTGATCTTCCTTCTGCTAGAGCAGAACAGGTCCCGGTTGTGTCAAATCAGGAGGAAATGATAAAATTTTCCCTTGGTTTCGGCAGGATTCCTAGGGAAAAACTTGGGAGTTTCGTGGGTGGTTTAAGGCGCTGTCCCTGCTGGATGAGGATCCCTCAGACTGGAGACTGGAGGACTCGGTCTCAGCTGCAATTCATGGAATCACGGAACGGTTTGGGTTGGAAGGGACCTTAAAGATCCCATTACAAATCTTGCTGAGTATCCATTTCCCCGTCTGTTGGGAAAGTGACTCCTATCCACGGATATCCATCCTGTTTTCCTCGAGGAAAAATACAACACAATCCCTCCATTTGAGGGTGTTCTAAAGGAAGGAGAAATCTGGAGCAGCCGGGTCATCCAGCTCCTCGTATCCAAGTTTTTTTATGGATACGGCACGTTTCCTTCCCATGGCGATGGGAATGCGATCCATGCCATGCAGCCAATGGGCTGCCTGGAAAGCCAAAATAAACAGCGTGGAGTAGGAGGAGGAATTTTGATGTGGCAGGGAACAAAACCAGGTGTAGGTTGGTGTGGAGTTGATTCGAGCCTCAAATGGCAGGAATTTAACCCGGAATTCTTGCACGGAATCTGAATTCCCAGTTTGCTTCCGGAGTGTTGACGGGCAGCGTTGTCCTGCCCTGCCATGGATTGCTCCGTTTTCAGAGTCTGTGGGAAAAGGCTGGGTGGGAAGGTGAGGAAGGGTCGGTCCAGTGGGGAAAGTTGGGAAGGATTATTCTGGAAGGTGAGGAAGATGAGGAATGTTCTGGTGTAGAAGGTGAGGAGTGTTCTGGTGGGGAAAGTTGGGAATGGTTGTTGTAGAAGGTGAGGAAGGGTCTGGTGTGGAAGGTGAGGAATGATCGGATGTAGAACATGAGGAACAATCTGTTGTGGAACGTTGGGAATGATCCAGTGAGGAAGGTGAGGAATGGTCCAGTGAGGAAGGTGAGGAGTGGTCCAGTGAGGAAGGTGAGGAATGATCCAGTGAGGAAGATGAGGAATGGTCCAGTGAGGAAGGTGAGGAATGGTCCGGTAAGGAAGGTGAGGAATGATCCAGTGAGGAAGATGAGGAATGGTCCTGTGAGGAAGGTGAGGAATGATCCAGTGAGGAATGATCCAGTGAGGAAGGTGAGGAGTGGTCCAGTGAGGAAGGTCAGGAGTGGTCCAGTGAGGAAGGTAAGGAATGGTCCAGTGAGGAAGATGAGGAGTTGTCCAGTGAGGAAGGTGAGGAATGATCCAGTGAGGAAGGTGAGGAATGATCCAGTGAGGAAGATGAGGAGTTGTCCAGTGAGGAAGGTGAGGAATGGTCCAGTGAGGGAGGTGAGGAGTGGTCCAGTGAGGAAGGTGAGGAATGATCCAGTGAGGAATGATCCAGTGAGGAAGGTGAGGAATGGTCCAGTGAGGAAGGTGAGGAATGATCCAGTGAGGAAGATGAGGAGTGGTCCAGTGAGGAAGGTGTGGAGTGGTCCAGTGAGGAAGATGAGGAGCAATCCCATGTGGATGGTGGGGACCAATACGGCATGGCAGGCGAGGAGCAATCCCATATGGAAGGTGAGGAAGAGTCTGATGTGGAAGATGAGGAAAACTCCAATGTGGAAGGCGAGGAATCTGGGAAAAGTGAGGAGCAATCCCATGTGGAAGGTGAGGAAGGCTCCTGTGGGGACTGATCTGGTGTGGAAGGTGAGGAAGAGTCTGGTTTGAAAGAGGAAGAAGAGTCAGGTGTGCGAGATGAGGAGGGGTTCAGTGGGGAAGGTGAGGAAAGGCTCGGTGGGGAAGACGAGGAACAATCCCATGTGGAAGGTGAGGAAAGCTCCAGTGGAGGGTGGGGAGTGATCCCATGTGGAAGGTGAGGAAAAGTCTCATTTAAAAGGGGGAAAAATCTGGTGTGTGTGACCTGAGGAAGAGTTCAGTGGGGAAGGTGAGGAAGGGTTCCGTGGGGAAGATGAGGAACAATCCCGTATTTGTGGGATTGGTGAGGAGTGGTCCTCTGTGGAAGCTGGGGACCGTGTGGAAGCTGAGGAGCAATCCCATGTGGAAGGTGAGGAAGAGTCTGGTGTGGAAGATGAGGAAAGCTCCAATGTGGATGGTGAGGAGCAATCCCATGTGGAAGATGAGGAAAGCTCCAGTGTGGATGGTGAGGAGCAATCCCATGTGGAAGGTGAGGAAAGCTCCAGTGTGGAGGGTGAGGAGCAATCCTGTGTGGAAGGCGGGGACAGATTTTATGTGAAAGGCGAGGAAAAATCCCGTGTGGAAGGTGGGGGTGAATTTTATGTGATAGGTGAGGAACAATCCCGTGTGGAATGTGGGGGCAGATTTTACATGAAAGGTGAGGAATAACCCCCTGTGGAATGTGAGGAAGGTCCAGTGTGGAAGGTGAGGAAGAGCCTGCTGTAGAAGACAACCCAAAGAAGTGTTTGGGGTGGGCTGGAAGAGCCTCGTGCCTGTGATCCCACAATCTCCCGGTGTTCCGTGGCCCCCACAAGCCACGTGCGGTGCTCGCTGTGTCAACCCTGAGCCAGGCCTCCCCCAGTGCAGCTACAGCAGGATTTAAACTCACAACCAAAACCTGGTTTCATCCTCCCGGTCCTCAGGTCCATCCCAAATCCCACGGCGGATGCTGGAGGAGCGCTCCGGCCCCTGGCAATTAAACCCCGCTAACGATGGAATCGCTCGTTCCGTCCCTCGTGATTGCAGAGGGACGCTCCTGGCGCAGCCTCTTAACGAGCGCCTTCCAACGCGGTTCTGCAGCACTGAAAGGAGAGAAAAAAAATAATAAAATAAAATATGCATATTTTAAGGAGACAGATTGCTGCCTTCATCTGGCTCCCTGATTAGATGCCAGGGCGGCACCGTGCGACAGGAATTCCATTCTTCTCCTTCCCTCCCGTCTTTCTTTTCTCTCTTTCATTGAAATATTGTTGCGCTGGGTGATTTTCGATTCACTGCTGGGGGCAGGTCCCTCTTTGCTGCCTCAGCTTGTGAAAACCTTGAAGCCTCCAGGCCCAAAGGTGACCTGCAGAGCTCTGCAGGATTTTTGGGAAGCAGGAGCACGGCGGTGACAGCGCCGTTGGCTCCGGGAAAAGGCGGATTCAAAGCACAACTTGAGCTTGTTTTGCCCATGCTGCTCTTCATAGAAATCTGAATTTTCAATGTAGTTTTCAAAGGTTTCCAAGCAACCGTGTGTGGTTGGCTTTGGCACGATCCCAGCATCCTCTCTCTTCCTTTGGGATGGCGCCAGCCAGGAAGCTTCCTGCTGGCTTGGGCTGGTGGGAGACGGCCATCAATGTCCTCTGCTCTGGGACCCCGCTGGCTGCTGCTGCCAGGCCGTGGAGCTGGGGCAGTTTTCCCCTGGAATTGCAAATTCCAAGGGTTTGGGGCCTTCTGCTTGGGCAGAATCCCCCTGATCTTGAGGATTACGGGAAATGGGATCCCACCGTTCTCCACTCACGGAGAGCTGGTGTCCAGCTCTGGGGTGTCCAGGATTGGAGGGGTGTGGAGCTGCTGGAGCAGATCCAGAGGAGGCCCCAGAGCTGCTCCAAGGGCTGGAACCTGGCTGGGAGAGCTGGGAATGTCCAGCCTGGAGAAGGGGAGGATCCAAGGAAAACTCAGAGCCCATTCCAGTGCCTGAAGGGGCTCCAGGAGAGCTGGAGAGGGACAAGGGATGGAAGGACAGGACACTGGGAATGGCTTCCCACTGCCAGAGGGCAGGGATAGATGGGATTTTGGGAAGGAATTCTTTGCTGGGAGGGTGGGGAGAGGCTGGGATGGAATTCCCAGAGAATCTGTGGCTGCCCCTGGATCCCTGGAATTGTCCAAGGCCAGGTTGGACGTGTCTCGGAGCAGCCTGGGATGGTGAAAGGTGTCCCTGCCCGTGACGGGGGGGAGGAATGACAGGAGCTTTAAGATCCATTTCAACCCAAACCATTCCATGAGTCCGTAACGAAATCGGATTTGGCCGGTGTCCACCGTGGTGTTTAATGCTGTAAAAATCATTTGCTCTGCCGCGACCTTTCCTGTGATGCTCTGATGGTTTTTTTTTCCCTGTTTGCTGCACACGCTGGGAATAAAATCCAATCCCATTTATTCCACTGCGTCTCCACAGCCCAAATCCCGGAGTGCTGATGTTTCAATCCCATATTTTAACGCGCTGCTCCCTCTCCGTTCCCCCCGGCCTGTTGCAAATCCAACCCTAAGGAATGAAGCTGGAGAACAAGACTCCTCCAGGACTGGAGAGCATTTTTTTGGGATGATTTTTTTCCCTATGTTGGTGATTTTGCTTTCCTGGCTCTCCTGATGTTCACACAAGCCTGAATAGTTTCTAAATTCATAAAAAATCTTTGTTTTTGTTTGCTTGGCTTCTCCAAAAGGTGTCCTTGTCCAGCTGGGAAATTGGGAAATGTTGTCCCACCTGGGAGCGGGAGCCGCAGGAATTCGGCCACCGGTCACAAAGTCCTCTTGAGTAACACTGGATTTTGGGAGTGGAAAATATAATTTCAGTCCTCGAGAGCCTGTACCGGAGTCCTCTCCTGGTTCTTGAGCAATCCTGGCGGGGAATAACGAAACCTGGGAGGAGAGGAAGGCTCGGAGCGTCCTGGTGTGCGCAGGCCAAAGGAGGCCCAGGAAGAAACCCGGAAAATTCCCTTTAAATTCACCCTGTTGAGGTGAACGGATTGGGCTCCTAAATCCTCATGGAATGGTTTGGGTTGGGAAGCACCCTAAAATCCATCCCCTGGTTATCCCAATCCCTTTGTCCGGGCAGCTTTTCTCCAGAAAGGTGAATTCCGAGGCCGTGGGGTTTGGTTTAGGCAGAGCCATCACTGCGGAGGCTTTTCCAGGCTGGAGGGACTTGGGCTCCCTTCCCAGGGTTGTGTGCAGCCCCCCAGGAATACCGGGATGCTGGCAGTGGGATCCTGGAGGGACGGGATGTGGCCGATGGATTTGCTTCCTTTGTTTCCCTTGGAAAGTTTGACTGAAATCTTTGGGAAAGGGCCTGGAGGGACAGGACAAAGGGAATGGCTTTAAATTGACAGAGGGAATTTGGGATATTGGGAATGAATTCTTCCCTGGGAGGGTGGTGAGGGGCTGGAATGGGATTCCCAGAGAAGCTGTGGCAGTCCCTGGATCCCTGGAAGTGTCCAAGGCCAGGTTGGACGGGGCTTGGAGCAACCTGGGATGGTGGGGCGAGGTTGGAATGAGATGGTCTCGATGGTCTTTTCCAGCCCAAAGCATTCCATGATTCCATTTTAAATTGTAACAGCAGCACTTCCCTGAGGTCTCCTGTTGAACTTGGTACCTTTGTAAGGAATTTAATTGAATTCTAATTTATGGGAATTTCAATTAGGTGAGGGCGGAGAATCTAAGTGACATCTCCTGTTGAGGAATAACGGTGCCAAACTTCCTCTTAACCAAAATATTGCATGGAATTATTGTGGTTGGAAAAGACCCCCAAGATCATAAATTCCAACTGTTGGCAGCACAGAGCTGTCCTTTCAGCTGGAAGGGTCGGCACAGGTTTTTAGGTGATATTTAAGGCGAGCAAACAGTCGGAGGTTTGGTCGGAAACCCAGGAGAAGAATCCTTTTCCTGAACCTCCGGGATTCCAGGTGGCCCCGAAAGGATGGATCTGTCCTAACGTGGTGCTTTAACGGATTACTCGGAGATCATTAACATCACTCTGCGGCAGCTTTGATCATCCCTCCCATTTTTAGGATGGCAGCTGCGTCCTAAAAGCCCAGCGAGGGCTCCTGGCCGGCTCCCGATGGATTGGGAATTTCTCTCCGTGCCTGGTGGGTTTTGCACTCGCAGGCCTTGATGAGTGGTGATGGCCTCGTTAGCTCCGGAGCGGCTAACGAGCAACCGGCATAGCAGGCTTGGAGCGAGTCATGGAATCGTGGAATGATGGAGTGATGGAACGATGGAATGGTGTGGGTTGGGAGGGATCCTAAGGATCATCCAGTCCCACCCCTCTGCAATGGGCAGGGACGCCTTCCGCTATCCCAGGTTGCTCCAAGCCCAGTCCATCCGGGCCTTGGACACTTCCAGGGATGGGGCAGCCACAGCTTCTCTTGGAATTCCATTCCAGTGCCTCACCACCCTCACAGGGTGGAACTCCTTCCCAATATTCCATAGAAATCCACTCTCTAGCTGTTTAAAGCCCCCCTTATCCTGGCATTCCCAACCCTTAGGTCCAGAAGCTGCATCTGCGTTTTCCAGGGATGGAAACAACTTCCCCCAACCTCCTTTTGACGAGGTCCAGGGCCGAACTGAACCTTTAATTTTATTAAACGGAATTAGCGGAGTAAAGCCCTAATTAAGAAGGGTTTAACAATAATCTCTCAGAACGAGCAAAGTCGTGGTATCCTGCCTGTGGACTGGGCCGTGCTCCACTCCTTGGTTTTTTTTTTGGGAATGTTTCGTAATGTGGCTTTTGTAACAGAGTTTTGTGGCTCTTTCCAACTAAGAATTTAGTTACAAATCCGTCCCTCCCAAGGGATGACCAGGAAAAGAGGTCATGAAGCATGATGGAGTCACCACCCATGGCCTTTTAGTTTAACACATCCTAAATATTTCATTGTGACTCTTCCAAGTTGCCTTTTTTTGTTTGTTTGTTTGTTTTGGTTTTGGTTTTGGTCTGTTTTGTTTTTTTTTTTTTTTTTGGCAGATGAAGCAAATTGTGTTTTTCTTAGCTGAAATTCCCACCTTTGCCTGCAAAAACTCCGGGAAGTGGTCAGAGGATTTCAAAAAGCAGTGTGACAAGATATGATTGTTGTCGAGGGAGCGGGCTCCCGGCGGGAAATCCGTGAATGTCAAACTTTAACATTTTGACTGCTCTTCCTACGCCTTCCCGGAATCCACTGGGCGAGTGGGTTTTCCTGCCCTGTCAACCTTTAGGGATGAATATTCCTTTTATTACTCCTCCTTCCTCTCCCTGTGATGTACGAGCCATGGGATGATGTCACGGGAGCCGAAATACGGCCGGGGAACAAATAAATGTTGTGAGGACTGGGACAGAGGTGGGTGTTTTCCTGGGAAGGCTCAAAGCACTGGAAAAATGCCAGCACCCTCCCTTCCTGGGATTGAGGCTGCTCTTGTGGGGTTGGGAATTCCAGGAGAGCTCAACCTCTTGTGCGGTTGGGAATTCCAGGAGACCTCAGCATCTTGTGGGGTTGGGAATTCCAGAGGAGTTCAACCTCTTGTGGGATTGGGAATTCAGCAGGAGCTCAACCTCTTGTGGGATTGGGAATTCCAGGAGACCACAAACTCTTGTGGGGTTGAGAATTCCAGGAGAGCTCAACCTCTTGTGGGGTTGGGAATTCCAGGAGAGCTCAGACTCTTGTGGGGTTGGGAATTCCAGGAGAGCTCAACCTCTTGTGAGGTTGGGAATTCAGCAGGAGCTCAAACTCTTGTGGGATTGGGAATTCCAGAGGTGCTCAACCTATTGTGGGATTGGGAATTCCAGAGGTGCTCAGCATCTTGTGGGGTTGGGAATTCCAGAGTAGTTCAACCTCTTGTGGGATTGGGAATTCCAGAGGTGCTCAGCATCTTGTGGGGTTGGGAATTCCAGAGGAGTTCAACCTCTTGTGGGATTGGGAATTCCAGAGGTGCTCAGCATCTTGTGGGGTTGGGAATTCCAGAGGAGTTCAACCTCTTGTGGGATTGGGAATTCCAGAGGTCCTCAGCATCTTGTGGGGTTGGGAATTCCAGGAGACCTCAATATCTTGTGGGGTTGGGAATTCCAAAGGAGCTCAGGCTCTTGTGGGGTTGGGAATTCCAGAGGAGCTCAGACTCTTGTGGGGTTCGGAATTCCAGAGGTGCTCAGACTCTTGTGGGGTTGGGAATTCCAGAGGACCTCAATATCTTGTGGGGTTGGGAATTCCAGAGGAGTTCAACCTCTTGTGGGATTGGGAATTCCAGAGGTGCTCAGACTCTTGTGGGGTTAGGAATTCCAGGAGACCTCAATATCTTGTGGGGTTGGGAATTCCAGGAGAGCTCAGCCTCTTGTGGGGTTGGGAATTCCAGGAGAGCTCAGCCTCTTGTGGGGTTGGGAATTCCAGAGGAGCTCAGCATCTTGTGAGGTTGGGAATTCAGCAGGAACTCAACCTCTTGTGGGGTTGGGAATTCCAGAGGTGCTCAGCCTCTTGTGGGGTTGGGAATTCCAGAGGTGCTCAACCTCTTGTGGGATTGGGAATTCCAGAGGTGCTCCTGTGGGGTTGGGAATTCAGGGGCAGCTCAGCCTCTTGCGGAGTTGGGAATTCCAGGAAAGCTCAGTTTCTTGTGGGGTTGGGAATTCCAGAGGTGCTCAACCTCTTGTGGGATTGGGAATTCCAGAGGTGCTCCTGTGGGGTTGGGAATTCAGGGGCAGCTCAGCCTCTTGCGGAGTTGGGAATTCCAGGAAAGCTCAGTTTCTTGTGGGGTTGGGTATTCAGGGAGAGCCCTGATCCCCCTTTTCTCTGGGATGAGCCCCCCAGCTCCCTCAGATGCTCCTTGGAAATCCTTTCCCAGCCAAGGGAAAGAAGTCAGGAAGTGCCTCAGCCTTCCCCTCATCCTTTGTCCTCTTTCCCTGTCCATCCCACAAAGGATGGAGATTCCCCTCTGCCCCATTTTCCATGGATCCATGGGAACACCTTCCATTGCCTTTTAGCTGCAGGGACCCAGATTGATTCCAGTTGGGATTTGCTCCTTTTCCCCTTTTCTCCCTGACCAACCTCCCACCATCCTTGTCCTGAGTTCCTGCCCTCCTTCCAGAGGTCCCAGACTCCCTGTTTTCCATGAACTCCAAGCTGGAAAGCCCTTTCCAGGAGGAATATTCCCTAAAATCCAACCTAAACCTTCCCTGGCACAGCTTGAGGCCATTTCCTCTCATCCTCTCCCTTGTTTCCTGGGACCGGATCCCGACCCCCGCCTAGATTCACCATGGAAAACTTTTTGATCCAGTTTTTCTCCAGGATGAGCCTCTCAAGCTCCCTCATCTTCTCCTGGTTCTCCAGACCATTCCCAGCTCCATTCCCATCTCCGGGCACACTCCGTCCCTCCAGGCTGCTCTTCCAACGTGATTGACATATTCCCAATTAGCATCCAGTTCTTATTTTAGGCCCAGTTCTCCCCCAGCATTCCAGCCCAACATTCTGGATGGAGGTTCTGACGAGCAGGAAGCGTTAATCCATTTAATCCATGAGATCTCCATGGACATGTTGTCCCAGGCGTGCAGGAACGGGAAAGAGACAAAAAAAATTTCCTTTTCTAGAAGGACAAACATGAATCATTTTGTGTTCCTCTGTGAGTAATCCTGCAAACCCCCGGCGCCCGGCAGGAATTCTGCCACATCCCACCCCATCCGTGCTTCCATGGAGTAGCATCTCCCATCTGGGTGAGCCGGAGTTGAAGATAAAATTTAGAACAAGTGATAAAAGTCCCTCATGGGCTTTCTAAAAATACGGCACCCTCTTGTCATCGGCATCGCAGTTTTCCCGAGGAGCCAACGGGAACGTTTTTCCCTGAGGGAAACGGGATTTGTCATCCGCAAGCTGTCGCGGCTCCCGTGACCTGCTGGCTCAGGAGGAACCCTTGGGAATTTGGTCCCAAACGTGAGGAGGAGTGGGTGGCTTTTGAGGGTTGGTGTTTGGAGCTGGGGCATCTTCGAGGTCTTTTCCAACCCGAATTATTCTGAGGGTGATGGGGCAGGACACAGGGAATGGTTTCAAACCTTCGGAGATGGGAAGCTGGGAAGGAATTTCACCCTGTGAGGCCCTGGAATGGAATTCCCAGAGAAGCCGCGGATGTCACATCCCTGGAAGTGTCCGAGGCCAGGTTGGATGGGGCTTGGAGCAACCTGGGATGGTGGAAGGTGTCCCTGCCAGTGGCAGGGATGGTGGAATTCCATGATCTTGAAGGTCCCTTCCAACCCAGACTATTCCATGATTTTATTGTGATTCCATGCTTTCAGTGTCTCCGGTTGTAAAAGCAAAACTCTCCTCATTTGTGGAAACCTTCTTTTCATCCCCGGTGGCTCCTGGTGGCAATACTTGGAATTTTGAGGAATTACTCTGGGTAAAACTTGGATCTCAGCACTGGGAAGCACCACCCACGTCACCTTCTCTCAGCCCTTTTCCATTGGAGTTCAGCCTTGGAAAATCATTCCTTAAAGCCAAAATCTGCCTGAGGGAAGAGATTTTTCCAGGCTTCCTTTGTCCCGAGGCCAATCCTTCAATTTGCAAAGTTGGAAGGAGGGAAAAATCCTACAGAAAAACTGGGAGACCTCTTGGATGGATTAGGTCTCATCCCTGGCTTTGCTAAACCCTTCTGTAGTGCAGACTGGGCTTAGTCTTTTGGTTTTAAGGACTAAACCCCATTTCTGGGAATTTACTGGGCATTATTTCTGTGGCACTTGATGGTGGTAGTGGAAAGGGGTGGGATGGGACGAATTCCCTAACTTAATGATCCATGTATCCCAGTGAAATTTACTGTCAGGGACAGACCTCTTCGGACCTCAAAATCTGGTCTCATATTTTCCTAACTCCCTGAATTTCCTAAATTTGCTCCAGGTTTTGTCGTTCTGCACCTGTTACAGGTGCCCCATGGGACACCACAATTCCTAGGGTCTGGATCTGGTTCATCTCTTAGATCCCTTCCAGCTCAGGATATTCCACGATTCCCTGCCATATCCATTATCCCTGTTGCCGCTGACTTCGTCTGGTACCGGTCTGGGCGCAGCGTTCATCCTGGAAATTCCTGGAATCATGGAATCATGACTGGAAAAGCCCTCTAAGGCCACGGAGCCCGACCATTAACCCGGCACTGCCAAGCCCGCACCAAACCAAATCCCTACATCTCAAATATCACGGAGCATCTCCTCTTGGATCGGGGGTTGATTTTTGGGTGGCGTCACCTTCCAGTCTTCATTCCTGGCCTAAAAAGATGGAAAAACTGGTGGAGGATCAAAGGATGTGGAGGTTTTTCTGGGAGAGCAGGTTTTGGGTCTTGTTCCATGATTTTGGTGAGGCTTTTGGGTCAATATTGCATTGGTTGGATTTTTGAGCCGCTTAAAAAACGACATTTGTCCCAAATCCTTGTTTTATCACAAATATAAGCTTTGGGCATGGATTCGGTTGCAAGGCCACACAAAATTCCTTTGAATCCTTTTTTTTTTTAAACCAGCATCACAACGATGGCACCTCAGGGTGTTCAGGCTCAGCTGGGAAGCTCCAAGAAGGAAAACACAAGGAATTTGGAGGCACCAGCCTGGTTTTGGTGGAGCTGGGTTTAATTCCCCCCTCCCTGGGCATCTCTTTGTTTAAACAAAGGTCTGGATTTGTTCCTCTCAGAATAAAGAGGCGGTGCCGAGCAACAGCCGTAACTTTATCCCTGACGTTCCCAAGATCCCGCTCTGGCTTTGTCCAACTTCCCAGCTGATGGACAAACGAGCCCATCCCGTTTAAATCATCAGCTTGGTGATGATTAACAGGGATCAGCGGCAGGAGGGAGGAGACAAAAGGCCCTCCTGAATATTTGATTCCTCATCCTCTCAGCATTTCAGTTGTCCCAGGTGAAAGGCTAAGTGGGGATGGAAAAAAAAAACAAACAAAAACAAACGGGAATTTGGGCTGAGGGTCTGCGGAAAAGTTAAAATTTGCAGCTCTGCTTGAGGACTCAAAATTTATCCCGGGTCTGCGTTGGAGAAATGGAAGCTTAAAGTTGTGAACCTCTCCGAGATTGCCTCACCCCCTTGGAATGGCTCATCCCGGGATGTGGCGGGCGGAACAAGGCGGGCATTGAGGGAGTGGGTGCTCGGCCAGATGTTTTCAGGGAGTTTCACAATGGTCCTTTCATTTCCTGGGCCCGAGTTCCGACCGGAATCCAGGGCGAGGAGGGAGTACCGTGGTGGCTGATGGAGCTGCTGGGTGGGAGGCTCCTCATGGGAGTGAAAATCCCAGGACAGGATAAAGGAGGTGTCTCTGAACTGTTGGGAATTCTGTGGAAGAGGGAATTAACATCCTCAATCTGTTGGATTCCCTAAAAAAAGGAAAATCCAGTCCTGACTTACTTTATCTTTGGGGGACTTTATCTGTGGGGGACTTGGGGGGAAATGTTCTGTGGGTTGGATTTCTGACGCCCTTCAAAAGGTGACATTTGTCCAAGGTTTTCCGTTTTGTCCCAAATCCAGTCTCGGATTTTCCTAACTCCATGAATTTCCTAATTTTGCCCCAGGTTTTTGTCGTTCTGCAGTTGTTAGGGGTGTACCGTGTGACACAACCATTCCCATGTAACGCCACAGTTCCTGGGGGTTGGATCTGGTTGATCTTTAGGGTCTATTCCAAACCATTCCATGGTTCCTTCCGACATTCCTCCCAAGTTCCTTCCTTGAAGGTCCCTCTAGAAGTTGTTCCAGATGCTTTGAAGCTCAAGGTGGGAATCCTTTCCTGTTGTTCATCCGTGGAGAAAGGGGTGGAAGGTCCACAAATAATGTGGAGAGCTCATGGAATCTCCATCCTTGGAGATGTCCAGAATCCAATCGGACACAATCCTGATCCACCTGCTCTGGATGGGCCTTCCATGAGCAGGGAGGTTGGATTCGGTGATCTCCAGAGGTGCCTGCAAGCCTCAGGTGTTCTCTCATTCCATGGGAAAAAGCTCTTTTAGGATGCAGGACTCAATTTAGGGGGTCGTGGGAGCTTTTCCAACTCATCCTACCCAGGCAGGAGCTCTCCCGCTGTGTTTTTTAGGGAATTTCCGGGTGGATCCAGTGGGAGGAATCCTCTGGAGCTGATTTTTGCGCAGAGGATTGAAGTTGAATTGTTGTTTTGAGCTGAAATGGAGATAAATCAGATTCCAGAGAAAACCTGTTTTTATTGGATGTTGGCGCCGTAAACGACCCGGACAAGGATTAATTGCCTTTTTCTTAGGGAATTTTTAGGGATTTGTCTGGATAGAGGGTGGTAACAACCGTGGGAAGGCCGGAGCTGCTCCAGTTATGGAAAAGTTGGGTGATTAAGGAGCGGGATGTTTGTGGATTCCGGAGGATGATGGTCCAGTGAATCCAGAGAGACTCAAAGCTTCCCAGGCTGGGAATTGGGAATGTCAGGGCAGTGAGCAGGAGATGAGTTCGGAACAAGGCAGAGGACCCTGGCACAGTTTTCCCAGGAAATCCTTGGCTGCCCCATCCCTGGAAGTGTTCAAAGCCAGGTTGTGCAGGGCTTGGAGCAACCTGGGATAGTGGAAAGTGCCCCTGCCCATGGAATTGGAATATCTGAAGGTCCCATCCAACCCAAAACATTCCATAATCCCATGAAACAGCTCTGCTGCTGCCACAGCCGGAAAAGTACGGATCTGTCCTGGCGAGGTGTCTCCCATCTTCACCGATAAACGACTGAATTCCGTGATTTGGATGCGTCAGAACTCCTCGGTTGTGGTGCTCGAATTGCTGCCTTGCAATTCCTTGATTTTCTTTCTTGTTTCCATTTCTGTGGAGAATGATTGGAGAGGCCCACGTGGATCTTCAAGTTAATGGTTTCCAGAATAAATCGGGCCGGAGGTGACCCTGAGGATCCGCATGAGCCGGAGAGAGGCTGGCACTGGAAAAATATTTCGTTTGTCTTGGATATTGGGAAGGAATTTTCCCCTGTGTGTTGAGGGGCTGGAATGGAATTCCCAGAGGAGCTGTGGCTGCACCATCCCTGGAATTGTCCAAGACCAGGTTGGACAGGGCTTGGAGCAACCTGGGATAGTGGAAAGTGTGGAAAAAATGTCGGGAGGTGGAACTGGATGATCCCACGGATGCAAACTGTTCTGGGATTCTGGGTTTTTTCCCCACCATTCCTTACAGGAATGTCCTTTATAGGAGAAGCCGTTCCTGATTATCTGCAGGAGTGGAAGTGTGGGTGCACAATTCCCCTTCTAAAATTGGATTTTAATTGGAAATGGAGTTTTATTGGACTCTCCAAGAACTACTTTGTAACTTCCTAGGGTGAGATGAAGAGCTCTCCCGGCTAATATCCAATAATATCCAATAAAATGGGAAGCTGTCAAGGTTAAAGGAAATAATGGTAATTAAAGGCCGCCCTTAAAAATGAAGCTGGCTTTAAAATAAGAAAATTTATGCTGCTCTCAGATATCGAACAGCCAGAACAGAGTTCAAGGCTCTGCTCATTGCTTTCTTCCACATTTTTCATCATAACTTCAGGAAGAGAATTTTCACCACTGCTTAATCACTTTATCCCTAATTATTCCATAAATAAATTAAAAGCTGCCAAAAAAAAAAAAAAAAAAAAAAAAAAAGAAGAAATTCCAAACTGCCTAACTGACAAAAATCTAAATTTGAGTCTCTCAGTGCTTTGATGGTCTCACATCAACTTTTTTTTCCCCCCTATTTTGAGACCTTTTAATTTTCTTTTCTGAGAGATTTGAATCCTTGCTCAGCGCCAGGGAATGGATTGTCCTAAATTTCCACGCATCCCAGAGGCAGGTGAGGAAGAGGAAGCTTTTACTTCCACGCAGAGGATGAGGGACGCAGCCTTGATTTTCCCCGCCCTCCAAAATTTCCAACGCTTTAGGAACGCCTGGGGTAATTTGAAGTTCACAATAAACTCGTGCTTGATTATTTGAGTTTTCCTCTCGAATCCCAACCCCGTTTCCTGTCAATTCCACGCAGCTCCCTCGCCGGTCACAGCCAGGGGTAGGGCGGAGGAATTGTTTATGAATTCATAACTTAACAGGGAAATAAACAGCGATTTATCCACCAGAGCCACGCTCCGGAGAATTACGGATACAGATAATAAAGCGCAGGGGGATCCTTGGGATAGTGACGTGAAGGGCTTGAAAAATAACGGATATGATTTAGACCCAAATGTGTGATTTTTTGTGGAATTTCAGGCTCACAAAACACACCCCAAACAGTATTTGAAGTTCCAAAACCTCAGTGCAGAGCAGGAATCTGAAGGACTTTTTTTTTATTTGTACCACCTGATAATGGAGCCTCCTGAAATTATCTCGGAATTTCAATATATCCTCGGTTTTGAAGATAAAATTCTTATTTTAGAACCTGAGGGCACTTCTGGAGCACGTGACGGTGCCTCTGATGGGTTTGTTGATCAAAAAAAGTTGCGGCGTCGCGGAAGGAAAAGTCGCGGAGGATTTTAGGGAATAACAAAACATCAAAGCAGTCTCTGCGGGAGAGCGGGATGAATCATTAGGAGCTGGGATTGATTTCTGACAGCAGAGAGATCGTGTCAAAAATGCCTGAAATTCAGATGGAGATTGGTTGTTTTTTGAGAGCCGACCCCGGTGTTCTTGTGTGTTGTCAAAACTGATTTTTTTGAGGGGGGGCTGTTTTCTGGGAGGAAATAATCCAGAGTTGTTTGGGAAGAATGGGTGAGGTTGTGTCACATCACGTTTGGAATTAACGTGGAGTTATGGAATGGTTTGGGTGGGAAGGGGCCTTCAAGATCATCCCAATCCAACCCCCCTGCCATGAGCAGGGACACCTTCTACCATCCCAGATTGCTCCAACCTGGCTTTGGCCACTTCCAGTGATGGGGCAGCCACAGATTCTCTGGGAATTCCATCCCAGACCCTCACCACCCTCACAGGCAAGAATTCCTTCCCAATATCCCATCTATCCCTACCCTCTGGCAGTGGGAAGCCATTCTCCCTGTCCTGTCCCTCCATTCCTTGCCCAAATTCCCTCTCCAGCTCTCCTGGAGCCCCTTCAGGCACTGGAGGGGGTCCAAGGTCTCCCTGGATCCTTCTCTTCTCCAGGCTGGACATTCCCAGCTCTCCCAGCCTGTCTCCAGTGAGTAACTCAGCCTTAGCTTGTTCAGTATCTTAATTTGAGGTGATTTGCTTCTAAAACGACAAAAATTTATCCCGGAAAAACCCATCTGAGTATTTTTCTGACGCGTGCTCAGCTCCGAGCGGGAATGTGACTCCGACAATAAAATAATCGGCTCAAAGGCAGGTGGTGTTGTGAGTTCCTAATGAAATGCGTGCCGGAGCTGCGGGTGGTAAAGCTGGAATATCATTGTCTGCCTCAGGAATTATCCGGATTTTTTATTCATCACGTTCAAAGAGCTGCAGTGGAAGGAAGTTGGTGTTAACTGGATGCGGAATTCCGGGTGCGGAGCTCAGCGCTGGCACCTCGGATGTGGTAGAGGAGTTGCTCTGAAGCACTTGGGATTTGGATAAAAAGGGTCCAAAAAATTTGGGGATAAACTAAATCAAATTATTGATTAGCTGTAGTTATCGTGTTGTCTGGGATTCTTCCCTCTAAATCTACCTGAAGGAATTAATATTCTTTTTATTGGAATGGCCTGATCAGTCAGAATTCCGTACTAAAGGGGGAAGGAAGGGTGGATTCCATGGCTGTACAGGTGTGGAAATAAAAAAACACCTGGAGTTCACCCACGCTCTTGGCAAAGCCTTGGAGGGACGCCCAGAGCGAGACCTGGACTTGGCTGCAAAACTCATTCCATTTCCAAATAATCGGATATTGGCCTTCCATCACAATTGCTACCATCCAAAATCCATAATTCCACCATAAAAACACGCAGTGAGACAACAGTTTCTAGACAGAGCTTCATGAAAGTGCTGAAACTGCTTTTCCCCAGATCCTCATTTGCTGAAACAAGCGCCTGAACGGAGATTTTTCCCTCCGCAGACTTCCCGGTGTCAGTTCTCCTATGGATCCCTGGCAGGGACGTCTTGTATAAATAGACTTTGACTGGTTGTTACTGGAGCTCCCAGTTCCCACGCTGATTCTTATCAAAGCAGATTAGTTCCCAGCCAAAGCCGGGTTTTTCTTTCTTTCCAGGGATTTATCACATCCAAACAAGGCTGCGGCCTAGCGGAAGTGGCCTTGTTTGTGTCCTCAGAATTCCTGAGCCTCTTGAAAATGGGATGGGGCTGTTTTATCCCTCCCTGCCTCTTCGGGAAGGCTGGAAGCTGGACCTGGATCCTGTCTGGCACGCTGATTCTTATCAATGCAGATTAGTTCTCAGCCAAAGCCGGGGTTTTCTGTCTTTCCAGGGATTTATTGCATCCAAACTAGGCCCCGGCCTAGCAGAAGTTAGGAGGTCCTGAGCTTCTTGAAAATGGGATGGGGCTGTTTTATCCCTCCCTGCCGCTTCAGGAAGCAGGACCTGGATCCTGCCTCATACACTGAACTAATCTGCAATGATTAGTTCTCAGCCAAAGCCGGGTTTTCCTTTCTTTCCAGGGATTTATTGCATCCAGACAAGTTCCGGGCCTAGCGGAAGTGGCCTTGTTTGTGTCCTCAGAATTCCTGAGCCTCTTGAAAATGGGATGGGTCTGTTTTATCCCTCCCTGCCTCTTTGGGAAGGCTGGAAGCTGGACCTGGATCCTGTCTGGCACGCTGATTCTTATCAATGCAGATTAGTTCTCAGCCAAAGCCGGGTTTTTCTGTCTTTCCAGGGATTTATTGCATCCAAACTAGGCCCCGGCCTAGCAGAAGTTAGGAGATCCTGAGCCTCTTGAAGATGACATGGGGCTGTTTTATCCTTCCCTGCCTCTTCGGGAAGCAGGACCTGGATCCTGTCTCATACACTGAACTAATCTGCAATGATTAGTTCTCAGCCAAAGCTGGGTTTTTCTTTCTGTCCAGGGATTTATCACATCCAAACAAGGTCCGGGCCTAGCGGAAGTGGCCTTGTTTGTGTCCTCAGAATTCCTGAGCCTCTTGAAAATGGGATGGGGCTGTTTTATCCCTCCCTGCCTCTTTGGGAAGGCTGGAAACTGGACCTGGCTCCTGTCTGGCAGCTTTGGATAATCACCTCCTGCATGGGGGGTGAGGTTTCACCCCAGTGCTTCCATTCATTCTCCCGGCCTTTGGATTGCGTTGGGCAGGCCTGATGGCATCAGGTTGTTTATTTTTCCTGGAGTGCTTGGCTCCATCCCAGCACGATGGGATCCAACCGGCTCCTCCACGGATCGCCTCTTTGAGAGGCGCCCGCCGGGCTCTGCGGGAAGCTAAACCGGGAGTCGAGTTCATTTAAGGATTAAGTGTTTGCAAAATTCCTGTAATTGCCCAGCCAGACCAAAGCCGGGGAATTAAACCAGGATAACACAACCCTCCCGTGGATATTTGAAGCCCTGATAGCATCAGGACCCAGGGAACGCCACAACTTGTGGTTGGAAGAGCCATTAAGGAGATTTTCCTGCTTTTCCAGTTGCAAACCTCGCTCTTTGAAGCCAAGAGCCCCCAGTTTGGCCAAGAAAAGTCCTGTCTTTGGGAAATCTCCTGCTCCCTTGTCTGGCTGCGTTGCTTCCTGGATTTTTTTTTAATTGGGAGGGGAATTGTCTCACCTCTAAATTTGGTGTTTGTAGTTATTCTATAGGAGAAGCTGTTAAATAATTTTGGGAAACTAAACTGGGTGGGAAGTGGGTTGGGACTGTGGCTGGTGCTGTTTTTTCCCCTCTTTAAGTCATCCAGGGAAAGCGGGGCTTCCTTAGGATGTAGAAATCCAGGGGGGAAAAGCCATGGAATGGTTTGGGTTGGAAAGGGAACTTCAAGACCATCTCATCCCCCTCCCATTCCATGGTCAGGAACACCTTCCACTATCCCAGGTTGCTCCAACCTGGCCTTGGACACTTCTCTGGGAATTCCTCCAAAACCAGATTTCTTCCAACTCTTTATCCTCCTCCTTCTTCTCACTCATCCCTGCTTAATTCCCGCTGCTAAACTGGAAATAAAATTCTGGAAACGGCTAAAACTCTGCCGTGGAGAGCACAACCCCTGTGGAATCAGGGAATTACGCATTTTTTTGCATAATAAAAAACTCGGGATCCACTCGCTGACGCCGTCGTGGGTGTTGATAAAAGCTCGCTTTCCTCGGGGGCGATGCCGTCCGCGGATGCAGTTTTCCCTCGGAAATTCCGCGGGGAACGACGCTCGGCAGCCACCAGGGCCTGAAGTAACGTCACGGAAATGAATAAAATCGTCTCGCCTTGGGTGGCCAAGCACTTTCTGACCTCTCCCGATTCCAGTTCTGCTCTGTAAATATTACAAAATATTGTTTCGGGTTTTTTTTTTTAGCAGTTGAGTTCCAACAGGAAGTGGTTCCAGAACAAAATCCCTTTTTAGGGGTGTGGATTTAGGCATCCACCACCCTCCCAGGGAAGAATTCCTTCCCAATATCCCACCTATCCCTGCCCTCTTGTTGGAGCACGCCATTCCCTGTGTCGTATCAACTTTTCCACAGCCAGTTCCCTCTCCAGCTCTCTTAGATCCCATTTAGTCACCAGAAAGATTTATCGGGAAATTTATTTATCAGGAGTTATCAGGGAAAAACTCACAGGCTTGGTTTCCAGAAAATATTTCCAGGCTTTTGAGGAAAAATCCTCATCTCCAAAAAATGTATCGGATTTGTGCGAAGAACTTTTATTGCCTTCATTAAAATCATTACAGGAATGTTTTGGAAGCAGTTCCAACCCTTTCCTTGATCCACCAAGCCTGAGTTGGACTGGGAAAACTCGTTCCACCAGTTGAGATTTGCCAAGTGGAGGAATCTCCGCATTCCCTGCATCACTCATATCATAAAATTTGCCTGTTTTTCCCACTTTTGTGGTTTTTCCTATTAATCCATGATTTCTGGTGGGCTTCTCTGGGAAGAAACCGCACATTCCTCGCTGGGAATGGCTGTCCCTGGGGAGTTTTTGGGATCTCCCTGCCCCAAATCCATGCTCGGTGCCCGGGATTTGATAGCAGGGCTCGCACAGCAAATTATCTTCCCTGGCGATCAAGTATGAAACGCCCGGCGCAATCGAAATTAATGGATGGGATGGGATGAAATTAATGGGATGGGATGAAGGTCAGGAGGATTCAGGTGCAGACTCAGCTCTTGCTTAACTATTTTAGGCCACGCTTAAGTGGGCTGGCACCGTGACCCTGAACTTCGAGGCGTTGGGTGTTGATGGAAATTCAGCTCCAGGCTTCGATTTGTCGCCGTCGCCGCTCTCGTGTTGCCTCTGCAATTCCAAGCTCTGAGATTGAGGGCGGAATTTTAGGCAATTCTTTACAGTTCGGAGCAGATTTTTTTAGAATTCTGCCCCTCTGCTGGAATTCCCGCCTGGAATTCTGCGTCCAGCTCTGGGGTCTGACATCAGCAGAATGTGGAGCTGCTGGAGCCGATCCAGAGGAGGTCATGGAGTTGCTCCAAGGGCTGGAGCCAGGCTGGGAGAGCTGGGAATGTCCAGCCTGGAGAAGGGAAGGATCCAGGAAAACCTCAGAGCCCCTTCCAGTTCCTAAAAGGGCTCCAGGAGAGCTGGAGAGGGACTTGGGACAAGGGGTGGAAGGACAGGACACAGGGAATGGCTTCCTACTGCCAGAGGAATGGCTGGGATGTTGGGAAAGAATTCTTCTCTGTGAGAGTGGGAATTCCACTGGAATGGAATTCCCAAAGAAGCTGTGGCTGCCCCTCGATCCCCGGAAGACTCCAAGGCCACAACAAAAACCCTGGGCCAGACACCCCAAAAACCTCGCAAAGGTCCAGTTCTTTTTGCGGGATTTTTGCAGGATTTTTGCGGAGTTTTATTGAGACATTTTCCCAAGCAACGTTCTCCCATCTTCAATCCAGCTGACAAATCCCAAATTCCCTGACATCCCTGTAATTAGCTGCAAACAGCTGACTTGGAGCTGGACAAAAAAAAACCTGCTAAATTTGCCGCGTTCTGCGCCGTTATTTCGAGTTATTCATCGCGAAGGACCGTCCTTCACCCCGGAAGCTCAAGGCGCCAAAAAAGATTCCGCGCTCTGGGAGAAGCAGGATCAGCACTCGGCAATTTCCTGGCCTTTCATCCCGGCTCTCCATCCACAGGATCCAAATCTCTCCCTCTTTGTTGCTCCTGAGCGCTGCAGAATGAATTTCCTGGAGGAGTTCGGCTTCTCAGGAGGGATTTGAGTGCAAGGAGCCAAATTCTCCCGGGAAAAGAGCAGATTCCTGTTTATCCCACCCCCTCTGTTCCCGCTGGGAATTACGAGGTGCTGCGTCGTTTCCGTGACCTATTTGCATGCCCAAAGCTGTGGCTCGGTATTAGATTTTATGGGATTAGTGATTGTCCCTCATCTCGTTTTTACGGATAACTGGGATGAGGTTATGTCATTACCATCCCCCCCCTTCCATGTGGGTGAAGAGAGGGATGAGGTAGGATCGTGGAATCGTGGAATTTGGGTTGGAAGGGACGTAAAGGATCATGGAATTCCAACCCCCAATCTTCCACTATCCCAGGTTGCTCCAAACTCGCCATGGACAATTCCAGGGGTCCAGGGGCAGCCACAGATTCTCTGGGAATTCTATCCCAGCCCCTCAAAGGGAAGAATTCCTTCCCAATATCCCATCTATCCCTGTCCTCTGGCAGTGGGAAGCCATTCCCTGTGTCCTGTCCCTCCATCCCTTATCCCAAGTCCCTCTCCAGCTCTCCTGGAGCCCCTTCAGGCACTGAAAAGGGCTCTGAGGTTTCCCTGGATCTTTCTCTTCTCCAGGATGTGAAGGAATCCCATTCCATTCCACCCCATCCTATCCCAATCTTTTTTCCTCCTGCGTCCTCTCAGTGTTTTAGGAATGACCAAGAAGGAACAAATTCCAGGTATTTTCCTTCCCCATTCCTTTTAGGCCTTGCCTTTTTTTTTTCCCCATTTATATTTTGTTTCCTGATAAATTTCCATCCTGATTTTCCTGCTGGTTGCCCTTTCCTCAGGATTCCTCCCCTCATCCCCAAACCTCAGTTTGGGAACTGTCAAAACCCAGTGTAAAATTCCCTATTTTGGCAAATTGATGGAGGGGGTTTGCATTACAGGGGAAAAAAATCGGAAAAGGGGCTTCCAAACCCTCTGGTGGTCTCTTAATGACTTTGCGGAGTTCCCGCCTCTCCAGCGCCTCCCGTTTGGATTCTCTTAAATCATTAAAAAGAAATAAAAAGTTTTTTAAAAATTTAAACAAAATAAAGAGAAGCGCAGGCTCCCCACGTTCCTGCCAAGTAGGTCAGGCTTTTCCCAGTTGGATGGTTTGGGAAGCGGAGACATTATTCGGAGTGACTTTTTCCAAGTTTGTTTTTTTTTTTTTTTTTTTGATGAGTTGAAGACAACTGGAACCACAAAATCGGTTGCAAGTGTTGCTCCAAGACTGGAATTTCAGGGACAGCAAAACCATCCCAATTAATCAGGGCCAGATTAAAATAAAGATTGGTGAAATCCAGGAAAACAAGTGACGCATTCCTGGGTTTTTCCATGGGGGGAAAAAGCTGCAGGATTAGGACAACACAGCCTGAAAGAAGGAAAAATAGGGCAGAGATCCCTCCGGGCATTTTAAGCTGTGGAAAAAGCCACCTCAAGCTTTTCCCGGAGGAAAAGCTGGGATGGTCGAGCTGCCGCTGTTGGATTGGGATTTTTTTTTTGCCCAGAAATACAGCAAGGAAGGAATGTCTGGACATGGAATCTCCAGGATATGGAATATTAGTGTGGTGTCACCGCCTCTGTCAGATGAGGTTGGGAATGTCCAGCCTGGAGAAGGGGAGAGACCTCGGAGCTCCTTCCGGTGCCTGGAGGGACTCCAGGAGAGCTGGAGAGGGATTTGGGATGGAGGGACAGGGTACAAGGAGTGGCTTCCCGCTGGGAAAGGGGAGATTTGGGATAAGGGATATTGGGAAGGAATTCTTCCTCGTGAGGGTGGTGCAGCCCTGGAATGGAATTCCCGGAGTATCTGGATCCCTGGAAGTGTCCAAGGCCAGGCTGGGCAGGGCTTGGAGCAACCTGGGATCTTGGAAGATGTCCCTGCCCTTGGGAACAAGCGGATCTTGAAGGTCCCTTCCTGCCCAAAGCATTCCATGGTTCTGTGACCAAACTTGATCTGGGAGACCAGATTAATAAACTGCTCTTCCTGGAGAAATTCTTCTGGAATTGCGCATGGAGAATCATGGAATGGTTTGGGTGGGAATGGACCTTAAAGCCCATCCAGTCCCACCCTTTTCCATGGGCAGGGACACCTTCCACTATCCCAGGTTTATCCAAGCCCTGTCCAACCTGGCCTTGGACACTTCCAGGGATCCAGGGCCAGCCACAGCTTCTCTGGGAATTCCATTCCAGCATCTACCCACCCTCACCGAACACATTTTCCTTCTGTCTCCTCGGAATCTTCCCTTTTTTTAGTAGAAATCCATAATTCTCCTATCTAATCCAGGACCGTATCGACTCCCTGGAATTTCTCTGCCTGGAAGGAATAAAAAAAAAAAAGCCTCTTTCAGGAAATAATTCATTTATGCTCCTTCCAGCTGAGAGGATCCTTAAACTCCCAATCCCTCCCCTGCAGTAATTTTAATTCCGTATTAAACCGCTCCGGATAAATTGTCGCTCCGAAAATTTTTTAGGGGGGAAGACACATCGGGAAAAAGAATACGGAGCATTAAAAATGGATTACGCGGTGTCACTTCTGGACTCCTTGCCTGAGCTATTTAAATATTTAGGATTTGAATCCCAGATTTGATCTTGATTTCTCCACAGCTCTGAGGCTTTCCAGGTCTTCTCCAAACTGTTTTTTCCTGGGGAAAACGGGATTTTACCTCGCGCGGAGTTCACCCTGTGGCTTCGCAGGGGAACCTCTGCTCACGTCAAGTCTTTTTTTCCCAATTTTTTAAATTTTTGAGCCTTTTCTCCATCACCTTCCCTAAACATCTGCTGCAGCTGCCAGTTCAGAACCAAAGCTCAGCAAGGTCAAACTTCCTTTATTTTTTTCCCCTTTTTTATTTTTTTTTTTCCTGAAAAAAGGCGGATCTGAGGCCGGTCTGGTCTTAAACATCAGGATTAGGGAATAACTCATGGGCTCACCTCCTGGTTGAAGTCGGAAGATCCGAAACTTTCCAGGGGAAAAAAATTAAAGGAAACAAAAAGAGAAAACCCCAAATAACACCAAAAACAAAAAGAAAAAGCAACCCCTTGTTTCCCATCTCCCAACGAATTAAACTCTTCTGAAAAAAGCCGGAAAAAAAAAAAAACAACTTCTCTGTGGTTCCTTTCTGTTGCAAAATCCTGGGGGAGGCCGGATCGGGGAGGGCAGCGCCGTCACCCACACGGCTCCGGAGGGGAGGGCTCTCTGCCAGGCCCTCTGGAGACTCCGTCTCCTCGGGAAAGGCGTGCGGAGGCTCGCTCGCGGATTTGGGAATCGCCCCCCAAATTAGACCCTTCGGGGTGAATGCGGCGTCAACGGAGAGAGGAGGGAGAAGGAGGCCCCGGAGTGTCCTGAGGAGCCCCGGAGGGATGGTGGGAGATGGCAGATGAAGGAATGATGGGATCTCTCCATGGAAGGAGGTGGGCGTCGGGCTCGGCGGCACCGGGAGTGGGTTTGGCGCGGTTGTTTTTGGCGGATTTTGGGATTTTTCTCCCGCTTCCTTGGGCTCGGTCACGCTTTGGGAGGAGAAAACTCGGGTAATGAAAGGTGGAAGGGTGGAATTGTTGAGTGGTTTAGGTTGGAAGGGGGGTTAAAACCTCATGAAATTCCACCCCCCTGCTGCTTCCAACCTTCCAAAATCCCAGGTTGCTCCAAGCCTCATCCAAACTGGCCTTGGGCACTTCCAGGGATGAATTCCCTGGGAATCCCAGTCCAGGGCCTTCCCGCTCTCGCAGGGAAGAATTCCCTCTCTAATTTCCCACTCAAACCTGTCTGTCCCCGGCTTTGCGCTGCCCCAGAAGCTCCTCGGTGCCACCCTGCAAGTGCGTGGGGCTGTAATTCCCAAACTTCCCCCTTTGAAGCTGGAATCAGCCTCAGGGAGAGCGGGAATGACAGAAGGAGGGGACATCCAGAGTCCCTTTTCCTGGGCAGGTGGAGCAGTTTTGACAACGGGGGCTCCTGGGCCGAGCTTCGCCTCCATCCTGAAATTCCTTCAGAGCACAATTTTCCTGCATTTTTTTGGTGCCGATTATCCATTTTCCATGGGTTTTTCCCCCCTGGTGTTTTGATTAGGATCACGGTTCGGGGGGAATTGGTGCTTAAAGCGCGGCAGGAGAACGTCAAATATTCCCTGATATTTAATGCTTCCCATTAAACCCTCGTGCTCGCGTGGTCAGCTCCCGAGTACACCCAGGACTGACGGATTTTGGGAATGGCTAAGGACTGCTGTGAGCAAAACGGTCCCCGGAAAAGGGACAGCTTTATCCAAGCCCTTTTCCATGCAGAATGAGGATGGAAAAGGGCTCGGAGAAACACTGAAGGCTCTGTTCCCATCCCGGCGGATGCGGTCAAGGGCCGCGATCCCTACGGAATTATCCTGGAGGCGAAGGGATCCTCTGGAAAAGGCTACAAAACTCTAACAGCCCAGAGCTGCCCCAATCCCTTTCATTGCTAAATCGGCTCTACCCTAATTTATGCTAATGAGGGGAGCTCTCATCCCGTCTCCGAGCTCTTCCATGGCGTGTGTCACCGTCTGGAATGCTTCGCTCGGGATTGGGAATGTTTTCCTGGTGAGCTGGGACCAGGGGAATGAGCTGGGGGTTGTTTGGGGTTTTTTTGGTGCTCCTAATTTGAGAGTCGAGGGCTTTTTTTGTGCTCTAATCAAGAGGGTTTTGATGCCGTAATTAAAAGCGCGGAGTTAATGGGTGTTCCGCGGGATGTAAATTCGCCGGGAAAATCCGGAGTCGAGAGAACTTCGGAGACCAAAGCGCTTTTTGTCTATTGTAATTAGGGGTGTGGTGCTTAAGGAATATTAATTAGCCCCACGGGGGTGGTTGAGGAGCCAGAAAAATGCTGCCTCCGCCCCTAATTCCCGGTGGGAGTTCAGGAGCTGCCGGATGAGCCAAGCCTGGGAGACGGTAAGGAGCAGGGAGACTTGGGAAGGGAAGGGAAGGGTATCCCCCGTCCTCCTCCTTTAAAAACAAACAAACAAAGGGAATAAAACCCAAACAAATCCAATTTCGGCAGCTGGGTGCGACTTTCTGTGGCAGCTGGGTTTGCCGAAGGAATTTGAACCGGCGGTTCCCCCGGGAATTGTGGGTGTTGGTTTCACTGGAATGGCAAATTTGGGGTGATTTGTGGCTGGGAGAGCTGGAGAGGGGTTTGGGACAAAGGATGGAGGGACAGGAGACCGGGAATGGCTTCCCACTGGGAAAGGGTGGGAATATCAGAAAATGGGGGCAGAAGGTCAAGTTTAGGTGAATTTTTGTTTTAATCGGATAATTTACAGCAAATAAATCATAGATCCGGCCAGGATGGGACCTCAGAAGATCCAAGGTTTTATGGGAATGGAGCAAATGTAGGAAAAGCTCTTCGGACCGGAGTCTTGGAAATTAAAGAAACCGGAAAATCTGAATAAAAGCTGATTTTTACGCCAATAAAAAGGGCAAACAGAAAGATCCAAGTGATTGTCCTGGCAATCTGGGGTTGTTTTTTTTTTGGGAGGAACAAATGAGTTGGAAGGTTGGAAAATATGAATAAAGAGAGGAGAAAGGTGGGAATGTCCAGCCTGAAGAAGGGAAGGATCCAGGGAGATCTTGGAGCCTCTTCCAGTGCCTGAAGGGGCTCCAGGAGAGCTGGAGAGGGACTTGGGACAAGGGGTGGAGGGACAGGACACAGGAAATGGTTTCCCACTGCCAGAGGAGAGGGATATTTGGAATATTGGGAAGGAATCCCTAAATAGGTCTGTTCTGCGGTAATTAGTGTGGCACTAATGAACCTAATCCCATTAATGAGGAGGGAAAAAAAAACCCAGGAATTGGTTCCAGGAAGTTGCACCGAGGATTCCGCGTGTTCTCCCTGTTGGCAGAGATCACGGGATCAGCCAGATCAGCCTTGGGATCACGGGAATAATAGATCCCACTGATCCCATCTGGGCACCAAGTCCTGCACAGCCCAGTGTTGGGCAATTCCAGGGATCCAGGGGCGGCCATGGGTTCTCTGGGAATTCCATCCCAGCCCCTCACCACCCTCACAGCCAAGAATTTCTTCCCAATATCCCACCCAAATTTCCACCTGGGAGGCCATTCCCTATGTCCTGTCACTCCATGCCTTGTCCCAAGTCCCTCTCCAGCTCTCCTGGAGCCCCTTTAGGCTCTGGAAGAGGCTCTGAGGTTTCCCTGGATCCTTCCCTTCTCCAGGCTGGACATTCCCAGCTCTACCAGCCTGGCTCCAGAGCAGAGAGGTTCCAGCTCCGACCTCCTGCTCTGCCCATCCACCCCATGGATAAATCATCGGGAAGAGAAGGATTTCCAGGGGAATGACGTGGTCTGGGAATGGGATGAGGTTCCCACAGTGCCAGGGACTGGAAAGATGGAGAAATTCCAGGCCATCCTCTTTGTCCTTAAGGGATGGGAGGGATGAGGCAGGTTTTGGGGTTGATCCAGATCCAGGTGGGAATTTCAATGGGATCAACAATTCCAGGTTTAAAAAAAAAAATGCCTTTTCTTTTTTTTTTTTTCCCTCTGGTACTGTAGCAAAAACTTCATCAAATCATGGAAATTTCATGGAAATTTCATGGAAAAACTTCACCAAATGCTCAAACCCATGGTTTAGGTTAGAAGGGAAAATCCCTATCCCAGGTTGCTCCAAGCTGGCCTTGGACAATCCCAGGGATCCAGAGGCAACCACAGATTCTCTGGGAATTCCATTCCAGCCCCTCACCACCCTCCCAGCCAGGAATTCCTTCCCAACATCCCATCTGTCCCTGCCCTCTGGCAGTGGGAAGCCATTCCCTGTGTCTTCTCCCAGGTCCCTCTCCAGCTCTCCTGGAGCCCCTTCAGGCACTGGAAGGAGCTCTGAGGTTTTCCCTGGATCCTTCCCTTCTCCAGGCTGGACATTCCCAGCTCTCCCAGCATTTCTCCAGCCCTTGGAGCATCTCCAGGACCTCCTCTGGATCTGCTCCAACATCTCCACATCCTTCTACTTTTGCACCCCAGAGCTGGACGCAGAATTCCAGGCAGGAATTCCAGCAGAGGGGCAGAATTCCTCCCTTTCCCAGCCCTAAAATGTTTCCCATCCCCATTTCAGCCACAGGAGAAACAGGAGTGGATAAAATGGGATCGGGATCACCCCACCCCCTCCTGTCTCTGCTTTCCAAGTATTTCCCTGCCTGACTCAACTAATAAACATCCAGGATTTATGGTAATTCATTCGGAACACGCCCTGGAGTTGCGCAGGTGCCCGGAGTGTCGCTCCCTGGGCACTGGGAATTCATTTGGGAGGATTTATTCCATGCCTGGGCTTGACACGGAAGTGCTCCGCTCTTCGGCACATTCCCAGCCTTTTCCTGGAATGCCGAGCCGCGGAAAGCGGAGCGAAAAGGGAAGTGATTTGCATGCGGCTGCCTAATGAAGCTGTGGAAAATTAGGGATTAAACAGCCCTGGGAGAGCTGGAAGTTTACCAGGGATGAGAGTTCCCATGATCCAAAGGCTTTGGGAATTGTTCCCTAGGAGAGGGGATCTCCTCACGGGGTTCCAGGAGAGATGGAAAGGGATTTTGGAGAAGGGATGGAAGGGCAGGACACAGGGAATGGTTTGAACTGGCTGAGGGAATTTGGGATATTGGGAAGGAATTCTTCCCTGGGAGGGTGGTGAGGGGCTGGGATGGAATTCCCAGGGAATTCCGTGGCTGCCCCAGGATCCCTAGAAGTGTCCAAGGCCAGGTTGGACGGGGCTTGGAGCAACCTGGGATAGTGGGAGATGTCCTTGCCCGTGGAAAAGGGTGGGATCAGATCACCTTCCAAGGTCTCTCCCAACCCAAACCGTTCCATGATTCCATGAACTTCACCTCCACCTGGCTGTGGATCTCACAAATATCCCAAAAAATGATGGTTTTGGCTGAAAAAAAAAAAATCAGGGAAATGTCCACGAAATGGGGGGAAGCAAGGAAGGGATGTGCACTTCCTAGGAATTCTCTGCCAGGGCCTGGAAAAATCCTGCAGGGAAAGGTGCCGCAGGGAATTATTTTCAGCTGAGGGGGAAGTCTGGGACTCAGAGTGTCAAAGTTCAGGATTTTTGCTGGGAAAATCCTTAGGAAATGGAGCTGCCAGCCCAGTTTCCTTCTCTCCGTCATGCCATTCCTCATGTTTTCATTCCATATTCCCTCTTTTTTCCCTATTTCCTTATTTGTCCAAGATTATTCCTTGCTTGACATCCTTTATTCCTTGCCTTGTATCCAAAAAAATCGACTTGGGGTGATGCAGGATCTCTTTAGGGACTTTAAAAGTCATTTTGGGTCCAGCTTCCAGGTGGGAATTTCAGGTGGGAATTCCAGGTGGGGATTCCAGGCTCACCCACATGGCACAGCCCTCGCTGTTGGGATTTGGGATTCTCCTGATAAAATCTGGGAATTTAATGGAGCCTGCGAAGATTCCAACTTGATTTTCCAGCTTGTTTTCCCGTCATTCCAACAGCAAAGGGAAGTTTGGATTGATGTCGGGTCAATCTCGAGTGTGCATCCCTTGGGATGCAACCTGAGGAAAATGGGAAGGGAGGTGCAGGAGGAGCTTGGGAATGACTCGGGAAAAAGCCGGAATGGATGGAGGGAATGGGGAGCTGGCCAACCTCCTTTCCATGTGCTCCGAGATCCCGATAAAAACACCGGAGCGTTCTCCAGACGGATCAGGGAATGGAACGCAGCCACTCAGTCTATCCCTGGAAAAACAAAACAAAAAGCAGGAATTCATCCACAGCTTTTTCAGATCCTTATCCCAAGCTAAAAAAACTCTCTCGGGGTCGCTTCTCCCGTTTTGTTGGCAAGCTGGGAATGTTGGGAAGAGTTTTTGGGGGATTGGAGGAGCGCCTCGCGTTCCCGCACGTTCCCGCCCCAGGAAGTCGTGGGGTATCCTGAGAAAGTGGGTGAAAAACCGGGAATCCGAGCGGAATCGGCGCTATCGGAGCCGTCGGTCTGGTTCGTTTGAGGAAAAGGAGTTATTAAGTGGATTTCGGTAATTAAAAGTCGTTATCAATTAGGAGCTGATAACAAGTCCTGCCACGGGGCCCTTCTTATCAGGGGCCTTGCCGGAACAAATCCGGGCCCACCAAGGATGGCGATGACGTCGGTTTGGGCCCATTTTAGTGGATCAAAACCTCTGATTTTCGGATCAAAACCTCAGGTTTAGGAGCAAAACCTCAAATTTCAGGAGCAAAACCTCAGGTTTGGGATCAAAACCTCTGATTTTGGGATCAAAACCTCCAATTTCAGGAGCGAAACCTCAGGTTTGGGATCAAAACCTCAGGATTAGGATCCAAACCCCAGGTTTTGGGATCAAAACCTCCAGGTTTGGGATAAAAAACTCAGGTTTGGGATCAAAACCTTCAGGTTCAGAATCAAAATCTCTGGTTTAGGATCAAAACCTCAGGTTTAGGAGCAATACATCAAATTTCAGGAGCAAAACCTCAGATTTGGGAGCAAAACCTCAGGATTAGGATCCAAACCCTAGATTTTGGGATAAAAAACTCAGGTTTGGGATCAAAACCTTCAGGTTCAGGATCAAAATCTCTGGTTTAGGATCAAAACCTTCTGTTTGGGATCCAAACCTCTGATTTTAGGATCAAAACCTCAGGTTTGGGATCAAAACCTCTGATTTTAGGATCAAAGCCTCAGGTTTAGGAGCAAAACCTCAAATTTCAGGAGCAAAACCTCAGGTTTGGGATCGAAACCTCAGGATTAGGATCCAAACCTCAGATTTTAGGATCCAGACCTCCAGGTTTAGGATGAAAACCTCCAAGTTTAGGATCAAAACCTCAAGTTTGGGCTGAAACCCTCAGGTTTTAGGGTCCAAACCTCAACTTTTAAACTCCAGGAGCCTTTTCCTTCCATCCGTAACACGGAATCGAGACTTGAGCGCGCTTTGGGATTTTTTTTTTCCGTTTATCGCCAACGCAATTCCGCACGAGCTGATGCCGACCCCGCTATGGAAAAACCACGGATATTACCCAAAAAAAAAAAAAAAAAAAACCCAAAAAGCTTTTCTTGGGCTCCCAGCAGGAGCAAGGAATTACCCCAGGAGCTGCCACAGGGAAGGAGGAGCTGCTGCCACTCCAGGCCCAGAGCAGCCGCTGTGGTAATTTTGGGGGCGGCGCCGACGGAACCATTGGATTTTGCTCCCGGAATGTTTTTCTCCGAGGGCGCCCAGCAGCAGGCAGAGCCCGGAATAGCTTGGGATGAATGGAAAATCCAGGAGGTTGGAGGCTTCTGTGATTTTTTTTCCCCATTATCTTTTGTGTTTAATCCCAAATTAACGAACGTGGCTCTTTTATTTCCCCCCGTGGCTCTCCCGGAATTTTGGGGGAGTAGGAGGAGGAGGAGGAACAGGAACAAAAGCCCTGAGCCATGGATATAATTTTGGAATCAGCACGGAGCTGTTGTTAAAAACCTGGTTGTGCCCAGCCCGCTTCCAAACCCTGGAAAACTGGATTTATTGGCGAGTTTCTGGACTTTTTCCCAATCGGAGTCCTCCGGAGGGTTGGGATCCTCGGAATTTTCAAGGTTTAATTGTTTGGTGGGCCCCTCAATCCCGTGGAATGGGACGGACAGAAAATCTCCATAAATGGGATCAACAGCTGGGATTGAGGGAGCGGCTCCCAGGAAACCCCGAGGTGGCTGCAGCCAGTTCCTTGGATTTTGGGATGTGGCGGATGCAGGAGGTTTTAGGGGAGTGGAACACGCGGGCCTCTCCTCCCGCGGTTCTCCAGAGGATCCCTTCGACTCCGGAATGTTTTGTCATTCGTGCTGCACAGCTGGAAAATTCCTCTTCAGCAAAAAAAAAAAAAAAAAAGGGATTTCAGCATCCCAAACTCTCTCTGGAAGGAGGATGGAGGGGAATGTGGAAAAGCCTTCCTGCTCCTTTCCTTCCTGGATCCAGGCTGGGGGATGAAGGGATGGAGAGCAGTTCCAAGGAGAAGGAATTTTGGGCGTTGGTGGGTGAAAAACGGGACATGTCCCATCCGTGTGCACTCACATTCCAGAAATTTCCAGTGTCCCGGGGTCATCCCATGGCAGGGAAGCGGGAAAGGGGGGGAATTCTGCCCCTCTGCCCTGCTCAGGTGAGATCCCACCTGGAATTCTGCACCCAGCTCTGGGCTCCAACAGCAGGAGGATGTGGAGCTGCTGGAGCAGATCCAGAGGAGGCCATGGAGATGCTCCAAGGGCTGGAGCCAGGCTGGGAGAGCTGGGAATGTCCAGCCTGGAGAAGAGAAGGATCCAGGGAAACCTCAGAGCCCATTCCAGTGCCTGAAGGCTCTCCAGGAGAGCTGGAGAGGGACTTGGGACAAGGGATGGAGGGGCAGGACACAGGGAATGGCTTCCCACTGCCAGAGGGCAGGGATAGATGGGATGTTGGGAAGGAATTCCTGGCTGGGAGGATGGTGAGGGGCTGTGATGGAATTCCCAGAGAATCTGTGGCTGCCCCAGGATCCCTGGGATTGTCCAAGGCCAGGTTGGACGGGACTTGGAGCATCCTGGAATAGTGGAAGGTGTCCCTGCCCATGGAAAAGAGGTGGAATTCCGTGATCCTTAATGTTTCTTCCCACCAAACCATTCCATGGCTCCCTGCGATGATCGGGATGGATTTATTCCACCTCCCACATTCCTTGGCTGTTGTTCCTGAGTCTCCCCAATTTTCCCCACCCGGCACCACCGGAGAAGGGAGGAGAAATCTGGGAGTGAAGCCAAATTTTTCCAGGCTGGAGAAGCACAGGAACAGCTCTAAATCCTCCAAATGGGATTCCTGCCCACAAATCCCTCGGAAAAATGGGAATGAAGACCACAGCAGGGGAGCAGGAACGGGATGGGTCCAGCTTCCATGGGCTGGCCAATTGGGAAGCCTTCCCAATGGATTTTTCCTGCTTTTTGCCATGCTGGATCCGGCTGGGAGAGCAGAACCACGTACGGATAACTTTGAATGGCTGAGATCCCAAAAAACAAATTATGGAAAGGCTGGATCGCTGGGATCTCTCCCAGATTCCATGAGGAGCGTCCATGACCAGGCTCTGGGGATGGCTCTGATGGTGGAGCCAAAGCTCCGGCCCAGATGGTGCCGCCTGATCATTCCCGGGATGTCATCCCAAACCGCCGGATGATTGGGAGTGGGGCAGAGCCTCTCCCAGATGGATCCGCCGCGGATTCCGAGAGGGCGCCGCGTTAGCGCCGGCGCTTAACGAGCTCCTCCGGCCTGGAGGGGAGACTGGGAACGGATCCAAGCGTCCTCTCCACCTAAAGGGGTGGTGGGGAAGGGAAAACCAGGATTTTCCATGGAAGGGATTCCACGGCTGCAGCATGCAGGGTCTCCCATTGGTCGTTTTCCACGGTTTTGGCCAGCAGGAATGGTAGGGAGATGTCTATCCTTGGAGATCACGGAATTCGGACGCCGAATGGGAGAATTCCAAGTTTCTTGTGCTCACCTCCAAACCCATCCTAAAATATTAGGGAAACGTGGTTATAAAAACCGGGAAAAACAGTGCTGGGGAGCTGCGGTTTCCCATCTCCCACCTGGAATAAGGACTGAAACCTTGGAAAAGGGAGGAGGGGGTATTCTGGCTCTCCTGGTTTGGGTTTTTTTTCGGGGGAAAGATTCCCAAAAAATTCCTAAATTCCTTCCCCCTTTTCCCGCTCCAGCTGGGACGCTGAGTTTTCCTTTTCTCCGGTGCGTAGGGAAGCTCCTGTAGCCCAAATATCCACGATTTGTAGTGGAAAAGGAGCCTTCCTCATCCTCGCTGCCCATCCAGGCCAAGTTTTGAGGAGCATCCAATGGGTGTGAGCCTCTGGAATCCGCTGCTCCTGCCAGAGGAGCCTCTGGAAGCGGCAGATGCTCCCGCACCTGCCAAGTCACTCTCCCGGGGTGGGTTTGGGATGAGGTTTTGCTCTTTGGGAATTCCTTCGGCAAAGTTCCTTCCAAGGAGTGGCAGAACGCGGAAGTGTTTGGGTTCCTCGCGTGATTTCGGTGCCAAAGGAGCATTTTTGGGTGGAATGTTGGTTATCGAATTCCCTGATTTGGCTCCCAAAGTGAAATATCCGTGTTTTAATCCATGGATTGCGGGGGGAAAAAACCCACATCGATTTCTGGCATTCTGGGTTTGGTGGGGTTTTTTTTGAGGTTTCAAGGATATTTAGGCCTGTTTGGAATTTTCCTCGGAGTTTATGAGCTGGATTTAGATTAGTCCTGGATTTGGTGTGTTTGAATTCCCTTTGAAACTTTGGAATGAAGTCATTATTCCCTGTGGGAACCCTCGGAGCTCCAGGGATTGTTCCTAGAGGGATTTTTCTGCAGCGTCCAGAGGGAACTGGATCCACTGGGATCCACTGGAATGTGAGGATGGATCCGTTAGCGGCACTGGATCCACACTCCGGGCGCTCCAAGTGTGGTTTAACAGCAGCACAAAACCATGGAATGGTTTGGGTGGGAAGGGACCTCCAAGATCGTGGAATTCCATGGGCGGGGAGACCTTTCACTATTCCAGGATGCTCCAATTCCTGGCCTTGGGCAATTCCAGGGATCCTGGGGCAGCCACAGCTTCTCTGGGAATTCCATCCCAGCCCCTCACCACCCTCCCAGGGAAGAATTCCTTCCCAATATCTCAAATTCCCTCTGCCAGTTTAAACCATTCCCTGTGTCCTGTCCCTCCATCCCTTATCCAAAGTCCCTCTCCAGCTTTCCTGGCACTGGAAGGGGCTCTGAGGTTTTCCTGGATCCTTCCCTTCTCCAGGCTGGACACTCCCAGCTCTCCCAGGCTCTCTCCAGCCCTCGGAGCATCTCCATAACCTCCTCTGGATTTGCTCCAGCATCTCCACATCCCTCTGCTGTTGGACCCCAGAGCTGGATGCAAAATTCCCGGTGGGATCTCACCCAGGGGCAAAATTCCCTCCTTTTCCCACTTCCCACGCCACCAGCTGGAAGCTGCGGATCAATATTTCTCCTGGGTGAGGAGAAGGTTTGGGAGAAGGGGGAAAAACTGGGTATCATCCCGCTTTTCCGTCTCCCTTCCCCTCCACCCGGCAGCTGGGACGACAGATTCCACACCAACTGTGCCGAGCCCTCGGATGGCGGATCCCGGGCACGAGTCACGCTATCGGAGCGGTTTTTATCCACGGAACATATGGCGCCGTTTCCGTGCGGATAACAAACGCTTCCCTCCATCTTCCCTCTGCTTTTCAGCCCCACTTATGTCCTGAGGAACAATCCCAGCTCTTTTTGTCTGGATTTGGGAGCGGGACGGGGAGTAGGGAAGCAGCGCAAACTCCCGACAGCTGCGCGGATCCCGTAATTTTCCTCCTACGAAGGATTGAGGGATTTTGTGGCTCTGTTTAGCAGGGAGCAGAGGGGGGGGAAGTTCTTTTCCCAAATGGGATTTGCTGTCTGGAGCGCCTGTCTTGGAGCTTGGAATGTTTTCCAGCCTTATCTCCCTCCCAGTCCTAAAAATATCCCAGCAGGAAGAGGGGGAGAGCTGGTTCCATGTTTTTTCTCCCTCTCTCCCTCTCGGAGAAGGAGCGGGAGGACATCGGATATTTAGGAGGTGATCTCGTGGAGGTTGTCTCGTTTTTCACCTTCTGATTGCTCCCATCATCCCAGGGATGGCTTTTTTTTTTTTTTTTCAGGGATCGAATTCCACAGGGAGTTAAACCGAGCTGACGCCCTGGGGAAACAAGGATTCCTTGTTTTCTATCCCAAATCCTCCTTCTCCTCCTCTTGGATTCCTCCCTCATCCTGATCCCAGCGCTGGTGGGGGAATCAAATGACGACAGGTGGCCTCGGAATCACCTGCTCCCCGCCAGCTGCCGCTTCCCGAGGACAAGGAAAAGCCATTCCAAAGCCCCAGCTCAGGATTCCCAAGGAATTCGACCCCCCCGCAGGAGCTGTGCCCGATGTTTGCTGCGGCTCTGGCAAAAGAGGGAGGAGGAGGAGGAGGAGGAGGAGGAGGAGGAGGAATATTTTTCTCTCCGGCTCAGATTTGCTGTTTGTAGTTCTCTGCTCTTTTCCCGACCTCATTCCATGAATATTTTGGAGTTCAGAAAGCACGGGATGTGCTCCGAGCCTTGTTTTTTCTTCCGCTCGGGGCTGGGTTTAGCAAGGAAAACAAAACTTTTTCCAAGTTTTTCCTCGCTGCTGCTTTTCCCTTAGGCTTGCTGTGGATTATTCCTTGTTTTTTTGCCGTTATCGAATATTCCCTTTTTCCTCCCAGTGGCAAATCTTGGGAAAGGCAGACTTGGAGCTAGGATTTGAAGTTATTCCATTCAGAATTTAATTCAAGGATGTGTGCTTAGGTTTTCTGTTTTTCCCGTGTTAAATCCATAAAATATCAGCCTCTCATGCTCTGATACCGCTTGAATTCCCACCCCCCCAAAAAAAAAAAAGTGAATTTTTACGGTTTTGTTGGAATTTTTGTCCTTTTCCTGCTGTTTTCCCGACCTCTGTGACTTTGGGGATCCCACCTTTCCAATCTTCATCCGCCCTTGGGCTTTTCCTCCATCCAGGCCTCCCCCTTTTAAAATTTAAAGCTTTAAATTGAATCTTTGTCCCTCGGGATTGGGACAAATGGAATTTTTATTTTTTTTTAATGGAAACGAGGTTTTCCCTAAGGAGTTAAAAAACAGGAGTTCGAAGAAAGGGTGTTTTGGACACGTGGTGAGGAGGGTCGGGATTCAGCAGCTGCCACCGGAATTTTTCCCTGCTCCTCTCCCTCTCTGCCTCCCCCCAGCTGCCACTGCCCCAAAAAGCCAAACTTGGCCTTTTTTTCCCTTAAAAAACCCCCATTCTTAGGGGAAAATCAGGGATATCAGTCACGGAATGGTTTGGGAAGGGAAAATCCCATCCAGTCCTCCGGACACACTCCGCTGTCTCAGGTTGCTCCTACCTGGCTTTGGACAATTCCAGGGATGGGGGAGCCACAGTTTCTCTGGGAATTCCATTCCAGGGCCTCACCACCCGCCCCCAGCCAGGAATTCCTTCCCAATATCCCATCTTTCCCTGCCCTCTGGCAGTGGGAAGCCATTCCCTGTGTCCTGATAATCCAAGAGGGCAAAAATTGGGAATTTAAAAAAAATAAATAAATAAATAGAATTAGGTGAGCCAGGGTGATTCCTGAATCCCTCTCACAAGGCAGCAGCAAAACCACCAGGAATTCCAGGAAAATAAGGAAAGATGACATCCTTTCCAGTATTTTTACGGAATTTTCTGGCCAGGAGTTTTTGTGGTGTTGGATTTCCAGCCCCTGATGGTTTTCTTTACACAGAATACGGAATGGAGACACCTGAGATTGGCAGAATTCCTTTTCCTGCAGGAATTTTCAGGGCGGGGAGAAACTTCCTTCCCTCAACTCCGATCAGTCCAGGTTTTTCTCGGATTGGTGCAGGTTGCTGCTTGTTCCTGGGTTTTTGGCTCAGAGTTCCAAGCATTCCTCTTGATATTCCCCTTTTTCAAAGAGCTTGTTCCCATTAATTGTCTTTTCCTCAGAAGATTCCGACTGGAAAAGCAAAATGAGAATTATTTATTAGGGATTTTTAGGAAGCGTTTGAGTCGGTGTTGGCAAGTCCCACTCGGATAATCTTCACTCCAATTTCTGGAGAGTTCAGGAGTGAAAAATTGGGATTTGGGAAGCAAATTTCAGCTGATTTGAGGAGTGGGATTTCATGGAATGCCACCGTCCAAAATGATCATCCTCAAGGTGGGAATCATCTGCTCCAACTTCACCCAACCCCCACCCCAATCCCACCTTGGGGGTTGGAAAACTGGCTCTTCCCATCCCAAAGTTGCCCCACAAACCCCGGGAACATGGCTTTTCCAAGGGGACAAATCAAGGGAAGGTGGAGTTTGGATCCGTTGGTTTGGATCTGGTTTGGATTTGGTATGGATGGAAACCAGTGGAAACCAAACCTAAAGGTTTATGAAAAAAACATGGATAGTGGATCACAAAGTTCTCCTGGGATAATGGATCTCCTGGGGCATCTTCAGCTCATTAAGCTTCTTATCAATTAAAACACTCCAAGGTATTTTTTGGGAATGCTGTCCCAGAACCTTGGAGAAGATGTTGGATGGGCATCCCACCCCCTGCCAGCCCCTTCCCTGGGATCTCCAGCTGCTCTTTTCCTCCCATCCCATCCCATCCCATCCCACCCCACCCTCCAGCTCCTCTCCCCACCATTTTGGGATGAGAAACGACTCTTTCCAGCTCAATCCCGGTCCCGTTTCGTCTCCCACCCCTCGGCAAAAAGAATTCCCATCCTTCTGTCCTCACTCGCCCTCTTCCCTTTAAATCCAAACTTTTCCAGGGCTGATATCCCCAAGCCCTTGACCTCTCCAAGGTTTAATAAGGCGAGAGGCTAAAAAAGTGATTAATTGGCGTCGGGAGAGATATCAGATCACAAAAGCCTCCGGATAAAATTCCAGAGCTCCTTTGAGAGGCTTGAGGTCATTCCGGCGATTTCGCTGCTTTCATGCGGATCCTCCATTCATCCCAGGCTCTTTGCCTTATCAGCTCTCCGGCAGCTTCCTAAATTCCTTTTTTTCCCCCCCTCTCTGGAGTTTAAAGGAGATGCCAGAGCTGTGAAGTTCGGATCGGGAGCGTCGGAAAGCGGCCACACGCGCTCCGATAAGACGGAAAAATAAAAAATCCGTCCTTTCCCTTTTCTGAAGCTGCTCTTTGAAGCCTCCAGGGTTTGTTTTTTTTTGGGAGTCTTATCCTTGTGTCCTCCAGGCCAGAAGGGATGGGACGATGCCAAAGTCACGGATGCAAAGTGGGATGTTGGGAGATGGGAGGGGTAGGAATGCTTTCCATGGCTGCGTTCCATTCTCCACGGCAAAAATTCCTCCGAAAAAGGGAAAAAATTTCCTCTGAAACAGGGAAGGGTGAACCTTCCCTGCTCCTGGGGATTTCCTGACCTTGGAATATCCCGTTTAAAAGCTCTTGTCCTCCTTGAACTCATCTAATTCTCCTTTGAACCTGTTTATGGGATTTGGCTGCGTTGCCGAATTCCACGGCTTAATTAGGAGCTTCGGAAAGTCGTTTCCCGGAGTTGTCTTTTAAACTCAAATGCAACCAATTAAAGAGGGGGGGAAAAAGGGTGTGGAAACATTCCCAGCTCCTCTTCTCCACGGTGCTTTTCAGGAACGACAGGGAAATTGGGTTTTCACGCTTCTGTAATAGTCTTTGGTTGCTTTGAAGACTTCTTGGGGAATTCTTTTCCTCTGAGGGCCTGATTTGTGGAAGTTCCCAGAGAAGTTGTGGATGTCCCATCTCTGGAAGTGTCCAAGGGAAAGCTGGAAAAGGATTGGAGCAATCTGGGATAATGGAAGGCGTCCCTGCCCGTGGAATGGGGTTGGGCGAGATGGTCTTGAAGGTCCCTTCCAACCCAAACCATTCCATGGTTTGTGGGGCTCAATCCCATCCCAAATCTCAGGGATTTTGATTCCCAGTGGAATCAGGGCATTTGCAGCAGGGATGGGATTTTGGGTTTCGTGGAGCGTTGCTATTTTGGAGCCATTGGATGGTGCTTGCTCCAACGCTGGGGAACATCAGATTCCCTCTTGGATTCCATCTCCTGATTCTCCGGTGGAATCAGCTCATGGAAATGCTCATTTTCCTTGGGTTTCCTCAATCGGAGAAGTCGTGATTCCATGAATTCCATTTGTAGCCACCCTCAGTGGCTCGAGCACCAGAGCCCAAGCGAGGCCTCTGCAATTCCCAGATCCATCGGAATATCATTATTTAAAATTATCCAGATGTTTACTCCTTCAGGAAGGAGCTGGCAGGAGCTGCGATTCCAAGCTGGCGGAGAAATCCGGGAGCTTCATCCCTATGCAATAAATTCCTCCTCCGCGGCTTGGCTTCCAAAAGTGCTGAGGAAGAGCTTGGCCAGCCAGGAGCGCGCCAGGAGCTTTCCCAGAGCTCATTCCAAGCCGTGGCGCATCCCAGGACGCGTTATCCCGGTTTATCTGGGTCAAGGACTTACTCCAGGGGTGTCATTTGGGGTGCAAATCATTCCCAGGTTGCAAATCCCGGAGTTGTATCTCCGGAAAAATCAAAGGGGGAAGTTGAGTTCCGAGGCTGTTGGATCCGTCGGGCCGTGTTATCCCTGCATTCCGCCTCTTCCAGAGCAGCTGGATGAGCAGGAATGTCCCAGATTTGGATCTCTGGCGGTCTGTGGATAAATAAATGATCCTCAGGGTCCTACTACTCCTTTTTCGCTGATAAATTCCCTTGGGACAATTAAATATCCGACGGTTTTCCAATCGTCGCGGTCAGCGGCAAAGGGAATGGTTGGGATGGTGCCGGGTGGAACAAAAGGTTTTGAGGTGCCTCCAAAACCCCCCATGGAGGAGGAAAAATGATCCTCAAAGTCCTTGGAATGGTGGTGGAAAGGGAAAGGACCCGCTCACATCAAGTTTGGGAATTTGAAACTAAAAATGGGGAGATTGGGAAGGAATTCGGTTATGGTGACGGTTGGTGAGGGCCTGGAATGGAATTCCCAGGAAAGCTGTGGCTGCCCCATCCCTGGAAGTGTCCAAATCCAGGCTGGAGCAGCCTGGGATGCGGGAAGGTGTCACCACTCACACCTGGATGAGCTTTAAGGTCCCTTCCCACCTGAACCATTCCATTGTTCCGCGAAACGTGACGGTTCAATGGTGCTAAATTGGGAATCGTCATTCCCAGGCTTCTCCCATTGGGAAGGAATTCTTCCCCGTGAGACCCTGGAATCAAATTCCCAGAGAAGCTGTGGCTGCCCCAAGGGGATGGAGCAGCTCTAATTAAAGACGGCTTTCCCTTAATTAATGATTCCTCCTCCTTTTTTAAGCACCTTGCACATCTCCATCTTTGGAATTTCTCCCATCTCTGCATTCCCAGCCCCGGATTTTTTTTCCCATCCCAGCTCTCCCAGGAGCTGGATCAGCTCCCAGATTTCCGCCCCGTCCTTTATGGATTTATTTCATTGCTCAGGGATTGATCTGACGCCTGTTCCCGGGAGTCGCCGGCCGGGAATCTGCTGAGCAAAGCAGGGACAAAGCTCTTCGTCATCATCAACATCCAGAGGAGGATTTTTCTGTTGGATCAGCCATTGGAGATGCTTTTCCCGACCAAAAAAAAAAAAACAACCAAAAAACCCCTTGTGTTGATGTTTCAGGGGAGCCACCCACAACTTGTAGGATAATGGGTTTTTTTGGAATTTTTATGGTAACGAGGCCATTAAAATTTCCTAGGATCATGGAAACATCCAATGAGTTGGGTCGGGAAGGACTTTTGAAGGTCATCAAGCCTGGCCTTCCACTGGACCGGGTTGCTCCAATCCCACTCCAGGCTGGATTTAAGCGGGATTTTAAGGAGCTGGAATTGGTGTCGCTGAGGTTAATTTGGCCTCAGAGCCACCTGGGGCCTGAGCCCTCCCTCGGTGTCACCTCGCTGTCACTCCCGGCACCCGGGTTAACTCCGTGAGCAGGCCTGGCTTAGGATGAGCTTAAATTTCCCAGCGTTCCACACCTAAAATTATCTGGAATTTATTGATCGCTGCAGCCCAGGAGGAAAGAACAGCTGAACAAATGGGTTTTTTTGGGATCAGAGAGAAATGGGATCAGATTTCCGCATCGATCCCTGGGATTTTGGTCGGAAAGGAGCAGCTCCAAGCGAACACCTGGGGGGAAGAAGTTGGAGGAGGTGCTTTAAATCCCTGAACCGTCCAAAAAGAGGGAAATCAGGTTCAAGCAGGATCGGCTTTACCCAGAGTTGAGGCTCCAAGTTGTCAGAGGAACAGGGATGAGGGGGAAGGGTTTGGAATGAAAAGTGGAGAGGTTTAGATTAGAATTTGGGAAGGAATTCTTCCCTGGGAGGGTGGTGAGGTGCTGGAATGGAATTCCCAGGGAATCTGTGGCTGCTCCATCCCTGGAATTGTCCAAGGCCAGATTGGACAGGGCTTGGAGCAACCTGGGACAGTGGAAGGTGTCCTCGCCCATGGAATTCCATGATCTTTAGGCCCCTTCCAAACCATTCCACGATCCTTCCGACCATCCCATGATATTCCTGCTGACGTCTCCTCTTCACCGCGGCCGCCCTTGAACCTTCTCCCGACATTGCCCAGGCAGTCACATCCCTTCTCCATCAAAGCAGCGCCGCGTGAACACCCGGATCCGACGGCTCCTGCCTCCCGGAGCTGGACTTTTGCCTCTTTTCATTTAATTGGAAAAGAACGAGCAGCGGCCGGGGCCGATCGGCGACGGATTCGCTTTGATGGAGGAGTTGGTTTTCCCCTGAGGCGGATTTAGGGTCCGCGCTCTGCCTGGGCAGAGCTTTTCCATCGCTGGAATTGCTGTGGATTCAGGATGGAGCAGGTTTCTCCCACTGTCCTGGAATAGCTTTTTCCAGCAGGGAATGCGGGATTCTTTTCCGGGTTCTTCCAAACCGCACAGCTCTCGGAGTTTGTGTTGTTATGGATCAAGGCTTGGAGCTGCTGGAGAATCCGCCTGGGTCCTGAGCTCTGATTTTGCCGGACATTCCCTCCTGTCCTCGGGGATTGATAAAAAATGGGATTTGGCCTGGCTGTGTGTGGCCGCATCCCAGAAACTCCCAGTGGACAGCAGGAAAGGGGGGAATTCTGCCCCTCTGCCCGGCCCAGGTGAATCCCCCACCTGGAATCTTCCTCCAACTCCAGGATCCAACATCAGGAGGATGTGGAGCTGCTGGAGCAGATCCAGAGGAGGCCATGGAGATGCTCCAAGGGCTGGAGAAATGCTGGGAGAGCTGGGAATGTCCAGCCTGGAGAAGGGAAGGATCCAGGGAAACCTCAGAACCCCTTCCAGTGCCTGAAGGGGCTCCAGGAGAGCTGGAGAGGGACTTGGGATAAGGGATGGAGGGACAGGACACTAGGAATGGCTTCCCAGTGGAAAAGTGGAAATTTAGGTGGGATATTGGGATGGAATTCTCCCCTGGGAGGGTGGTGGCAGCCCTGGAATAGAATTCCCAGAGAAGCTGTGGCTGCCCCATCCCTGGGATTGTCCACGGGCAGGTTGGAGCATCCTGGGATAGTGGAAGGTGTCCCAGCTGATGGAAAGGCATTGGAAGAAGACGACCCTCAAAAGTCCCTTCCTGCGGGGAAAAATTCCATGATTTTCCATGATAATCACCATTACTGAGCCACGGTGAGCCTGGAGTCCCGCTACCACGGGGTTGCCTTGGAATTCTGGGGAGAGGACACTCAATTTCCCAAAATCCCACGGCCAGGGATGGGACCACAACCATTCCATGGCAAAACCACCGGAGCCGTTTTCCCGTTCTCCATGGAGTGGATGAGGATCCACCCCTCTCCCGGCCCTCATTCCATGACTTTTTTTTTTCCATTTAACAGCTCGGTTCTGGGCTTTCCAAGGTCTGGCATCAAGGAATTGTGGTTTTTCTTCCCATATTTTGAGTCAAATATTCCTGAAAAATCAGCAATAAATGAAATAATGGGTGTAATAATTAAAGGAATAATAATTAAAGAGGAGATAAATAAAATAATGGGGATAATAAAATAAAGGGTGTAATAACGAACGTTAATTAATCAATAATAAATAAACTATCAGGCAAGGGATGAGCTTTAAAAGCTCCTTTCACCCCAACCATTTAATAATTCCATTAATAATTTAATTTTTATGGGGTTTTGCAGGAGGTTTTAATTAATTTTAAGCAGGGAAATTAGATGGGAAATTAGATGGGAAATAAGATGGGAAATAAGATGGGAATCGTCCTCTCCTGGGAATTTTGCACCGATGGGGGGATTTAGGTTCTTGGACATGTTGGGAAATCATGGATATTTTGGTTTGTGAATCCAAAGGGATGGCCTGGGAGTGGGAAATTCGGGGAGCGGAGCCCCCCGAGGCCTCCAAAATCTTGCCGGGAATTGGGAATTCAAATTGCTCCTCATAAAGACATGGAATGGTTTAGGTCGGAAGGGACCTTAGGATCATCCCATTCCCTTCCCTGGCCACTCCCCAGCCCCTCAAAATCCTGGGAATCCCAAACCTTCCCTGGGCTGGGACAGACCAGGTGCTTTTGGCCACCTTGGCCGGTTCTTTGGCCAGTCCCAATTCTCCAAAGCCGGAAGTGGCTTCCAGGCCCGGTTCCATGCAGGATCGGATCCGAGTTTTGCGGAATGAGACGAGCCATGATTTAGGACCGACTTCCCTCCGACCGCTTTTAGTCTCTGTTCTGCAGGGAAAAACTTAATTATGGGTTTTCCTCTCATTTCCAAGAGGAGCTGGACTCGTTTTCCTCCTTCAGGGGGGGTTGATCCAAGCTGGGATCCCACACCCTGAAAATCCCACTCTTTTTGTCCATCCAGAGGTTTTTAAATCCCGTTGGAAAATGAGCTGGACCAGCTGAGGGCTCGGGGCCAGGCTGACACCTGGGACCCCCCTCCAGGGACTTTTTTTCTTGCAGATTGGGCGTTTCTGAAGAGCCTCCAGGGGTTCATTCCCAGGAAAAGGCGTCGGGATGCGATCCGTGCGATCCATCATGGTCTGACTCCCTGGATGTGTCAGGTTTAAGTGGCACCTTCCTTGATAAGCCTCACTTGGCTTTTTATTCCTCCTCATCCATTTGTAGACGTTCTTTTAAAGCCATGAAAAAGGAGACGAGGATAAATCCCAAATAACTTCATTAAATTCCTTTTTTTTTTTTTAAATAAAAACCCACACAAAAGAGGAATTTGAATAAAGATGAGGATCCCGGAACGTCTCAGGTACCCTCTGGATTATCCAGAGGTGACACGTGCAGTGCTTGTGGCGATCTGAAAAAATCAGTGGAATTCTCGGTTTCTTGGAATTACGACTTCTCTTAATCCTCTTTGGAATTTCTAAGCTCCCGTTTGCTGCTGGATGATCCCAAAAATCCTTTTGTTGTGTTTCTCAGTGAGGAGGGGTCAGGGCAATTCCAGGAAAACACAGATGGGGGGAAAGGATGGAGAGCAGCCCTGGGGAGAAGGGATTTGGGGGTGTTGGTGGGTGAGAAGCTCCACAGGACGCATCCATGTGCTCTGGTCCTGGAAATTCCCAATGTTCTGGGCTCATCCCATGGCGTGGGCAGCAGGAAAGGGGGGAATTCTGCCCCTCTGCCCTGCTCAGGTGAGATCCCACCTGGAATTCTGCACCCAGCTCCAGGATCCAACATCAGGAGGATGTGGAGCTGCTGGAGCAGATCCAGAGGAGGTCCTGGAGATGCTCCAAGGGCTGGAGCCAGGCTGGGAGTGCTGGGAATGTCCAGCCTGGAGAAGAAAAGGATCCAGGGAAACCTCAGAGCCCCTTCCAGTGCCTGAAGGGCTCCAGGAGAGCTGGAGAGGGACTTGGGACAAGGGATGGAGGGACAGGACACAGGGAATGGCTTCCTACTGCCAGAGATCAAGGATAAATGAAATGTTGGGAAGGAATTCCTGGCTGGGAGTGTGCTGGGATGGAATTCCCAGAGAAGGTGTGGCAGCCCCTGCATCCCTGGAATTGTCCAAGGCCAGGCTGGATGGAGCTTGGAGCATCCTGGGAGGGAGGAAGTTGTCCCTGCCCATGGGATCATCCCATCCCATCCCATCCCATCCCATCCCATCCCATCCCATCCCATCCCATCCCATCCCATCCCATCCCATCCCATCCCATCCCATCCCATCCATGATTCCATCCCATCCCATCCCATGATTCCATCCCATCCCATCCCTTCCCAAGAGGCCAGCACACGGCTGGGGCTGTTCAGCCCTCACCCTCTCCATCCCCGCCACCGTCGGGTTTCGGTGTTGGTGCCGCCCGTGGTTGTCACCCAGCCCCGGTGTGTTGGGGCCGGTGGTTTTGGGATGGTGCCGGAGGTGGAACCCACGGAGCCGACGTCTTTTCCCAATGTCGAAATCGGGACAGAGGGAATGAGCTTTGGGATCTTCAGAGTGTCGGGGAGCTGAGCTGCTCCAGCTGGACCAGGGGAGGTCGAATCCACAATTTTGGAGTTTTTGTGGGAAATGCTGCCGGGTTTGGTGGTGTTGGTGATTCCAGTCCCTCCAGTCCTTCCCATTCCCACATGGAATGTGCTTTGATCCCCGGCTCTGGACCTTCAAAGGTCCGGGGTGGACGCGGCAATCCCGGGTGGACATCAGGGTGCTCCAACCCGGGCGTGCGTTTTGCAGACTTGCTGGGTTTCCCTGGGAGCTGAAAATCAGGGATTGGTTGGAAACCCTTTGGAAAATCCTCTGTTTTGTGTAAATAATTCTGCGGGACTCGATGGGAGCGGAAGAAGGAGTTGTGAGGTCGCTTTTCATCCCGCACTCGCTGCGAACGTTGATCAGGGAACCATTGGATGGTTGGGTTGGAAGGGATCTTGGTTGAATTTCCCTTCTCTCCTTGTTTTTTTCCAGGCTGGGATGGGTGGGAATCATGGAGCCTTGGACACGGGAGACTTTATTGGGGTGGAAGGACAAGTTGTCAAATTGCTCTTCTTCCATGAGCACTGAGTCACAGAACCATTGGATGGTTGGGAGGGACATTGGTTGACGCTTCCCCTCTCTCCCTGTTCTTTTCCAGGCTGGAATGGGTGGGAATCATCAAGTCTTGGACAAGGGGGACTCGATGGGGGTGGAAGAAAGAGTTGAGAAGTTGCTCTTCTCCATCCCATGCTCGCGTCAAATCATGGAATCATCGGGCGGTTGGGGTTGGGAGGGACCTTGGTTGAATTTTCCCTCTCTCCCTGTTCTTTTCCAGGCTTTTTCCAGGAATGGGTGGGAATCACCGAGTCTTGGACATGGAAGACTCGATCGGGGTGGAAGGAAGAGTCGAGAAGTCGCTCTTCTCCATCCCTCGCTTACGTCAAATCACGGAATCATCAGGCTGGGCGACCTTCCGAGATCGCTCGGTTGACGTTTCCCTTCTTTCCTTGTCCTTTCCCAGGCTGGAATGGGTGGAAATCATCGAGCCTCGGACCCGGGAGCGCATGTACGCCAACCTCATCACGGGGGAGTGCGTGTGGGACCCCCCCGCCGGGGTGCGGATCAAGCGCACCAATGAGAACCAGTGGTGGGAGCTCTTCGACCCCAACACCTCCCGCTTCTACTACTACAATGCCACCACGCAGAGGACGGTGTGGCACCGTCCCCAGAACTGCGACATCATCCCGCTGGCCAAGCTGCAGACGCTGAAGCAGAACACGGAGTCGCCGCGGGCTTCCACGGAAAACAGCCCCGGCAGGAGCAGCAATGTCAGCAGGGAGGGAAGCACCAGCTCGTCCTTGGAGCAGGAGCTGGAGGGCAACGAGAAGGTGCAGGAGCAGCGCTCGAGCCGCCAGTCCAGCCAGTATTCCGTGGTGAAGGAGGAAACGGAAAGGTAAAGGTGGGATGGGTGGGAGAAAATCGGGAATTTCCAGTGCTGGTGGTCTCCAAGGGCAATCCTGAAGGTCTTGGGTGAAGATGTTTTCTGGATGGTTCCCCCTGCTCGAGCCTTGGTGGGTCTCCACCGGGTTGGATCCTCCACAAAACAAGGAGGAAGAGGGAAAAACATCAGGAAAAGGTGTTTCTCCACCTTCGGGATATTTTAGATGTTCCCTACGGGAAGGTTCCCTAAAGGAATAATTTCTTGTCCTCTTGAAATTCGTTTTTGGGATTGGAAGTTTGGGTTTAGAGCCCGGCGTGGTTTTAAACGATTTCTCTGGATAAGATCTCCCTGAGGAGCTGGGATGACTCACGCCGCAAGCACGGCTTGTCCCGCAGGTCTGGGGAGCTCCTGGCAGGGATAATTTCCCTTGGGAAGGTGAAGGGAGCCAGTGCTCCATTCCCAAGGACAACATTCGGAGATGTTCGTGCCACTCCTCCGTCGTTTCATCTTTTATGGATTAAAAGCTGCAAATCACGGAATCATGGAACGGTTTGGGTTGGAAAGGAGCCTTAAAATCCATCTTTTTCCACCTCCTGCCATGGGCAGGGACACCTCCCACCATCCCAACCCGACTTGGGAAAATTCCAGGGACGGAGCAGCCACAGCTTTTCTGGGAGACCCGAGGCGGGTCATTAATTAATGTATTTGTCTTCTCTTAATTGATGCTTTTGACCACGTTAAGGACCTGAGCAGGCTGAGGAGACCAATCCGGAGTGGAATTCCCGTTCCCAACTCCTGGTGCCAGAAACTGTGGCTGGATGGGAACAGGAATTCCCGGCTTGGCAAGTCCTTTTATGTGGGACATCAGAGGCGGCCTCGGCTCCGCACCTCGGGGGGAGGTTCCACCTTCCCGAGGTCCCGGGAGAGGCTCTGATGGAATCTCTGAGCCTGGGAATGGGGGGTCCTGGTGGGGCAGGGGGATTTTGAGGAGCGAGAGGGGTTTGGGGTCGTTCACTGCAGGCGGATGTGGAATCGCGGAGTCATGGAATTACAGAATCATGGAATGGTTTGGGTTGGAAGAGGCCTGAAAGATCATGGAATTTCAGCCTTTTCCATGGGCAGGGACACCTTCCACTATCCCAGGTTGTTATAAGCACCATTCAGCCTGGTCTGGGACATTTCCAGAGATCCAGGGGCAGCCGCAGATTCTCCGGGAATTCCATCCCAGCCCCTCGCCACCCTCCCAGCCAAGAATTCCTTCCCAACATCCCATCTATCCCTGCCCTCTGGCAGTGGGAAGCCATTCCCTGTGTCCTGTCCCTCCACCCCTTGTCCCAAGTCCCTCTCCAGCTCTCCTGGAGCTGAGGTTTCCCTGGATCCTTCCCTTCTCCAGGCTGGACATTCCCAGCACTCCCAGCCTGGCTTCAGCCCTTGGAGCATCTCCAGGACCTCCTCTGGATCTGCTCCAGGAGCTTCACATCCTCCTGATGTTGGATCCTGGAGCTGGGTGCAGAATTCCAGGTGGGATCTCACCTGAGCAGGGCAGAATTCCTCCTTTCCTGGTGGGAAATGAGCCCAGGAGATGTTGATGGAGCAGGATCCCATTCCCAAAGCAGCGTGAGGAGTTAACAAGGGTCGGGGGATGGAGTTTAAATTCCCTGGGATTTGCTGCAGGAATGGGTGGGATCAGCAGCTCCCTGGGGAAAGGATCATTCCCGAGGTGGGATCAGGACCTTCTTGGGGGAAGGATCATTCTGGAGATGAGATCAGGAATTTCCTGGGGAAAGGATCATTCCCGAGGTGGAATCAGGAGTTTCCTGGAGAAAGGATCATTCCCGAGGTGGGATCAGGAGTTTCCTGGAGAAAGGATCATTCCTGAGGTGGGATCAGGAGTTTTCTGGGGAGAAGATCATTCTCAAAGTGGGATCAGGAATTTCCTGAGGGAAGGATCATTCCTGAGGTGGGATAAGGAATTTCCTGGAGAAAGGATCATTCTGGAGATGTTATCAGGAATTTCCTGGGGAAAGGATCCTTCCCAAAGTGAGATCAGGAGTTTCCTGGGGAAAGGATCATTCCCGAGGTGGGATCAGGAGTTTCCTGGGGAAAGGATCATTCCCGAGGTGGGATCAGGAGTTTCCTGGGGAAAGGATCATTCCTGAGGTGGGATCAGGAGTTTCCTGGGGAAAGGATCATTCCTTAGGTGGGATCGGGAGTTACCTGGGGAAAGGATCATTCTCAAAGTGGGATCAGGAATTTCCTGAGGGAAGGATCATTCCTGAGATGGAATCAAGAGTTTTCTGAGGAAAGCATCATTCCCAAGGTGGGATCAGGAATTTCCTGAGGAAAGGATCATTCTGGAGATGTTATCAGGAATTTCCTGGGGAAAGGATCCTTCCCAAAGTGAGATCAGGAATTTCCTGGGGAAAGGATCCTTCCCAAAGTGAGATCAGGAGTTTCCTGGGGAAAGGATCATTCCCAAGGTGGGATCAGGAGTTTCCTGGGGAAAGGATCATTCCCAAAGTGAGATCAGGAGTTTCCTGGGGAAAGGATCATTCCCAAGGTGGGATCAGGAGTTTCCTGGAGAAAGGATCATTCCCGAGGTGGGATCAGGAGTTTCCTGGGGAAAGGATCATTCCCGAGGTGGGATCAGGAGTTTCCTGGGGAAAGGATCATTTCCGAGGTGGGATCAGCAGCTTTCTGGGGGGATTCCCACATGGGATCTGATTCCCACATCAGACCCAGCACGGACACTCCAGGTCACCAATCCTTGGTGTCCTCCACACTTTGCATCCCATTATGGGATGCAAATCTGCTGGATCAGCTTGGAGGAGGGCCCGACTCTCCAATAAAAATGTTTAGTCCATGGAAATCTCCTGGAAGCGAAAAGGAATTCAGCCCTGGGCAGGTTTTGGCTGATAGGACGTTGTGTGTCCTCGAATCTCCAGGAACTCCAGGTCTTGGCCTTTCCAGGGATTGGGATCGAGCAGATCCTGGGTCTTGGAGCTTTAAAAATTCAATAATTTAAAAAAAAAAAAAATTGCATTCCACTAGAGAGAGCAGAAATTCCTGCTGACTGGAATTCCCACCTGCATCCCTGGAGGTGACAGCGATGAGTCCTCGTCAGCTCAGCCAAGCCATGGCTGCATCCCACCCTTGATCCTCATATCCTGGCTGGAAAAAAAACCACATTCCTGCATTTTCCCAGGAATTGTCCAGGTTGGACAGGGCTTGGAGCAACCTGGGATAGTGGAAGGTGTCCCTGTGTGATTTCATGATCTTGAAGACCCTTTCCAAGCCCCAGCCATTCCATGATTCCGTGAGATTCCGTGATTCCCAGATCTCGGTCACGTTTCTCGCGGAAGATCCGCAGCTGGGAAGGAGCTCTGGAGGTTTCCTGGTGGAATCTCCCAGTCCAGGTTTCATCCCACAAAATCTTATTTAAAGATTTCTGGATAAGCTCGGCTCATCTGCTTGGAAAAGGGAATTTGGGATAAGTGGGAAAGCTTTTATTGGAATTCACCCCCGGGGCCTCCTTTAAAATTCAGGATTGAGGAACGAGAGCATCTCCATGTTTGGCTGGAGATGCTGGAGGCCTCTCCCAGTCCATTCCTCACATCCATGGGGATGTTCCATCCCACCCTTGTGGGTCAGGGATGCGTCAGCCCTTGGAATCCACCAGGAATTTGCTGTTGCCAAGCGCCTGGATCCCGCCGGAATCACGTCGCCATTCCACGGTGAGGTGGGATTTATTCTAATTAGCAGCCAGATCCGTCTCGGGAACAAACCCTGGGATCTCGACAGCAGCTTTGTCCTGGTGGTCAGCAGAACCTTCCCAGCAGGATTTCCCAGTTTTCCCTGGAGTTTTCCACGCTTGTCTTAAAATGGTGGCTTTTCCTCCGGAGTGTGACTTGACAGCCGTGAAATCTCGGAGCGGGAACGTCGGCCGGATTTTGTGTCGGGTCACTGGGATTTTCCGCGCCGTCGGGAAGTGTCTGAGGTTATTGCCTTGAAATCCTTGGAGAAGGTGTCAAGCAGGGAAAAAGAAGCCTTTTCCATGGAAAACTTGGCCCTGCTGCTGCTTCTCCAAGGAGGAATTCCAAGTGGAAGCCTGAAGGACAAAGAAGTGGATTTTTGACCATCTGGAGCATTTTCCTTGGACAAAAACGCAGGAATCTTGTGATGCGAGGGGTCTTCACCCGAATCCCATCTGCTGGGAAATTGTGCCCAAATTATTCCTCAGGATTCTCACTTTTTTTTTTTTTTCACGTCCCGTTTGCAAAGGCGCCGGGATATCGGAGATAAAACACAGCACTTCAATCTTCCTGGATTAACTGTGGCTGAGCTGGAATATCCAAGAGGAATTCTTTCAAAATCCAATCCCTGGAATACGCCCGCCGCAGCTCTCTGGGATCAAACACACACCCCCTTACAGGCAGCAGCCATTCCTGACTCCAAAAGATCCCAAAAAAGCAGATTTGGGGAATAAAAGATGCCTCAAATCTCTAAAATATCCAATTTTAGTGTCCCATGATTTTTCCTTGGAATTCTCTCTGCTTTTTTCCTTTCCTGGAAGATGCCTGGGTTCGGAGAACAGGTGGATCAATGACATAAATCTCTGCAGCGCCTGCTGCCCGAGGGTTTTCCAGGTCCCGGCAGGGATTCCCAGCCTTCCTCCAAAATGAGAAGGAAGAGAAACCGAGGACGCGGAGTTGCTCCGGAAAACCGAGCGGAAGGACCGAGGCACAGAGAGGATCCTCAAGGGTTTCCTTCCCAATGTCCTGCCTCCAGCTGGAGCTTAAGGCTTGGAATTCCTGGCCTCTCTTCATGGAAATGTTGGATTTTTTCATCTGGACGACTTCTCCTGGTGTGAGGAGCCAGGAGGAACTTGGGAGAACTGGGAATGTTCATCTGGACAAGGATCCAGGGAAACCTCAGAGCCCCTTCCAGTGCCTAAAGGAGTTCCAGGAGAGCTGGAGAGGGACTTGGGACAAGGGATGGAGGGGCAGGACACAGGGAATGGCTTCCCACTGCCAGAGGGCAGGGACAGATGGGATGTTGGGAAGGAATTCCTGGCTGGGAGGGTGGTGAGGGGCTGGGATGGAATTCCCAGAGAATCTGTGGCTGGGCCTGGATCCCTGGAATTGTCCAAGGCCAGGCTGGAGCAACCTGGGATAGGGATTTTCCCTTCCAACCCAAACCATGGGTTTGAGCATTTGGTGAAGTTTTTCCATGAAATTTCCACGATTTGATGAAGTTTTAGTTCCACTAACAGAGGAAAAAAAAAAAAAAAAAAAAAAAAAAGCAGTTTTTTAAAGCCTGGAATTGTTGAGCCCGTTGAAATTCCCACCTGGATCTGGATCAACCCCAAAACCTGCCTCATCCCTCCCATCCCTTAAGGACAGAGAGGATGGCCTGGAATTTCTCCATCTTTCCAGTCCCTGGCACTGTGGGAACCTCATCCCATTCCCAGACCACGGCATTCCCCTGGAAATCCTTCTCTTCCCGATGTTTTATCCACGGGGTGAATGGGCAGAGCAGGAGGTCGGGGCGCCGACATCGCCCTGGCTCCGGTGGTTGGGAAAATCACCACAGGCTCCTCCTGCCCTCGGAGTGGAAGGCGTCCCTGTGTAATTCCATGATCTTGAAGGCCCCTTCCAAGCCCCAGCCATTCCATGATTCCGTGAGATTCCGTGATTCCCAGATCTCGGTTGCGTTTCTCGCAGAAGATCCGCAGCTGGGAAGGAGCTCTGGTGGTTTCCTGGTGGAACCTCCCAGTCCAGGTTTCATCCCACAAAATCCTATTTAAAGATTTCTGGATAAGCTCGCTCATCTGCTTGGAAAAGGGAATTTGGGATAAGTGGGAAAGCTTTTATTGGAATTCACCCCCAGGGCCTCCCTTAAAATTGCGGATTGAGGAACCAGAGTATCTCCATGTTTGGCTGGAGATGAATCCAGCTCTGGAAGGGAATGTTGAATGGAATTCTTGGAATTCTTGCAATTCAGATTGTTTTTCCCCTCCCTTTTATTTGCTGCCTGTGGTAACAAATCCCTGCTTTTTCCAGTTCCATCCCCCTGGGACAACTTTCCCAAAATCCCAGGTTGCTCCAAGCTCCATCCTACCTGGCCTTGGACATTTCCGAGGATGGGGCAGCCACAGTTTTCCTGGGAATTCCATTCCAGTGTTTGTTTGCTTTGCTTTTTCCCATTTTCACCTCTGTTGGACACACCTTGCAACAGTCCAAGGATCCGTGTCCTCGGGACATGGAATTATCTCCTCTTTCCACCCTTCTGGAATCCATGACAAGGAGCCGCATCCGTCCCAGCTGAGTTCTCCTGGAGATTTTTTAAATTTAAGGATCACGTGGAAATCCCCCCGGCTTCAGCCTCTTCCCTACGTTCCACGAGATCCTCAATTTCCCAAAGAAGGGGGCAGGATTTGAGAAGGATCCCAAATTCAGTCTTCCAATTTTTTTTTGTGGTGTTTTATCCCTGGTTTTGGCTTATTCCCACCGATTTCATGGCAAAAATCCAGCTCTGAGTGACGCTGGATGTCCCTGTCCGTGGCAAAGGGGTCGGAATTCCGTGGTCTTTGAGGTCCCTTCCAACGGTTTGGCTTGCTCCAAACCTGGCCTTGGACACTTCCAGGGATGGGGCATTGCTGGAATTCTTTGATAGGATCTTCCAGCATTCCCAAATTTATCCAAAGATTTCATTTTCCCCCATTGGAGATTTTCCTACTCCGAAATTCCTTTGGCTTCAACTTCCTTTCCCCTTTTCCAGCACTGGGGGTGCTCCAACAGGGCAAGGTCTCATCCCACCCATCCGGATGAGTTTTCCATGGAATTGTTAAGGTCGTAAAAGACTTCCAAGATCCTCGAATCCATTTTCCAGGCTCCTTCCTTAATCCAATCCCTCGCCGTGATCCTTGAGTTTATTGACACCGTAAAGCTCCGGAGGGATGGAACCATCCGAGGAAATATTTGGGGATAACCAGTGGAAAACACATTCCCGGCATAACCCAAACAAGACCGAACTCCGCTTCCTCATTCCATCCTCAAATATTTCCCAGAAAAAAAAAAAAGAAAACAAACTCATATCCGGCATTTCTTGCTCCGAGCCGGGATGGAAATCGGGGGCTGAAGCTTTTTAATATCCTTCCCTTGAATTCCCCGCTTCCCGTTGCGAAACGCGGCCCCGGATTAGGCGGATATTTGCCTAATTCCTCCGCGCTCTTGCGTCGGCGGCCGGCCCCAAATTTCCGGTTGCATAATTCCGAAGAAAACCATCTTTGAAGTTTTATTGGAAGCGGGGGCTGTAATTAAGAGTATGAAGGGCAGCGGTTAAAGCCGAGGATTTGGAGCTGGGATTTCATTTCTATTCCTGGCTTTTGCCACGGAGCTGAGCTATTTCAGGCCTTTCACTTTCCCTGATTTTTCCAAAAGCTGGGGAATGGTGCCGTTTCCTGTTCCAGGCAGGGGAGAAAAAAAAAAAACCTGCTGGATTTATTGATTAAAAAAAGTTTTTAAAAAATCATTAGGTTTTGTTGTTGTGCCAGAGGTTCCTAGGATAAATTTCTGTCCATGCTGGAGGCTTTGCAAGCCGTGGTTTAGGGAAAATTGTTGAGGGAAAATTAATTTTATTGATGTAAAAGCACCTTGGTTAATGGAAAATCACTTTAATTGCTGGGAAAATCACCTTTTCTATTGGAAAATCACCTTAATTGCTGGAAAAAATCACCTTTTCTATTGGAAAATCACCTTAATTATTGGAAAATCACGCTTATTCATGGAAAATCACCATTTTCATTGGAAAATCACACTTGTTCATGAAAACCATCTCCATTACTGGAAAACCGCTTTTTAAAATTGGAAAATCACCTTAATTATTGGAAAACCACCCTTGTTAGTGGAAAATCGCCTTTTTCATTGGAAAATCACACTTATTAATGGAAAATCTTCTTCATTATTGGAAAACCACCCTAATTATTGGAAAACCACCTTTATTATTGGAAAATCACCCTTATTAGTGGAAAAAGCACCTTTATTCATGGAAAACCACCTTCAAAGTGTCCCGGGAAGGCTTTGGGTGTATCCCTCATCCAGCCAGGGACACGATTTGATGGATCAAAACCGGATCATCCGGCTCGGAGGGTGGCGGTTGAACGTTCATTCCCCAGGTTTGGCTCCTCCCAGGCTGATCCCGGCTCCTCTCCCGATCCATTATCCTTATCAATAATCTGCAGAGCCACCCCTGGCTCCAGACAGCCTGGAGGGCAGGGCTGGAGCTCTGAGGGCTCCTGTGGATTGAGGACACGTTGGGAAGAACTTCCTGAAGCTCAGCGAAGCCAGGTGTAGCCACAGGATGGACGAACCGGTGGCCGCCCAAGGATTCAGGAATGTTGGGAAGCGTTATCCCATGGGCAGGTGAGGAAAGGAAGTTGGGAACACCTGGGAAGGTCCAGCGAAGGTTTAATCCTCGTTTGACCACAACTGGGCAAACTTCGGGTTATCCAAAACCTGAAAACCCCGGGAGAATCCAGTGGGGAATCACCAGGATGGAGCACAGGGTGTGTGAGGAGAAAATGCGGGAGCCGGGCTGGCTTTGCATGGAGAAGGATTCTGGGGAGACCTCAGGACACTCTTCCAAAATCAAATCCGGGTTTCCAAACCGGTCGGGTTTTTGCTTGGAACTGGTTTTGCTTCCTGTCATCAGCTCCGTGCGGTTTTATCTGTCGGGATTTCTGGGATGCAATCCAGTGCTTGTGGAAGTCCTTGATGCCCACTTTGGGAATTCCTTTGGGTTGAATTTTCCAGATTATCCTGGTCGTTCCAGGTTGGCCAAGGCCAGGTTGGGTGGGAACGTCTGGCTTGAGGACGCAAACTGGGCCAAGGTGGAGATGATTGCAGGAAAACATGGAATTAACATTAAACATGGAATGGTTTGGGTTGGAAGGGTCCTCAGAACCATCCAGTTCCACCCCTCTTCCATGGGCACGGCCACCTTCCACTATCCCAGTTTTCTCCAAGCCCCATTCCCACCCAACCTGGAATATTCCAGGGATGGAGCATCCACAGATTCTCCCATGTTTTACCACCCTCACCATAAAATTCCTCCTTGAACTCAACGAATCTCTTCGTCAAGTAAATTCCATAAGGATTTGCCTTTAAAACCTTGGAAAAACAGCTGGCCAAGGGTAGGGGCCACGCTCTGTCGCATCCCTGCCCGCGGGAAGCCGGGATAGCCGGAATCCAGCAGTGCTGCTGTTTGAATATTAACCAGGAATCAACTGGGAATCCTGCCCCTGGCTCTCCGGCCGATTCCAGAGGCTGCTCATTAACGCTGGAACCTCAGCTGGTGGCTTTTTAATTATTCCCAAAAACTCAGCTCATCCCGGAAAAGCGAGCGCGGCCGGCTCGGCCACCCCTGGGAATGTGCAACCACGGTTCCATCCTCCTGCGGATCCCTGCGGAGATTCCCTGCCCGGCTCCCCCCAGTCGGAATTTTGGGATGGATTCGCTCATCCCTCAGCTCCGTCTGCGCGGAAACCTCATCAGAGATGGACGGGAGGAGGCCTGGAGTTCGTTTGGATGGGGATAATTAACGCTGACAGGAAATGGAACAGCAGGAGAAAGGATGGATGGAAACCCAGCCATGGCTCCGATGGATTGGGAAGATCTTGGAAGCAACAACGCCGAAAAATTCCAAGAAAAATCCACCATTTTCGCGCTCAGCCAAAATAAATGGTGGAGGAGCATGTGGAGCTTGATCCTGGCACCTGGAGCAGAAACCTGGGATCCAGAGGAGCGGGAATTCTGTCCTGGAGGGGTGTGGACCTTGCTGATGCCCGTGGAAGGAGCTCTTGGTCCATCCCACGTGGGGAATTCCGGTGTCTGCTGGGTTTGATGATCCCGTTTTGGCCATGACCGGGTTCCAGTGGAGTTTTTAGATGGAAAAACCAACATTCCCACCAGACTTTCCCCACGGATGCTGCTGTGCTGGATGGGGGTGGAGTGCTGGGAAGCAGATCCCTAGGGAAGAACCTTGAACAGCTCCAGAATTCTCCTGGAATCACGGAATGGTTTGGGTTGGAAGGGCCTTAAAGCTCATCCAGTTCCTGGGCAGGATCACATTCCCCTATCCCAGGTTGCTCTAACCTGACCTTGGACACTTCCAGGAATGGGATCCATCTGGATTCCACCACGGATTTGGGGATCCGTCTGGATTCCGCCACGGATTTGGGGATCCATCTGGATTCCGCCATGGATTTGGGGATCCATCTGGATTCCGCCATGGATTTGGGGTTCCATCTGGATTCCACCATGGATTTGGGGATCCATCTGGATTCCGCCATGGATTTCAGGATCCATCTGGATTCCACCATGGATTTGGGGTTCCATCTGGATTCCACCATGGATTTGGGGATCCATCCAAATTCCACCACGGATTTGGGCACAGCACCGGGATCAGATGCCTTTCTCTCAGGAATCCTGAAGGAGGAGGATGAGGAGAAGGAGGAGGAGGAGGAGGAGGAGGAGGAGGAGGAGGAGGAATTCCATTCACATGCACTGGCGAGGAAAAAGGGATTAAGCAATTCCACACAGCCGTAATTCCAGGGCTAAATCCCATTAAAATTAGCTTTGACAGAAGCTTAATTTTATTGCCTCCTGTCTCCACTAAAATTTTGGAGCTTTATCCTATTAGGAAGATTTGTTTCTTTTCCCTCTTTTTTTTCCCTCCCAAAACCAACATCGGATCCGAATTTTATTAACGGGAGAGTCTTAACGAGGAAACGCGGGGGGAGTTTAGGGGTGGTTTTTTTGGAATTAAGTTATTTCTCCAGACATCTTCTGGAGAAATATTTGCTCTGTGTTTTCCAAACGGGACCAAATCCGAGCACATTCCCGCCAGGAAGGGCTGTTTCGGCAAAAATAAACATTTTCCTCGGCTCATCGGCAGTGCGGGTGGATAATATTGGACAGACAATGATCAATACCTGGTTTTGGGGAAGTGTTGGAGGGTCTTGGCATGGATTCATGGCCATTGGAAAAGTGTGGAGCCAAAAATACGGATGGAGAGTGGGTTTGATCCTACAGGAGCGGCTTTAAATCCTTGAGTCCCACAAAATCCTTCTTGGTCTCCAAGTTTGAATTCCCAAGTCTTCACTGGACCCCACCAAGTCCAAAAATCCATTTGGAAATTCCACTCCGGACTTCCAGATAGGGTTTTTTTTTTCCCATGTTTTTCCAGGTGTGGTGTCTCTTGGAGCGGGTTGGTGGTGTGACCTTCTCCGTCTTCCAGGAACAAGAGCTCTGCAGGCTCAGATGTAGATGAAAATGTGGCAAAAATGGGTTTTTTGGGGATTTTCCTCTTTCCATATTGGCTCTGACCATCCGAGGTTGTGGAAGAGCGGGAGCGGCACTCGGAAAGGGTGGGATGAAGCCGGGAGGGGTTTGGGATCTGCTCAGATGTTTTAAGGGAAAATTTGGGGTCTTAGAAGGGTTGGACATGAACCCAGAGATCACCAGGGTGGCTTGGTCATCATCCGGCCAACAACTCAAAAAAATCAATGATTCCAAGCTCGAGCAGGTCCTGGGAGCAGATCCAGGCCAGGTGGATCCCATCCTGATGGGATTCATCTCCATTAATCCTAGAGGAGACATTGATGTGTCCGTTGGTAACTCCTCATCCACCGTTCCTGTCTTCCAGTTCGTCGCCTTCCGGAGTGTTCGAGAAGGAATACGACATTTATCGGGATTACAGCGCGGAAGGACAACTCCTGCACTACAGGTAGCTGGAATTTCCCTCTGGGATTGGGGTTGGGATGGGTGGGGCAGTGAAGGTCACTGATGTTTTATTCCCAAAGGATTTTTCCTTCTTCTCATCCCTTCCCTGTGTTGCCCTTCAGGTCTTTGTGGAACTCCAAAAGCCCTCAAGGAACCCAAAAAGTCCTCACTGAACCCCAAAAGTCCTTCTTGAACCCTACCAAGTCCATTTTGGACCCCAAATCCTCACTGAACACCCAAAATTCTCACTGAACCCCAAAACGTCCTTGCTGAGCCCCAAAAATCCTCACTGAACCTTCAAAATCCTCATTGAGCCCCAAATTCCTTCTTGAACCCCAAATACCCTCACTGAACCCCAAATATCCTCATTGAATCCCAAAAGTCCTTCTTGAGCTGCAGAAATCCTCACGGAACCCCCAAAAATCCTTCTTGAGCTCCAGAAATCCTCACTGAACCCCCAAAAATCCTTTCTGAGCTCCAGAAATCCTCACAGAACCCCCAAAAATCCTTCTCGAGCTCCAGAAATCCTCACTGAACCCCCAAAAATCCTTCTTGAACCTCCCCAAGTCCTCATTGAACCCCAAAAGTCCCCATTGGACCCCACCAGGTCCTTGTCAAACCCCAAGACGAGGATAAGACCGGATTTTGGGGATTTATGGAGTCACTCCCTACCTGGTTGCTCCAGGTTTTGATAAAAACCCCAAATTCCTGGATTTTTTCAGGAGTTGGGGATGAGTGGAGGCACCTCCAGCTCTTCCTTTGCTTTCCATGTTGGAAAGGGTGACCGGGAAGGACGCGATGCTCCTCACCCCTTTTCCTGACACGTTTTTCCAGCAGTTCCGAGCTGATCTCCATCACATACCATCCCGTCTTTCCCTGGAATTCACTGCCCCTGCGTGACCTCCTGGGAAGCGTCGGAATTAATTGCCACTTAAGGAAGAGAGGGAAAAAATTCCAACCTTTCTAGGAGGGAGAACCAGCAGGGCGATGGGATCGGGTTTTCATCCTCATTGGCCGAGCTCTTTCCATGATTCCATGGACAAGCTGATCCCACCTGTGAGCTGGGCGGATGCAATTCCCAGGAAGGGTGGGACGGAGCGAGAATTGGGAAGCGTGGAGATGTTTGGTTGGGAAACAGGGATTGGCAGTGGGAGCCAAGCCAGAATCCGGCAGGATCTGTCGGTGACAGGGACAACTTGGGTTTGGGCTGGTGGCAATTAAAAGCTTCGGCGTCACCGCATTCATGAGCTGCTGGCATCAGCTGTGCCACAGGAGACGCCTCCGTCTTCCCAATCCCATAAAAACCCACGGAGCAGCCCTGGCTGCCCTTCCCCCAGCCCGCCACCAGCCAAGGAGCTAATTAGCAGCTTTGCTTAATTAGCTGTGAGTGGACGTCCTTCGGTTTAACCCCGTGAGTGCCACGAGCTGGAATCGGAGCTCGTGATGGATTCCTGTTAACGGGATTAATTGTGAGGGGGGGAAATTGATCATGGAATCTTGGAATGGGTTTGAGTGGGAGCTCAAAGATTGTCCAGTCCCACCCAAACCATTCCAAGGGCAGGGACACCTTCCAGTATTCCAGGTTGCTCCAAGCCCTGTCCAACCTGGCCTGGGACACTTTCTGGGATGGAAGTGCGGTGGTGCTCCAGGACCTTTGGATTGGGAAGTTTCAGGTTGTCCCAACATGGAGATGATGAACTTGGAGCAGGATGGAGCCCAACCAGAGCTTCAAAGATACATCATGGAGTGGGATGATCCCCCAAACACTTCCAGTGGAGCTGCCACAGCTCCCTCGCTTCCAAACTTGGTTTGTGAAACAATCCTGGACATTCCAGGATCAGCTGGAAAATCAGGTCTGCAAGCCAACAGCCTTCTCAGCTCTTTCCAACCCTCTTCTCCTCGAGTCTGGCATGAATTCCAGAGGTTTTTCCTCTGGGAAGTGGCAGAGGGACACAGGATTGAGTCCTGCAGCTCATCCGTGGTTCTCTGGTGGGTGGGAAAGCGTGGTGAGACCCAGGTCATGGTTCCTGCCTTCCTCCATCCCCTCCGGCCGGGAAAGGAGGAGCTGGAGAACTCCCAGATGTTGGGACAAAGTGTGGGATCAAGGTGGCTTGTGGAGAGAAGCCGGATCTCGACTGAGAAATCCCACGGGATTCAGCTGGGGATCCTCACCCATGGAATCATCACCACCTCCAGGTGCAGCTCTGGTGGATCACCCCAGGAGCTGCAGCAACATCCTCAGGAGCAAGGAAGGATTCTTCCGCTTCCTTGGAGCTCCCGGCCAACGATTCCTATGGGAGATTTTTCCATTATAAGGAAGATTAATGGGTGTCATTAAGAGGATGACGTCGTGCTCCGTCCTCCTGGAAGGCTTTTGTCGGGAAGCCCTGGAATCCCAAATCCCACCTTTCCCAATCCCTGCCCTTAACCCTCTCCCTCTTCATTCCCTCTGGATTTGTGGTCCCCGGAGCTGCTTCATGTCCTCGTTCTGTCGAGGGAGTTGAACTCTTTGCTAATCCAAAATCAATCAATCAATCAATCAATCGTCCCATTGGGAAATCTGCTTTTTTGTGGGAGAAATCCCAATTTTCTGTCTTCATCCCATGTTTGTGTTGGCCAGTCAATGGATGAAAGGTCCAAGGCTGCTCAAGCTGGATTTTGGACCAAAAATCTTCAACGTTAAGGACCTTCTTCTCCCTTTCTCCTCCTGGCAGCAGGGATGGCACCAAAGTTCTCCAAAGCTGCGGCAAATCCATCATTCCAGGCTTTGGAGCGGGAGAAGGCGCCCTGTTGTGTCTCCACAAAGAGCTGGGATGTCCAATCCATGAGCAGGGAGAATCCTGGAATTCTATGGGAATTCTAGGAGAGCAGGATGGGGGCTGCTTCACCTGCACGGGATCTTTGACCTGGTTTTCCTCCATGTCTCCTGGACCTCCACGCCCAGGAACGTTGGAAGACGTCTTCAATCTTCTCGTGGTCAACAGGAATCACTCCTCAGTGAAGAAATTGGGGAGATTTTGAGGGAATTGGGGTTGGCTCCCAAAAATCTTGGCACCACCTTTCGGAGCGCCACAGAACCTCACGTGGAGGCACCTGAGGTGGTTCCGGAGGTGGGCTGGTGTCTGCCGGGGTTTAGGAGGTGGTCGTGTTCATGGGGCCACCTCTGTTTTGGGATACAGTCGTAATTTGCCAAAATTTTGTAATTTTCCAGCTGTTTTCAGCTCTTGGCTCCCACAGGAGTTTTTGGATTCGTCCTCCATAGCTGGAGGTTCAATGTCCAAATGGTTCCATGTCCAAATCCTGCCCTGGCCATGTTCAGCCCTTCTCCATCGGGATTTGTTGTCCTAGTGCCAGATGGGTTCAGGGAACGGCTGTAATTTGGCAGAGTTGTGCAAATCCAGGCCCAAAATTCAGGATGAGACTTGCAGGAGCTTTGGGGAAACCCAGGAAGGAGGTGAGGAGCCACCACACCGGATTTTGGGAGCGGTTCCGGCCGCGAGTTCATAAATGTGACCATTCCTGATTTTTAGAGGTCAGACCTGGTTCCCTCAGAAGTGAGGAAGAGGAGCAGAACTGACACCAGTGATTCCCTGGGGAGCCATGAGATGAAAGTCCCATCTTTTGGAAAAAAAGGGATGAGGGTTGGTCGTTGCTCTTGGGGTATCGTGGTGGTGGGACCTCCTGGGCTGGGCTTTCTCCCTAAGCCTCATCCAGCCTGGCCTTGGACGCTTCCAGGATGGAACAGCCGCAGCTTTTCTGGGAATTCCATTCCAGCCCCTCACAGGGAAGAATTCCTTCCCAAAATCCCCCCTAACCCTGCCCTCTGGAAGTGGGAAGCCATTCCCTGTGTCCCGGCAGGCTGGAGACACCATGAGGAAGAAAGGCTTTGGAGCAGGGAGTGTGCTCCGGGGGATGTGAAATCCACTCGGAATAGGCAAGAGCTAAAAAAAAAAAATCACCATTTTTGGAACTCTTTGTCGCGCTCCCGGAGCCAGCGGGAGCAGATTCCCTATTGATCGGCTATTTCGGGAAATGTCACTTCTGGTCTCTTTGTTCTTCCCAGCTGATTCCTCAGAACGATAAAGGCTTTTCTGTGCTCCTTTCCCAGCATTCCCTCCTCCCTCTCCAATCTGGAAAGATCTCCTCTTGTTTTCGGTGACATTTGGATGTTGGGAACGAAGCTATTTTTGGGGGATTGCTTTAATTGGGATTATCAGCCCCAGTTGTCTCCCGGGAATTTGGCGTCCGTGTCGTCCGTGCCCAGCTCGGTTGCGTTGGTCTTGTGCTTCCTCCTGGTGGGTTCCTGATGGGATTGATCCTGGAGGAGCTCACTGGAGACCACCCCGGCCATCATGATGTCCCAAACCAGGAGGACAAGGACGGGCGGGGAAGGCCCACCCTGAGCTGACCTTCAGCAAGGACAGCTTGACCTTCAGCCAAGGGAACATCAGGAGCGATCATCCAAGTTCGTTTTGGTGCTTCCTCATCATCTAAATCCCAGAAAATCCTTTGGTTATGGGTTCGTGGTCTCCAACATCCCGACCTGACCATCCCACCCAAACAGCTGACGGAAAACGGCAAAAAATTCATCCTCCCGGCCCTGTTTCTCCTGAGAAAAAGTGGGAATGGGATGGCGAGGGATTGGGATGGGTCGTTTTCTCCCTCTGGTCTTGATCAGCTTCCGTGGATGTTAATTAGTGCCGATGCCACCGGAGCAGCAGAACATCGGGGATGTTTGGCGGACAGATTTGGTGTTGAGGGCTTGGAGCTCAAAGTGATCCCATAGCGCCATCCAGAGACAGGGATTGGACCATCCCTGAGAGTTTTGGAAAAATAATAGGATTTAAAAAAAAAAAAAAAGTATTTTGATGGGTATAATCCTTTGGGAATATTTTAGCTGGAGAACAGAATTGTGTGCAGAGGAGCTTCGCGAGGTCATGGACATCCACCAAACCAAGATTTGATGTCAACACACTTTGGGTTTCAACATTCCCATCGCTCCAAAATTCCCCCAGAAAGACCAGGCTGGATTTTCCTGTTCCTGGATATCCCATGGATTGCGTTGTATCCGTCAAATCATCCTGGGAAAACTCGATCCAGGCGCTCACCTTCTTCCCAAATATCCATTTTATTGCCCGAATTACGCAAATTTCTCCTCTCTTGTTCCAGTTTTTCTAGGAATCAGCTTCAACCAATCAAAAGGCTTCCTAAAAAAAATGAACTCCAAGGAGGACATGACGCTTCCAAAAGATGGGAAAAGGGATTGGAAGTGTGGAAGAAGGGTTGGAGAGGCCACGGTGGGCTTGTGGGAACCCCAAATCCCCCAAAAACTGAGAATCGAGGGCTTGAGCAGGAATTCAAAATTTGAAATTTCCAAATGTAGAATTTAAAATTCCACTCCGAGCCCTGGGATATTTATGTATACGGAATTCCACAGAATTCCATGTCAGTTTTTGGGAACAGCCCTTCTTGCAGGCGAAGAACGGCAAAACCTTAAGGATGGAGGATTTCAGGATTTCATCCTACAGCCTAATTTAATTATAAATTAACATAAAATACGAGTTTTTGCATGATTTTAGAGGCTGGATTCCTGTCCCGAGGACGTTTTCCCAGCTGGAAAATTTCGGATGGATCACGGGAGGCTCCAGGTGGAAGCCTGGACGCCTTCAGGCTCTGCTGCTCACCTTTCCCTGCTTTTTTTCACGGAGATTTTCGTGCTGCCGGAGCAGCGCCGGGCACCGTGCCAGGCGCAGGGAGGGTTTTTTCCGCCGCCGGCTCATCCCTGACCCAGGAGTTCCCAGCGGGATGCGCTTGGAGCAGGCAGTGCCCAGCTGGGAGGGAAGAGGGGCCGGGCTGCTTCCCTTATTCCCATCCCAGTTTAGCCCTGGAAAAGGGAATTTTAAGCTCAGGTGGAAGGCGGAGGGAGAAGATGCTCCCAAATCCCGCGGCCGGGGGAGGAAGGTGAGGAAGAGCGAGGGCACGGTGGGAAATTGGGATTTTGGGAATTTGGGATGGCACAAGGAGCTGGAATGGTGGGGGTGTCCAAGGATCCTTTGCTTTTCCTGGAGAATCCTGCTGCATTCCGATATTTGAATTATTCAAATCTGGGGGTTTTTTTTCCCCAGGGAGGGGAAAATTCCCTTAATCCCAGCTCTAAATTTTAATCTGCACCTGCAAAGTTTCAACAACACTGGGGCAGGGGAGGAAATCTTGGAAAAATGCATGGTTTGCGTCGGTTTTGGAATTATTCTTGTTTCTAAACCTCACGTCGCCGCCTCATCCATCAAAAACCAAATGATTTTGGTTTAAAATAATGAAATATTATTTTAAAATAATTCTGCTTAAACCCGGCTGTGATTTATTCCCTCAGTCCCACCTTGGTGGAGTGGAGCTGCCCCTCGGCCCCGTTAAAAGCATCAGGATTGTGAAAAATCCATGATTTTGGTTGTTTTCATGGGATTTTAAGGAATTTTGAGCTGTGCATGGTCATAATTCTTGCTGGAATGAATAACGATATGCAAATGAGGGGGGGGTTACCTGCAGGTGTGGGGTTTCTCCAGAAAAAACAACGGGAAGCAAAGGAATTCCCGGATGAGGGACCCAGGTTTCTCCTCTCCCCTCCACTGATGACTTCCCAAAGGTTGGAAGAAGATCAAGGAGGAAGCGTTGGAGCAGGGAAGGAAATTTCTGAGAACGTGGAAAAATCCTGCTCTAAACCAGATGGAAATTATGTGGGAATCACGCAAATTTCCAGAGAAATGGATTTCTTCGACAGGAGACACGGAGGGATTTGGGAAATGGTTTTGTCATGGAAATGTACGGAGTAGAAAAAATCTTCCCCAAGTGGAGAAAAACAGCAGGGAGAACCCGGTGCCAAGCCAGAAATAACAGGAATACTTGGAATTTTTGCTGGATGCCCCGTGCCAGCATCCCTTGAATTTCTTGGAGCGGCCGCGCCGCTCGTGGGCAGCAATTTCAGCCCAAAAATTCCCTTTTTGGGATTCCTTTTGCCGGCAGAAAATTCCATTTATTCCGTGGCTTTTTCGGAGGGGGGGGCACTAACCGTAATCCATGGAGCTTTCAGGAATATTGCTTCCTGTTTTTTAATATTTGGGATGGAAAGCTCGGCCCGGACGAGGTGATTTGACGGCAGCGCCGCTGCTCCGTTGGGGATTGTTCTTCGGATCCGCCGCTGCCAGATGCCGTGGGCTGGAATATTAATGCCAGCTGCAAAGCTGGGAATTAAGCGGTGGTTTCACCTGGTTTGAGCGAAAAACACCTGGATTTAGGAGGGATTTGGGTTCGGGTGGGGGTGGGGAAAATGTGGAAACGTGGATTTCTGCAGGGAACTTCTGGATCATCTCGTTCCAGCCCTTTTCCATGGGCAGGGACACCTTCCACTATCCCAGGTTGCTCCAAGCCCTGTCCAACCTGGTCTTGGACACTTCCAGGGATGGAGCCGCCACAGATTCCCTGGGAATTCCAGTCCAGTTCCATTGGGAATCCTATGTGGCTCTTCTGTTTTCTTTCCTGATGATTTCTGGGATCTGTGTATAAAAATCAGATTACTCATGAGGATTAAAGACCTCCAGCTCTTCCAGAAGAAACGTGGAGCCATCCAAGATTTTTGTGCCTGGTTTGAGCAGGAAAAGCAGATTTTTCAGGAGCAGAGCAAGGTGGGAAGGGGCTTGGAGCAATGGTGGGATAGTTGAAGGTGAACCAGCCCACGGCAGAAAATGGATGAGCTTGAAGCCCAAACCATTCCATGAATCCGTGACTTTGTGGTCGTGGGTGGAATTTTGAGGGTCTGGAAGGGCACCATAAGGGGCTGAGATCCATCAAACCGAGGGGGAGGAACCCAAACTTATCCCGGTTTTCAGCAGCAAGAAGTTGGCAGGAGGCCCAAGTCCCCAGGAGCTCCAAAGGCGCTTCCAAAGGTGGAAAAGGAAGGAATAAATTGTTCCCGAGTCCCTTGGAGCGAGGACAAAGTCGTGGACAAACAAGGACAGACTGTGGAGCCTCCTGCAGGGAATTGTGGCTTTTTGTGGGAATTTTTCCCTCAAAACTCAGTGATTGAACTCACTCCACCTTTTCCTGGGGGACAGAAGGGACAAATGGCTGGGAATAAACGAGAACTGGAGAGGGATGAACCGGGAGAGCAGACGGTGCCTCCGGCATCTTCTGTTCCAGCGTGGGATTGGTGACAGGATGTGCTTCCCTGTGCCTCGGGAACAGCAAATTCCAGCTCGGATCCCTCCTGTGAGCCGGGCAGCTCCATAAAATCCATCTTTGGCTCTTCCTCCTGAGTGTCCCAAGGACTTGGAACAGGGAGAGACGAGATGAAAATCCACTGTGCCAGGGAAGAATTCCTTACGGGAGAATTTCCTCCCAATATCCAATCTCAAGGGCAGGGACGCCTTCCACTATCCCAGGTTGCTCCAAGCCCTGTCCAACCTGGCCTTGAACACTTCCAGGGATGGGGGAGCCACAGCTCCTCTGGGAATTCCATTCCAGAGCCGCCCCACCCGCACAGCCGAAAATTCCTTCCCATTATCCCATCCAACCCTGCCCTCTGGAAGTGGGAAGCCATTCCCTGTGTCCTGTCCCTCCATGCCTTGTCCAAGATCCAACCCCATCCAATTCCTGCCATCTCCATCTCCCGGGTGCTTGGGAATATTCATCCTCCGGTCTCTGGGGTGGTTCAGGAGGTTTGGGACCAGCAGTCCCAAATTTTGGTGGAATTCTGACCCTCACCGTGATGTTTCTCCCCACAGGACCTCATCCCTCCGATGGAACGCCGGCACCAAGGAGCGGATGCTGATCAAGGTGACGGATCGGGAGCCCAGCTTCCTCCTCCACCAAGGCAACGGCTACACCTCGGAAAACCAACCTGGCTCCCGCTCCCGCCGGCCCTCGGGTGGCCAACAGTCGCCCAACCTCCAAACCTTCTCCTCGGACGCCGACAACTCCGTCTTCTTCCCGGAGAGGAAGCAGTCGCCCTTCCTGAAGAGGGCCGAGCACGTGGGCAGCTGCTCGCCGCTGCTGGGCCGGGGCGATTCCTTCTGCTCGCCGCTCCAAGCCCAGCACCGCAAACATTCCAGCGAATCCCAGCCCTCGTCGCCCCGCTACGCCTACGAGCCCCCGCTCTACGAGGAGCCCCCCATGGAATACCAGGCTCCCATCTACGACGAGCCGCCCGTAGACATGCAGTACGAAGCCAGCGGGAGCTACAAGGCCGGGTCGCCGCAGAAGTCGCCCATCCGGAAGCCTCACCCTTTCCTTCAGTCGCCCAAGCAAGGCTCCAACTCGCCCTACCAGCAGTTGGTGCTCACCAAGCAGAAGTGTCCCGACCGCTTCATGAGCCTGGAATACAGCCCGGCCGGCAAGGAATACGTCCGGCAGTTGGTCTACGTGGAGCAGTCGGGCTCCAGCCCCAAGATGAAGACGGGCTTGAGGCACAAATATTCCCCCAACCCCATCGGCGGCTCCTACTCGCTGCAGCACAGCCCCTGCCTGGTGCGGGACCAACGCCTGGAGATCAAATCGGGCGACTACAGCAGCATGGAGGGACCCGACTTCTGCCCCGGCCCCACCGGGGCCCAGGTGGCCCAGGGCGAGGACTCCATGTCGTGGTCCAGCCAGCAGGACACTTTGTCCTCCACCGGTTACTCGCCCTCCACCAGGAAGAGGAAAAGCCGGAAGCCTTCGGTGAACCACGACGCCAACGCCTCCTCCACGGACGGCTCGGGGGAGCGGGAGGTGTTGGGCGAGCTGGGTGAGGAACGAGCCACGCCGGGGCCCAACAGGTCACCGATGAACCGGACGGAGAGCAAGGCGGCCGAGGCGGAGGCGGCGCGGGGCTTCCCGGAGCCGTTCCTGGCGCAGGCGCGCCTGGCGTGGGAAGCGCAGCAGGCCCACTACCACATGAAGCAACGGAGCAGCTGGGATTCCCAAAAGGACGGTTCGGGCTACGAGAGCGACGGAGCCCTCCCGCTGCCCATGCCGGGCCCGGTGGTGCGAGCCTTCAGCGAGGACGAGGCGTTGGCGCAGCAGGAGAACAAGCACTGGAAGAGGAACACCTTCGAGAAGCTGGGCTTCCCCCAGATCCTGCTGGAGAAGAGCGTCTCCGTCCAGACCAACCTGGCCTCCCCCGAGCCCTACCTGCATCCATCTCAGGTAACGCCCTTGGGAAGGTTCTCGGTTTTGGGGGTCTTCACCGCATGGCCGATCCTGGTTGAAGGTCCTTCTCCTCCAGTGTAGATCCAGTGGGATGGTCCCTGGGGTGATCCCACACCAGGATTGGGCACGGGCATCTCTGAGCCATGGTGGCCTCAGCTCTGTGCCATGGCTTCTCCTGCCTCAGTGTGGGGCAGATCCTGGATCCACACAGCTCCCAGGAGGTTCCTGAGTGCCCATCCCTGGCTGATCCCTCAGGGAAGTTGGTCCTTGCCAAGGTGGTCCCTCAAAGTTGGTCCTTACCAAGGTGGTCCCTCAAAGAAGTTGGTCCTTGCCAAGGTGGTCCCTCAAAGATGTTGGTCCTTGCCAAGATGATCCCTCAAAGAAGTTGGTCCTTACCAAGGTGGTCCCTCAAAGATGGTCGTCCTTAGCAAGGTGGTCCCTCAAAGAAGTTAATCCTTGCCAAGGTGGTCCCTCAAAGAAGTTGGTCATTGCCAAGGTGGTCCCACAAAGTTGGTCCTTGCCAAGATGATCCCTCAAAGAAGTTAATCCTTGCCAAAGTGGTTCTTTAAAGTTGGTCCTTGCCAAGGTGGTCCCTCAAAGTTGGTCCTTGCCAAAGTGGTCCCTCAAAGAAGTTGGTCCTTACCAAAGTGGTTCTTTAAAGTTGGTCCTTGCCAAGGTCGTCCCTCAAAGATATTGGTCCTTACCAAGGTGGTCCCTCAAAGATATTGGTCCTTGCCAAGGTGGTCCCTCAAAGAAGTTGGTCCTTTGCAAGGTGATCCCTCAAAGTTGGTCCTTGGCAAGGTGGTCCCTCAGGGAAGTCAGTCCTTGCCAAGGTGGTCCCTCGAAGAAGTTGGTCCTTGCCAAGGTGGTCCCTCAAAACCTTGGTATGAAAGAGCCACCAATTTTCCAATTTGTTTCCCAAGGTTGTGCGCTGCCTGTTCCCTCCCCAGAGATCCCTCCAGCCCCAAACTCACATTCCAGAGGAGACCCTGAGGCTCTGACCTGGAATTGCTGGAGCTGGTGCATCCCATGTGCCCAGATTCCGACCCCTCAGATGTTTCCCCGGTTCTTGATTTCCTCCATCAGCTTCTGGATGTCCTCCATCAGTCCCTTCCCTTCCAAGGAAAAGCTGTCAGGGCTTCCAAAAAACAGGTGATGACACCACGCGTGGGGATAAATCCCACCTGGACAACTCCCTGGAAGATGGAATTTGGTGTCAGCAGGAAGGAGACCCTGGATATGGACCTGGGAAACAGCAAATCATCTGGAAAATTCCTTTTTTTGTCCACGGAAATTTGTAATGAAATTGGTGGAGTGTTGCATCCAAAGGCAACAGAAGAAAATTCCTGAAGCACAAGGACTCCATGCTGCCCGAGGAGGTCCAAACCCAAAACTGGAGAGCTCTGGGTCCGCTTTGGATCTTCACGCCAGGAGAAAAAGCTGCCACCCTTGGTGATCCGACACCTTCTTTGTGGAGCTTGGGACGCGGTGGGAATCTTCTCCGCTCCCCAGAGGTTTCTGTCCTGGTGACCCCATCTGTCGTCCTTGACCTCGGGGACACCAAGGTGGTGGGACACTGGCACCAGTTTCCCAGAGAAGCTGTGGCTGCCCCATCCCTGGAAGTGTCCAAGGCCAGGCTGGACAGAGCTTGGAGCAACCTTGGATCGTGGAAGGTGTCCCTGGCCATTGGAACAGGATGATCTTGGAAGGTCCCTTCCATGCCAACCCCTTCCATGGTCATGGCTGTGATTGTCACCTGTGGGGTGTCCCCACAGTGAGGTGCATCCCAGCCCCATCCACGTGGCTCCAGGAATCCCTTGAGGATTCCCTAATTCCTGAGGTGACACCATGGTCACCCCATGGGACAGGCGGGAGGTCACGGCCATTTGCAGCTGGCACCCGATGGTTTATTCCCTTCTTGTAGGTCAGGGCATCCCCCAAGTTCATTTAGGTGCTAATTAGAGCTAATTAGGGCTGAAGTTAATTTCCTTTTGGCTCTGGCAGCAGAGGATCCATCACATTTCACCTCCAGTGTCACTCCCTGGCCTGACCACGCTCTCCTTGGCTGGAGAAGGTTGATGTCCTCAACCAGTGTGGTCATTTTCTTCTTCCTGGGTGTTCTTGGTGGCTCTGGTCCAGCCCATGGATGAGTTTTTGGAAGAGCCACGTCCCCAGGAGCTGCCAAGTGCGAGACCTTCGAGCATCTCCAGCATCACCCAGGAAACCCCATGGGCCTTCAGCTGACCAGGTTGGAGGACACAGCAGGGCCTTTGGGGCGAAGTGGCCTCCACGGGGACAGCAGAGCTGGGTCCCTTGAGGGGCGAAGCTCCCGTGTCCCCATCCCATGTCCCTGCCATCATCACCGTGGTCAAGATGGGACTGGAGCAATGTCCATGGAAAGATCTCGACATTGGAACAGGACAAGTTGCTGAAGAGACAAGAAACTTGACTTGTTCGAAGGAGTAGAAGCTCAGTCACCTGCCAGCAGCTCTGGTGGCTCTTTGGGTGGCTTCCTTGTCCCCTCCTGGATTTTCCACCTCCTGGGTCTTTCCACCTTCTGCTTTTCTTCTGTTCCTCATCTGAAGCCCAGCCCTGAGTCTGTGGCAGCACTGCAGTCACCTTGCCCGCAGACTCTGCTCAGGGCCACCAACACTGCTCCTCCACACGGGGTGGGGACAGCGGTGTCACCTCTGGATGCTGTGGCGTGTCCTTCCCTGCCATGGGTCACGTCCCCAGGGCCCCCAAACCCATGTGGTGCTGGCCTGGGTGTTGCAGAAGAGATGATGAACCCACCTTGGCTGGCTGCAGGACCACAGAATTGTCCAGTTGTCCATACCAATTGTCCCCTGTTGGCCTCCTCCATGCTGGTCACCAGCTGTTGGGGTGTCCCTCCACCTCCTGGGGTGACACCCACGAGCTGTGCTGGTCCCAGCAGGAGGAGGACACTGGTCCACAGGGGTCCTCTGGGTCCTTCCCAGCTGGCTGCTCTGCAGAGGTCAAGGTTAAATCCTGAGCATCTCCTGTCCCTCAGGGTGTTCAGCAGGACCATCCATGTCGCTCATGGCTTGGAGGAGCCACCAGCCTCCTCCTGTGGCCGCTGGAAGGTGGTTTTGGGTAGAGGGGGTTTCCTGGGGGGGCTGTTAAGGGTGGGTGTGTCCCCAGTGTCCACAAAAGATGGGTGGAACCCAAAGCCACTCGCCCTTTGTTCCCCCCACGTTGCCACCAACTTCTGTCCACGACTCCACTGACCAAGTGCGGAGAGAGTCCAGCCTGTCACTTGTCCCCACCAGTCCCCTCCCTCCCTCCTGATGCTAGTCGGTGCCACAGCCCACCTTGGCTGCTGGCACGGGGTCAGCTCCACTTGGCCATGATGGGATCGACGAGAAGCTCCTTGGAGAGGACGAGGCTTATGGGAAGACCTCTGAATGCTGCAACGGTTGGTTGGTTGATTGATTGATTGATTGATTGATTTGTTGGTCGATTGGTTGGTTGGTTGATTGATTGGTTTGTTGGATCGATTAATTGGTTGGTTGGTTGATTGATTGATTTGTCTGTTGATTTCTCCACTTGTCAGTTGGTTGATTGATCAGCTTGTTGGCTGATTTATTGTTTGGATGATTGATTGATTGATTGATTGATTGATTGATTGTTTTTGGAGTCTGGTTCATTGTTTGATTGGTTGGTTGATTGGTTCATTCGTTTGTTGGCCACTCAGTTGGTTTGTTGATTGGTTGATTGATTGGTTTGGTGGATCAATTCATCGGTTGGTTGGTTCAACCATTCATGCATTGGTTGGTTGGTCTGTTGGTTTCTCCACTGTTCAGTTGGTTGTTTGGTTGATTGATTGGTTTAATGGCTGATTTTTTTGTTGGATGATTGGTTGGCTGATTGATTGATTGATTGATTAATGGCTTGGGTGGTTGGTTCATTGGTTTGTTGCTTGGTTGCTAGGTTGATTGATAGGTTTGTTGGCAGATTTATTGGTTGTTGATTGGTTGGTTCATTGCATGATTGATTGATGAGTTTGTTGGTTAGTTGATTGATTGACTGATTGATTGATTGGTTGGCTGATTGCTTGATTGATTGATCAGTTTGTTGGTTAGCTGATTGACTGATTGGTTGGTTGATTGATTGGTTGATTGATCCGTTTGTTGGTTGGTTGGTTGATTGGTTTACTGGCTGGTTGTTTCATTGATCAGTTTATTGACTGGTTTATAGGTTTATTGGTTGGTTGATCCGTTTATTGATCTGTTGGTTGATGGATTGCTTGATTGGCTGATTGATTGATTATAGGCTTGTTGGTTGATTCATTGGTTGGTTGCTTGATCCATTTGTTGGTTGGTTGACTGATTTACTGGTTGGTTTGTTGGTTGATTGGTTTGTTGATTGATCAGTTGGTTTGTTGGTTGGTTTGCTGATTGATCTTTTGGTTGGTTGACTAATTGGTTCACTCGTTGTTTCATTGGCTGGTTTGTTGGTTGATTGGTTTGCTGATTGATCAATTGGTTGATTGCTTGGTTTACTGGTTGTTTCATTGGTTGGTTTGTTCATTGATTGGTTTCTCAATTGATTGGTTGGTTGGTTGACTGATCGGTTTGTGGGTTGGTTGATGGACTGGTTTACTGCTTGCTTCATTGGTTGGTTTGTTGGTTGATTGGTTGCTTGGTCGATTGCTTGGTTTACTGGTTGTTTCATTGCCTGGTTTGTTCATTGATTGGTTTCTCAACTGGTTGGTTGGTTGGTTGACTGATTGGTTTACTGGTTGGTTTGTTGGTTGATTGGTTTGTCGATTGATCAGTTGGTTGGTTGGTTGATGGTTTACTGGTTGTTTCACTGGTTGCTTTGTCGATTGATCTGTTGGTTGGTTGGTTGATGGATTGGTTTACTGGTTGTTTCACTGGTTGGTTTGTCGATTGATCTATTGGTTGGTTGGTTGATTGATTGACTGAGCCATTGGTTGGTTGGTTCATTGGTTCATTGGCTGGTCGGTTTTTTGATCTGTTGTTCGATCAGTTGATCAATCAATCGATCAACCATCCCATCAGCACTCCCACCCCACCAGCACCGCTGACCTGTCCCGCCTGTTGTCCCCCAGTCCGAGGACCTCGGCGCCTGCGCGCAGTTCGAGAGCAGCCGGCAGACGCGGAACATGATGCCGAGCGCCAGCTGCGTCTTCCCCACCTTCAACCTGCGCAAGCCCTCCTCGGAGACGGACATTGAGAACTGGGCCTCCAAGCACTTCAACAAGCACACCCAAGGGCTCTTCCGCCGCAAGGTCTCCATCGCCAACATGCTGGCCTGGAGCAGCGAATCCATCAAGAAACCCATGATCATGACCAACGACCGCAACGTCAAGAAGGAGGCGTGCGAGATCTTCAAGCTCATCCAGATGTACATGGGCGACCGGCGGGCCAAGACGGACCAGCTCAACGTGGCCTTGGAGATCGCCACCAAGGGCTGGAGCATGCAGGGGCTGCGAGACGAGCTCTACATCCAGCTGTGCCGGCAGACCACCGAGAACTTCCGTTACGAGAGCCTGGCCCGCGGCTGGGAGCTCATGGCCATTTGTTTGGCCTTCTTCCCACCCACTCCCAAATTCCATTCCTACCTTGAAGGATACATTTACCGGCACATGGATCCGGTGAATGACACCAAAGGTAAGTGAGGAACCACGGCCCGGTGGCTTCTGTGGTTGTCCTCGGTGCCTGGAAGAGTTCCAGGCCAGGCTGGATGGGGATTGGAGCGATCTGGGATAGCGGAAGGTGTCTCTGGATGGTCTTTGTGATCCCTTCCAACCCAAACCATTCCATGATTCCATATCCCAACCCACTGATTTGGTTCCTTTCCTCTTGGCTGAGTCTCCTCGTCGAAAGGCGGATGAGGAACTTATCCAAAACATCTCCTGGAGGTGCACCCGGTGCTGTGGGGCCTTTCCCATCCTTCTCCTTCCCAGAAATCCAAGGGGAGATCCAAGAGGAAAAGAGCTTTGACACCTTTGTGGGACCAGCGTCACCTCCACTCCGGGAACTCCTCCCATCCCCTGAAGTTCCTTCCGACCCAACCTTCCGAGGTTCCTTCCAAAACAAACCATTCCATGATTCCATGGTTTCTCCATCATTCCCACCTCCAGATGTTTCCTCTCAAGTAGCTTTGGACCCAAAATTCCGTGATTCCAAGGTTTCCATCATTCCCACCTCCAGATGTTTCCTCTCAAGTAGCTTTGGATCCAAAATTCCATGATTCCATAGTTTCCATCATTCCCACCTCCAGATGTTTCTTTTCAAGTACCTTTGGATACAAAATTCCGTGATTCCACGGTTTCCACCATTCCCACCTCCAGATGTTTCTCCTTGAGTAGCTTTGGACCCAAAATTCCATTATTCCATGGTTTCACCATCATTCCCACCTCCAGATGTTTCCTCTCGAGTAGCTTTGGATCCAAAATTCCATGATTCCATGGTTTCCATCATTCCCATCTCCAGATGTTCCCTCTCAAGTAGCTTTGGACCCAAAATTCCCTGATTCCATAGTTTCCATCATCCCCACCTCCAGATGTTCCCTCTCAAGTAGCTTTGGACCCAAAATTCCGTGATTCCATGGTTTCACCATCATTCCCACCTCCAGATGTTTATTTTTGAGTTGCTTTGGATCCAAAATTCCGTGATTCCATGGTTTCACCATCATTCCCACCTCCAGATGTTCCCTCTCGAGTAGCTTTGGATCCAAAATTCCGTGATTCCATGGTTTCTCCATCATTCCCACCTCCAGATGTTTCCTCTCGAGTAGCTTTGGATCCAAAAGTCCGTGATTCCATGGTTTCCATCATTTCCATCTCCAGATGTTCCCTCTCAAGTAGCTTTGGACCCAAAATTCCGTGATTCCATGGTTTCCATCATTCCCACCTCCAGATGTTTATTTTTGAGTTGCTTTGGACCCAAAATTCCATGATTCCATGGTTTCCACCATTCCCACCTCCAGATGTTTCTCCTTGAGTAGCTTTGGACCCAAAATTCCATTATTCCATGGTTTCACCATCATTCCCACCTCCAGATGTTTCCTCTCAAGTAGCTTTGGATCCAAAATTCCATGATTCCATGGTTTCCATCAATCCCACCTCCAGATGTTTCCTCTCGAGTAGCTTTGGATCCAAAATTCCGTGATTCCATGGTTTCACCATCATTCCCACCTCCAGATGTTTCCTCTCGAGTAGCTTTGGATCCAAAATTCCATGATTCCATGGTTTCCATCAATCCCACCTCCAGATGTTTCCTCTCGAGTAGCTTTGGATCCAAAATTCCATGATTCCATGGTTTCCATCAATCCCACCTCCAGATGTTTCCTCTCGAGTAGCTTTGGATCCAAAATTCTGTGATTTCATAGTTTCCACCATTCCCACCTCCAGATGTTTCTCCTTGAGTAGCTTTGGACCCAAAATTCCATTATTCCATGGTTTCTCCATCATTCCCACCTCCAGATGTTTCCTCTCGAGTAGCTTTGGATCCAAAATTCCATGATTCCATGGTTTCCATCAATCCCACCTCCAGATGTTTCTCCTTGAGTAGCTTTGGATCCCAAAAAGACCCCAATGTTGGGATGGAACCCAGAAGATTCCCATCTCCTGAGGGTTTAGGGCATGGCCAGAGAAGGAGACGGAAATTCGAGAAATTTGGGAATTTTAGGAGATCCTCCCCAGCCTTGGGATCGGTTGTCCCCAATCCTTCACCGTCTGGACGTCCCCACGAGTTGATGCCGCCTCCCGGTGGGTCACGGATGAGGTGGGATCGGGAATCCAGGAGGATCTGGGATTTCGGATCCCAGATTTCTCCCGGCGTTCCGAGGCGTCCCTCAGCTCCTGGAGGACACCAGCGGGGACATCGGGGGGGACACACGGAGATGATCCCACCCCGGGTGGCCGCGGAAGATGGAGACGACCGAATGTTCCCGGCGGGAATTGAGGTGGCTCGGGTTGGTCCCACCAGAGGTGTCAAACTCATTTCCCGCCAAAAGAGAGGCTCCGCCCACAACTCCCCCCCCAGCCAATCAGAGCCCCTCGCTGGGAATTCCCGAATTCCAGCCTCGTCGGGAGTTTTCCGTGCTTTCTCCGGGAATTTCCTGGTCTTTGCGTTGATTGCTTTCGTGGCCGATGTCGACTCGTTCTGATTTGCCTTCTCGAGTCCATCTCATTTGCCTAAATTTGCATTTTCATTGCCATTTTCATTGGGTTTTAGTTCCATTTTATTTCCATTTTCCTCCTTTCATTTCCACTTTTGAATCTAATTTGAATTTTATTCGTATTTTATTTCTTTAATTACACTTCTACTTACGAATTTTTCTCTTTTTAAACTTATATTTTAATTTATGTTTAATTTATTTAAATTTATTCCCACTGGATTATTAATTTTCACCTCGATTTCACTTTTGATTTTCATTAATTATTGCTTTAATCCCTCTTTTATTTTTATTTTTATTTCTACAAATTATTTTGATACTTCTCCTAATTTTTCAATCTTTGCTCTCTTAATTATCTTTGATTTTACATTTAATTATTTGACTTAATTATCCTTGATTTCATATTTAATTTTATTTTACTTAACTTAAATAATACTTAATTATTAATATTAATAATAATTAAAAGTATTTAATTATTTGAGTTAATTTTCCTTGATTTGATATTTAATTATTTGACTTAATTTAAATAATATTAATTATTAATAATAGCAATAGTAATTATGAATATTTAATTATTTGACTCAGTTTTCCATTATTTTATATATATAATTATTTCACTAAATTTAAATAATATAAGATTATTATCAACATTAATAATAATTAATAATATTTAATTAGTTGACTTAATTGTCTTTGACAATATATTTAATTAGTTTACTTAACTTAAATAACATTTATTTATTAATAATATTATTAATGATTATAAATATTTAATTATTTTATTTAATTTTCTTTAGGTTTTATATTTAATTATTTTACTTAGTTTAAATAATATTTAATTGTTAACAATATTAATAATAATTAATAACATTTAATTATTTGACTTAATTTTCCTTGATTTGATATTTTATGATTTTACTTAATTTAAGTGACATTTCATTATTAATAATATTAATAATAATGAACAATATTTAATTATTTTACTGAATTTTCTTTGACTTTATATTTAATTAAGTTACTCAATTTAAACTATATTTAATTATTATTAATAATGAATAATAATCAATAATATTTAATTATTTGACGTAATTTTCCTTGCTTTTATATTTAATTATTTGACTTAATTTAAATAATATGTTGTTATTATTATTATTATTATTATTATTATTATTATTATTATTATTATTATTATTATTATTATTATTATTATTATTATTATTAATAATAATAATAATAATAATAATAATAATAATAATAATAATAAAATAATGTTTAATTATTTGACTTGATTTTCTATTTCATTATTTCACTTAATTTAAACAAGAATTAATAATTATTAATAGTAACAATAATTAATAATATTTAATTATTTGACCTAATTTTCCTTGATTTGATATTTAATGATTTTACTTAATTTAAGTGATATTTCATTATCAATAATATTAATAATAATTAAAATATTTAATTATTTTACTTAATTTTCTTTGACTTTATATTAAATTAATTTACTCCATTTAAACTATATTTACTTATTAATAATATTAATAATAAATAATAATATTTAATTAGACGTAATTTTCCTTGATTTTATATTTAATTGACTTAATTTAAATAATATGTCATTATTATTAATAATAATAATAATAATATTTAATTATTTAACTTGATTTGATATTGAATAATTTGACTTAATTTAAATAATATTTAATTATTAATAATAGTAACAATAATTAATAATATTTAATTATTTGACTTAATTTTCCTTGATTTGATATTTAATTATTTTACTTAATGTAAGTGATATTTCATTATTAATAATATTAATAATAATTAACGATATTCAATTATTTTACTGAATTTTCTTTGACTTTATATTTAATGAATTTACTCCATTTAAACTATATTTAATTATTAATAATATTAATAATAAATAATATCATTTAATTATTTGACTTGATTTTCCTTGATTTTATATTTAATTATTTTACTTAAGTAATATTTAATTATTAATAATATTAATAATAATTAATAATTAATTATTTTACTGAATTTTCTTTGACATTATATTTAATGAATTTACTCCATTTAAACTATATTTAATTATTAATAATATTAATAATAAATAATAATATTTAATTAGACGTAATTTTCCTTGATTTTATATTTAATTGACTTAATTTAAATAATGTGTCATTATTATTAATATTAATAATAAAAATAACATTTAATTATTTGACTTGATTTGATATTTAATTATTTGACTTAATTTAAATAATACTTAAGTATTAATAATAGTAACAATAATTAATAACATTTAATTATTTGACTTAATTTTCCTTGATTTGATATTTAATTATTTGACTTAATTTAAGTGATATTTCATTATTAATAATATTAATAATAATTAACGATATTTAATTATTTTACTGAATTTTCTTTGACTTTATATTAAATTAATTTACTCAATTTAAATGATATTTAATTATTAATAATATTAATAATAATCAATAATATTTAATTATTTGACTTCATTTTCTTTGCTTTTAGATTTAATTATTTGACTTAATTTAAATAATATGTAATTATTATTATTAATAATAATAAAATAATATTTAATTATTTGACTTGATTTGATATTTAATTATTTGACTTAATTTAAATAATATTTAATTAATATTAATAGTAACAATAATTAATAATATTTAATTATTTTTAACTAATTTTCCTTGATTTGATATTTAAATATTTGACTTAATTTAAATAATATTTAATTATTAATAGTATTAATAATTATTAAAAATAATTAATTATTTTACTGCATTTTCTTTGACTTTATATTTAATTGTTTTACTCAATTTAAACTATATTTAATTATTAATAATATTAATAATAAATAATAATATTTAATTAGACGTAATTTTCCTTGATTTTATATTTAATTGACTTAATTCAAATAATGTGTCATTATTATTAATAATAATAATAAAAATAATATTTAATTATTTAACTTGATTTGATATTTAATTATTTGACTTAATTTAAATAATATTTAATTAATATTAATGGTAACAATAATTAATAATATTTAATTATTTTTAACTAATTTTCCTTGATTTGATATTTAATGATTTTACTTAATTTAAAAATATTTCCTTATTAATAATATTAATAATAATTAATAGTATTTAATTATTTTATTTACTATTCTGTGACTTTATATTAAATTAATTTACCCCATTTAAATGACATTTAATTATTAATAACATTAATAATAAATAATAATATTTAATTATTTGAATTAATTTTCCTTGATTTTATATTTAATTATTTTACTTAAGTAATATTTCATTATTAGTAATAATAATATTAATAATATTTAATAATATTTAATTATTTTACTGCATTTTCTTTGACTTTATATTTAATTAATTTACTCAATTTAAACTATATTTAATTATTAATAATAAATAATCATAAATAATAATATTTAATATTTAACTAATTTTTCTGGATTTTATATTCAATTATTTTACTTAATTTAAATAATAATTAATAATAATATTTAAAAATAATAAAATTTAATTATTTGACTTAATTTTCTTTGATTTTACATTTAATCACTTAATTGAAACAATATTTAATTATAAATAATATTAATAATAATTAACAAGATTTAATTATTCGACCGAATTTTCTTTATTTTTAATTATTTCTGTCCAATTTTTCTGGTGTTTTTTTTTATTTTTAGGGGTTCGTTTTATTTTAATTTTGCATTTTTATAGAATTTTATTCCAATTTTCATTTCCGCTCTTTGTTTTCCCTCCCGTTTTCCCTCCAATGCTTTTTTAATTTTTATTTTTAATTTTTATTCCCATTTTCCTGCTTCATTTTCCTTTCGCTTTTTCCTTTCATTCCATTCCAATTCTTTATTTGCATTTAAATTCCATTTTTCCTTTCATTTTATGTTTAAATTTAAATTTTAATTTCATTTCAACGTTTAAATTTTACATCAAACTTTCGTTAATTTTAATTCATTTCCACATTTATTCCATTTTATTGCAGTTTTATATTTTAATTTGATTGTAATTTCAATTTCAATTTCAATTTCAATTTTTCCTATTTTAATTTCAATCATAATTTCAAAATTTATTTAATTTTTCTTTTAATTTCAATTTAAATTTCAATTTTAATTTCAATTTTATCTTTTAAATTTTAATTTTAGTTTCAATTTCAATTTAATTTTTTCCATTTCCATTTCCATTTTTCCTATTTTAATTTTATTCATCAATTTAAATTGAATTTAATTATTTATTTTAATTTCAATTTCAATTTTAATATATTTTTTAATTTCAATTTCAATTTTAATATGTTTTTTAATTTCATTTTACCTTTAAATTTTCTTTATATTTTAATTTTAAATGAAGTTGAAATTGAAGTTTAATTTTTTTTAAATTTCAATTCTAATTTAGTTTTTAAATTTAATTATTGAATTTTAATTCCAATTTTCATTTTGAAATCTTTTAAATTTTAATTTAATTTTTTGTTTTAATTTCAATTATTATTTAGTTTTTAATTTTAATTTTAATTTTAATTTTAATTTTAAAATATCTTTAATTTAATTTCTTTTGTTTTAATTTCAATCCTAATTTTTTATTTTAATTTTAATTATTTAATTTTCATTCCAATTTTCATTTTTAAATCCTTTTAAATTTTAATTTCATTTTTTCGTTTTAAATTTCAATTCCAATTTATTTCTTTTCATTTTCAAACTTTCATTCCAACTTTCATCTTGAAAAACTTCCAATTTTCACTTCATTTTTTGTTTACGTTTCAACTTTAATTCAATTTTTTTAATTTAATTTTTAAATTTAAATTTAGATTTAAATATGACTATTAACTGGTAATTAAAATTTATTTTAATTTAATTATTTATTTAAATCTAAATTTTAATTTTAATTTTAATTTTAGTATTTATTTAAATTTAAATTTTAACATTAATTTTAATTTTAATTTTTTATTTATTTTATTTATTTTAGTTTTAATTTTCTTTATTCAAATTTAAATTTAAATTTTAATATTAATTTTGTTTTAGTATTTTCATTTAAATTTCCTTATTAATTTGCATTTTAATTTTATTTTTTATTGAAATTTATATTTTAATATTAATTTTAATTTTTGTTCATTTAAATTTCCATAATAATTTGCATTATAATTTAATTTTTATTTAAATTTTATTATTAATATTAATTTTAATTTTCGTTCACTTCAATTTCCATGTTAATTTGCATTTTAATTTTATTTTTTATTTTAATTTAAATTTTAATTTTAATTGTTTTGTTCACTTCAATTTCCATATTAATTTGCATTTTAATTTCATTTTAATTTTCATTTTCATTTTCGTTTTAATTTTTTTGTTCATTTCAATTCCCATGTTAATTTGAGTTTTAATTTTGTTTTTTTATTTACATTTTTATTTTAGTTTTAATTTTAACTTTTGTTCATTTAGATTTCCATGTTAATTTGCATTTTAATTTTTTTGTTTAAATTTTAATTTTAATTTTAATTTTAATTTTTGGTTATTTAAATTTCTATATTAATTTGCATTTTAATTTAATTTTAATTTTAATTTTAATTGTTTTGTTCAGTTTAATTTCCATGTTAATTTTCATTTTAATTTTATTTTTTATTTTAATTTTAATTTTAATTTTAATTGTTTTTGTTCATTTCAATTTCCATATTAATTTGCTTTTTAATTTTATTTTTTATTTTAATTTTAATTTTAACTTTAATTTTTTTGTTCATTTAGATTTCCATATTAATTTGCATTTTAATTTTTTTTTGTTTAAATTTTAATTTTAATTTTAATTTTGGTTCTTTAAATTTCTATATTAATTTGCATTTTAATTTAATTTTAGATTTAATTTCAATTTTAATTTTAATTGTTTCGTTCATTTCATTTCCCGTGTTCATTTGCATTTCAATTTTATTGTTAATTTTAATCTTAATTTTAATTGTTTTGTTCATTTCAATTCCATGTTCATTTGCATTTTAATTTAATTTTAATTTTAATTTTAATTGTTTTGTTCATTTCAATTCCCATGTTAATTTGCATTTTGGTTTTAATTTTTATTTAACTTTCAATTTTAATTTTAACTTTTAATTTTTTTGTTCATTTACATTTCCGTATCAATTTGCATTTTAATTTTAATTTTAATTTTAATTTTAATTTTAACTTCAATTGTTTTGTTCATTTCAATTCCCGTGTTAATTTGCATTTTAATCTTATTTTTTATTTAAATTTTAATTTTAATTTTAACTTTAATTGTTTTGTTCATTTCATTTCCATGTTCATTTGCATTTTAATTTAATTTTAACTGTTCCGTTCATTTCAATTCCCGTGTTCATTTGCGTTTAATTTGCATGTCCATCCCACCTGCCCCCGCGCGTCCCCGCAGTCTCGCGGCGCCTGCGGCACCTCCTGGCGCGGAGCGCGCAGAAGAAACCCAAACTGCGCAAGAAGCCCAAGGCCCAGAGCCCGGAGAGCCCGGGTAGGGAGCCGCGGCTCGTTAATTAACCGCGGCAATTAACAGCGGCCACAGCGGCTCGGCGCCCTTCGTCTAATAATATTAATATTATTAATATTGGGAGTATTAGTGCTGGTATTGATAGTGGTGGTATTACTAATACTAATGAGGATAAGTATAATTAGCATTGGTATTAGTATTAATATTATTATTTCATTAATTAGGGTAATTAATAGCAGGCAGATAGGCTCGGCGCCCCTTGTATAATAATATTATTATTATTAATATTGGGAGTATTAGTGCTGGTATTGATAGTGTTGGTATTGCTAATACTAATGAGGATAAGTATTATTAGCATTGGCATTAGTATTAATATTATTATTTTATTAATTAGAGTAATTATTAGGGCTCAGATACACTTTGTGTCTTTTATCTAATAATATTATAAATAATATTAGTAGTATTAGTGTTGGTATTAATATTAATGTTAGTATTATTAGTATTGGTGTTAGTAATAATATAATTATTTTATTAATTAGGGTAATTATTAGGGGTCAGATAGACTTGCATCATTTATCTAATAATATTATTATTACTAATATTATAGTATTATTGTTGGTATTACTAATACTAATGAGGATAAGTATTATTAGCATTGGTATTAGTATTAATATTATTAATGCATTAATTGGGGTAATTAATAGCAGGCTGATAGGCTCGGCGCCCTTTATCTAATAATATTATTATTATTAATATTGGGAGTATTAGTGCTGGTATTGATAGTGGTGGTATACTAATACTAATTAGCATAAGTATTATTAGCATTGGTATTAGTATTAATATTAATATTTCATTAATTAGGGTAATTATTAGGGGTCAGACAGACTTTATATCATTTATATAATAATATTATTATTCTTACTATTAGTAGTATTACTAGTATTAATGTTGGTATTAATATTAGCGTTAGTATTATTAGTAATGGTATTAGTATTAATATTATTATTATTATTTTAATTAGGGTAATTATTCGGGGTCAAATAGACTTTATGTCTTTTATATATTATTATTAATAATAATAATAATAATAATAGTAGTAGTAATATTGGTAGTATTAATGTTGGTATTAATATTAGCATTAGCATTATTAATAATGGTATTAGTAATAATATAATTATTTTATTAATTAGGGTAATTATTAGGGGTCAGATAGACTTGTATCATTTATCTAATAATATTATTATTACTAATATTATAGTATTAGTGTTGGTATTATTTATAGTGTTGGTATTACTAATACTAATGAGCGTAAGTATTATTAGCATTGGTATTAGTATTAATATTATTAGTGCATTAATTGGGGTAATTAATAGCAGGCAGATAGGCTCGGTGCCCCTTCATCTAATAATATTATTATTATTAATATTGGGAATATTAGTGCTGGTATTGATAGTGGTGGTATTGCTAATACTAATGAGGATAAGTATTATTAGCATTGGTATTAGTATTAATATTAATATTTCATTAATTAGGGTAATAATTAGGGGTCAGACAGACTTTATGTCGTTTATGTAATATTATTATTATTATTAATATTAGTAGTATTGGTAGTATTAATGTTGGTATTCATATTAGCATTAGTATTATTAGTAATGGTGTTAGTAATAATATTATTATTTTAATAATTAGGGTAATTATTAGTGGTCAGATAGACTTGGTGTAGTTTATCTAATAATATTATTATTACTATTATTAGTATTAATGTTGGTATTAATATTAACATTAGTATTATTAGTAATGTGTTCATATTAATATTATTGTTTTATTAATTAGGATAATTATTAGGGGTTAGACAGACATTATGTAGTTTGTCTAATAATATTATTATAAATATTAGTAGTATTAATGTTGGTATTAATATTAGCACAAATATTATTAGAATTTGTATTATTATTAATATTATTAGTGCATTAATTGGGGTAATTAATAGCGGGCAGATAGGCTCGGCGCCCTTTATCTAATAATATTATTATTAATAATATTGGGAGTATTAGTGCTGGTATTTATAGTGTTGGTAGACTAATACTAATTAGCATAAGTATTATTAGCATTGGTATTAGTATTAATAGTATTATTTTATTAATTAGGGTAATTATTAGGGGTCAGATAGACTTTATGTCATATAATAATATTATTATTCTTAATATTAGTAGTATTCGTAGTATTAATGTTGGTATTAATATTAGCATAAATATTATGAGCATCGGTATTAGTATTAACATTATTCGTGCATTAATTGGGCTAATTAATAGGGGTGAGATAGGCTCGGTGTAATTTATGCAATAATATTATTATTAATAATAGAAGCAGTATTAGTATTAGAATTAGAATTAATAGAATTAATTGAATTAATTGAATTAATAGAATTAGAATAATAGAATTTAATGATATAAATAATACCATTTGTTTAATTAGTTTAATTAATTAAATGTCCAGGGGACACCAAGGAAGGGCTTGGGGAGCTCCAGGAGCTCCGGGTGGGGCTGGGCCTTCAAAACCCGGGATCAGATCCCACAAAATCCCACCAGATCCCATCAGATCCCACCAGACCTTACCAGATCCCACAAGGTCCCACCAGATCCCATGAGATCCCACCAGGTCCCACCAGATCCCATGAAATCCCACCAGATCCCATGAGATCCCATGAAACCCCACCAGATCCCATGAAATCCCGCCAGGTCCCACCAGATCCCATGAAGTCCCATCGGATCCCATGAGATCCCATGAAACCCCACCAGATCCCATGAAACCCCGCCAGGTCCCACCAGATCCCATGAAGTCCCATCGGATCCCATGAAGCCCCACCAGATCCCATCGGATCCCATGAAGTCCCACCAGATCCCATCGGATCCCATGAAGTCCCACCAGATCCCACCACATCCCATGAAGTCCCACCAGATCCAATCAGATCCAATGAAACCCCACCAGATCCTACCAGAACCCATCAGATCCCATGAAATCCCACCAGATCCCACCAGAACCCACCAGATCCCATGAAATCCCACCAGCTCCCACCAACTCCGCCCTCTGGAGGTCCTCGGTCCGCCTTCTCCTGGGCTGCATCCCAGAGTCCAGCCCGGTCTCCTGGCAGGGGTTTGGTCCTCAGAGGTCCCTTCCCACCCCAACCATTCCATCATTCCATCATTCCATTCCGTGATCCCAGGCCACCCGCTGGTGGGTGTCCACAAGGCTCCACCAGGCCTCCAGGGCTTCTTCTGGGATAGTCCAGAAGGTGCCACCAGGGCTTCTTCTGGAATGATCCAGAAGGTTCCATTAGGTCCCCAGACCTCCTGGGATGGTCCAGAGGGTTCCCCCAGGTCCCCAAGGCTCTGGGAATGGTCCAGAAGGTTCCATCAGGTCCCCAGAGCTTCTCCTGGGATGGTCCAGAAGGTTCCACCAGGTCCCCAAGTCTCTGGGAATGGTCCAGAAGGTTCCATCAGGTCCCCAAGTCTCTGAGAATGGTCCAGAAGGTTCCATCAGGTCCCCAGAGCTTCTCCTGGGATGGTCCAGAATGTCCCACCAGGTCTCCAGGGCTTCCTCTGGGATGGTCCAGAAGGTCCCACCAGGTCCCCAAGGCTCTGGGAATGGTCCAGAAGGTTCCATCAGGTCCCCAGAGCTTCTCCTGGGATGGTCCAGAAGGTTCCACCAGGTCCCCAAGTCTCTGGGAATGATCCAGAAGGTCCCACCAGGTCCCCAAGTCTCTGGGAATGATCCAGAAGGTCCCACCAGGTCCCCAAGGCTCTGGGAATGGTCCAGAAGGTTCCATCAGGTCCCCAGAGCTTCTCCTGGGATGGTCCAGAAGGTTCCACCAGGTCCCTGGAGCTGTTGGGATGATCCAGAAGGTTCCACCAGGTCCCCAAGGCTCTGGGAATGGTCCAGAAGGTTCCATCAGGTCCCCAGAGCTTCTCCTGGGATGGTCCAGAAGGTGCCAGCAGGTCCCCAGGGCTGTTGGGATGGTCCAGAAGGTTCCACCAGGTCTCCAGGGCTTCTCCTGGAATAGCCCGGAAGGTGCCATCAAGCCTGCAGGGTTGTTGGGATAGGCGTCATCTCCTCACAGGAGGACATCAGGAAGAGGGGATGGGATGTGGAAGTGGTGGGATCTGGAGAAGACAGATGGGATGGGAGTGCTGACCATGGCAGTGGTGGCTCCCAAAAGCCACCCAAGATGAAGCCACCACGGAGCTCCAGAGCTCCACCTTTGGAGGTTCTTCCAAGGTTCTTGTGAGGTTTGAGGAGGACCTCGTTCTCCTCAAACCCCCCGTGAGTGGTGACAAGGATGGAGCAGCACCACGGGGAGGGGACAGGACCTCTGCCAGGGCCTGGAGGTGACATCCCACCATCCCGGAGGTGACGTGCCACCACCCAGCATGTCTTCTCTTGCAGGGGTGGCCATCAGCACTTACGCCAAGTACTGCTACAACAAACTCCAGAAGGCGGCGCTGACCGGGGCCAAGAAGGTACCAGAAAATGGGGTGGGCTTGGGAAGGGGTGGGCAAGGAGGTCACCTCCCACCGGGGTCATCCAGGAGCTTCTGGGATTGGGGAAGGGGCTGGAGGACGGAGGGAGGTGGTGGCGGGAGATGGTGGTGAGAACTTCTGGAGAACTTCTGGGGATCTTCTCGAGACCTGGAGATGATCTGGAGAGCTTCTGGGGATCGTCTAAGGTTCTTATAGAAAACTTCTGGGAACTTTCTGGAACATTTCTGGAGAACGTCTTGTAGGGAGCTTCTGGGAAGCTTTTGAGGATCATCTGGAGAACTTCTAAGAACTTTCTGGGAACCTTCTGGAAAGCTTGAAAGGATCTTCTGGGCGCCTCTTAAAATCTGTCTGGGGATCTTCTGGAGACCTTCTGGAGAACTTCCTCAAGACTTTTTGGAGACCTTTCTGGAAATTTTCTGGAGAGTTTCTGAGAACCTTGTGAACACCTTTAGGGGACCTTCTGGGAAATTTTTAAGGACCTTCTGTGGGCTTTCCGAAGACATTCCAGAGACCATCTGGAGGTCTTCAGGAGACCTTCTGAAAACCTTGCAGGGAGGATCTTCTGGGAGTTTTCTAAGGAACTTCTGGAGAACTTTTGGGATTCTTCTGGAGACCTTCTGAACACTTTCTGGAGACCTTTTAAGGACCTTCTGTGGGTCTTCTGAAGACATCCTGTGAATCTTCTGGCGATCTTCTGGGAACTTTCTGGAGATCCTCTGGGAACTCTGTGAAGATCTTGTAGGGATCTTCTGGGAAGCTTTTAAGGATCTTCGGGAGAACTTCTGAGAGTCTTCTAGAGACCTTCTGAAGACTTCCTGGAAACCTTCTGGAGACCTTTTGGGGATTTTCTGGGGACTTTCTGAAGAAATTCCAGAGGCTTCTGGTGATCTTCAGGAAACCTTCTGAAAACTCTCTGGAAAGTTCCTGGGAGCTTTCCAAAGAACTTTTGGAGACCGTCTGGAAACTCTCTGGAGACCTTCTGAAAACCTTATAGGGAGGGACCTTCTGGGAACTTTCTAAGGAACTTCTGAAGACCTTCCGGAAGCCCAGCGCCGATGTTCAGCTGTCCAGAAGCATCCCAGAGCTGTGGCTCCTTCTCCTCCTGGCAAAATCCATCGATGGAGATCCTCCAGCGTGGCCATGGTCCCACCAAGCTCCACAGGGTTGGATCCACTTCTGAATCAAGATGGTGGATGGATGGATGGATGGATGGATGGATGGATGGATGGATGGATGGATGGATGGATGGTGGAACCACCTTGACCAAGTTGCCTGGAATCCATCCATGGCTCCATCGCCATCCCCATCAAGCTCAACCAGGGGGGTGGTGGGATTGAGCAGATCCTGCCCCAGCCACCATGGAGGCCACCGGTGACCTCTGGTGTCTCCTGCAGGGCCTGAAGAAGCCGAACATCGAGGAGATCCGTCACGCCAAGAACGCCGTCTTCAACCCGTCCATGTTCGGCAGCTCCCTGCAGGACATCGTGGCCATGCAGAAGGAGCGGTACCCGGACCGGCAGCTGCCCTGGGTGCAGACCCGGCTCTCCGAGGAGGTCCTGGCGCTCAACGGGGACCAGACCGAGGGCATCTTCAGGTAAAGCCACCCCACGGTCATGGGGACATCTCATGGTGGTGGCAAGCTGGAAGTTCTTATAAGAATTGTCTCAAAATGGGGCAAGTTCACGTTCCTGGGCGTTCTTCTCCTCTGGTGGGTGCTCCAAGGCCATGGGGGTTTCTTCGTGGTGGCCACCAAAGTCATGGTGAGGTCTTGGTGGCACCATCTGGTGGGTTCCTCCAACTTCTCCTTGCTCCATAGAGGTTTCTTCATGGTGGCCACCAGTCGTGGCAGGGGTCTTGATGGCACCATCCAAGTGGGTCCCTCCAACTTCTCCTTGCTCCATAGTGGCCACCACAGTCATGGTGAGGTCTTGGTGGCCACCATCCACTGGGTTCCCTCAACTTCTCCTTCCTCCGAGGCCATGGGGGTTTCTTCATGGTGGCCACCTGTCATGGCAGGGTCTTGGTGGCACCATCCAGTGGGTCCCTCCAGGTTCTCCTTGGTCCAAGACAATACGGGTTTCTCCACAGTGGCCACCAGAGTCATGGTGAGGTATTGGTGGCACCAAGCTCCCAAAACGGCTCCAAGGCCATGGAGGTTTCTCCATGGTGTCCCCCAAGATGGGGTCTTGGTGGCACTAACCAGCTCCATGCCCAGCTGATGTCCCCTCCTGGTTCTCCTGGAGCACCCAAAGCTGTTGAGCTTGGAGGTCCCCATCGGTCACTTGGCCACCGACGCTTCTTCCCCCCACAGGGTTCCCGGTGACATCGACGAGGTCAACGCCCTCAAGCTGCAGGTGGACCAATGGAAGATCCCCACCGGCTTGGAGGACCCACACGTTCCCGGTAGGAGCTTGGGGCGATGTTTGGTGGGACCAGAACCTCCATGTAGAAGATCTCACATCTTCTCCTCTTCTCCGTGTCCTCTCCAGCGTCGCTGCTGAAGCTGTGGTACCGCGAGCTGGAGGAGCCGCTGATCCCCCACGAGTTCTACGAGCAGTGCATCTCCCACTACGAGAACCCCGAGGCCGCCATCGCCGTCGTCCACTCCCTGCCCCGGATCAACAAGATGGTGCTGTGCTACCTCATCCGCTTCCTCCAGGTACGAGCAGCACCTTCTGCTGGCCCACCAGGTGACCTCCAGGTCCGGTTCCTTCTCTTGAGGTGGTTTTGGGTTCTTCGAGGTCACCATGTGGTGGCCAAGAACCAGGAGTTCCACCAATCCCATTATCTCCATCTTTCTCCTCCCATTCCATGAGGTGGTGTTCCTGGTGACTCTCCTGGTTCCTTCTCCTGAGATGGTTTTGGGTTCCCTAAGGTCACCATGAGAAGAACCAGGAGTTCCACCAATCCCATCACCTCCATCTCCCTTCTGTCACTCCATGAGTTCATGCCCTTGGTTGACCTTTCTGGTTCCTTCTCCTGATGTGGTTTTGGGTTCTCCAAGGTCACCACGTGGTGACCCCCATCTCCCTCAAGAACCAGGAGGTCCATGTGGTCCTTCCCCCCATCTCCCACCAACCCCATCACCTCCATCTTCCTCCTCCCACCCCAGGTGTCTGTGCCCTCTTGTGTGACCTCCTGGCTTGGTTCCTTCTCTTGAGGTGGTTTTGGGTTCTCCAACTTCACTGTGTGGTGACCAAGAACCAGGAGTTCCAACAACCCCAGCACCTCCATCTTCCTCCTCCCACCCCATGAGTTCGTGTTCCTGGTGACCCTCCTGGTTCCTTCTCCTGAGGTGGTTTTGGGTTCTCCAAGGTCACCACATGGTGACTCCCATATTGCTCAAGGACCAGGAGATCCACCAACCCCCAGCACCTCCATCTCCTCCTCCCACCCCATGAGTTTGTGTTCCTGGTTGATTCTCCTGGTTCCTTCTCCTGAGGTGGTTTTGGGTTCTCCAATTTCACCACATGGTGACTCCCATCTTCCTCCTCCCACCCCATGAGTTTGTGTTCTTGGTTGACCTTTCTGGCTCCTTGAGGTGGTTTTGGGTTCTCCAAGGCCACCATGTGGTGACCCCCATTTTCCCCAAGAACCAAGAGGTCCATGTGGTTCTTCCACCCATCTCCCACCAACCTCAGCACCCCCATCTTTCTCCTCCCACCCCATGAGTTCATGTTCCCGGTTGATTCTCCTGGTTCCTTCTCCTGAGGTGGTTTTGGGTTCTCCAACTTCACCATGTGGTGGCCAAGAACCGGGAGTTCCACCAATCCCATCACTTCCATCTCCTTTCTACCACCCCATGAGTTGGTGCTCCTGGTGACCCTCCTGGTTCCCTCTCTTGAGGCGGTTTTGGATTCTCCAATTTCATCATGTGGTGACCCCCATCTCCCTCAAGAAGCAGGAGGTCCATGTGGTCCTTCCACCCATCTCCCACCAGTCCCATCACCTCCACCCACCTCAAGTGTTCATGGCCTCCTGGATGACCCTCCTGCTTCCTTCTCTTGAGGTGGTTTTGGGTTCTCCAAGGTCACCACGTGGTGAAGAACCGAGTCCACATGGTCCTTCCACCCATCTCCCACCAACCCGTTGACCTCCACCTTTCTCCTCCCACCACCTCCAGGTCTTCGTGCAGCCGGCCAACGTGGCCGTCACCAAGATGGACGTCAATAACCTGGCCATGGTGATGGCCCCCAACTGCCTGCGCTGCCAATCGGACGACCCGCGGATCATCTTCGAGAACACGCGCAAGGAGATGTCCTTCATCCGTGTCCTCATCCAGCACCTGGACACCAGCTTCATGGAGGGCGTCCTATAGCGGCTGCCACCGCGCTGTCCCCACCCCGCCACCGGCCCCCTGTCCCCTCCGAGGGTCAAAGTCCCCAGGTGGTGGCACCTATCTCCACCAAGAACCAGGAGGTCCATGAGGCTCTCCACCACGTGGTGAGCTCCGTCTCCACCAAGGACCTGGAGCTCTGTGAGGTTCTCCTAATTCACCACATGGTGAGCTCCATCTCCACCAAGAACCTGGAGCTCTGTGAGGTTCTTCACCGTGTGGTGAGCTCCATCTCCACCAAGAACCTGGAGATCCATGTGGTTCTTCACTGTGTGGTGGGCTCCATCTCCACCAAGAACCTGGAGCTCTGTGAGGTTCTTCACCGTGTGGTGAGCTCCATCTCCACCAAGAACCTGGAGATCCATGTGGTTCTTCACTGTATGGTGAGCTCCATCTCCACCAAGAGCCAGGAGATCCCTGAGGTTCTCCACCATGTGGTGAGCTCCATCTCCACCAAGAGCCAGGAGATCCGTGAGGTTCTCCAACTTCACCACGTGGTGAGGTCCATCTCCACCAAGAGCCAGGAGATCCCTGAGGTTCTCCACCTTGTGGTGAGCTCCATCTCCAAGTGGACCTCATGGATGGAGAGCGTCCAGGGATTGTCTCCATCCTTTCCTGCTCGGACAAGGAGAAGTCCTTGAGGTCCATCCCGACCTTCTGGCTGTGTCACTGCCTGGTTCTTCGCTGAGGGAGTCACGAGGAACATCCTGGCTCTGGGGGGGGTCTCCATGGGGTTGGGAAGGTGGGAGAAGTTCACCTGGACACCAGGGGACTACACTGACAATTGTCCCCCACAGGGAAGAGACCTGGGAGGTCCCTATGGGAGTGGTGGCCTGGGGGGATCACAGTGGCCAATTGTCCATCCTGGAAGAGCTGGGTGGGCTGGATGTCCCCATGTCCATCCTGTCCCACACATGTTGGCACCACCAGGACCTGTCCTGGCACCCACCGGGTCTGCCCAGCCCTGTTGGACCTGTCCCAGGACCTCCCATCTGCTCCTGGTTCTTCTGGGCCCATCCTGGTGTCCATCCAACTCCTGGACCAATCGTGGGGTCCAGCATCTCCTCCTGGTCCTCGCGAACCCATCTTGGGGTCCACCATCAACTCCTGGAGCCATCTTGGGGTTCATCATCTCTTCCTGGTCCTCCTGGGCCCATCTTGGGGTCCACCATCAACTCCTGGAGCCCTTCTGGGGTCCATCATCTCTTCCTGGTCCTCCTGGGCCCATCTTAGGGTCCACCATCAACTCCTGGAGCCCTTCTGGGGTCCATCACCTCCTCCTGGACCCATCTTGGCCCTCATCATCTCCCCCAGCTTCTCCTGGACCTGTTTTGGTGCCCTTCCCCTCCTCCAGATCCTGCCCAACCCCTCTTGGTGGCCCAAATCTCCTCCTGGACCCCCTTTGGCATCCACCATCTCCTCCTGGTCCTGCAAAACCCACCCAGGACAGCTCTGCTTGACCCTTCTGGACCCATCCTGGTGTCCATCAGCTCCTCCTGGACCCATCCTGGTGTCCATCACCTCCTCCTGGACCCATCCTGGTGTCCATCATCTTCTATTTCTCCTGGACCCATCCTGGTGTCCATCAGCTCCTCCTGGACCCATCCTGGTGTCCATCATCTTCTATTTCTCCTGGACCCATCCTGGTGTCCATCACCTCCTTCTGCTCCTGCTGAACACACGCTGCTGTTCATCATCTTCTCCAAGTCCTTCACGTCTCTCCTTGGTGTCCATCTCCTCCTGCTCCTGCTGGACCCATCCTGGTGTCCATCATCTTCTCCAGGAGCCACCTGGGCACCCGTCTCCACCTGGTCCTGCCCAGCCCACCTCGGTGTCCTCGGTGTCCTCCAGGACCCATCCTGGTGTCCTGATCTCCTCCTGGACCCACCTTGGTGGCCCCCATCTCCTCCAGGTCCAACCTTGGTGCCCCCAGATCTCCACCTGGTCCTGCCCAACCCACCTGGGCACCATCATCTGCTCCAGATCCCACCTGAGCACCCCCCAAATCCCTCCAGCTCCTCCTGGTCGCCCCAGATGTCCACCAAGTCCCACCTTGGTGACCCCAACCAACCTTGGTGCCTCCACCTCTTCCAGGTTTCACCTTGGTGACCCCAAATCTCCTCCAGCTCCAACCTTGGTTCCCCCCGATCTCCTCCAGGTCACCTTGGTGCCCTCAACCTTCTTCAGGACCAACCTTGGTGCCCCCAGTCTTCTTCAGGACACCATCATCTACTCCAGGCCCATCTGAGCACCACCCAACTTCCACCAGGTCCTCCAGGACCCACCTTGGTGCCCCCCAACTTTCAGCAGGTCCCACCTTGGTGCCCCCACCTCTTCAGGTCCCCCAGGTCCCACCTTGGTGACCCCAAATCTCCACCGGGTTTCACCTTGGTGGCCCCCAACTTCCAGCAGGACCTCCTTGGTGCCCCCAACTTCCAGGTCCCACCGTGGTGCTCCCGAATCTCCTCCAGGTCCTTCACGTCCCACCCTGATGGACCCCAACCTCTTCCAGGTCCTACCTTGGTGCCCCTCAATCTCTACCAGGATCCATCTTGGTGACCCCACCTCTTCCAGGTCCCACCTCGGTGACCCCAAATCTCTTCCAGGTTTGACCTTGGTGACCCCAAATCTTCTCCAGATCCCACCTTGGTGACCCCAACTTCCAGCAGGACCTTCTTGGTGCCCCCACCACTTCCAGGTCCCACCTTGGTGTCCCCAAATCTCCAGATCCTCCAGGACCCACCTGGGCACCATCACCTGCTCCAGTTTCCACCTTGGAAAGACCCCAGATCTCCTCCAGGTCCCACCTCGGTGCTCCCAAATCTTCTCCAGGGTCTCCATGTCCCACCCTGATGGACCCCAACCTCTTCCAGGTCCCACCTCAGTGACCCCAAATCTCTTCCAGGTCCCACCTTGGTGACCCCAACCTCCAGCAGGACCCACCTTGGTGCCCCTCAATCTTCTTCTGATACTCCAGGTCCCACCTTGGTGACCCCAAATCTCCTCCAGGTCCCACCTTGGTGACCCCCAACTTCCAGCAGGACCTTCTTGGTGCCCCCACCACTTCCAGGCCCCACCTTGGTGCTCCCAAATCTCCTCCAGGTCCTCCACATCCCACTCTGATGGACCCCCCCAGTTTCCACCAGGACCCACCTTGGTGCCCCTCAATCTCCTTCAGATCCTCCAGCTTCCACTTTGGTGACCCCCAAATCTCCTCAAGGTCCCACCTTGGTGACCCCAAATCTCCTCAAGGTCCCGCCTTGGTGACCCCAAATCTTCTCCAGGTCCCACCTTGGTGACCCCCAAATCTCCTCCAGGTTCCACCTTGGTGGCCCCCAAATCTCCTCAAGGTCCCACCTTGGTGACCCCCAATGTCCATCAGGTCCTCCAAAGTGGAGAGGTCCCCAAGGCCGGGGGGGGGGGTCCCCAAAATTGAGGGGTCCCCACAGTGGGGGGGAGGGGGGCCCCAAGATCCTGGGATGGTCTCAAAGTTGGGGGGGGTCCCATGGAGGAGGTCCCCAAGACCTTGTGAGGGTCCCCAAGGTGGGAGGGGGTCCCCAAAATGGGGGGGTCCCCTGGGTGATGTCCCCAAAATGGGGATGGGGGGGTCACCAAGGCTGGTGGGTCCCCTAAATGGGACGTCCATGGAAGGGGTCCCCAAAATGGTGTGGTGGCCCAAAGCCTGGGGGGTCCCCGAAGTGGAGAAGGTCCCCAAAACTGGGGGGGCATCACCAAGGTGGAGAAGGTCCCCAAAAGGGGCAGGGGTCCCATAGAGGGGGTCCCCAAAATGGGGATGGTCACCAAAGCCTGGGGACGTCCCCAAAGTGGAGAAGGTCCCCAAAATGGAGGGGGTCACCAAGGTGGGGACAGTCCTCCAAATGGGGGGATCCATTCTGGGGGTCCCCATGGGTGAGGTCTCCAAAATGGGGGGGTCCCCAAGATGGAGAAGGTCCCCAAAATGGGAGGTCCCATGGAGGAGGTCCCAAAAATGGGAGTGGTCCCCAAAATTGGGGGTCCCCAAGGTGGAGAAGGTCCCCAAAATGGGAGGTCCCATGGAGAAGGTCACCAAGGTGGGGACAGTCCCCAGATGGGGGGGTCCCATGAAGGGGATCCCCAAAATGGTGGGATCCCATTGAAGGTCCCTAAAATGGGGGGTCACCAAGGTGAGGATGGTCCCCAAAACTGGGGGGGCATCACCAAGGTGGAGGAGGTCCCCGAAAGGGGTAGGGGTCCCGTAGAGGGGGTCCTCAAAATGGTGGGGTCACCAAGGTGGAGAAGGTCCCCAAACTGGTTGGGGTCTCGTGGAGGGGATCCCCAAAATGGGGATGGTCCCCAAAGCCTGGGGACGTCCCCAAAGTGAAGAAGGTCCCCAAAATGGAGGGGGTCACCAAGGTGGGGACAGTCCTCAAAATGAGGGGATCCATTTTGGGGGTCCCATGGGTGAGGTCTCCAAAATGGGGGGGTCCCCAAGATGGAGAAGGTCCCCAGGATGGGAGGTCCCATGGAGGAGGTCCCAAAAATGGGAGTGGTCCCCAAAATTGGGGGTCCCCAAGGTGGAGAAGGTCCCCAAAATGGGAGGTCCCATGGAGAAGGTCACCAAGGTGGGGACAGTCCCCAGATGGGGGGGTCCCATGAAGGGGATCCCCAAAATGGTGGGATCCCATTGAAGGTCCCTAAAATGGGGGGGGGTCACCAAGGTGAGGATGGTCCCCAAAATGGGAGATGGGGGGGGAGTCCCATGGGTGGGAGGTCCCCAAAATGGGAGGGGGGGGGTTGTCCCATGAAGAGGGTCCCCAAAACGGGGGTCCCACGGGTGATGTCCCCAAAGTGGGAGGGGTCCCCAAACTGGGGGTGTTGGGGACAACCCAGCACTACCTCCCAGCTCTGCTCACTGCCAGGGGACCCCCCTTTTCCTCGGCGTCGGCTTCATTAAGTTTTAATTAATTATTAATTAATTTCTGGGGCTCGCTCATTAATTTTTAAATCCTTTTTTTTGTCCCGGCTTTTTTTCTTTGGGGGTGTTTTTTTTTGTTTTTAAAGCCTCGAAGTTTTTATTTATTATAATTATTAAAAAAAAAAAAAAAAGAAAAAAAAAAAAAAAGGATGGAAAAAAAATAATATAAAAAAATCCGAATTTAAGGGACCGGACCCGGCCCTCGCTCCCTCCCCCCCGGGGTTTTCCCAGGATTCCCCCGATCCCGGGAATTCCCTCGGGAATTCCTTCTGGAATTTTCCACCCCTCCCCCCCAGCCTCAGGGGAGGGGGTTGGATTTTGGGGTCCCCCCAAAAAGGGGCCGCCGAATTCTGTATTTGGGGGGGGGCTCCGGCCCCCTCCCCGCGTGTGAATAAAGCTCCGTATGGAAAGCGCTGCTGGTTCCTGGTGCCTTTGGAGCGGGAAAAGGCGGGAATTTGGGACGGGAGGCGGGAATTTGTCCCCAAATGTCCCCAAGTGTCCCCAGGGCCGTGTTCCTCCGGTCCCCTCGCTGCCGGTTCCCGCCCGGAGCCTTTTTACTGCCGCACCACAGCGAGGTGTCCCCGCATTCCGGTCCCCCATGGCGCTACTTCCGGTCGTCGCTGTCGCGACAGGGCGTGGCCCCGTGGGGTCGCCCCTCGCTGTCGCGACATAGAAATCGCGAGTGTTTTATGACGTGGATCAGCAAGGCCAGTGGAGGCTTTCTATAGGGGAATCCATAGGGGAAAGGCCCCTCCCATCCCAGGGAACCCCCTAAAACCCCACAGGGAACCCCAAACCAGGCCAGGGAGCCTCCCCAGCGCCCCAAAACCACCCCAGAAACTTCCCCGGGACCCCCAAAACCATCGCAGAGCCCCTCGAAACCACCACAGGGATCCCCTCAACCAACTCCTCCCACAGCACTTCCAGGGGTTCCCCTCAGGAACTGCCGCCTCACGAATTCCCGCCGCGGGCCCTCAGGAGGACCGGGCTGGGTTTGCGCCGCCGTTTCCCGCAGGAATTCCGTTTCCAAGCGCTTCGGCAGCGCCCTCAGCTCCCGGTGGCGGCAGGATCGGGATCGGGACCAGGATCAGGGACCGGGACCGGGACTCGAGGGGAGCTCGGGGGAGAAACCGGGGGCGCCTCAGAGCGAACCTCCCGCTCCTGCCGCGCGCTAGCCAATAGGAAGGCAGAGATTCCTGATTGACGGCAAAACGAGCCAATGAACACCAGAGTACCGTGAAACGCCCGCCCACACACCGACAACCAATGAGAAGCCACGATAAAGATTGACAGACAGCTCAAAGAGCTAATAACACTGCAGGGCTCCGCCCCTAGGGTGGATCTCGCTCGCTGATTGGCCAACGCAGCGCGCAGACCGGGAGGCGGATCTTCCGTACGGGCAGGGGCGGGTGGGGGCTGCGGGCAGGCGGTGAGTGGGGGACGCCATGTTGGGGGGGGCGCCGGGGCGGGTTTGGGGGTTCGGAGGGTCCCCGGGGGGGCTCAGGAGATTGGGGGGACCCTGTGGGAGTTTAGGGGGTCTGGGGGAGCTCCTTGGGGGGGGTTTAAGGGGGTTAGGGAGGGGTCCCGAGCTGGTTTGCGAAGGATGGGAAGGACCCTGTGGGTGGGACGGGCTGGATTGGGGGTCCAGGGGGGGTCCCTGAGGGAATTTGGGGGGGCTGGGGGAGTCCCCAGGGGAGGTGGTGGGGCTGAAGAGGGGACGGTTGGATTTTGGGGTTCCTCGGTCTGGTTTTAGGGCATCCTTGGGGTGGGTTTTGGGGGGGCGGGGAGAGGTCCCTGGGCTGGGTTAGGGGGATTTGGGGAGTCCCGTGAAAGGTTTGGGGGTCCTGGGGCTCATCTGGGGGGAGGTGGGGGGGGTCCCTGGAGTGGTTTAGGGGATCCTGGACTGGTTTTGGGGTTCCTGGACTGGTCTGGGTTCCCTAGAGTGGTTTTGGTGTCCCTGGACTGGGTTTGGGGGTCCCTGGACTTGCCTGGGATCTCTGGACTGGTTTGGGGGTCCCTGGACTGATTTGGGGGATCCCTGGACTGATTTTAGGGATTGCTGAACATATTTAGGGGGTCCCTGGACTGGTTTTGGGGTCCCCCAACTGGTTTAGTGGTCCCCGGACTGGTTTCGGGGTCCCTGGACTGGTTTAGGGGTCCCCAAACTGGTTTGTGGGGTCCCCGGACTGGTTTGTGGGGTCCCTGGACTGGTTTGTGGGGTCTCTGGAGCGGCTTTGGGGTCCCTGCACTGGTTTTGGAGTCCCTGGGCCGGGTTTGGGGATCCCTGGACTGGTTTAGGGGTTTCTGGACTAGTTTTGGGGTCCCCAAACTGGTTTTGGGGTCCCTCAACTGGTTTGTGATTACTGGGCTGGTTTAGGGTCCCTGGACTGGTTTGCGGGGTCTCTGGACTGGTTCTGGGGTCCCTGGAGTGGTTTAGGGGTCCCCAAACTGGTTTAGGGGTTTCCAAACCAGTTTGGGCATCCCTGGACCGGTTTGGGGTCCTTGGGCCAGGTTTGGGGATCCCTGGATTGATTTAGGGGTGTCTGGATGTGTTTAGGGGTCCCTGGACTGGTTTGTGGGGTCTCTGGAGCAGCGTTGGCGTCCCTGGACTGGTTTTGGGGTTCCTGGGCCGGATTTGGGGATCCCTGGATTGATTTCGGCCTTTCTGAACTGGTTAAGGGGTCTCCAAATTGGTTTTGGGGTCCTTGGACTGCTTTGGGGAGGTCTTTGGGATCTCTGGGCTGGTTTGGGGTGTCCCTGGACTGGTCTGGGATCCCTGAACTGGTTTTGGGGTCCCCAAACTGGTTTTGGGGTCCCTCAACTGGTTTAGGGTCCCTGGACTGGTTTGTGGGGTCCCTGGACTGGTCCCTGGAGTGGTTTAGGGGCCCCCAAACTGGTTTAGGGGTCTCCAAACCAGTTTTGACATCCCTGGACCGGTTTGGGGTCCTTGGGCCAGGTTTGGGGATCCCTGGATTGATTTAGGGGTGTCTGGATGTGTTTAGGGGTCCCTGGAGTGATTTTGGGGTTAGGGGGATCCCTGGGTGCCTCACTTGAGGATGCTCCAGGCCCCCATTTTTAGGGACTCTCCACTCACCCATCCCCCACCCCGTTTCTCCCACAGCTGGCGGCGGCGGCGGGAAACCCCCGGAATTCCGGAACGTTCCCCGACTCGCCGCCATGGCTCCGTCGCGCAGCCGCTCCACCCAAATCCCGCCGTGCATCCCCAAGCGCCAACTCCCGCCGGGATACTCGGATTCCCTCCTCTTCCTCTGCGCCCGCCGCATCGTCGCCCACCACCCCCTGCCCATCCTGCCCGCCCTCCCCGCCCACCTCTACCCCATCCTCTTCCAAGCGGCGTTCCTGGATGGAAGACCCCTGGTCCTGCGGGATTTGGTGGCCGCTTGGCCTTTCCCGGTGCTCAACTTCCAGCGGCTCGTGGGGCGCCGGGAGCTGCTCCGCGACCATCCCTGCAAGCTCTGCGTCCAGGCCGTCATCCTGGCCGTGGTGGCGCAGCTCCGGCGGCAGCTGGAAGAGCCCGGACGCGACGCCAGGTGGGTTCTGGGCGGCTTTGGGACGGTCACCACCTCCGTTCCTACGGTTCCTCCATCCCTTCTCGTGGCTCCCTCTTGGTTTCCATGGTTCCTTCCCGTTTTTGATGGTTTCCTCCCGTTTTTGATGCTCTCCTCCCGTTTTTGAGGGTTTCCTTCCCATTTTTGATGGCTTCCACCCATTTTTGATGGTTTCCTTCCATATCTGATGGTTCCTTCACGTTTTTGATGGTTCCTCCCATTTTTGATGGCTTCCACCCATTTTTGATGGTTCCTTCTCGTTTTTGATGGTTTCCTCCCATTTTTGATGGTTTCCTCCCATTTTTGATGGTTCCTTCCCATTTTTGATGCTTTGTTCCTGTTTTGTTTCCACCCATTTTCGATATTTCCTTCCTGGTTTTTGATGGTTTCTTCCCGTTTTATTTCTTGCCATTTTTGATGGTTTCCTTCTGTTTCTGATGGTTCCTTCCCGTTTTTGACGGTTCCTCTCATTTTTGATGGCTTCCACCCATTTTTGATGGTTCCTTCCCTTTTTGATGGTTTCCTCCCATTTCTGATGGTTCCTTTACGTTTTTGATGGTTTCCTCCCATTTTTGATGGTTCCTTCCCATTTTTGATGCTTTGTTCCTGTTTTGTTTCTGCACATTTTTTATATTTCCTTCCTGGTTTTTAATGATTTCTTCCCGTTTTATTTCTTGCCATTTTTGATGGTTTCTTCCTGTTTTTGATGGTTCCTTCTCATTTTGTTTCTTCTCGTTTTTCATGGTTTCTTCCCGTTTCTGATGGTTTCCTCCCATTTTTGATGGTTCCTTCCTGTGTTTGACGGTTTCTTGCCAATTTTGATGGTTTCTTGTTCTTGATGGTTTCCTCCCGTTTTTGATGGTTTCCTCCTGTTTTCTATGTTTTCTTCCTGTTTTTGATGGTTTCTTGCCATTTTTGATACTTTCTTCTCGTTTTGTTTCCTTCTACTTTTGAGAGCTCCTTCCCATTTTTGATGATTTTCTCCCATTTTTGATGGTTTCTTCCTGGTTTTTTTCCTCCCGTTTTTGATGGTTTGTTCTTGGTTTTTGATGGTTTCTTCTTGTTCTTGATGTTCCCGTTTTTGATGGTTCCTCCCATTTTTGATGGTTCCTTCCTGTTTTTGATGGTTCCTTCCCATTTTGTTTCCTTCCATTTTTGATGGTTTCTTCTTGCTTTTGATGCTTCTTTCCCGTTTTTGATGGTTTCTTCCCATTTTGTTCCCTCACATTTTTCATGGATTATTCCCATTTTTGATGGTCTGTACCCGTTTTTAAAGATTTTCTCCTGTTTTTGATGGTTTCCTCCTGTTTTTGACGGTTCCTTCCTCTTTTTGATGGTTTCCTCCCGTTTTTAATGATTTCTTCCCGTTTTTAATGGTTTCTTCCCGTTTTTGATGGTTTGTTCCCGTTTTTCCAGCGGGTGCCGCCTGCGCGTGCTGGACGTGACGGGAGTTCCAGATGATCCAGCTGGCCGCGCTCCGGACGGGATGAGCGTCTGGTCCGGCACGGTGGCTTTGGCCAAGGCTTGCGTGGAGGTGTCCAAGCACCAGCGGGAATTCCAGAGGCGCGGATCCAAGCGGCACAAAGGCCGCTCCGGAGCCGCCACGGCCGCGGCCGCTCCGCAGCCCCCGGGCGTGGACGTCCACGCCGACCTGTTCGTCAACGGAACGTCCTACGGGATCCTGCGCGACGCGCTCCAGACCGGAGCCGCCGGCCCGCTGCGCCTCAAGTGCCGAGAATTCCAAGCGGAAAAGCTCTCCCTGGCCGGAATCGTCAGCCTGCTGGAAACTCTGGATCCTTCCTGCGTGCGGAGGGTGGATCTGCGCTTCCGGAATTTGGGATTGACCGGGCTCTCGGTGATCCTGCCGCACCTCTCGCGCTTCCCGGAGCTGCGCAGCCTCAAGCTCCAGTACAGCAACGTGGACGTGCGGCGCCCGACGCCGGAATCGGCCATCGGAATCCGCTGCCTGGCCGGGCAGCTGGGAATGCTGCCCAGCCTCCGCGAGCTCAACCTGGGATCCTCCCGGCTCTCCGGGAATCTGCGCCAGATCCTCTGGTGAGTTCCCCACGCGGCGGGGCCCGGCCGGGCCCTCCCCGCGCTCCCGGGGGATTCCCGAGGGTTGGGGATCTTGGGGGTCTTTTCCAGCCTGGGTGGTCCTGTGGTTCCAGGATTTCATCATCCCGATGTTCCCATGATTCCGTTATCCCGATAGCTCGTGACTCAGTGATTCCATTGTCCCATCATTCCGAGATTCTAGAATTCCTTGGTTCCAGCATTCCCAAAGGTTGCTCTCGATGGTCTCGGTTCCATGATTTCATTATCCCAATACTCCCATGTTCCCATGATTCTGTTACCCCAGTACTTCATGGTTCAGTGATTCCACGATCCCAGAATTCCATGATCCCAGAATTCTGTGATTCCAAGATTCTCAAAGGCTGAACTCGACAGTCTTGGAGGTGTTTTCCAACCTCAGCGATCCCATAATGCCACTGTTTCATTATCCCAACTTTCCCACGATCCCATCATCCCAATATTTTACGGCTCAATGATTCCATCATCCCATAAATTCAAGATCCCATAATTCCATGATTTCAAGATTCCCAAAGGTTGGGCTTGATGGTCTTGAGCATCTTTTCCAGCCTGAATGATCCGTTGATTTCAGGAATTCCTTATCCCAATGTTCCCATAATCCCATGGTTCCGTTGTCTTGATAGTATACAACTCCATGATTCCGTCATCCCATAATTTCGTGATCCCATAATTCCCTGTTCCCCGATTCCCAAGGTTTGGGTTTGATGGTCTTGGAGATCGTTTCCAACCTCAAAGATCCCAGGTTCCCATGATCCCATTATCCCAATAGTCCATGACTCCATGATTCCACAACTCTATGATTTTGCAACTCCACGATCCCATAATTCCTTGACTCCAGGATTCCCAAAGGTTGGATTTGATGTACTTGAAGCCTTTTCCAACTTCAGTGGCTCCACGACGCCGTAACTCCATGATCCCGTAATTTCATCACTCCCTGATCCCAGAATCCTGATATCGCATGATTCCATAATTCCATAGCTCCATGATCCCAAGACCCCATAACTCCACAATTCCACAATTCCCTGGCTCCATGACCCCATAACTCCACAATTCCACAATTCCCTGGCTCCATGACCCCATAACTCCACAATTCCACAATTCCCTGGCTCCTGACCCCATAACTCCACAATTCCACAATTCCCTGGCTCCATGACCCCATAACTCCGTGATTCTCAAAGATACAGCTGGATGGTCTTGGGGATTTTCCCCAATCTCAGCCATTCCATGATTCCATGGCCACGTAATTCCATGACATCATAATCTCATGGATCCACAATTCCATAACTCCATGATCCTCAAATGTCGAACTTGTTGTTCTTGGAGACCTTTCCCCAGTCTCAGCCATTCCATGATCCTGTGATTCCATAATCTGAAAATCCCAGGATTTTCACAGGTCAAACTCGATGTTCTGGGAGCTCTTTCCCGACCTCAGTCATTCCAAAATTCCTCAATTCGATTCCACAATTCCATGTTCCCATCATTCCATGATTCTCAAACCTTGATTTTGATGATCTTAGAGACCTTTCCCAACTTCAGCCATTCCACATTTCCATGGCTCTGTCCTCCCATAATTCCATGATTCTCAAACCTTGACCTTGATGGTCTCGAAGATCTTTCCCAACATCAGTGATTCCACAATTCCCTGATTCCCTGACCCCATAATTCCAAAATCCCAGGAGTTTTAAAGGTTAAACTTGATGTTCTTGGAGATCTTTCTCAACTTCAGTCATTCCATAAATCCATGGCTCTGTGATCCCATCATTCCATGATTCTCAAACCTTGAACTTGATGTTCTTGGAGACCTTTCCCAACCTCAGCCATTCCGTAACTCCATGACCCCATCATTCCAAAACCCCAGGATTTTCAGAGGTCAAACTCGATGTTCTTGGAGACCTTTCCCGACCTCAGCGATTCCGTGATTCCTTTATTTAATTCCACAGTTCCATGACCCCACCATCCCATCATTCCATGATTCTCAAAACTTGAACTTGATGGTCTTGGAGCTCTTTCCCGACCTCAGTCATTCCATAAGTTGATCCCATCATTCCATGATTCTCCAACCTTGACCTTGATGTTCTGGGAGCTCTTTCCTGACCTCAGTCATTCCAAAGTTACACAATTTGATTCCACAGTTCCATGAGCCCGTCATTCCATGATCCTCAAACCTTGACCTTGATGTTCTTGGGGACCTTTCCCACCCTCAGCCATTCCGGAATTCCACGATCCCATCATTCCAAAATCCCAGGATTTTCACAGGTCAAACTTGATGTTCTTGGAGCTCCTTCCCGACCTCAGTCATTCCAAAATTCCACAATTCCTCAATTCCATGATCCCATCATTCCATGATCCTCAAACCTTGACCTTGATGTTCTTGGAGACCTTTCCCACCCTCAGCCATCCCATGATCCCAGGGATGCAATCCCGGCTCTCGTTCCCCACACTTCCCCCACCAATCCCAACAAACCCTCCCCGGGGCCTCACCTCTCCCTTTTCCCTCCCGCCAGCGACCTCCAGGCTCCGTTGGAAAGCTTGGAATTGGCCTTCTGCTCCCTGGTTCCCGCCGACCTCGCCTTCCTCTCCCAAAGCTTCCACGCTCCGGCCCTCAAAAGGTTGGATCTGAGCGGCCACGACTTCTCCCAAGGCCTCCTGGAGCCGCTCCGGCTGCTCCTGGAGGAAACCTCGGCCTCGCTGCTGCACCTGGATCTCATGGAATGCCGCATGGCCGACTCCCACCTGGACGCGCTGCTGCCCACGCTGCGGCGCTGCTCCCGCCTGCGCTTCCTGGGACTCTACGGCAATTCCCTGTCCACGGCCGCGCTCAAGGATCTGCTCCAGAAAACCTTGGAGCTGCCCGACCTCCACCTGGTGGTGTATCCCTTCCCCGTGGATTGCTACAAGCCGGAGCCGCCGCGCCGAGTCCCGGGATCCCGACGGATTTACGAGGAGCCCATGGACGGCGAACGTTTGGCGGCGGCCACCGCGGAGATTTCCCAGCTGCTGGCGAATTCCGGGAGAACCGACCTCGTCTGGACTTATAATCCCTACGGCCACGGAACCCTGGACTACTTCTCCTTGTGATTCGGGAAAAGCTCGGAGCCTCCACGGCAGAAAAGCGCCGCCGCCTCCTTCCCAAAATCCGGGCGTTTTCCGCCGCATCCCGGTGCTTTTCCGCCTCATTCCAGTGGTTTTTTTTCCCTTTATCTCGGTGCTTTTCCACCTGTTCTCCGTATTTTTCCAGTTCATCCCGCTTTTTTTCCTCCCCATTCCAAGTTTTTCCCCTGATTTCATAGCTTTTCCGCCACAGTTTGAGTTTTTTCCTCCCCATCCCCGATAGTTTTCTCCTCATCCCGATAGTTTTCCCCTCATCCCGATATTTTCCCCCTCGTCCCGGTATTTTTCCGCCTCATCCCGGTATTTTTCCTTCAATTTCATTATTTTTCCACCTCATCCCGGTGTTTTTCCTCCCATTTCATTTTTTTTCCAGCCCATCCCAGTGTTTTTCCATCAGGATTGGCTTTGCATGGCCAAATTCTCCGCGGCTGGATTCCGTGGGAAGCTTCCGGAAGCTTCTCCCGTGTCCGGCCGATCCCGTTGGGAACGGCGGCGACGCCTCTGGAGTAAGAATTAAGTTGGAAGAAACCAATCCAGGCACAGATGGAATTCCGGAGCGGGAATTTTGCAAAGGAGCGACTCCGCGGACGGTTCCATGGTGCTGGAGGTGGAAATTCCCAAAATTCCGTGGCGCGTCCAACGGGAAGCTCATCCCGGAGCCGGATCTTGGCAGGGAGCTGCAGATCCGTGGAAAAAGGAGCAGATTCCTGGGAGGAATCCCATGGAGGATAAAACCTTTGGAGCAGGATATTCCCGAAGGATTGACCCCTTGGAAAAATCCGCGAGGAATTGTCTTCCGTGGGAGCGACGCCTTGGAGAAATCCATGGAAAACTCTTGCCGTGGGATGGATTCACGTTAGAAAATGCATGGAAAACTTACCTTGGGATGGATTCACGGGGAAATCCATGGAAAACTGGCCGTGGGATGGATTCACCTTGGAGAACTCCATGGAAAACTCTTTCCCATAGCCGAGAAATCCATGGAAAACTCGCTGTGGGATGGATTCACCTTGGAGAACTCCATGGAGAACTCCCATAGCTGAGAAATCCATGGAAAACTCGCTGTGGGATGGATTCACCTTGGAGAAATCCATGGAAAACTCCCATAGCTGAGAAATCCATGGAAAACTCGCTGTGGGATGGATTCACCTTGGAGAAATCCATGAAAAACTCTTTCCCATAGCTGAGAAATCCATGGAAAACTCGCTGTGGGATGGATTCACCTTGGAGAAATCCATGGAAAACTCTTTCCCATAGCCGAGAAATCCATGGAAAACTCGCTGTGGGATGGATTCACCTTGGAGAAATCCATGGAGAACTCTTTCCCATAGCTGAGAAATCCATGGAAAACTCGCTGTGGAATGGATTCACTTTGGAGAAATCCATGGAAAACTCTTTCCCATAGCTGAGAAATCCATGGAAAACTCGTTGTGGGATGGATTCACCTTGGAGAAATCCATGGAAAACTCTTTCCCATAGCTGAGAAATCCATGGAAAACTCGCTGTGGGATGGATTCACCTTGAAGAACTCCATGGAGAACTCCCATAGCTGAGAAATCCATGGAAAACTCGCTGTGGGATGGATTCACCTTGAAGAACTCCATGGAGAACTCCCATAGCTGAGAAATCCATGGAAAACTCGCTGTGGGATGGATTCACCTTGAAGAACTCCATGGAGAACTCCCATAGCTGAGAAATCCATGGAAAACTCGCTGTGGGATGGATTCACCTTGGAGAAATCCATGGGAAAATCTTTCCCATAGCTGAGAAATCCATGGAAAACTCACTGTGGGATGGATTCACCTTGGAGAAATCCATGGAAAACTCCCCTGGCATGGCCTCCAGCGCTGCCACAGGGATTGAGGGAAAGCCGGGAACGAGGGAATTGGGGGAGGGAAAAGTTGGATTTGGGGTCTTGTTTTCCTGCTCTGATTCTCTTGGAAATAAACTCATCCTATTCCAGATCCCGAGTCGGTCGTTCCCAGACGGGATTTCCTGAGGGATCTCTCCCGATCCTTATCCTGATCCAAGAATCCTCCATTATTTCCTTCATTCCCGCCTCATTTTGGTGGTTTTCCACCTTTTTTTTGGTGGTTTTCCACCTCGTTCCAGGGTTTTTTTCCACTTTATATCAGTGTTATTCTACCTCATTTTGGCGGGTTTTGCCTCATCCCAGTATTTTTCCGCCTTTTCCCAGTGTTTTTCCCTCATCCTGGTGGTTTCCAGCCTCGGTTTTGTATTTCCCCCCCTCATCCGAGTGGTTTCCCAACTCATTTCTCCGTTTTCCACCTCATTTTGCTGCTTTTCCAGCTCATTTTGCTGTTTTCCCCCCTCATCCCATTATTTTCCCGCTCATTCCAGTGCTTTCTCCCTTATTTCGATTTCCTTCCACCTAAATTTGCCTTTTTTTACTTTATCCCCGCATTTCCCCCCCTCACTCTGGCGGTTTTCAACTTCATTTTAGTATTTTGGGCCTTATTCTGTCGTTTTTCCGCATCATTTTGATATTTTTTCCACCTCATTTTGGTGTTTTGGGCCTTATCCCCTCAGATTTCTCCATCATTTTGGTATTTTTCCCCTTATCCCAGTAATTTCCCCTCATCACAGTGTTTCCCCATCTCATTTTCATATTTTTTTGCCTCACCCCAGTGTTTTTCCACCTCATTTTGTTGGGTTTTTACCTCATTTCAGTGCTCTTTCCCCTCATCCTGGTAGTTTTCCCCCTTATTTTTTTTTTATTTTCACCCGATTTTGGAATTTTCCCCTCATCCCAGTGTTTTCCCCCCCTCATTTTGGTGTTTTTCCCCCTCATCCCGATATTTTCCCCCTCATTTTGTCGTTTTCCCCCCTCACTTTCCACTTTCCCCCCTCATTTTCCACTTCTCCCCCTCATCCCTTTACATTCCCCCCTCATCCCGCTATTTCTCCACCCCATCCCAGGCGCTTTTCTACCTCATCCCGGTGTTTTTTCCCTCAGCCCGAGATTTTTCCGCCTCATTTTCCAACTTTTTCCCTCATCCCGGAGCTTTTCCCGGCGCCTCTGCGGCCCTGAGGGCCCTGAGGGCAAAATGGCGGGAAGCCGCCGTGGGGGGGCGCACCTAGAGCGGATCTATGAGGGCGCGCAGGCCTATAGGGTGCTTTTATGGGATCTCTGAGCTTCTACAGGGCTCTGAGCGCCTATAGACAATTTCTGGCACTCTCTAGAGGGATTCTATAGGATCTGGAGATCTATAGGATCCCTTATAGCGGTGGGACACCCCCCCCGGCCCTTCTCTTTCCGCTTCCGTTTCCCCCCGGACCCTTTTCACCGCCGCACCAGCCGAGGTGCCCCCACATTGCGGTCCCCCAGGCGGCCGCTTCCGGGTGGCGCCGGTGGCGCGGCCGTCGCTGTCGCCTGTCGCGACAGGGAGGTGGCCCGGCCGTGTCGGGGGTCGCCGGTCGCTGTCGCGATGAGGGCGGGGGCGGTGCTGCGGCTCTGCTCGCCCCCGGGGCTCCTGTACCAACAGGGGCAGCGGCCGGGGCCTGGAATCCGCGAGTATTTTTATTACGTGGATCACCAGGGGCAGGTGAGGGGGAATCGATAAGGGATCGATAAGGGATCGATAAGGGTGGGGGGGTCGGGAGGGGGTTCTGGGGAACAAATCCCGCCAGGATTCTGGGCAGATCCCGAAAAAAATCGCAGGGAGGATCCGGGTTGATCAAGGATGGATCCCGGGTAAAACCCGGGAGGATCCAGGATGGATCCCAGGTAAAACCCGGGAGGATCCTGCTCAGATCCCAAAAGAATTCCAGATTAAACCCCGATTAAACCCAGATAAATCCCACACAAATCCCAGCTGGATCCTGGCCAGATCCCAGACAAATCCCACTCAGATTCCAAAGGAATCCCAAAAAAAAACCTTTCAGTGGACTCAGAGCAGATTCCCAAAAAATCCCCCAAAATCCCCGGGCAAATCCCAGCTGGATCCCCCTAAAAAAACCCCACAAGGATCCAGGACAGATCCCAAACCCATCCCAGAGAAAAATCCCGGGGTTTTGGGGGAAAATTTGAGCGTTTTGAGGCTTTTTTCCCGCTTTTTCCTCAGCTTTTCCTGGATGACACCAAAGTCAAGAACTTCGTCACCTGCTTCAAAGGTACCGCCCTAATTATGCTAATTAATTATCCCCCTTGTTAGTTTGCAGCTGAATATTAATTAGGGTTTGGTTATTAATTGGGATTGGGGCCTTAATTAGGATTTAATCCTTAATTTGAGGGAGGGTTGAGCCTTGGGAAAGGTGGGACCCCCTAATTTGCATATTGATAGCTCATTAATTGCTCGTTCCCCGATTCATTAATCATTTCCTCAGTTGTTACACTCCCTAATTATTGAATCCCGAATTAATGAAGCAGTTCCCTAATTAGTTAATGAAGAAAGGAGTTTTAAATTTTAAATATTCATTGTTAGGAAGTATTTCCCCTTCCCAATTCTTCCCATAAAATTCCCCCCAAAAAAATGCCACAAAAACCCCAAAAAGATCCCGGAAAACCCAAAAAAAAAATCCCAAAAAACATCCAAAAAACCCTAAAAAAAAATAAAAAAACCACTGGGAAAAGTACCCAAAAAACCCCAAAAACCACGGGGAAAAAGTCATAAAAATGGAAAAAAACACCACAAAAACTTGAAAATATGCGGGAAGAAAAACAGAAATGGCCCGAAAAATATGAGAAAATGGTCAGAAAAACCACAAAAAAAAAACCCCAAAAAATTAAAAAAAAAATTCACAAAATCCCCCCCAAAAAACCCCAAAGATTCCCAGAAAAACCTGGAAAAATCCCAAAGAAACTGCGAAGAACCACAGGAAAAAAAACCTTTAAAAAACCCAAAAAAACCCACTGGAAAAATCCTCTGAAAATGCCCAAAAAAACGAAAACGGAATGACCCAAAAAAATTGAATAAGAAACAAAAAAAAAATCCCCAAAAAACCCACAAAATCCCCCCCCAAAAAACCCCAAAGATTCCCATAAAAACCTGGAAAAATCCCAAAGAAATTGCGAAGAACCACGGGAAAAAAACCTTAAAAAACCCCTGGAAAAATCCTCTGAAAATCCCCCAAAAAGAAAACGGAATGACCCAAAAAATAGAATAAAAACAAACAAAAAAATCCCATAAAAACACCACAAAATTCCCATCAAAAAACCCCAAAGATTCCCATAAAAACCTGGGAAAACTCCGAAGAAACTGCGAAGAACCACAGGAAAAAAACCCTTAAAAAACCCCAAAAAACCTCTGGAAAAATGCTCTGAAAATGCCCAAAAAAGAAAAGGGAATGACCCAAAAAATAGAATAAAAACAAACAAAAAAATCCCAAAAAAAACCCCACAAAATCCCCCCCAAAAAACCCCAAAGATTCCCATGAAAACCTGGAAAAACCCCAAAGAAACTGCGAAGAACCACAGGGAAAAAAACCCTAAAAATCCCAAAAAAAACACTGGAAAAATGCTCTGAAAATTCCCAAAAAAGAAAACAGAATGACCCAAAAAATAGAATAAAAACAAACAAAAAAAATCCCAAAAACAGCACAAAATTCCACCCAAAAAAACCCCAAAGATTCCCATAAAAACCTGGAAAAATCCCGAAGAAACTGCAAAGAACCACGGGGAATAAAACCCTTAAAAACCCCCAAAAAACCTCTGGAAAAATCCTCTGAAAATACCCAAAAAAGAAAACGGAATGCACCAAAAAATAGAATAAAAACAAACAAAAAAATCCCAAAAAAACCCCACAAAATCCCCCCCAAAAAAACCCAAAGATTCCCATAAAAACCTGGGAAAACCCCGAAGAAATTGCATAGAACCACGGGAAAAAAACCCTAAAAAGCCCCAAAAAAACCCTGGAAAAATGCTCTGAAAATACCCAAAAAAGAAAACGGAAAGACCCAAAAAATAGAATAAAAACAAACAAAAAAATCCCATAAAAACCCACAAAATTCCCATCAAAAAACCCCAAAGATTCCCATAAAAACCTGGGAAAACCCCGAAGAAACTGCAAAGAACCACGGGAAAAAAAACTAAAAAACCCCAATAAACCCCTGGAAAAATGCTCTGAAAATGCCCAAAAAAGAAAACGGAATGCACCAAAAAATAGAATAAAAACAAACAAAAAAAATCCCAAAAACCAGCACAAAATCCCCCCCAAAAAACCCCAAAGATTCCCATAAAAACCTGGGAAAACCCCGAAGAAACTGCAAAGAACCACGGGAAAAAAAAATACCTAAAAAACCCCAAAAACCACTGGAAAATTTTCAAAAAACCCAAAAATACTGCAAATAAACACCCCAAAAAACCATCGGAAAAACTTCAAGAAAGGCCATAAAAACTCCATAAAAACACCAAAAAAAACCCCCAAAAAACCCCAAAAAAGTCCACAAAAAACCTCAAAAAAACCTCATGGAGAAAGCACAAAAACCACCACAAAAACCTCAAAAAAAAACCCCAAAAGACTCCAAAAAGACACTGGAAAAACCACAAAGAAACCCCCAAAATACCACTGGAAAAATCCCCAAAAAACACCCAAAAAAACTGGGGGAAAAAAATAAAACACTGAAAAAAACCCCAAAAAAGCCCCAAAAAACCATCAGAAAACCCCCTAAAGATCCCAAAAAAACCAACGGAAGAACCCAAAAAAACCAGCACAAAAAACACCCAAAAACACCCAAAAACCACTGGAAAGCCTTCAAAAAACCCAAGAATACTGCGAATAAACACCCCAAAAAACCATCGGAAAAACTTCAAGAAAGGCCATAAAAACTCCAAAAAAACACCAAAAAAACACCAAAAAAAATTCCTGGAGAAAGCACAAAAACCACCACAAAAACCTCAAAAAAACCCCAAAAGACTCCAAAAAGACACCGGAAAAACCCCAAAGAAACCCCAAAATACCACTGGAAAAATCCCCAAAAAAACCCCAAAAAAACTATCAGAAAACCCCCTAAAGATCCCCAAAAAGACAACGGAAGAACCCCAAAAATCCAGCACAAAAACCACCAAAAAAGAACCCCAAAAACCACTGGAAAGCCTTCAAAAAACCCCAAAAAACTATCGGAAAAACTTCAAGAAAGGCCATAAAAACACCAAAAAAACCCAAAAAAAAACCTAAAAAAACCCCAAAAACCCCCCAAACCCCCTTCGCTGATCCCCGAATTCTCCCCCCAGACGTCAAATTCCTTTCCTTCTTCTTCCGGCACCTGGAGCGGAACCGCGGCGGGCGCTGCCGCGAGCGCTTCCCGTTCCTCTTCTGCCTCATCCCGAAAATTCCCAGAAAACCCAAAACCAACTTCATGAAAACCATCCAAAAAACACCAACTGGAAAAACCCCAAAACTACACCGGGAAAACCCCAAAAAGGCACTGGAAAATCCTCAAAAAAACCCCCAAAAGTTCCAAAAAGACGCTGGAAAAACGCCAAAGAAACGCCAAAATTCCATTGGAAAAACCCCCCAAAAAAACCCCAAAACAGCCCCAAAAAAACCCCAAAAAACTATCAGAAAACCCCCTAAACATCCCCAAAAAGACAACGGAAGAACCCAAAAAACCAGCACAAAAAACACCAAAAAAACCCCAAAAACCACTGGAAGACCTTCAAAACACCCAAAAAACCATTGGAAAAACTTCAAGAAATGCCATAAAAACACCAAAAAAACACCAAAAAAACCCCTAAAACCCCCCAAAAAACCTCGTAACCCCCAAATTCCCATCGCTGATCCCCGAATTCTCCCCCCAGACGTCAAATTCCTTTCCTTCTTCTTCCGGCACCTGGAGCGGAACCGCGGCGGGCGCTGCCGCGAGCGCTTCCCGTTCCTCTTCTGCCTCATCCCTAAAATTCCCAGAAAACCCAAAAAAACCTTCATGAAAACCACCAAAAGAAACCAACAAGGAAAACCCCAAAAATACACCAGAAAAAAACCCAAAAAGGCACTGGATAATCCTCAAAAAAAACCCAAAAAAGATGCTGGAAAAACGCCAAAGAAACGCCAAAATACCATTGGAAAAACCCCAAAAATACCCAAAAAAAACCCCAAAAAACCCCAAAAAACTATCAGAAAACCCCCTAAAGAGCCCCAAAAAGACAACGGAAGAACCCAAAAAATCCAGCACAGAAACCACCAAAAAAGAACCCCAAAAACCACTGGAAAGCCTTCAAAAAACCCAAAAAACCATCGGAAAAACTTCAAGAAATGCCATAAAAACACCAAAAAAACCCCAAAAAAAGCCCAAAAAAACCCTAAAAATTCCTCAAAAAACCCCAAAATCCCCATCGCTGATCCCCGAATTCTCCCCCCCAGACGTCAAATTCCTTTCCTTCTTCTTCCGGCACCTGGAGCGGAACCGCGGCGGGCGCTGCCGCGAGCGCTTCCCGTTCCTCTTCTGCCTCATCCCGAAAATTCCCAGAAAACCCAAAAACAACTTCATGAAAACCACCAAAAAACACCAACTGGAAAAACCCCAAAACTACACCGGGAAAACCCCAAAAAGGCACTGGAAAATCCTCAAAAGAAACCCCAAAAGACCCAAAAAGACAACGGAAAATGCCAAAGAAACGCCAAAATACCACTGGAAAAATCCCCGAAAATACCCAAAAAAACCCCCAAAAAAACCCCAAAAAACTATCAGAAAACCCCCTAAAGATCCCCAAAATGACAACAGAAGAACCCAAAAAATCCAGCACAAAAAGCACCAAAAAATAACCCCAAAAACCACTGGAAGGCCTTCAAAAAACCCAAAAAACCATTGGAAAAACTTCAAGAAAGGCCATAAAAACACCAAAAAAACACCAAAAAAATGCCAAAAAAACCCCTAAAACCCCCCAAAAAACCTCGTAACCCCCAAATTCCCATCGCTGATCCCCGAATTCTCCCCCCAGACGTCAAATTCCTTTCCTTCTTCTTCCGGCACCTGGAGCGGAACCGCGGCGGGCGCTACCGCGAGCGCTTCCCGTTCCTCTTCTGCCTCATCCATAAAATTCCCAGAAAACCCAAAAAAACCTTCATGAAAACCACCAAAAAAAACCAACAAGAAAAACCCAAAAAAGACACCGGGAAAACCCCAAAAAGGCACTGGAAAATCCTCAAAAAAAGCCCCAAAAGTTCCAAAAAGACGCTGGAAAAACGCCAAAGAAACGCCAAAATTCCATTGGAAAAACCCCCCAAAAAAGCCCCAAAAAAACCCCAAAAAACTATCAGAAAACCCCCTAAACATCCCCAAAACCTCAATGGAAAACCCCAAAAAAAACCAGCACAAAAACCACCCAAAAAAACCCCAAAAACCACTGGAAAGCCTTCAAAAAACCCCAAAAAACCATCGGAAAAACTTCAAGAAATGCCATAAAAACACCAAAAAAAGCCCAAAAAAACCCTAAAAAATCCTCAAAAAACCCCAAAATCCCCATCGCTGATCCCCAAATTCTCCCCCCAGACGTCAAATTCCTTTCCTTCTTCTTCCGGCACCTGGAGCGGAACCGCGGCGGGCGCTGCCGCGAGCGCTTCCCGTTCCTCTTCTGCCTCATCCCGAAAATTCCCAGAAAACCCAAAAAACCCTTCATGAGAACCACCAAAAAAAACCAACCGGGAATACCCCAAAATAACCCAGAAAGACACTGGAAAAACCCCAAAACCACCATGAAAACCTCTAAAAAAATACCCCAAAAGAGCTCAAAAAGACACTGGAAAAACGCCAAAGAAATGCCAAAATTCCATTGGAAAAACCCCAAAAATCCCCAAAAAAACCTGGGAAAAACCCAAAAAAAACCCCAAAACCCACCGGAATACCCCCTAAAAATCCCCAAAAACACAATGGAAGAACCCAAAAAGCCAGCACAGAAACCACCAAAAACAAACCCCAAAAACCAATGGAAAGCCTTCAAAAAACCCAAAAAACCATTGGAAAAACTTCAAGAAATGCCATAAAAACACCAAAAAAACGCCAAAAAAACCCCCAAAAAATGCCAAAAAAACCCCTAAAAACCCCCCAAAAAACCTCGTAACCCCAAAATCCCCATCGCTGATCCCCAAATTCTCTCCCCAGATGTCAAATTCCTTTCCTTCTTCTTCCGGCACCTGGAGCGGAACCGCGGCGGGCGCTACCGCGCGCTCTTCCCCTTCGTGTCGCGCTGCGGCCGCGAGCGCAATTTCCTGCGCTGCTCCGACCTCCCCGTGGTTTTCACCCAAATCCTTCCCGGCTCCCGCGGCGATCCCGATCCCGTCCTGTCCTACTGCGGCGGCGGCTCCGAGCTGACGGTGCCGTTCCGGCCGGGAATGCTGGCGGTATTCCCGGAAAACGGGCGCCTTTACCACCCGGCGCCGGAGAAGGTCGGCGGCGTCGGTTTGGTGCGTTCGGCGTTGGCCCAAGAGTTGAGCTCGGGGTTCGGCTTCCGGGACGGGCCCGAAAATCCCCCGACGCATTTCACCTGGAGAGGGAGGGAGTATCGGCTCTCCGGGGAAATTTTGGGAATCTTGCGGGCGGAAAAATCGGGATGGGAGGCCGAAGCGGCGATTCCCGCGTCTTAAACGCCCCGGAAATCGCAAACGACGCGTTCCCGCCGTCATTAAATTAATTCAGAATTAATTTGGGGTTAAATAATTAATTTGAGGAAGCGTTTCCCCTTCCCAATTCCCCTTTTTCCTCATCCCGAAAATTCCCGGGAATCTCAGTTGTTCTTTAACGAGGTGAAATTCCCGATTATTCCCCTGGAAAAAACGGGAATTCCCGAGGGATCGCCGAGGAATCCGAGCGGCCCCAAAGTTCCAGGCAGGGGAACGCCGCGGTTTTCCCGGGAAATTCCCGGGAAAAAAGGGGGGAAGCCGCTCTGTCGGTCGCTCGATGCGGGGTCGGGAGATGGGATGGTTTGGGGATTTGGGATGAAGGTTTGGGGATTTGGGATGAAGGGTTTGGGGATTTGGGATGGATTTGGGATGAGGGATTTGGGATGAAGGATGAAGGGTTTGGGGATTTGGGATGAAGGGTTTGGGGATTTGGGATGGATTTGGGATGAGGGATTTGGGATGAAGGATGAAGGGTTTGGGGATTTGGGATGGAGGGTTTGGGGATTTGGGATGAAGGTTTGGGGATTTGGGATGAAGGATTTGGGGAGTTGGGATGAAGGGTTTGGGGATTTGGGAATTTGGGATGGAGGATTTGGGATGAAGGATTTGGGAATTCGGGATGAAGGATTTGGGATGATGCATTTTGAGATTTGGGATGGGGCATTTGGGATGAAGGGTTTGGGATGAAGGGTTTGGGGAATTTGGGATGAAGGATTTGGGGGATTTGGGGTGAAGGATTTGGGAATTTGGTTTGAAGGATTTGGGAATTTGGTTTGAAGGATTTGGGAATTTGGGATGAAGGGTTTGGGGAGTTGGGATGGAGGATTTGGGGATTTGGGAGGGATTGGGGAATTTGGGATGAAGGATTTGGGAATTTGGGATGAAGGATTTGGGGAGTTGGGATGAAGGATTTGGGGATTTGGGAGGGATTGGGGAATTTGGGATGAAGGATTTGGGAATTTGGGATGAAGGGTTTGGGATGAAGGATTTGGGGGATTTGGGATTATGGAATTGGGATGGAGGATTTGGGATGAAGAGTTTGGGGATGTGGGATGGGGAATTTGGGAATTTGGGATGAAGGGTTTGGGGATTTGGGATGGAGGGTTTGGGATGAAGGATAAAGGATTTGGGATGAAGGGTTTGGGGATTTGGGATGGAGGGTTTGGGGATTTGGGATGAAGGGTTTGGGAGGGGTTGGAGAATTTGGGATGAGGGGTTTGGGAACTTAGGATCAAGAATCTGGAGATTTGGGATTCGAGAATTTGGGAATTTGGGATTAAGGATTTGGGGGACGAAGGATTCGGGTATTTGGGATGAAGGATTTGGGAACTTGGGATGAAGGGTTTGGGGATTTGGGATGAAGGATTTGGGATGAAGGATTTGGGGGATTTGGGATGAAGGATTTGGGATTTTGGGTTGAAGGATTTGGGGATTTGGGATGAACGGTTTGGGGATTTGGGATGGAGGATTTGGAATGAAGGATTTGGGGGATTTGGGATGAAGGATTTGGGGATTTGGGATGAAGGGTTTGGGGATTTGGGATGAAGGATTTGGGAGGGATTGGGGAATTTGGGATGGAGGATTTGGGGATTTGGGATGGGGGATTTGGGAACTTTGGATCAAGGATTTGGAGACATGGGATGAAGAATTTGGGAATTTGGGATGAAGGATTTGGGATGAAGGATCTTGGGATTTAGGATGAAGGGTTTGGGGGATTTGGGATGAAGAATTTGGGAATTTGGGATGGAGGATTTGGAATGAAGGATTTGGGGGATTTGGGATGGAGGATTTGGGAACTTTGGATCAAGGATTTGGAGACTTGGGACGAAGAATTTGGGAATTTGGGATAGAGGATTTGTGGGACGAAGGATTTGGGTATTTGGGATGAAGGGTTCGGGATCTGGGATGAAGGATTTGGGAATTTGGGATGAAGGGTTTGGGGATTTGGGATGGAGGATTTGGGGATTTGGGATGAAGGGTTTGGGGATTTGGTTTGAAGGATTTGGGAATTTGGTTTGAAGGATTTGGGAATTTGGGATGAAGGGTTTGGGATGAAGGGTTTGGGATGAAGGATTTGGGGATTTGGTTTGAAGGATTTGGGGATTTGGTTTGAAGGATTTGGGAATTTGGGATGAAGGGTTTGGGGATTTGGGATGGAGGATTTGGGGATTTGGGATGAAGGGTTTGGGATGGAGGATTTGGAATGAAGGATTTGGGGATTTGGGATGAAGGGTTTGGGGATTTGGGATGGAGAATTTGGGAATTTGGGATGGAGGATTTGGGAACTTTGGATAAAGGATTTGGGGATTTGGGATGATGGATTTGGGAACTTGGGATGATGAGTTTGGGGATGTGGGATGGGGAATTTGGGATGAAGGATTTGGGAACTTTGGATCAAGAATTTAGAGATTTGGGATTTGGGAATTTGGGATAACGCATTTGGGGGACAAAACATTTGGGGATTTGGGATGGAGGATTTGGAATGAAGGATTTGGGAATTTGGGATGGAGGATTTGGGGATTTGGGATGAAGGGTTTGGGATTTGGGATGATGGATTTGGGGGATTTGGGATGAAGGAATTGGGATGGAGGATTTGGGATGAAGAGTTTGGGGATGTGGGATGGGGAATTTCGGAATTTGGGATGAAGGGTTTGGGAATTTGGGATGATGGATTTGGGATGAAGGGTTTGGGAATTTGGGATGATGGATTTGGGATGAAGGGTTTGGGGATTTAGGATTTGGGAACTTGGGATGAAGAGTTTGGGGATGTGGGATGGAGGAATTGGGATGAAGGGTTTGTGGATTTGGGGATTTGGGATGAAGGGTTTGGGATGATGGATTTGGGATGAAGGATTTGGGGATTTGGGATGAAGGGTTTGGGGATTTGGGATGAAGGATTTGGGGATTTGGGCGATTTGGGAAGAAGGATTTGGGGAGTTGGGATGAAGGGTTTGGGGATTTAGGATGAAGGTTTTGGGGATTTGGGAGGGATTGGGGAATTTGGGATGAAGGATTTGGGAACTTTGGATAAAGGATTTGGGGATTTGGGATGAAGGATTTGGGATGAAGGATTTGAGGATTTGGGATGAAGGATTTAGGATGAAGGATTTCGGAATTTGGGATGGGGGATTTGGGATGATGGGTTTGGGGATTTGGGATGATGGATTTGGGGATTTGGGATGAAGGGTTTGGGGATTTGGGAATTTGGGATGGAGGGTTTGGGATGATGGATTTGGGGATTTGGGATGGAGGATTTGGGGATTTGGGAGATTTAGGATGAAGGGTTTAGGGATTTGGGATGGACGATTTGGGGATTTGGGATGAAGGATTTGGAGATTTGGGATAGGGAATTTGGGAATTTGGGATGAAGGGTTTAGGGATTTGGGATGAAGGGTTTGGGGGACGAAGGATTCGGGAATGTGGGATGAAGGGTTTGGGGATTTGGGATGGAAGATTTGGAATGAAGGATTTGGGGGATTTGGGATGAAGGATTTGGGGACTTGGGATGAAGGATTTGGGGACTTGGGATGAAGGATTTGGGAGGGATTGGGGAATTTGGGATGAAGGATTTGGGGATTTGGGATGAAGGATTTGGGAATTTGGGATGGAGGATTTGGGGATTTGGGATGAAGGGTCTGGGGACTTGGGATGAAGGATTTGGGATGAAGGGTTTGGGGATTTGGGATGAAGGATTTGGGGGATTTGGGATGAAGGATTTGGGAGGGATTGGGAACTTTGGATCAAGGATTTGGAGACTTGGGATGAAGAATTTGGGAATTTGGGATAGAGGATTTGGGGGACGAAGGATTCGGGTATTTGGGATGAGGGATTTGGGATGAAGAATTTGGGGGATGAAGGATTCGGGTATTTGGGATGAAGGGTTTGGGAATTTGGGATGAAGGATTTGGGATGATGGATTCGAGATTTGGGATGAGGGATTTGGATAGAATTCGGGTGGTAGCACCTTAATAATTAACAATTAATTGCTGATGAATAATTAATTAATATTTATTTCATAATTAATATTGTCCCACGGGAATGGAAGGCACTCAGAGGCTTCTTCCCTCCGGATGTGGCAATAAAAGTTCCGGGAAAAAACTTTGGGGTTGGGGCGGGAAAGCACCAAAATGGGCAAAATATCGGGATGAGGGGGAAAAACACGGGGATGGGGAGGAGAAATCCTAAAACAGGACACGAAACATCAGGATGAGGAGGAAAACCATAAAAACCAGGCAGAAAAGCACCGAAATTCAGGGAAAAAACACCGGGATGAGGCGGAAAAACACCGGGATGGGGCGGAAAACTCTGGGATTTCGGGAAGGAGGCGGCGGCGCTTTTCCCGAATCACAAGGAGAAGAAGTCCAAGGTTTGGTGGCCGTAGGGGTTGGAAGTCCAGACGAGGTCGGTTCTCCCAGAATCGGCCAAAAGTTGGGAAAACTCGGCGTCGGCCGCCGCCAGAAGTTCCTCGTCCACGGGTTCCTCAAAATTCCAAGCGGATTCCGAGGGCGGCTCCGGCTTGTAGCAATCCACGGGGAAGGGATACACCACCAGGTGGAGGTCGGGCAGCTCCAAGGTTTTCTGGAGCAGATCCTTGAGCGCGGCCGTGGACAGGGAATTGCCGTAGAGTCCCAGGAAGCGCAGGCGGGAGCAGCGCCGCAGCGTGGGCAGCAGCGCGTCCAGGTGGGAGTCGGCCATGCGGCATTCCATGAGATCCAGGTGCAGCAGCGAGGCCGAGGTTTCCTCCAGGAGCAGCCGGAGCGGCTCCAGGAGGCCTTGGGAGAAGTCGTGGCCGCTCAGATCCAACCTTTTGAGGGCCGGAGCGTGGAAGCTTTGGGAGAGGAAGGCGAGGTCGGCGGGAACCAGGGAGCAGAAGGCCAATTCCAAGCTTTCCAACGGAGCCTGGAGGTCGCTGGCGGGAGGGAAAAGGGAGAGGTGAGGCCCCGGGGAGGATTTGTTGGGATTGGTGGGGGAAGTGTGGGGAACGAGAGCCGGGATTGCATCCCTGGGATGGCTGAGGGTGGGAAAGGTCTCCAGCAACATCAAGGTCAAGGTTGGAGAATCATGGAATGACGGGATCAAATTATGGAATGACTGAGGGTGGGAAAAGTCCCCAAGAACATCAAGGTCAAGGTTGGAGAATCATGGAATGATGGGATCAAATTATAGAATGGCTGAGGTTGGGAAAGATCTCCAAGAGCATCGAGTTTGACCTGTGAAAATCCTGGGATTTTGGGATTATGGGATCACGGGGTCATGGAATGGCTGAGACTGGGGAAAGGTCTCCAAGAACATCAAGTTCATGGTTTGAGAATCATGGAATGATGGGATCACAGAGCCATGGAATTATGGGATGACTGAAGTTGAGAAAGATCTCCAAGAACACCAAGTTTAACCTTTAAAACTCCTGGATTTTGGAATTATGGGGTCACGGAATCAGGGAATTGTGGAATCACTGATGTTGGGAAAGATCTTCGAGACCATCAAGGTCAAGGTTTGAGAATCATGGAATTATGGGAGGACAGAGCCATGGAAATGTGGAATGACTGAATTTGGGAAAGATCTCGAAGATCATCAGAATTGAGGTCTGAGAATCATGGAATGATGGGATCATGGAACTGTGGAATCAAATTGTGGAATTTTGGAATGACTGAGGTTGGGAAAGAGCTCCAAGAAGACCAAGGTCAAGGTTTGAGAATCATGGAATGATGGGATCAAATTACGGAATGACTGAGGTCGGGAAAGGTCTCCAAGAGCATCAAGTTTGACCTCTGAAAATCCTGGGGTTTTGGAATGATGGGGTCACGGAGTTACGGAATGGCTGAGGGTGGGAAAGGTCTGCAACACCATCAAGGTCAAGGTTTGAGAATCATGGACCTGTGGAATCAAATTGTGGAATTTTGGAATGACTGAGGTCGGGAAAGAGCTCCCAGAACATCAAGTTTGACCTGTGAAAATCCTGGAATTTTGGGATTATGGGATCACGGGGTCATGGAATGACTCAGGTTGGGAAAGGTCTCCAAGAACACCAAGTTTGATATTTGAGGATCATGGAGTTATGGAATTGTGGATCCATGATATTATGGGATCATGGAGTTGCGTGGTCATGGAATCACGGATTTATGGAATGGCTGAGATTGGGGAAAATCCTCAAGATCATCAAGGTCAAGCTTTGAAAATCATGGAATGATGGGATGGCGGGGTCATGGAATTGTGGAATTAAATAAAGGAATCACGGAATGGCTGAGGTTGGGAAAGATCTCCAAGAGCATCAAGCTCAACTTCTGAAAATCCTGGGATTTTGGAATGATGGGGTCACGGAGTTACGGAATGGCTGAGGGTGGGAAAGGTCTCCAAGAGCATCAAGTTCATGGTTTGAGAATCATGGAATGATGGGATCACAGAGCCATGGAATTATGGGATGACTAAAGTTGAGAAAGATCTCCAAGAACATCAAGTTTAACCTTTAAAACTCCTGGATTTTGGAATTATGGGGTCAGGGAATCAGGGAATTGTGGAATCACTGATGTTGGGAAAGATCTTCGAGACCATCAAGTTCAAGGTTTGAGAATCATGGAATTATGGGAGGACAGAGCCATGGAAATGTGGAATGACTGAAGTTGGGAAAGGTCTCCAAGAACATCAGAATCAAGAATTGAGAATCATGGAATGATGGAAACATGGAATTGTGGAATTTTGGAATGACTGAGGTCGGGAAAGAGCTCCAAGAACATCGAGTTTGACATCTGAAAATCCTGGGATTTTCAGATTATGGGATCACGGGGTCATGGAATGACTCAGGTTGGGAAAGGTCTCCAAGAACACCAAGTTTGACATTTGTGGATCATGGGATCATGGAGTTATGGAATTGTGGATCCATGAGATTAGGAGGTCATGGAATTACGTGGCCATGGAATCATGGAATGGCTGAGATTGGGGAAAATCCCCAAGACCATCCAGCTGTATCTTTGAGAATCACGGAGTTATGGGGTCATGGAGCCAGGGAATTGTGGAATTGTGGAGTTATGGGGTCATGGAGCCAGGGAATCGTGGAATTGTGGAGTTATGGGGTCATGGAGCCAGGGAATTGTGGAATTGTGGAGTTATGGGGTCAGGAGCCAGGAAATTGTGGAATTGTGGAGTTATGGGGTCTTGGGATCATGGAGCTATGGAATTATGGAATCATGGGATATCAGGATTCTGGGATCAGGGAGTGATGAAATTACGGGATCATGGAGTTACGGCGTCATGGAGCCATTGAAGTTGGAAAAGGCTTCAAGTACATCAAATCCAACCTTTGGGAATCCTGGAGTCAAGGAATTATGGGATCGTGGAGTTGCGAAATCATAGAGTTGTGGAATCATGGAGTCATGGACTATTGGTATAATGGGATCATGGGAACCTGGGATCTTTGAGGTTGGAAAAGATCTCCAAGACCATCGAACCCAAACCTTGGGAATCGGGGAACAGGGAATTATGGGATCATGAAATTATGGGATGACGGAATCATGGAGTTGTATACTATTGAGACAACGGAACCATGGGATTATGGGAACATTGGGATAAGGAATTCCTGAAATCAACGGATCATTCAGGCTGGAAAAGATGCTCAAGACCATCAAGCCCAACCTTTGGGAATCTTGAAATCATGGAATTATGGGATCTTGAATTCATGGGATGATGGAATCATTGAGTCGTAAATATTGGGATGATGGGATCGTGGGAATGTTGGGATAATGAAACAGTGGAATTATGGGATCGCTGAGGTTGGAAAACACCTCCAAGACTGTCAAGTTCAGCCTTTGAGAATCTTGGAATCACAGAGTTCTGGGATCACGGAATTCTGGGATCGTGGAATCACTGAGCCATGAAGTACTGGGATAACAGAATCATGGGAATGTGGGAGTATTGGGATAATGAAATCACGGAACCGAGACCATCGAGAGCAACCTTTGGGAATGCTGGAACCAAGGAATAGGATCTGGGAATGATGGGACAATGGAATCACCGAGTCACGAACTACTGGGATAACGGAATCATGGGAACATCGGGATGATGAAATCCTGGAACCACAGGACCACCCAGGCTGGAAAAGACCCCCAAGATCCCCAACCCTCGGGAATCCCCCGGGAGCGCGGGGAGGGCCCGGCCGGGCCCCGCCGCGTGGGGAACTCACCAGAGGATCTGGCGCAGATTCCCGGAGAGCCGGGAGGATCCCAGGTTGAGCTCGCGGAGGCTGGGCAGCATTCCCAGCTGCCCGGCCAGGCAGCGGATTCCGATGGCCGATTCCGGCGTCGGGCGCCGCACGTCCACGTTGCTGTACTGGAGCTTGAGGCTGCGCAGCTCCGGGAAGCGCGAGAGGTGCGGCAGGATCACCGAGAGCCCGGTCAATCCCAAGTTGTTGAATCGGAGGTCGACCCTCCGCACGAAGGACGGATCCAAGGATTCCAACAGAGCCACGATCCCGGACGCCGAGAGTTCCTCCGCTTGGAATTCGCGGCACTTGAGGCGCAGCGGGCCGGCGGCTCCGGTCTGGAGCGCGTCGCGCAGGATCCCGTAGGACGTTCCGTTGACGAACAGGTCGGCGTGGACGTCCACGCCCGGGGGCTGCGGAGCGGCCGCGGCCGTGGCGGCTCCGGAGCGGCCTTTGTGCCGCTTGGATCCGCGCCTCTGGAATTCCCGCTGGTGCTTGGACACCTCCACGCAAGCCTTGGCCAAAGCCACCGTGCCGGACCAGACGCTCATCCCGTCCGGAGCGCGGCCGGACGTGGAGTCCGGGAGTCCGGTCAGGTCCAGCACGCGCAGGCTGGAAAAAATGGGAGGAAACCATCAAGAACGGGGAAGAACCATCAAAACCGAGAAGAAACCGTCAAAAACGGGAGGAAACCGTCAAAAACAGGACGGAACTGTCAAGGAGGGACCATCTAAAGTGGCAGGAAACCATCAAAAATGGAAGGAACCATCAAAAAGAGGCAGAAACCATCAAAAAGAAAAAAGAAACCATCAAAAATAAAAAAGAAAAACTGGAGGAAACCATCAAAAATGGGAAGAAGCCATAAAAAGTGGGAAGAAACAATGAAAAAAAAGGAGGAAACCATCAAAAATGGGAAGGAAACCATCAGAAACGGGAAGATAGAACCAAAACCAAGAAGGAGCCATCAAAAAATGGGAAGGAACCATCAAAAATGGGAGAAAACCATCAAAAATGGGAAGAAACCATCAAAGCTGGGAAGGAACGATCAAAACCAAGAAGAAACCATCAAAAATGGGAAGGAAATGATCAAACGTGGGAAGAAACCATCAAAAAATAGGAAGAAACCATCAAAACCAGGACGGTTCCATCAAAAATGGGAAGGAACTGTTAAATACAAGAAGAAACCATCAAAAGCACGAAGGAACCGTCAAAAATGGGAGGGAACCATCAAGGAAGGAACCATCAAAAATGGCCAGAAACCATCAAAAGCGAGAAGGAACCATCAAAAACAGGAACCATCAAAAATGGGAAGGAACCATCAAGGAAGGAACCATCTAAAATGGAAAGAAAAGTTCAAAAATGGCAAGAAACCTTCAAAAACAGGAAGGTACCATCAAAAACGGGAAAGAACTGTCAAAAACGGGAGGAAACCATCAAAAATGGGAGGAAACCATCAAAAAAAACGGGAAGGAACCATCAAAAAATGGGAAGAAACCATGAAAAATGGGAAGAAACAAAACAGGAAGGAACCATCAAAAACAGGAGGAAACCATCAAAAACAGGAGGAAACCATCAAAAATGGGAAGGAACCATCAAGGAAGGAACCATCTGAAATGGAAAGAAAAGTTCAAAAATGGCAAGAAACCCTCAAAAACAGGAAGGTACCATCAAAAACGGGAAAGAACCGTCAAAAACGGGAGGAAGCCATCAAAATGGGAGGAAACCATCAAAAAACGGGAAGGAACCATCAAAAATGGGAAGGAACCCTCAAAAATAGAAGGAAACAAAATGAGAAGAAAGTATCAAAAATGGCAAGAAACCATCAAAAACAGAAAAAAACCATAGAAAACAGGAGGAAACCATCAAAAACGGGAGGAAACCATCAAAAACAGGAACCATCAGAAACGGGAAGAAACCATCAAAAATGGGAAGAAACAAAACAGGAAGGAACCATCAAAAACAGGAGGAAACCATCAAAAATGGCAAGAAATAAAACGGGAAGAAATCATCAAAAACGGGAAGGAAATATCAAAAATTGGAAGGAACCCATCAAAAATGGGAGGAAACAAAACAGGAACAAAGCATCAAAAATGGGAAGGAACCATCAAAAATGGGAAGGAAACAATCAGAAATGGGAGGAAACCATCAAAAATGGGAAGAAACCCTCAAAAATGGGAGGAGAGCATCAAAAACGGGAAGGAAACCATCAAAAATGGGGAGAAACCATCCAAAACGGGAGGAAACCATCAAAAATGGGAGGAAACCACCAAAAACGAGAAGGAACCATCAAAAATGGGTGGAAGCCATCAAAAATGGGAAGAAACCGTCAAAAATGGGAGGAGAGCATCAAAAACGGGAAGGAACCATCAAAAACGAGAAGGAACCATCAGAAATGGGAGGAAACCATCAAAAATGGGAAGGAATCCAACAGAAATGGGGAGAAACCATCAAAAATGGGAAGAAACCCTCAAAAACGGGAGGAGAGCATCAAAAATGGGAGGAAACCATCAAAAATGGGAAGGAACCATGGAAACCAAGAGGGAGCCACGAGAAGGGATGGAGGAAGCGTAGGAACGGAGGCGGCGACCGTCCCAAAGCCGCCCAGAACCCACCTGGCGTCGTGTCCGGGCTCTTCCAGCTGCCGCCGGAGCTGCGCCACCACGGCCAGGATGACGGCCTGGACGCAGAGCTTGCAGGGATGGTCGCGGAGCAGCTCCCGGCGCCCCACGAGCCGCTGGAAGTTGAGCACCGGGAAAGGCCAAGCGGCCACCAAATCCCGCAGGACCAGGGGTCTTCCATCCAGGAACGCCGCTTGGAAGAGGACGGGGTGGAGATCGGCGGGAAGGGCGGGAAGAGGGCGATGGGCGACGACACGGCGGGCGCAGAGGAAGAGGAGGGAATCCATGGAGCTTTGGGGGGGCTGCGGGGATTTGAGGACGAAATAATTCCAAAAAACACCCCAAATGCGAGGATATCCCAAAGAAAAGGCGGGATTTTGGGGCGCTTTGGATGACGGAGAACCAGAGAATTCAGGGAAGCCTCAAATCCGAGAACATCCCCAAGAAAAGCCGGGAAAAGATGGCGGCGGTTGTGAGGGGACCCCCCCAGGGCCGCTCCCCAAAATGGGGGTCCGGGACACCCCGAAATCCCACAGGGATCCCAAACCCCTCGCGGGGATGTGGAAATTCCCACGGGAATCCAAGATTCCCGCTCCGAGGATCTGGAAATTCCCACAGGGATCCCCAAATTAACCCCAAGTCCCCTCAGGGAGCCCCAAAAGCGGCCGCGCCGCCGCCCCCCCCAACATGGCGCCCCACACTCACCGCCCGCCCGCCCGCAGCCCCCGCTGGCCCCGGCTCGTACGGAATGTGTACTTCCGTGTTTGCCCGTTGTGCCAACCAATCAGCGAGCTAAACCCGCCTTAGGGGCTGACTCCTGCCCTTTAATTGGTTCGGACAGCTGTTTGTCAATATTTTATTAAAGTCTCATTGGTTCAAGGCGAGACGGGCGGGCGCTTCTGCTTCTACGTTCTCATTGGCTGCTCTCACTGTCGTTCACTAGTCTCTGCCTTCCTATTGGCTGGCGCTTGGCGGGAGTGGAAGGTTTCCTCTGAGGCGGCTCTGGGATCCCCCCGGAGCCTCCCTCGGTCCCCGACCCCAATTTCCGACCTCAATCCCGGTCCAAATCCCGGTCCCAGACCCAAGTCCCGGTCCCAATCCCGTTCCTAGACCCGGTCGTAATGCCTATCCCCCCCCAACATGGCGCCCCCCACTCACCGCCCGCGCGCCCGCAGCCCCCGCTCGTACGGCACGTGTACTTCCGTGTTTGCCCGTTATGCCAACCAATCAGCGAGCTAAACCCGCCTTAGGGGCTGAAGCCTGCCCTTTAATTGGTTCATACAGCTGTCTGTCAATATTTTTTTGACGTCTCATTGGTTCAAGGCTAGAAAGGCGGACACGTCTAGATCTGCATTCCCATTGGGTCCTCTGACTGTCAATCACTAATCATTGCTTTCCTATTGGCTGGCGCTTGGCGGGAGCGGGAGGTTCGCTCTGAGGCGCCTCTGGGGTCTCCCCGGTGCCTCCCTCGGTCCCCGACCCCAATTTCCGACCTCAATCCCGGTCCCAGTTCTAAGTCCCGGTCCGAGTCCTTGGTCCCGGTCCCAATCCCGTTCCTGGTCCCGGTCCCAATCCCGATCCCCGATCCACATGGCGCCCCCCACTCAGCCCCCGATGGCCTCCGCTCGTACGGCATGTGTACTTCCGTGTGTGCCCGTAATGCCAACCAATCAGCGAGCTAAACCCGCCTTAGGGGCTGAAGTCTGCCCTTTAATTGGTTCATACAGCTGTCTGTCAATATTCTATTGAGGTCTCATTGGTTCAAGGCTAGAAGGGCCGGCACGTCTAGATCTGCATTCCCATTGGCTCCTCCGACTGTCAATCACTAATCATTGCTTTCCTATTGGCTGGCGCTTGGCGGGAGCGGGAGGTTCGCTCTGAGGCGCCTCTGGGGTCTCCCCGGTGGCTCCCTCGGTCCCCGACCCCAATTCCCGGTCCCCGACCCCAAATCCCGCTCCCGATCCCCGTCCCGATCCCGCTCCCGCGGCCATGGAGCGGCAGCAGGAGCTGAAGGTGCTGCTGAAGCGCTGGGAAGCGGAATTCCTGCGGGAGCGGCGCCGCAAACCCAGCCAGGTGCTCCTGAGGGGCCGCGGTGGGAAACCGTGAGGGGACGATTGCTGAGGGGAACCCCGGGGATGGGCGGGGGCGGCTTTGGGGTGTCCTTGGGGTGGCTTTGGGGTTCCTGAGATGATTTAGGGGCTCCCTGGAGTGGGGGGAGTTGCTTTAGGGGGCTTTTAGGGTTTTTTGGGGTGTCCTTGGGGTGGTTTTGGGGTCTCAGGGGGTCTTTGGGGAGGTCTTGGGGCTTTTTGGGGCGTCCCTTGGCTGGGGGGATGTGGTTTTTGGGCCCCCAAAATTGTGAGGGTTTGCTTTAGGGGGGTCCTGGGGTTTTTGGGGTGTCCTTGGGGTGGTTTTGGGGTCTCTGGGGGTCTTTGGGGTGGTTTTGGGGTCACTAGAATTGTGAGGGTGTGCTTTAGGGGGGTCTTGGGGTTTTTTGGGGTGTCCTTGGGGGGGTTTTGGGGTTCCTGAGATGATTTAGGGGTCTCCTTGAGTGGGGGGAGTTGGTTTAGGGAGGTTCTGGGTTTTTTTTTTGGGGGGCGTTTTGGGGTCTCAGGAGGTCCTTGCAGGGATTTAGGGGCTCCTTGCAGTGGGGGCAGTTGCTTTAGGGGGCTTTTGGGGTGTCCCTGGGGTGGTTTTGGGGTCCTTGAGGTGCTTTAGGGGGGTCCTGACATGGGGGGAGTCGGTTCAGGATGCTTTTAGGGTTTTTGGGGTGTCCTTGGGGTGGTTTTGGGGTCTCAGGGGGTCTTTGGGGTGCTTTAGGGGATGCCTGGAATGAGTGGGGTTGCCTTAGGGGGGTCTTGGGGTTTTTGGGGTGTCCCTGAGGTGCTTTAGGGGATCCTTGAGGTGTTTTTGGGGTCTCAGGGGGTCTTTGGGGAGGTCTTGGGGCTTTTTGGGGCGTCCCTTGGCTGGGGGGATGTGGTTTTTGGGCCCCCAAAATTGTGAGGGTTTGCTTTAGGGGGGTCCTGGTGTTTTTGGGGTGTCCTTGGGGGGGATTTTGGGGTTCCTGAGATGATTTTGGGGTTTCCTGAAGCGGGGAGAGTCGCTTTAGGGGTGTCCTGGTGTTTTTGGGGTGTCCTTGGGGTTGTTTTGGGGTTCCTGAGGTGATTTAGGGGTGTCCTGGAGTGGGGGGAGTTGGTTTAGGGGGATCCTGGGTTTTTTTTGGGGTGGTTTTGGGGTCTCAGGGGGTCTTTGGGGTGCTTTAGGGGCTCCCTGGAATTCGGGGGGGCGCTTTAGGGGGGTCCTGGGGAGTTTTTGGGGTGTCTGGGGTCATTTTGGGGTTTTGGGGTTTTTTTTCTCCTCCATGAATTTTCCCATGGGATTTCCCAGCATCCAATTCTTCCCAGCCCAAATTTTCCATCCAAAAAAATCCCAAATCCCCACAAAAATCCTAAAATCTCCAAAAAAAACCCCCAAAAAATCCCAAAATCCCCAAAAAACCCTGAAATCCCCAAAACCCCAAATCCCCAAAACCCCAAATCCCAAAAGCCCCAAGGTTTTGTCCCCGAGTTTTGGGGCCAATTCCCGAATTTTCTCTTTTTTTGGGATTTTTCCCCCCAGGCCGACATCGAGGAGGCGCCGGAGGAGACGCAGAGTGAGAGCCCGACCCCAAAACAGCCCAAAATTACCCCAAATTACCCCAAATCCCAAAACATCCCCAAAATTACCCCAAATCCCAAAATTACCCCAAATCCCAAACCCCAAAATCCCAAAAAAACCCAAATCCCCAATCCCAAAAAAACCCTAATTATCCCAAATCCCAAATCCCAAAAATCCCAAATCCACAGAAATCCCAAATTTATCCCAAATTTATCCAAAAATCCCCAAATTTACCCCAAAAAATCCCAATTTTACCCCAAAATCTCAAATGTATGCCAAAAATTTCCAAAATTACCCCAAAATCCTCAAAAATCCCAAATTTACCCCAAAATCCAAAAAAATCCCCAAATTATCCCAAATCCCAAAAAATCCCAAATTTATCCCAAATCCCAAATGCCAAAAAATTTCCAAAATTACCCCAAAATCCCCAAAATCCCAAAATTTTCCCCAAATCCCAAAAAATCCCGAATTTATCCCCAAATCCCAAATTTACCCCAAATCCCAAATCCCAAAATATCCCACATTTACCCCAAAAAATCCCAAAATTGCCCCAAAATCCAAAAAAATCCCAAAATTTCCCCCTAACCCCAAAAAATCCCGAATTTACCCCAAATCCCAAAATCCCCAATCCCAAAAAATCCCAAATTTATCCCAAATCCAAAAAATGCCAAAATTACCCCCAAAATTTACCCCAAAATTACCCCAAATCCCCAAAAAATCCCAAATTTACCCCAAAATTCAAAATTTTAACCCCAAAAATTCCCCTAAAAATCCCCAATTTTACCCCAAAATTCTCAATTTTCCCCCAAATCCCCAAATTTACCCCCCAAAATCCCCAAATTTACCCCAAAAATCCCCAAATTACCCCAAAATTACCCAAAATTCCTAAATTTACCCCAAAATCCCAAAAAATCCCCAATCCCAAAAAATCCCAAATGCCAAAAAATCCCCAAATTTATCCCAAAATCCCCAAATTTACCCCAAAAAATCCCAATTTTATCCCAAAATCCCAAATGTATCCCAAATGCCAGATGCCAAAAATTTCCAAAATTACCCCAAAATCCCAAACAATCCCAAAATTACCACAAAATCCCCAAAAAAATCCCCAAATTACCTCAAATCCCAATGCCAAAAATCCCAAACTAACCCCAAATTTATCCCAAATCCCAAAATTACCCCAAAATCCCAAAAATCCCAAATTTACCCCAAAATCCCAAATCCCAAACAATCCTAAAATTACCCCAAATCCCAAATGCCAAAAAATCCCAAATTTACCCCAAATTTACCCCAAAATCCCAAAATTACCCCAAAAAATCCCAAATTTATCCCAAATCCCAAACCCCCAAAATCCCAAATATACCCCAAAAATCCCAAAATCCCAAATCCAAAGAAATCCCAAATTTACCCCAAAATCCCCAATTTCACCCCAAATTTCTCAGTTTTTCCCCCCAAAATCCCCAAATTTTACCCCAAAAATCGTCAATTTTAACCCCAAGAATTCCAAATTTTTGGTCCAAAATCCCCAATTTTCCCCAAAAAGTCCAAAATTACCCCAAAATCCCAAAAAAATCCCCAAATTACCCCAAATCCCCAAAATCCCAAATTTAGCCAAAAATCCCCAAATTATCCCCAATCCCAAACAATCCCAAAATTCCCCCAAATCCCAAACAATCCCAAATTTACCCCAGAATTCCAAAAAATCCCAAATTTACCCCAAATCCCAAATAATCCCAAAATTACCCAAAATTCCCCCAAATCCCAAACCCCAGAATCCCAAAAAACCCCAAATCCCCAATCCCAAAAAACCCAAATTATCCCAAATCCCAAAAATCCCAAATTTATCCCAAATTTATCCCAAAGCCCCAATCCCAAAGAATTCCAAAATCCCAAATGCCAAAAAGTCCTCAAATTACCCCAAATTTATCCCCAAATCCCCAAATTTACCCCAAAAATCCCAATTTTACCCCAAAATCCCAAAATTCCCTCAAATCCCAAATGCCAAAAATTTCCAAAATTACCCAAAATCCCAAAAAATCCCAAATTTACCCCAAATCCCAAATCCCTAAAAAATCCCCAAATTACCTCAAATCCCAAAAATCCCAAACTAACGCCAAATTTATCCCAAATCCCAAAATTACCCCAAAATCCCAAAATCCCCAATCCCAAAAAAATCCCAAATTTACCCCAATTTTACCCCAAAATCCCAAAATTACCCCAAAAAATCCCAAAATTCCCCCAAATCCCAAATAATCCCAAATTTAGCCCAAAACCCCAAATTTTCCCCAAATCCCCAAAAATCCCCAAATTATCCCAAATCCCAAAATTTTCCCCAAATCCCAAAAAAGTCCCAAATTTACCCCAAATCCCAAATTTATCCCAAATCCCAAAAAATTCCAAAACTACCCCAAAATCCCAAATGTATCCCAAATAATCCCAAATTTACCCCAAATCCCAAATCCAAAAAATCCCAAATTTACCCAAAATCCCAAAAACCCAAATTTATCCCAATTTTACCCCAAAATCCCAAAATCCCAAATCCAAAGAAATCCCAAATTTACCCCAAAATCCCCAATTTCACCCCAAATTTCTCCGTTTTCCCCCAGAAATCCCCAAATTTTTGGCCCAAAATTCCTCAATTTTCCCCCAAAATCCCAATTTTCCCCAAATTTCTCCATTTTAACCCCAAAAATTCCAAATTTTTGGCCCAAAATCCCAATTTTCCCCAAAAAGTCCAAAATTTCCCCAAAATCCCCAAATTTTACCCCAAAAATCCCCAAATTTCCCCCAAATTGCTCCCAAATTTACCCGAAAAATCCCAAAATTTCCCCTAAAAATCCGAATTTTTGCCCCAGAAATTCCCAATTTTTACCCCAGAAATCTCCAAATTTTTGTCCCAAATTTCCCCCAATTTTACCCCCAAGTCCTCAATTTTACCCCAAAATTTATCCCAAATTTACACCAAAATCCCAAAATTTCCCCTAAAGATCCACAATTTTTCTCCCAAATTTCCCCAGTTTTTCCCAAAATCCTCAATTTTACCCCAAAAATCCCCAAATTTCCTCCAATTTTACCCCCAAATCCTCAATTTTACCCCAATTTTACCCCAAAATCCCAATTTCCCCCCAATTTTCCCAAACTTTTCCCCCAAAATCCCCAATTTTAACCCCAAAAATTCCACATTTTTGTCCCCAAATCCCCAATTTTCCCCCAATTTCCCCCAAAATTTCCCCAAAATCCCCAATTTTTTCCCAAATTTCCCCAATTTTTTCCCAAAATCCTGAATTTTACCCCAAAAATTCCCAAACTTTTTCCCCAAAATCCCCAAGTTTCCCCCAAAAATCCCAATTTTACCCCAAAATTCAAAAATTTCCCCCAAAATCCCCAAATTTCCCCCCAAAATTCCAAATTTCCCCCAAAATTCCAAACTTTTGTCCCAAAATCCCCAAATTTCCCCCCAAAAAAACCAATTTGTCCCCAAATTTCCAAATTTTACCCTGAAATTCTCAATTTTTACCCTAAAAATCCCCAAAATTTGTCCCAAAATCCCAATTTCCCCCCAATTTCCTTAATTGTACCCCAAAAATCCCCAAATTTACCCCAAAATTCAAAATTTTTACCCCCAAAATCCCAAATTTCCCCCAAATTTCTCAATTTTAACCCAAAAATCCCCAATTTTTACCCCAAATTTCCCCCCAAAATCTCCAATTTTCCCCAAAATTGATCAATTTGAACCCCAAAAATTCCAAATTTTTGTCCTAAAATCCCCAATTTTCCCCCAAAAATCCCCAAATTTTCCCCAATTTTTACCCCCAAATTCTCAATTATTCCCCAAATTTCCCCCAAAAATCTCAAATTTTTACCCCAAAATCCCAATTTCCCCCCAAATTTCTCAAGATTTCCCCAAAACCCCCTATTTATCCCAAAATCCCAAATTTTTCCCCAAGTTTCTCCATTTTCCCCCCAAAATTCCCAATTTTTACCCTAAAACTCCCAATTTCAACCCCAAAATTCCTCAATTTTGCCCCAAATTTCCCCTAAAAGTCCCCAAATTTCCCCCAAAATTCAAAAATTTTCCCCCAAAATCCCCAAATTTCCTCTAAAAATCCCAATTTTTATCCCAATTTTCCCAATTTTTCCCCCAAAATCCCCAATTTTAACCCCAAAAATTCCAAATTTTTACCCCAAAATGCCAAATTTTCCCCCAAATTTCCGAATTTTCCCGAAAAATCCCAATTTTCTCTCAAATTTCTCAATTTTACCCAAAAACCCCCAATTTTTGTCCCAAATTTCCCCAATTTTTCCCCAAAAATCCTCAAATTTTTATCCCCAAATCCCCGATTTTTCCCCAAATTCCCAATTTTTCCTGATTTCCCCTCCAGGGCTGTACCGCGAGTACCGGGAGCTGAAGCGCGGCCGGGGCGGAGCTGCGGGGACGGGAGCGGAGCACGGACACACGGAGGGGCAGGTGAGGGACAGACACACTGAAAATATCAGAAAGGAGAAAGAAAGAGCAAAGATTACAGAAAAAGAGCAAAAAAAAGCACGAAAATACCAAAAAAAAACAGAAAACCCCAAAAAAAATCCCCCCAAAATCCCTAAAAACCTAAAAAAAAAATCCCTAAAAACCTAAAAAAGCCCCCAAAAAACACCCAAAAATCCCTAAAAAGCTAAAAAAAACCCCAAAAAAACCCCAAAATCCCTAAAAACCTAAAAAAAATCCCTAAAAACCTAAAAAAGCCCCAAAAAAACACCCAAAAATCCCTAAAAACCTAAAAAAACCCCAAAAAACGCCCCAAAAATCCCTAAAAAAGCCCCAAAAAACTCCCCCAAAAATCCCTAAAAACCCCCAAAACCCCCAAAAAATCCCTAAAAATGTAAAAAAAAAACCCCAAAATCCCTAAAAACCTAAAAAAAACCCCAAAAAAAACCCCAGAAAAACCAAAAAAAAACCTTAAATAAGAAAAAACCCCCCCAAAAATACCAAAAAAGCCCCAAAAATACAAAGAAATAGCAAGAAATACCAAAACTACAAAAAAGGCAAAAAATGATCAAAAAATACCAAACCCCCCCCAAAAAAAACCCCAAAAATCCAAAAAGCACCAAAAAAGCAAAAAATACAGAAAAAAATAACAAAACACACCCAAAAATCTAAAAAAAACAGAAAAACCCCCAAAATACAAAGAAACCACAAAAAACCCTCAAAAAATACTAAAAATACAAGAAAAATACCAAAAAAAGAGAAAAAATACAAAAAAATACCAAAAAAAAGCAAAAAGTTCCAAAAATCAAAAAAAAAGCACAAAATACAAAAAATACCAAAAAAAGCCAAAAAATAGCCAAAAAAAACCCCACCAAAAATACAAAAAAAAACCCAAAAAAAGCAAAAAATAATAAAAGATAATAAAAATTAGGAAAAAATCCCCAAAAATACAAAAAAAAAAAAACAAACAAAACAAAAAAAGAGCAAAAAATACAAAAAAAGAGCAAAAAATAGGAAAACATAGTAAAAAATAGCAAAAAACCACCCCAAAAATACAAAAAATACAAAAAGAAATAGCAAAAAATAGCAAAAATACAAAAAAAAACCCCCAAAAAAACCCCCAAAAATCAAAAAAAGCGCCCCCAAAATAGCAAAAAAAATACTGAAAAGAAAGCAAAAAACAGCAAAAAAACAAAGAGCAAAAAATACAAAGAATAGTGAAAAATAGCAAAAAAAAGCAAAAATTAGTAAAAAATAGCAAAAAACCACCCCAAAAATACAAAAAAATTTACAAAAAATTACCAAAAAAACCCAAAAATGCCAAAAAGATACAAAAAGAAATAGCAGAAAATACCATAAAATAGCAAAAATTAGTAAAAAAAGCAAAAAAAAACCCCCAAAAATACAAAAAACCCAAAAAAATAAAAAAAAATTACAGAAAAGAGCAAATAATAGCAAAAAAGAGCAAAAATTAGTAAAAAATAGCAAAAAAACAAAAAAAAAACATACAAAATTTAGCAAAAAGTTCCAAAAATACCACAAAATAGCAAAAAAAACCCAAAAAAGTAGCGAAAATTAGTTAAAAAGAGCAAAAAAATGCCCCCAAAAAACCCCAGAAATCTAAAAAAACAGAAAACCCCCCAAAAATACAAAAAAGCCCCACCAAAAAACCTCAAAAAACCAAAAAAACCCAAGAAAAATACCAAAAAAATAGCAAAAAAACCCCAAAAATACAAAAAAAATAGAAAAAAAAAGCAAAAAATACTAAAAAAATCCCCAAAAACATACCAAAACCCCCCAAAAAACCCCAAAAAATAAAAAAAAAAAAAAAACCACAAAAAAGCAAAAAAAACCAAAAATAAAAAAAGCCAAAAATGACAAAAAAATACCAAAAAAACCCCCCAAAAAATAGCGTAAAATACAGAAAAAAATACAAAAAAAACCACAAAAAAATTACCAAAGCCGGCCCCCCCCAAAAACCCCAAAAGAATAAAAAAAAACCAAAAAAGAGCAAAAAATGATGAAAAATACAAAAAAGCCAAAAACTGAGCAAAAAAACACCAAAAAAAGGCAAAATATACCAAAAAAAACCCCCAAAACACCAAAAAAATTACCAACCCCCCCAAAAAAAACCCCCAAAAATCCCAGAAAACCACCAAAAAAAAAGCAAAAAATACAGGAAAAAATACCAAAAAAGCCCCAAAGCAATAACAAAAAATCCCTAAAAATCTGAAATAACCTGAAAATACTCAAAAAACCCCAAAGAATACAAAAAATACAAGAAAAAACAAAAAAAAAATCCCAGAAATAAACCAAAAAATACTAAAAAAGCCCAAAAAAACCCCCAAAAAATCCCCCAAAATCCCTAAAAACCTCAAAAAAAACCCAAAAACCCCAAAAATCAGAAAAACCCACCAAAAATAGCAAAAAATACTGAAAAAATGCAAAAAAAACCACCCCCAAAAATTACAAAAAAAGAGCAAAAAATAGCAAAAATACGAAAAAAGAGCAAAAATTAGTAAAAACTAGAGAAAAATACAAAAAATTACAAAAAAAAACCCAAAAAATACAAGAAAAATTAAAAAAAAAAACAAAACAAAAAATAAAAAGCCAAAAAAATACCAAAAAATATCAAAAATATAAAAAATCCCAAAAATACAAAAAAAACCCAAACAAATTAGTAAAAAATACCAAAAATACAAAAAAAACGGCAAAAAAAGAGCAAAAAGTACCAAAAAAGCAAAAAATAGCAAAAAGTAGTAAAAAATAGCAAAAAAAACCCCAAAATGTCAAAAAATAGAAAAAGAAAGAGCAAAAAATACAATGAAAGAGCAAAAATTAGTAAAAATAGCAAAAAAAGACCCCCAAAAATACAAAAAAAAATTAAAAATAGCAAAAATTACAAAAAAAATAGCAAAGATTAGTAAAAAATAGCAAAAAAAACCCCAAAAATCAAAAGAAACCACCAAAAAATAGCCAAAAATACTGAAAAAAATACAAAAAAAGCCAAAAAAATTACAAAAAAAGAGCAAAAACTCGTAAAAAATACAAAAAAAAAACCCCAAAACCACAAAAATATGAAAAAAGACAAAAAATACCAAAGAATACAAAAAAATACAAAAAAAAACCCACCCAAAAATCAAAAAAAAATCCCTAAGAAATCCCAAAAACCCCCAAGGAACCCCAAAAAATACAAAAAACCATTTTAAAAAGCCCCAAAAAAACCACCAAAATCCCAAAAATATTCCCTAAAAAATACAAAAAAAAAACCCCAAAAAAATCCTCAAAAACCCCAAAAAGAAACCCCAAAAACACCTTGGGAATTTTGGGGTTTTTGGGATTTGGGGTTTTTGGGATTTGGCTTTTTGGGATTTTGGGGGATTTTTTGGGATTTTGGGGGGGGTTTGGGTTTTGGGGTTTTTGGGATTTGGGATTTTTTGGGATTTTTTGGGGATTTTTGGGGGGATTTTAGGGGGGATTTTTGGGGTTTGGGGTTTTTGGGGTTTTTGAGGTTTTGAAGTTTTTGGATGTTTTGGGATTTGGGGGGGGATTTTTGGGATTTGGGATTTTTGGGATTTGGGATTTTTGGGATTTGGAGTTTTGGGGTTTTTGGGTTTTGGGTTTCTTGGGATTTTCGGAGATTTGGGGTTTTTTTGGGATTTTTTGGGGTTTTGGGGGGATTTTAGGGGGGATTTTTGGGGTTTGGGATTTTTGGGGTTTTTGGGGTTTTTGGGGTTTTGAAGTTTTTGGGTTGTTTGGGATTTTGGGGGGGATTTTTGGGATTTTGGGGGGATTTTGGGGGGGATTTTTGGGGTTTGGGATTTCTGGGATTTGGAGTTTTGGGGTTTTTGGGATTCAGGTTTCTTGGGATTTTCGGAGATTTGGGGTTTTTTGGGATTTTTCGGGATTTTGGGGGGATTTTAGGGGGAATTTTTGGGGTTTGGGATTTTTGGGATTTGGGATTTTTGGGGTTTTTGAGGTTTTGAAGTTTTTGGGTGTTTTGGGATTTTGGGGGGGATTTTTGGGATTTTGGGGGGATTTTGGGGGGGATTTTTGGGATTTGGGATTTTTTGGGATTTGGAGTTTTGGGGTTTTTGGGATTCAGGTTTCTTGGGATTTTCGGAGATTTGGGATTTTTTGGGATTTTTCGGGATTTTGGGGGGATTTTAGGGGGGATTTTTGGGATTTGGGATTTTTGGGATTTGGGATTTTTTGGGATTTTGGGGATTTTTGGGGCATTTTAGGGGGGATTTCTGGGATTTGGGATTTTTGGGCTTTTTGGGGTTTTTGAGGTTTTGAAGTTTTTGGGTGTTTTGGGATTTTGGGGGGGATGTTTGGGATTTAGGGATTTTAGAGTCCAGTTTTTTTTTGGGATTTTGCGGTTGGGAATTTTGGGGGAATTTTTGGGATTTGGGGCTGGGATTTTGGGGGGGATTTTTGGGATTTTGGGGGGATTTTTTGGGATTTCAGGGTTGGGAATTTTGGGGGGTTTTGTGGGATTTGGGCCTGGGATTCTTTGGGATTTGGGGATTTTTTTGGGATTTTGGGATTTTTTGGGATTTGGGGCTGGGATTTTTTGAGATTTGGGATTGGAAATTTTGGGATTCGGGGATTTTTCGGGGGATTTTAGATTTTTTGGGATTTGAAGGATTCTTTGGGATTTGGGGCATTTTTGGGGATTTCGAGCTGGGATTTGGGGGATTCTTTGGGATTTGGGGCTGGGATTTTGGGGATTTTGGGAATTTTTTTGGGATTTGGGGCTGGGATTTTTTGGGATTTGGGGACTTTTGGGGGGAATTTTTGGGGTTTTTGGGGCGGGAATTCTTTGGGATTTGGGGCATTTTTGGGATTTGGGGCTGGGATTGAGCAGATTTGGGGATTTTTTGGGGTTTGGGATTGGGAATTTTGGGGTTTTGGGGGAGATGTTTTGGGATTTGGGGCTGGGATTTTTGGGATTTGCAGAATTTTTGGTATTTGGGGGATTTGTGAAAGATTTTGGGGGGATTTTGGGGGGATTTTTGGGGTTTGGGGTTGGGAATTTTGGGATTTGGGGCTGGCATTTTTTGGGATTTGGGGCTGGCATTTTTAGGGATTTGGGGGATTTCTTTGGGATTTGGGGCATTTTTGGGGATTTTGTGCTGGGATTTTGGGGATTTTTGGGATTTGGGGCTGAGATTGAGGAGATTTGGGGATTTTTTGGGATTTGGGTTTGGGACTTTTGGGATTTGGGGGATTTTGGGGGTATTTTTTTTGGGATTTGGGGCTGGGATTTTGGGATTTGGGGGATTTTGGGGGATTTTTTTTGGGATTTTGGATTCTTTGGGATTTGAGTCTGAGATTCTTTGGGATTTGGGGGATTTTTTGGGATTTGGGATTGGGACTTTTGGGATTTGGGGCATTTTTTGGGATTTCGAGCTGGGATTTTTGGGATTTGGGGCTGGGATTGAGCTGATTTGGGGATTTTTTTTGGGATTTGGGGCTGGGATATTTTGGATTTGGGGGATTTTTGAGGGGATTTCTTTGGGATTTCTTTGGGATTTTGGATTCTTTGGGATTTGGGGAATTTTGGGGGGGATTTTTGGGATTTGGGGCTGGGATGGAGCAGATTTGGGGCATTTTTGGGATTTGGGTTTGGGACTTTTGGGATTTGGGGCATTTTTTGGGATTTGGGACTGGGATTTTTGGGATTTGGGGCATTTTTGGGGTTTTGGGGAGATCTTTTTGGGATTTTGGATTCTTTGGGGTTTGGGGCTGGGATTTTGGGATTTGGGGGATTTTTTGGGGATTTCTTTGGGATTTTGGATTCTTTGGGATTTGGGGGATTTTTTTGGGATTTGGGGCTGGGATTTTTTGGGATTTGGGGACTTTTGGGGGGAATTTTTGGGATTTGGGGCTGGGATTCTTTGGGATTTGGGGCATTTTCGGGGATTTCAAGCTGGGATTTTTGGGATTTTTGGGATTTTTTGGGATTTGGGGACTTTTGGGGGAAATTTTTGGGATTTCAGGCTGGGATTCTTTGGGATTTGGGGCATTTTTGGGATTTCGAGCTGCGATTTTGGGGATTTTTGGGATTTTTGGGATTTGGGGCTGGGATGGAGCAGATTTGGGGCATTTTTTGGGATTTGGGTTTGGGACTTTTGGGATTTGGGGGTTTTTTGGGATTTGGGACCGGAATTTTTTGGGATTTTGGGGTTGGGAATTTTGGGGGATTTTTTGGATTCTTTGGGGCTGGGATTTTGGGGGGATTTTTTGGGATTTTGGGATGGGGAGTTTTGGGGTTTTTTTGGGATTTGGGGCGGGGATTCTTTGGGATTTGGGGCATTTTTGGGGATTTCGAGCTGGGATTTTCGGGATTTTTGGGATTTGGGGCAGGGATTGAGCAGATTTGGGGGATTTTTGGGATTTGGGATTGGGAATTTTGGGGGTTTGGGGGAGATTTTTTGGGATTTTGGGATTCTTTGGGATCCAGGATTGGGATTTTTGGGGGATTTGGGGATTTTTTGGGGGATTTTGAGCTGGGATTCTTTGGGATTTGGGGCTGGGATTTTTGGGATTTGGGGAATTTTTTGGGATTTGGGGACTTTTGGGGGGAATTGTTGGGATTTGGGGCATTTTCGGGGATTTCGAGCTGCGATTTTTGGGATTTTTGGCATTTGGGGCCGGGATTGAGCAGATTTGGGGGATATTTGGGATTGGGACTTTTGGGAATTGGGGGATTTTTGGGATTTAGGGCTGAGACTGAGGAGATTTGGGGATTTTTTGGGATCTGGGATTGGGATTTTGGGGGGGATTTGGGGATTTTTGGGAGGATTTTTTTGGGATTTTGGATTCTTTGGGATTTAGGGAATTTTTTGGGATTTGGGGCTGGGATTCTTTGGGATTTGGGGCATTTTTGGGGATTTCGAGCTGGGATTTGGGGGATTCTTTGGGATTTGGGGCTGGGATTTTTGGGATTTGGGGAATTTTTAGGGATTTGGGGCTGGGATTTTGGGGGTTTTGGGGGGGGGGTTTGGGATTTTGGATTCTTTGGGATTTGGGCTGGGATGTTTTGGGATTTGGGGGATTTTGGGGGGATTTTTTTGGGATTTGGGGGATTTTTTTGGGATTGGGGGGTTTTTGGGATTTGGGGCATTTTTTTGAGATTTGGGATTTTGAGCTGGGATTCTTTGGGATTTCAGGCTGGGATCCTTTGGGATTTGGGGCATTTTCGGGGATTTCACGCTGGGCTTTTTAGGATTTTTGGGATTTGGGGGCGGGACTGAGCAGATTTGTGGGATTTTTTTGGGATTTGGAGCAGTTTGGGATCATCCCTGCCCTCTGGCTGTCGTTGCAGGCGCAGGATTCGGGGTTTGTGGGATTTTTGGGGGATTTGGAGCAGTTTGGGATCACCCCTGCGCTCTGGCTGTCGTTGCAGGCGCAGGATTCGGGGTTTGTGGGATTTTTTTGGGATTTGGAGCAGTTTGGGATCATCCCTGCCCTCTGGCTGTCGTTGCAGGCGCAGGATTCGGGGTTTTGGGGCTCCCACCTGAACCGGGCCCCGAAAGCCCCCGGGGGGAGCCGGGCCCGGAGCCCCCGGGCGGGAATCACGGAGCTCTACGGGATGAGGCTCAAAGCCAGACTGGGAACGGCCGCCAAGGTGGGAACGAGGGAGGATCCCAAAAACTGGAGAACCCCAAAATCTGGGAGCCCAAAATCGGAGAATCCCAAAATTAGGGACCCCCAAAAATGGAGAATCCCAAAATTTGGGAGCCCCAAAAATGGAGAATCCCAAAATTAGGGAGCCCCAAAATTGGAGAATCCCGAAATTTGGGAGCCCCAAAATTGGAGAATCCCAAAAATGGAGAATCCCAAAATTTGGGAGCCCCAAAATTGGAGAATCCCAAAATTAGGGAGCCCAAAAACTGGAGAATCCTAAAATTAGGGACCTCAAAATTGGAGAATCCCAAAATTTGGGAGCCCCAAAATTGGAGAATCCCAAAATTTGGGAGCCTTGAAAATTGGAGACCCCAAAAATGGAGATTCCCAAAATCAGGGATCCCAAAATTGGAGAATCCCAAAATTAGGGACCCCCAAAAATGGAGAATCCCAAAATTAGGGAGCCCAAAATTGGAGAATCCCGAAATTTGGGAGCCCCAAAAATGGAGAATCCCAAAATTAGGGAGCCCCGAAATTGGAGAATCCCAAAATTTGGGAGCCCCAAAATGGAGAATCCCAAAATTAGGGAGCCCCAAAAATGGAGAATCCCGAAATTTGGGAGCCCCAAAATTTGGGAGCCCCAAATGGAGAATCCCAAAATTAGGGAGCCCCAAAAATGGAGAATCCCGAAATTTGGGAGCCCCAAAATTGGAGAATCCCGAAATCAGGGAGCCCCGAAAATGGAGAATCCCGAAATTTGGGAGCCCAAAAACTGGAGAATCCCAAAATTAGGGAGCCCCGAAATTGGAGAATCCCAAAATTTGGGAGCCTTGAAAATTGGAGAGCCCAAAAATGGAGATTCCCAAAATCAGGGAGCCCCAAAATTGGAGAATCCCGAAATTTGGGAGCCCCAAAATTGGAGAATCCCGAAATTTGGGAGCCCCAAAATTGGAGAATCCCGAAATTTGGGAGCCCAAAAACTGGAGAATCCCAAAATTAGGGAGCCCCGAAATTGGAGAATCCCAAAATTTGGGAGCCTTGAAAATTGGAGAGCCCAAAAATGGAGATTCCCAAAATCAGGGATCCCAAAATTGGAGAATCCCAAAATTAGGGACCCCCAAAAATGGAGAATCCCAAAATTTGGGAGCCCCAAAATTGGAGAATCCCGAAATTTGGGACCCCCAAAAATGGAGAATCCCGAAATTTGGGATCCCAAAAACTGGAGAACCCCAAAATCAGGGAGCCCCGAAATTGGAGAATCCCAAAAATGGAGAATCCCAAAATTTGGGAGCCCCAAAATTGGAGAATCCCAAAATTAGGGAGCCAAAAAGTTGGAGAATCCCAAAATTAGGGACCTCAAAATTGGAGAATCCCAAATTTGGGAGCCTTGAAAATTGGAGACCCCAAAAATGGAGATTCCCAAAATCAGGGACCCCAAAATTGGAGAATCCCAAAATTAGGGACCCCCAAAAATGGAGAATCCCAAAATTTGGGAGCCCCAAAAACTGGAGAACCCCAAAATCAGGGACCCCAAAAACTGGAGACCCCAAAAGCTGAGGAATCCCAAAATTTGGGATCCCAAAATCAGGGATCCCAAAAATGAGAGAACCCCAAAAACTGGAGATCCTAAATTTAGAGACCCCAAAATGGGAAAACTCCCAAAATCAGAAATCCCCAAAAATTGGAGAACCCCAAAATCAGGGATCCCAAAAATCAGAGACCTCAAAAATTGGGAATCCCAAAAATCAGAGACCCCAAAATCAGGGATCCCAAAAATCAGAGAAACCCAAAATTTGGGAGCCCTGAAAATCAGAGACCCCAAAAATGGAGAATCCCAAAAATTGGAGAATCCCAAAAATCAGAGACCCCAAAAGTTGGAGAATCCCAAAATTTGGGAGCCCTGAAAATTGGAGATCCTAAATTTAGAGACCCCAAAATGGGAAAAATCCCAAAATCAGAGACCCCAAAAGTTGGAGAACCCAAAATCAGGGATCCCAAAAATTGGAGACCCCAGAAAATTGGAGCATCCCAAAATCAGGGATCCCAAAATAAGAGAACCCCAAAAACTGGAGACCCCGAAAGTTGGAGGATCCCAAAAATTGGGAATCCCTAAAAATGGAGACCCCAAAAATTGGAGACCCCAAAATCAGAGACCCCAAAATTGGAGAATCCCAAAATTTGGGAGCCCTGAAAATTGGAAGATCCCAAAAATTGGGAATCCCAAAAGTTGGAGAATCCCAAAATTCAGAGAATCTCAAAATCTGGGGTCCCCAAAAATCAGAGACCCCAAAAGTTGGAGAATCCCAAAATCAGGGATCCCAAAAACTGGAGACCCCAAAATTTGGGATCCCTGAAAATTGGAAGACCCCAAAAGTTGGAGGATCCCAAAATTTAGAGACCCCCAAAACTGGAGAATTCCAAAATTTGGGAGCCCAAAATTGGAGAATCCCAAAATTTAGGAGCCTTGAAAATTGGAGACCCCAAAAATTTGGAATCCCAAAAATTGGAGAATCCCAAAATTAAGAGAATCCCAAAATCAGGGATCCCAAAATAAGAGAACCCCAAAAACTGGAGACCCCAAAAGTTGGAGGATCCCAAAATCAGGAATCCCTAAAATTGGAGACCCCAAAAATTGGAGACCCCAAAATCAGAGACTCCAAAAATGGAGAATCCCAAAATTTGGGAGCCCCGAAAATTGGAGACGCTAAATTTAGAGACCCCAAAATGGGAAAAATCCCAAAATCAGAGAGCCCAAAAGTTGGAGGATTCCAAAATCAGGGATCCCAAAAATTGGAGACCCCAAAAGCTGAGGAGTCCCAAAATTTGGGATCCCAAAAATTGGAGACCCCAAAATGGGAAAACTCCCAAAATCAGAAATCCCAAAAGGGGAAGAATCCCAAAAGGGGAAGAATCCCAAAATCAGAGACCCCAAAAGTTGGAGGATCCCAAAATCAGGAATCCCAAAAATTGGAGACCCCAAAATCAGAGACTCCAAAAATGGAGAATCCCAAAATTCGGAGAATCTCAAAATCTGGGATCCCCAAAAATCGGAGACACCAAAAGTTGGAGAATCCCAAAATTTGGGAGCCCTGAAAATTGGAGACCCCAAAAATGGAGAATCCCAAAATTCAGAGACCTCAAAAATTGGGAATCCCAAAAATAGGAGACCCCAAAATCAGGGATCCCAAAAATCAGAGAAACCCAAAATTTGGGAGCCCTGAAAATTGAAGACCCCAAAAATGGAGAATCCCAAAATTAGAGAACCCCAAAACTGGAGAATCCCGAAATCAGAGATCCCAAAAACAGAGACGCTAAATTTAGAGACCCCAAAATGGGAAAAATCCCAAAATCAGAGAGCCCAAAAGTTGGAGAATCCCAAAATCAGGGATCCCAAAAATTGGAGACCCCAAAAGCTGAGAAATCCCAAAAATCAGAGACCCCAAAAATCAGAGACCCCAAAAAATGGAGAATCCCAAAATTTAGAGACCCCAAAAACTGGAGACTCCAAAATGGGAAAAATCCCAAAATCAGGGATCCCAAAAATTTGAGACCCCAAAAATGGGGAATCCCAAAAATTGGGAATCCCAAAAATCAGAGAATCCCCAAAATTGGAGACCCCAAAAATGGAGAATCCCAAAATCAGGGATCCCAAAAATGGAGAATCCCAAAATTCAGAGAATCCCAAAAATCAGGGATCCCAAAAATTGGACCCCCCAAAAGTTGGAGGATCCCAAAAATCAGGGATCCCAAAGATTGGAGACCCCAAAAGCTGAGGAATCCCAAAATCTGGGATCCCAAAAATTTGAGACCCCAAAAGTTGGAGGATCCCAAAATCTGGAATCCCAAAAATTTGAGACCCCAAAATCAGAGAACCCCAAAACCTGGAGATCCTAAATTTAGAGATCCCAAAATGGGAAAAAATCCCAAAAATTGGAGAACCCCAAAATCAGGGATCCCAAAAATTGGAGAATCCCAAAAGCCGAGATCCCAAAAATCGGAGAATCCCAAAATCAGAGATCCCAAAAATTAGAGACCCCAAAAACTGGAGACCCCCAAAATCAGGAATCCCAAAAATTTGAGACCCCAAAAATCAGAGAACCCCAAAAACTGGAGATCCTAAATTTTGAGATCCCAAAATGGGAAAAAATCCCAAAAATTGGAGAACCCCAAAATCAGGAATCCCAAATATTGGAGACCCCAAAAACTGGAGACCCCAAAATGGGAAAAATCCCAAAATCAGGGATCCCAAAAATCAGAGAATCCCAAAATCAGAGACCCCAAAAATCGGAGACCCCAAAATCAGGGATCCCAAAAACTGGAGACCCGAAAAGCTGAGGAATCCCAAAATCAGAGATCCCAAAAACTGGAGACCCCAAAATCAAAGAACCCCAAAAACTGGAGATCCTAAATTTAGAGACCCTAAAATGGGAAAAATCCCAAAATCAGAGACCCCAAAAGGGGAAGAATCCCAAAATCAGGAATCCCAAAAATCGGAGACCCCAAAATTGGAGAATCCCAAAATCAGGGATCCCAAAAATCAGGGAAACCCAAAATTTGGGAGCCCTGAAAATCGGAGACCCCAAAAATGGAGAATCCAAAAAATGGAGAATCCCAAAAATTGGGAATCCTAAAAACTGGAGAATCCCAAAATCAGAGATCCCAAAAATTGGAGAATCCCAAAATCAGGGATCCCAAAAATTGGAGAATCCCAAAACCAGAGACCCCAATAATCAGAGAATCCCAAAATTTAGAGACCCCAAAAACTGGAGACTCCAAAATGGGAAAAATCCCAAAATCAGGGATCCCAAAAATTGGAGACCCCAAAATGGGAAAAATCCCAAAATCAGGGATCCCAAAAATCAGAGACCCCAAAATTTGAGACCCCAAAAATGGAGAATCCCAAAATCAGGGATCCCAAAATTGGAGAATCCCAAAATTCAGAGAATCCCAAAATCAGGGATCCCAAAAATTGGACCCCCCAAAAGTTGGAGGATCCCAAAAATCAGGGATCCCAAAAATTTGAGACCCCAAAAGCTGAGGAATCCCAAAATTGGAGACCCCAAAAGTTGGAGGATCCCAAAAAATCGGAGGCCCCAAAAATTAGAGAATCCCAAAATCAGAGACCCGAAAAATTGGAGAATCCCAAAATCAGGGATCCCAAAAATGGGAGAATCCCAAAATCAGGGATCCCAAAAATGGGAGAATCCCAAAAGTTGGAGAATCCAAAATCAGAGACCCCAAAAGCCGGATCCCCCAAATCCCCGTTAAATTTCGGATTTGCAATTCCAAAGGAGAAGAAAAATCGGGATTTTTTTTTCCCTCCAGGAGCCTCCTCTGACCCCAAATCCCCGGAGAACCCCGAAACCTCCCCGGGCCCATCCCACCCCGGAGCTCGGAGCCGAAACCCCCTCGGAAAATCCCGAAAAACCCGAGGATTCCCAAAAATCCCCCGAGCTGCTCCTTGCTCCCGGAACGGCCCCAAATCCCGATTTTTCCGACGTTGCCGAAAAATTCTGGCGGCTGCGGAGCCGCGTGGGCCGGACCCTGCGCTCGCTGGACCCCGCCTGGATCCGCAGGTGCCAGGAATTCCCGGAAAAACAGCCGGAATTCCGGGAATCCCTCGGGAATTCGGGGTTGAAACAGCGGGAATTCCAGGAATCAAGCCCCGAATCCCTTGGGAATTTCGGGAGGAAGCAGCGGGAATTCCGGGAATCCCTCGGGAATTCCAAGAGCAAGCAGCGGGAATTCCGGGAATCGAGCCCCGAATCCCTCGGGAATTCCGGGAGGAAGCAGCGGGAATTCCGGGAATTGGAGCCCGAATCCCTCGGGAATTCCGGGAGGCAGCAGCGGGAATTGGACCCCGCATCCCTTGGGAATTCGGGGTTGAAGCAGCGGGAATTCCGGGAATCGAGCCCCGAATCCCTCGGGAATACTGGGAGGAAGCAGCAGGAATTCCAGGAATCCCTCGGGAATTCGGAGAGGAAGCAGCGGGAATTCCGGGAATCGAGCCCCGAATCCCTCGGGAATTCCGGGAGGAAGCAGCAGGAATTGGATCCCAAATCCCTTGGGAATTTGGGGATGAAGCAGCGGGAATTCCGGGAATTGAGCCCCGAATCCCTCGGGAATACCGGGAGGAAGCAAACGGAATTGGACCCCAAATCCCTCGGGAATTTGGGGAGGAAGGAGGAGGAATTCCAGGAATCCCTCGGGAATTCGGGAAGGAAGCAGCAGGAATTCCAGGAATCCCTCGGGAATGCGGGGAGGAAGCAGCCGGAATTCCGGGAATTGGACCCCGAATCCCTTGGGAATTCCGAGAGGAAGCAAATGGAATCGGACCCCAAATCCCTCGGGAATTTGGGGAGGAAGGAGGAGGAATTCCAAGAATCCCTCGGGAATTTGGGGTTGAAACAGCAGGAATTCCGGGAATCGAGCCCCGAATCCCTCGGGAATTCCGGGAGGAAGCAGCGGGAATTCCAGGAATCGAGCCCCGAATCCCTCGGGAATTCCGGGAGGCAGCAGCAGGAATTCCGGGAATTGGAGCCCGAATCCCTCGGGAATTCCGGGAGGCAGCAGCGGGAATTGGACCCCGCATCCCTTGGGAATTCGGGGTTGAAGCAGCGGGAATTCCGGGAATCGAGCCCCGAATCCCTCGGGAATACCGGGAGGAAGCAGCAGGAATTCCGGGAATCCCTCGGGAATTCCGAGAGCAAGCAGCGGGAATTCCGGGAATCGAGCCCCGAATCCCTCGGGAATTCCGAGAGGAAGCAGCGGGAATTCCGGGAATCGGAGCCTGAATCCCTCGGGAATTTTGGGAGGAAGCAGCGGGAATTCCAGGAATCCCTCGGGAATTCGGGGTTGAAACAGCAGGAATTCTGGGAATCAAGCCCCAAATCCCTCGGGAATTCCGGGAGGAAACAGCGGGAATTCCGGGAATCGAGCCCCGAATCCCTCGGGAATTCCGAGAGGAAGCAGCGGGAATTCCAGGAATCGAGCCCCGAATCCCTCGGGAATTCCCAGAGGAAGCAGCGGGAATTCCGGGAATTGGAGCCCGAATCCCTCGGGAATTCCGGGAGGCAGCAGCGGGAATTGGACCCCGCATCCCTTGGGAATTCGGGGTTGAAGCAGCGGGAATTCCGGGAATCGAGCCCCGAATCCCTCGGGAATACTGGGAGGAAGCAGCAGGAATTCCAGGAATCCCTCGGGAATTCGGAGAGGAAGCACCAGGAATTCCGGGAATTGAGCCCTGAATCCCTCGGGAATTCCGAGAGGAAGCAGCAGGAATTGGACCCCGAATCCCTCGGGAATTTGGGGATGAAGCAGCGGGAATTCCAGGAATTGGACCCCGAATCCCTTGGGAATTTGGGAAGAAAGCAGCAGGAATTCCAGGAATCCCTCGGGAATTCGGGGATGAAGCAGCAGGAATTCCGGGAATCGAGCCCCAAATCCCTCGGGAATTCCGGGAGGAAACAGCGGGAATTCCGGGAATCGAGCCCCGAATCCCTCGGGAATTCCGGGAGGAAGCAAATGGAATTGGATCCCAAATCCCTCGGGAATTTGGGGATGAAGCAGCGGGAATTCCGGGAATTGGAGCCCGAATCCCTCGGGAATTCAGGGAGGAAGCAGCAGGAATTCCAGGAATTGGAGCCCGAATCCCTTTGGAATTCCGGGTTGAAGCAGCAGGAATTCCGGGAATCCCTCGGGAATTCGGGGAGGAAGCAGCAGGAATTCCGGGAATCCCTCGTGAATTCGGGAAGGAAGCGGCCCCGGGACGCCGCCGGAGCCGCCGGAGCTCCGGCCAAGCTCCGCAGAGGCTCCGAGCCCGGAATTCCGGGGCCGAGGCCGCGCCGGGAGGAGGAGGAGGAAGAGGAGGAAGAGGAAGAGGAAACCCCCAAAGCCGCGCGCAGGGCTCGGTAATTCCTGGGATTTTCCGCTTTTTTCCAGCTTTTCCTGATTTTTCCCTGCCTATTTTCCAGTCTTTCCTCAGTTTCTCTTGCCTTTTCCCCCATTTTTCCTGGCTTTTCCCATTTTTCCCAGCTTTTTCCCCAACTCCTTCCCATTTTTTCCCACTTTTTTCCCATTTTTTCCCACTTTTTTCCCAGCTTTTCCCCCCTTTTTCCCATTTTTCCCACTGTTTTCCCATTTTCCCCTGCCTTTTATACACCTTTCCTGCCTTTTTCCTGCCATTTTCCCATTTTCCCAGCTTTTTCCCCACCTTCTTCCCATTTTCCCCCACCTTTTCCCACCTTTTTTCCAGCTTTTCCTGCATTTTCCAGCTTTTCCCACCTTTTTCCCATTTTTCTGCCTTTTTTCCACCTTTTCCCACCTTTTTTCCCATTTTTCCAGCCTTTTTCCCACCCTCTTCCCATTTTCCCACCTTTTCCCACTTTTTTCCCAGCTTTTCCCCCCTTTTTCCCATTTTTCTGCCTTTTTTCCCTTCTCCCCTGCCTTTTATCCACCTTTTCCTGCCTTTTTCCTGCCATTTTCCCATTTTTCCCAGCTTTTTTCCTACCTTCTTCCCATTTTTCACCACCTTTTCCCACTTTTTTTCCCCACCTTTTCCTCCTTTTTCCCATTTTTTCTTTTTCCCAATTTTCCCAGTTTTCTTTCCACCTTTTCCCTCCTTTTTCCCAGCTTTTCCCACCTTTTTCCCATTTTTCTGCCTTTTTTCCCATTTTCCCCAGCTTCTTCCTGCCTTTTCCCACCTTTTTCCCATTTTTCCCTCCTTTTTCTACCTTTTCCTGCCTTTTTCCCAGCTTTTTCCCACCTTCTTCCCATTTTTCACCGCCTTTTCCCACTTTTTTTCCCATTTTCCCCACCTCTTCCCACCTTTTTTCCCATTTTTTCTGGCTTTCTTCCCATTTTCCCCCACCTTTTTCCAGCTTTTCCCACTTTTTTCCCAAATTTTCCCATTTTCCTGCCTTTTTTTCCCAGCTTTTTTCCCACCTTCTTCCCATTTTCCCCACCTTTTCCCACCTTTTTCCCATTTTTCTGCCTTTTTTCCAGCTTTTCCCACCTTTTTTCCCATTTTTCCAGCCTTTTTCCCACCCTCTTCCCATTTTCCCCCCACCTTTTCCCAGCTTTTCCCACTTTTCCCCCAGCTTTTTTCCCACCTTCTTCCCATTTTTCCCACCTTTTTCTACATTTTCCCACCTTTTTTCCACCTTTTCCCACCTTTTTTCCCATTTTTCCCTGCTTTTTTCCCTACCTTCTTCCCATTTTTCCCACGTTTTCCCACCTTTTTTCCCATTTTTCCTGGCATTCTCCCATTTTCCCCAGCATTTTTCCTACCTTTTTCCCAATTTTCCCAGTTTTCTTCCACCTTTTCCCTCCTTTTTTCCAGCTTTTCCCGCCTTTTTCCCAATTTTTTTCTGGCTTTTTTCCCATTTTCCCCACCTTCTTCCCGCCTTTTTCCCATTTTTCTGCCTTTTTTCCCACTTTTTTTCCCAGATTTTCTCACCTGTTTCCCATTTTCCCTGGCTTTTTCCCATTTTCCCCAGCATTTTTCCCACCTTTTTCCCAATTTTTCTGGATTTTTTCCACCTTTTCCCACCTTTTTCCCATTTTTTTTCTGGCTTTTTTCCCATTTTCCCCACCTTCTTCCCGCCTTTTTCCCATTTTTCTGCCTTTTTTCCAGCTTTTCCCACCTTTTTTCCCATTTTTCCAGCCTTTTTCCCACCCTCTTCCCATTTTCCCCCACCTTTTCCCAGCTTTTCCCACTTTTCCCCCAGCTTTTTTCCCCCTTTTTTCCACCTTTTCCCACCTTTTTTCCCATTTTTCCCTGCTTTTTTCCTACCTTCTTCCCATTTTTCACCACGTTTTCCCACTTTTTTCCCATTTTTCCTGGCATTCTCCCATTTTCCCCAGCATTTTTCCTACCTTTTTCCCAATTTTCCCAGTTTTCTTCCACCTTTTCCCTCCTTTTTTCCAGCTTTTCCCGCCTTTTTCCCATTTTTTTTCTGGCTTTTTTCCCATTTTCCCCACCTTCCCACCTTTTTCCCATTTTTCTGCCTTTTTTCCCACTTTTTTTCCCAGATTTTCTCACCTTTTTCCCATTTTCCCTGGCTTTTTCCCATTTTCCCCAGCATTTTTCCCACCTTTTTCCCAATTTTTCTGGTTTTTTTCCACCTTTTCCCATCTTTTTCCCATTTTTTCGGGTTTTTTTCCCATTTTCCCCAGCTTCTTCCCGCCTTTTCCCACCTTTTTACCCATTTTTCCTGGCTTTTTCCACCTTTTCCTGCCTTTTTTCCCAGCTTTTTTCCCACCTTCTTCCCATTTTTCACCGCCTTTTCCCACCTTTTTTCCCATTTTTCCTGGCTTTTTCCCACCTTTTTCCCATTTTTTCTGGCTTTTTCCCATTTTCCCAGCCTTTTTTCCACCTTTTCCCACCTTTTTTCCCACGCTCTTCCCATTTTTCCCAGCTTTTCCCACCTTTTTCCCATTTTTTCTGCCTTTTTTCCAGCTTTTCCCAGCTTTTTTCCCATTTTCCCAGCTTTTTACTCACCCTCTTCCCATTTCCCCCCACCTTTTCCCAGCTTTTCCCACTTTTTCCCAGCTTTTTTCCCACCTTCTTCCCATTTTTCCCACCTTTTCCCACGTTTTTTCCTGCTTTTCCAGCTTTTTCCAGCTTTTTCCAGCTTTTTTCCACCTTCTTCCCATTTTTCACCACCTTTTCCCACCTTTTTCCCACCTTTTCTCTCCTTTTTCCCATTTTTCTGCCTTTTTTCCCATTTTCCCTGCCTTTTCTCCAGCTCTTTCTGCCTTTTTCCAATTTTTCCCCAAAATTAAAGACCCCAAAATCCCAGAACCCCAAAAATCAGAACCCCAAAATCCCAAAAAGCTGCAAACCCCAAAAACCAGAAACCCAAAATTCAAGACCCCAAAATAAAAAAAAATCCCCAAAATCTGAGAGCCCTGAAATCCCAAATATCCCAGAACCCCAAAATCAAAGAAACCCCAAAAATCTGAAAAATCTCCAAAAACCAAAACAGCAAAAACAAAAAAAAAATCCCAAAAATCTGAAAAACCCCCCAAAACCAGAACCCCAAAATCCAAAAAATCCCAAAAATCCGAGAAGCACAAAATCAGAGACCCCAAAATAAAAAAATTCCAAATTTCGAGACCCCAAAATCCCAAAAACCCAAAATAAAAGATCCTAAAATCAGAAAAACCCCAAAAACCTGGCGACCCCAAAAGCCAGAAACCCAAAATTAAAGGCTCCAAGAGCAGAAAAATCCCAAAAATGAGAAGCCCAAAATTAAAAACCCCAAAATCCCAGAACCCCAAAAATCAGAACCCCAAAATCCCAAAAACCAGAATCCCAAAATTCAAGACCCCAAAATAAAAAATCCCCAAAATCTGAGAGCCCTGAAATCCCAAATATCCCAGAACCCCAAAATCAAAGAAATCCCAAAAATCTGAAAAATCTCCCAAAACCAGAACCCCAAAATCCAAACAAATCCCAAAATCCGAGAACCACAAAATCAGAGACCCCAAAATTCGAGACCCCAAAACCCCAAAAACCCAAAATAAAAGATCCTAAAATCAGAAAAACCCCAAAAACCTGGCGACTCCAAAAGCCAGAAACCTAAAATTAAAGGCTCCAAGAGCAGAAAAATCCCAAAAATGAGAAGCCCAAAATTAAAAACCCCAAAATCCCAGAACCCCAAAAATCAGAACCCCAAAATCCCAAAAACCAGAAACCCAAAATTCAAGACCCCAAAAAAAATCCCCAAAATCTGAGAACCCTGAAACCCCAAATATCCCAGAACCCCAAAATCAAAGAAATCCCAAAAATCTGAAAAATCCCCAAAAACCAGAACCCCCAATCCAAAAAATCCCAAAAATCCGAGAACCCCAAAATTAAAGATCCCAAAAACTGCAAACCCTAAAAACCAGAAACCCAAAATTAAAGACCCCAAAATGTGAAAAATCCCAAAAATCTGAGAACCCAAAAATCCCGGAACCCCAAAATCCAAAAAATCCCAAAAATCCGAGAAGCACAAAATCAGAGACCCCAAAATTCGAGACCCCAAAATCCCAAAAACCCAAAATTCCAAAAACCCAAAATAAAAAACCCTAAAATCAGAAAAACCCCAAAAATCTGAAAAATCCCCAAAAACCGGAACCCCAAAATCCAAAAAAATCCCAAAAAATCTGAAAAGCCCCCCAAAACCAGAACCCCAAAATCCAAAAAAATCCCAAAAATCTGAAAAACCCCCAAAACCAGAACCCCAAAATCCAAAAAATCCCAAAAATCTGAGAACCCAAAAATCCCGGAATCCCAAAATCCAAAAAATCCCAAAAGTCCGAGAACCACAAAATCCGAGAACCACAAAATCCCAAAAACCCAAAATTCCAAAAACCCAAAATAAAAAACCCTAAAATCAGAAAAACCCCCAAAATCTGAAAAATCCCCCAAAACCGGAACCCCAAAATCCAAAAAAATCCCAAAAATCTGAAAAACCCCCCAAAACCAGAACCCCAAAATCCCAAAAATCTGAGAACCCAAAAATCCCGGAATCCCAAAATCCAAAAAATCCCAAAAATCCGAGAACCACAAAATCAGAGACCCCAAAATCCCAAAAACCCAAAATTCCAAAAACCCAAAATAAAAAACCCTAAAATCAGAAAAACCCCAAAAATCTGAAAAATCCCCAAAAACCGGAACCCCAAAATCCAAAAAAATCCCAAAAATCTGAAAAAACCCCCAAAACCAGAACCCCAAAATCCCAAAAATCCGAGAACCGCAAAATCAAAGACCTCAAAATTTGAGACCCTCAGAATTAAAAAAATAAAAAAATCCGAGAACTCAAAAAAATCCCCAAAATTAAAGACCCCAAAATCCACAAATCCCAAAAATCCGCATCCCAAAAATCCCTTTTTTTCCCCAATTTTTCCGATTTTCCCGCCTTTTTTAATCCCCTCAGAGCCCCGGCCCGGAACCGCGGCAATTTCGTCCGCCTCAACCTGAAGAGAAAAACGTATACCCGCGGATCCCAGAAGGGAAAATTCCTCCGGAAACAGGTCAGAATTCCCAATTTTTTTTATTTTTGGGAATTCCCGGCCTCTCCCCTGCTGGAATTTTGGGATTTGGGATTTTTTTGGGGTTTTTTTCCCTCAGGTTTGGAAGCAGAAATGGAGAAAAAAGTTCGGGGGCGGAGGCGATCTCTGTTTCCGGTGCGGCGGGAAAGGGCACTGGGCTTCGGAATGCCCCGGTGAGCGCGGCGGTTTGGGGATTTCTGAGGGGATTTTTGGGATTTTTGAGGGAATTTTGAGATTTCTGAGGGGTTTTTGAGGAGATTTTGGGATTTCTGAGGGATTTTTGGGGTTTTTGAGGGAATTTGAGGGAATTTTTGGGATCTCTGAGGGGAATTTTTGCGGGTTTTGAGGGTTTCTTGAGATTTCTGAGGGAATTTTGGGGGGGTTTTGAGCGAATTTTGGGATTTCTGAGGGGATTTTTGGGATATCTGAGGGAATTTTGAGATTCTGAGGGGGTTTTTGGGGTTTTTGAGGGAATTTTGGTATTTCTGAGGGGATTCTGGGGTTTTTGAAGAAATTTTGAGATTTCTGTGGGGATTTTTGGAGGTTTAGTGAGGAAAATTTTGAGATTTTCTGAGGGGATTTTTGGGGTTTTTGAGGAGATTTTGGGATTTCTGACGGATTTTTGGGGGTTTTGAGGGGATTTTTTGGGGTTTTGAGGGAATTTTTGGGATTTCTGAGGGGATTTTTGAGGAAATTTTGGGATTTCTGAGGGGATTTTTGGGGTTTTTGAGGGAATTGTTGAGATTTCTGAGGGGATTTGGGGGGGTTTGAGGGAATTTTGGGATTTTTGAGGAAATTTTGGGTTTTTGGAGAATATTTTGGGATTTCTGAGAGGATTTTGGGGATTTCTGAGGGGAATTTTGGGATTTCTCAGGGGATTTTGGGGGTTTTTGAGGGAATTTTGGGATTTCTGAGGGGAATTTTGGGGTTTTTGAGGGAATTGTTGAGATTTCTGAGGGGATTTTTGGGGTTTTTGAGGAAATTTTGTGATTTTTGCGGGGGTTTTTGGGTGTTTTGAGGGGATTTTGAGATTTCTGAGGGATTTTGGGGGTTTTGAGGGAATTTTGAGATTTCTGAGGGTTTTTAAGGGGTTTTGAGGGAATTATTGGGATTTCTGAGGGGATTTTTGGGGGTTTTGAGCGAATTTTGGAATTCCTGAGGGGATTTTTGAGGTTTTTGAGGAAATTTTGGGATTTCTGAGGGGATTTTGTGGTTTTTGAGGGAATTGTTGAGATTTCTGAGGGGGTTTTGTGGGTTTTTGAGGAAATTTTGGGATTTCTGAGGGAATTTTTGGGATAAAACAGTGGGAAAAGTGTGAGGGAGGTTCTTTTCCATCGGTTTTTTTGGGAATTCTGCTCACAGGGAAGGATTTGGGATCATTCCCTCAAGAAATTCCCAAGGATGAAGAGCAGGTGCTTCTCACTCTGGAAGAAATGGCCCAAAGAACCAACGGAGATTTTATTCCAGAAATTCCCGGTGAGAAATTGATTTATGGAATTCCTGCCTTTTCTCAGGGAAGGGGTGGGAAACGAGGGGGTTTGGATTCAAAAATTAGGATTTTAGCTCCAAAATTTGGGATTCGGGTGTCAAAAATTGGGGTTTGAGCCTTAAAATTTGGGATTTTGGCCACTAAAAATGTGGGGTTTTCATCTAAAAGTTGGAATTTTGGCCTCAAAAATCAGTATTTAGACTTTATAATTGGGAATTTTGCCTCAAAAATGGGGATTTGGGCCTTAAAATTGGGATTTGGGCCTCAGAAATGTGGGATTTGGACATTCAAATGGGATTTTGACATCAGAAATATGGATTTGGGCCTTTAAATTGGAATTTTGGCCTCAAAAACTGGGATTTGGATGTTAAAATTGGGGTTTCAGCCTCAAAAATAGGCATTTGGACGTTTAAATTGGGATTTCAGCCTCAAAAATTAGGATTCTAACCTTAAAACTGGAATATTGACCTCAAAAATTGGGGTTTGGATGGTAAACTTGGAATTTGGGCCTCAAGAATTGGAATTTGGGCTTTAAAATTGGGATTTTTGCCTCAGAAATGTGGGGGTTTTTTTAATTCTCAAGAAATGTGAGGGTTGATCCTAAAAAAACAGGATTTGGGATCTTAAAAAAATGTGGGATTTGGCCCTAAAAATGAAATTTTAGACCCTAAAAGTGGTATCTTTTTCCCTAAAAATTTGGGTTGGATCCTAAAAAGGGAAACTTTAACCCTAAAAATGAGGAATTTTCCCCCAGGAAATCCAAGTTTGTGTCCTAAAAATCGGATTTTTCTGCCTAAAAGCTGAGGTTGGATCCTAAAAATGTGGATTTCCCCTCTGCAAACATGGGAGTTGTCCCCAAAAACGACATTTGAGGGTTTAAAAATTCACTTTTCTTCCCCTAAAAACCTGAAATTTTCCTCCTAAAATCCCGATTTTTTCCCTTTTTCCCTCCAGATGGATCCGCCACGGAAAATTCCCAGCTCCCCTCAACTTCCCTGGATTTCCCTCAGCTGGAATTCTCCCCCCCACCCCCCATGGATCCCCTTTACCCCCCAAACCCCGACGGGACCATCCCAGGTAAATCCCACAGCAAACCCACAAAAAAAACCCTGGAAAAACCCCGGGAAAATTCCACATTTCTCCTCTTGAATCCCACAGATCCTCCGGAGGAAGTCCTGGAAGCTCTGAGAATTTTGGGATACGATTCCTTCCGCCCGGGCCAGGCTGAGGCCATCATGAGGGTCCTTTCCGGTTCGATTTTCCCGCCTTTTTTTCCCTCTTGCCCTTTTTTTTCTTGCCATTTTCCTGCTCTTTTTCCTGCCCTTTTCCCCTCCGTTTTTTTCCCCACCCGTTTTTTTCCGGGTCTTTTTCCTTCCATTTTTTCTGCTCTTTCCTCCCACTCTTTTTTTTTTCCCACTCTTTTATCCCCACCCTTTTTTCCCCCTGCTTTTTTCCTGCCCCTTTTCCCCCCTCTTCTTTCCCCACCCTTTTTTTATTCCCCACCCTTTTTCCCTGCTCTTTTTCCCCCTTCTCCATTTTTCCTTTTCTTTTCCTTTTTCTTTCCTTTTTTCTTTCCATTTCCCCACTCTTTTTTCTTGTCCCTTCCCCCCCCTTTTTCCCTCCTTTTTTCCCCGTCTCCTTTTCCCCCTCCATTTTTCCTGCCCTTTTTTCTTTCCATTTTTCCACTCCTTTTTCTTGCCCCTTTTTTCCTCTCCTTTTTTCCTTCCCCTTTTCCTCTCTCTTTATCTCCTGTTCTTTTTTCCTGCCTTTTCTTCCCCTGCCCTTTTCCCCTCAGTTTTTTCCGCCATTTTTCCTGCCCTTTTTTCTCATCCTTTTTCCCACTCTTTTTCCCCACCCTTTTCTCTCCATTTTCCCACCTTTTTTCCCCCCCACCCTTTTCCCCCTTTCTTTTTTCCTGCTCCTTTTCCTGTCCTTTTTCCCCACCCTTTTTCCCCACATTTCCCCTCAGTTTTTCCTGCTTTTTCCCCACATTTTCCCTGTTTCTCTTGCCCTTTTCCCTGCCCCTTTCCCCTCACTTTTTCCCTATTTTTCCCTCCTTTTCCCCACTTTTCCCCTCAGTTTTTCCTCTCCTTTTCCCCTCTCCCAACATCCCAAAATTCCCATTTTTCCCCAGGAATCTCCACGCTGCTGCTGCTGCCCATGGGCTCAGGCAAATCCCTCTGTTACCAACTCCCCACCATTTTCTTCTCTTTTTTTCCCCTCTCTTTTTTTCCCTGTGTTTTTTCCTACTCTTTTCCCCTCCGTTTTTCCGGCTCTTTTATCCTGCCCTTTTCCCCCACACTTTTCCCCTCAGTTTTTCCCTATTTTTCCCCACATTTCCCCTCAGTTTTTCCTGCCTTCCCCCCCACATTTTCCCTGTTTCTCCCGCCCTTTCCCCCTCAGTTTTTCCTTGTTTTCCCACCCTTTCCCCCACCTTTCCCCTCAGTTTTTCCTGCCCTTTTTCACACATTTCCCCTCAGATTTTCCTGCTTTTTTCCCCTCTCCCCCTCAGTTTTTCCTCCCCTTTTCCCCTCTCCCAGCATCCCAAAATTCCCATTTTTCCCCAGGAATCTCCACGCTGCTGCTCCTGCCCACGGGCTCAGGCAAATCCCTCTGTTACCAACTCCCCACCATTTTCCCCACTCTTTTTTCTCCTTTCCTTTTCCTCCTCTCTTTTTCCCTGTTTTTTTCCCCACATTTCCCCTCAGTTTCCCCCCCCTTTTCTCTCTCCCAGCATCCCAAAATTCCCATTTTTCCCCAGGAATCTCCACGCTGCTGCTGCTGCCCACGGGCTCAGGCAAATCCCTCTGCTACCAACTCCCCACCATTTTCTTCTCTCTTTATTCTCCTTTCTTTTTTCTCCTCTCTTTTTTCCCTGCTTTTTTTTCCCTGCTTTTTTCCCCACATTTCCCCTCAGTTTTTCCTGCTTTTTCCCTCCATTTTCCCTGTTTCTCTTGCCCTTTTCCCTGCCCCTTTTCCTTCAGTTTTTCCCTATTTTTCCCTCCTTTTCCCCACTTTTCCCCTCAGTTTTCCACCCTTTTCCCCTCAGTTTTTCCCACCCTTTTCCCACATTTTCCCCTCTGTTTTTCCCACACTTTCCCCTCACTAGTTTCCCTACCCTTTTCCCTCAGTTTTTCCTTGTTTTTCCTGCCCTCTCCGACACATTTTTCCTCAGTTTTTCCTGCCCTTTTTCCCCCCTTCGACCTCATTTTTCCTGCCTTTTCCCCTTGGTTTTTCCTTGTTTTTCCCGCCCTTTCCCACATATTTTCCCTCAGTTTTTTCTGCCCTTTTTCCCCTCTTCAACCTCATTTTTCCTGCCCTTTTCCCCTTGGTTTTTCCCTCCTTTTCCCCTCAGTTTTCCCCCCCTTTTCCCCTCTCCCAGCATCCCAAAATTCCCATTTTTCCCCAGGAATCTCCACGCTGCTGCTGCTGCCCACGGGCTCAGGCAAATCCCTCTGCTTCCAACTCCCCACCATTTTCTTCTCTCTTTTTTCCCCTCTCTTTTTTCCCCCTGTGTTTTTTCCTACTCTTTTCCCCTCCGTTTTTCCTGCTCTTTTATCCTGCCCTTTTCCCCCACACTTTTCCCCTCAGTTTTTCCCTATTTTTCCCCACATTTCCCCTCAGTTTTTCCTGCCTTCCCCCCCACATTTTCCCTGTTTCTCCCGCCCTTTCCCCCTCAGTTTTTCCTTGTTTTCCCACCCTTTCCCCCACCTTTCCTCTCAGTTTTTCCTGCCCTTTTTCACACATTTCCCCTCAGATTTTCCTGCTTTTTTCCCCTCTCCCCCTCAGATTTTCCTGCTTTTTTCCCCTCTCCCCCTCAGTTTTTCCACCCTTTTCCCCTCAGTTTTTCCCTCCTTTTCCCCTCAGTTTCGCCCCCCCCTTTTCCCTCTCCCAACATCCCAAAATTCCCATTTTTCCCCAGGAATCTCCACGCTGCTGCTGCTGCCCACGGGCTCGGGCAAATCCCTCTGCTACCAACTCCCCGCCTTCCTCTACCACCGCCGTTCCCGCTGCATCTCCCTCGTCATCTCCCCGCTCGTCTCCCTCATGGACGACCAGGTATTCCCACCATTCCCGTTTTTTTTTGGGATATTTCCCCTCAGAAAATCCCCAAAAAATAAAACAAACCCGGAATATTCCCACTCCCAGGTTTCCGGCCTCCCCTCACCCCTCAAAGCCGTCTGCATCCACTCCAACCTCACCCAATCCCAGCGCGAAGCAGCCATAAAAAAAGTGAGTAAAATTCCCTAAATTCCCACTTTTCCCTTAAAAGAATCCGGAATAATCCCGATTTCCCACCAGGTCAGGAGCGGCCAAGCCCAAATCCTGCTAGTTTCCCCGGAATCTGTGACGGGATCGGGATTTTTTTGCCGCCTTTTCCGCCATTTCCCTCCCGTGGCTTTCGCCTGCCTGGATGAAGCTCATTGCATCTCCCAATGGTCCCACAACTTCCGACCCGCTTACCTCAGGGTCTGCAAGGTGGGAAAAACCCCCAAAAAACCTCGGAAAATCCCAAGAAAAATCCCAGAAAACCCAGGTTTTATTCCCAAAACTCCAGGTTCTCCGGGAGCGTTTGGGCGTTCGGTGCTTCCTGGGCCTCACAGCCACGGCCACGATGGCCACGGTTCGGGACGTGGCCGAACATTTGGGGATTCCGGACGGAAAATCTGTGGTCGGCGGCTTCGGGATTCCCGAAAATCTGCGGCTCTCGGTGTCCGTGGAGGCCGACCAGGATCGGGTGGGTTTGGATTTGGGGTCGGGTTTGGGAGATTTTTAGGGAAAATCCACATTTTTAGGGCTTCAAATTTCATTTTTTGTGATAAAATCCACATTTCCTGAGGGAAAATCCCCATTTTTAGGGCTTAAAAAGTGATTTTTTGATATTATTCCTGTGTTTTCTGAGAGAAAATCCCCATTTATAGGACCTAAAAATGCATTTTTGGGATCAATCCCACTTTTTCTGAGGGAAAATCCTCATTTTT